>NW_026691096.1:0-684968 GCF_020826845.1 Diceros bicornis minor
CCCAAAGCCTAAAAATCAGGCAAAGCCAGTTCATGTTGAATTCATACACTTTCAGTAACTAGCTACCAATTTATCATCCAAATCAATTTATACTTAATATCCAGGTAAAATGTAAATGAGTTAAACAGTAATATTAACATAGCTTCATTTAATTATTTCTAAAAAGTCCACTCACAGGATTTATTATCAACTTAAAGATAGTTAAACGTTAAAAACTCAAACACTGATTCTAGAAAGATCATTACAAAACTACAGTAAAAAAAAAAAGAGAATAACCATTTATTAAAGTAGATACACAACACTTGTTTGCTCAGATTTTCATACTGTTTTACATGTTTTTTTGATTGTAGAACAATTCTACAACTACGTTTTAAGAGGCAAATACTGACGATATTTTATACAGTTCAAGTTCCTCAGTTTGTTAAAGTATATCTAAATTACACAAAGAAAGTCAACTAAATTACTTTTTTAAAAAAGAATAATCTAGAAGCCAGGCAGAAATTAAGTATATACCTACTCTCCCTATCCTTGGGCCTTCTCCCTCATTCAGCAAAGCGTTGTTGGCATAAGTGAAGGACACGGACACACACACACACGTTCTGGTAAAACTTAGAAGGAGGTCATCAATTCACTAAATTTTCATTAATCACTGAAAATACAATGTGAAAAACCACATTTTCACTCAAAGTATATTTTTTTATTTTTTTAAGTACTCATTTCTCAATCTCTGAAAGATTTAAAGATGCCAAAGAATACTAAAAAAAAATCAAGAACGATCAAGAACGTCAGGATGATTCTCCATTAAGGGCTCTTTTCTACCATGTGCCAGATCTTACTAATTAATTGCAGTCATGTTTCAGAATACACCATATCAATTTTTTTTATTTACTTTTTTTTTGAGGACGATCAGCCCTGAGATAACATCCAATGCCAATCCTCCCCCTTTTTGCTGTGGAAGATTGGCCCTAGGCTAACATCCATGCCCATCTTCCTTTACTTTACAGGGGATGCCGCCACAGCATGGGTTGACAAGAGGTTGAACCTGCGAACCCCAGGCCGCCGAAGCGGAGTGCGCACACTTAACTGCTGTGCCACCGTGCCGGCCCCTACACCATACCAATTTTAACTTTGCCCCCACGCAAAAGATTTACAGAACATCAATTAGGAGAAATATCTTCTATCCATAATGTTGAATATCACTATTTTACAGAAACTACTAATGAAATAAATGCTAAGAACTCCAAGCATTTCTTGATAGAAGCAATTCTACTTTGATTATCTTCAGCACCAAAATTAAACAATAAAGTACTAAAAAAATCAAGTTAACTATTAAGCTGATATTGATCATGATGGCTACATGGTAAAACAAAAAATATACTCCAAGAGTTGCAGAAGCAGAGGATAAAAACTCAGATCAGGTAGATGCTCAATCACAAGTCACCACAGATCTCTGAATCTGACATCAAAAGATGTTGGGAAAATACAGAACCAGACATCACACTTCTGAAGTTTCTAATCATAAATACAAACACATCATCCACGTCCTATAAAAGAAGCATGAGCTGTGAACCACTAATGTTTAACTTTGAAATAAATCATTTTGCAAAATTCTAAATGAGTTACAATTATTGAGGTTGTTGGCCCTTTGCACTTGAGCCCAGGGTTCAAATCCAGATTTAATCACACAAGAAGCTGTTAATCTTATTATATAATGATCTCAAACTTCTGTATAAATTAAAGAATCCAATTTTCCTATTATAAATTTTAAGTATATAGCTAATGGGAATCTTCTCTGTCATGAACTATAGTTGTGCATATGCAAGTTCGTGGTTTTTAAAAATATATTTATCTCTTAACCGAAAGCCTTTTGCATATTTCATTTTAAAGAAGAAACTTTTCAATTGAGATGATTAAAACAAACTATATCAAGTAACCAAATGTAACTGAACTTTCTGGGTTAAGCAGCTTGAAAATTTAATCTCATAACAGTAACATTCAGATCACACAGAGCTAAACACCTCATGTCTAGCCGATCTAGTGCCTGGTCTCAGAGGGAAAAGTGGCTCGGAGGACAAAAACCAGCATGCATACTAATCTAGATACTTAGGTTTAACAGCTATAGCTTACACATCTCACTGGAATTTACTGACTATCCTAACCCTCCACATTAATTACTGGTGGATAAAAAGATCACAGGCAAGCATCTGAAGGCACTGCTGCTCTAAGCTAAATAGCATTAATTAGACGGCATCTATTTCAGCAATTTGCTAACAAAGTGCTACCAAAATATGGCTTCACCTGACGTTATCCTCTGGTTCAGGTTCACTGTCACTGTCTTCTGCTTTTCGCTTAATTCCTCCTATCGGAGACGGGGAGCCATCAGAAGTGAAACTCGTATTAGGAGATACTGAAGGACTCTGTAGACAATTATGACATTACAGAGGAAGGATTTAATTATTCATTTCACATAAGAAGTTACATCCAATTACTGTTACCACCATGCTCCACAGTAATACATTTTTTTTTAAGCTATTACATAGATATGGTAAATATATTTAGAAAGTATAAAGACTGATCTTGGCATACTCTACCTCTCCAAAAAAGAATAATATAGTACCAAGCCTCCTACGCTTAAACTCAAAAGAATTTGAACATTAAGGTAAAAACTGCTTCAGAAGAAATAAGAAAAACTTAATTTCATAGATTTTTTTTTTTTAATTATAGGACTTGAACATTTTCTTCCTTTGGTGGTTCCCTCGTGTTATGAATTTGTGATCACTTTCCACCAATTAACTAACAAAGCTGTAAGGGGAAAAATATATATATATGTATATAAATTAATATATAAAATACTCAATGCTGGTGAGAATAAAGTTAGATGTAAGTGGTTCAACCTAGTACAACCATTCTAGAAAGCAACAGTTTAATGAGACTCCGCCAGATATCTGTTAAACTATTTTATACCTGTTGTTTTAAAATTCATTGTACAAATAAAATCTATTAGTCATCTTAGAAAAATGCAGCTTTTTTTATTTCAAAGACTTGGATACCACTTTAAATTTACCATTATCTTCCCTTTGTACCTAACTCAACGAACATAGTAGCACCCTAAAGTATTTTAATATTTAACTAAAAAATTAGGGGCAGCTTGGTGGCATAGTGGTTAAGTTCACACACTCCGCTTCAGCGGCCCGGGGTTCACAGGTTCAGATCCCGGGCGCACACCTACACATCACTCAGCAAGTCATGCTGTGGCGGCATCCTACATACAAAATAGAGGAGGATGGGCATAGATGTTAGCTTAGGGCCAAACTTTCTCAGCAAAAAGAGAAAGATTGACAACAGACGTTAGCTCAGAGCCAATCTTTCTCACACACACACACACACAAAAACTAAAATGTTCTGCAACTTTAATGTTAAATGACCAAAAACCGAAGTGGCAGAAAATGTTCTCATGGTAAAGTTTTTCTTCTGTTACTCACAGTATATTAGATATTTCAAGTAAATTATTTTTAAATCAAGAACTCAGGAGCCTATTTTAATGATACTGTAACTAAAACCTCAGCATGAAGGTAGTTCACAACAAAGGCCAAGAAAAGTTACAACAAAGCAAAACTATATTTCACATAGAGCTCACAACACTTTCCTTTAATAAATGTATAATATCAATTTTATTCATGATACTGTATGGCTAATACTATCAAAAAAAAAAAAAAGAAAAGAAAAAAGAAAACAGGGGCCAGCCCTGTGGCCTAGTGGTTAAGTTTGGGGCCCTCTGCTTCAGCGGCCCGGGTTCAGTTCCCGGGCACAGACCTAAAACACTCGTTGGCAGCCATCTATATACAAAATAGAAGAAGATGGGCACAGATGTTAGCTTAGGGCAAATCTTCCTCAAGCAAAAAGAGGAAGATTGGCAACAGATGATAGCTTAGGGCCAATCTTCCTCACCAAAAAAAACCCAAAAAAAACCCCCACAAAGAATAAAAATAAATCCAGGAAGGCACTGTTGTACTTGGAAAATGAGATGGGTATTTTCCGGCAGACACATCTGAGTCTGAAATACCAAGTCCAACCTTTAACAGCTGTATGGCCTTGGGCAATTTATTTAACCTCTGTCAGCCTCAACTTCAAACAGGGACGATACTGTTCTATCTCTTTACAGGTTATAGCAAGGAGTAAATGAAACAATATCTGTAAACATCAAAGCTGCCTGCCTGGCGCATGGCGGTTAACCATTCAGGAAGTCGTCTCTATTAGATTTTAAACAACACTAATCCATTTGGATTAAATTAGGAGAGTGATGTTCCTGTCAATCATCTAAGTACAGAGAAGGTGTAAACAAAGCAATCTTTCCCAAATTCACAAACAAGATATAAATTATCTTTAGACAACAAAAATAATACACCTTCAAGGGAAAAAAAGAAGAAAAGAAGGTGTTTGCTCTTTAACGCTAAAGATCTGCTGCTCTTTTCTGCTCTATCTCTACTAACAAAAGTATTCAGAAATATTCTTTCCTAAACATACCAGAGTCATACCAATTCATTCAAATTTCTTTTTAAAAAGCTGTTTTTGCAATCAAAGTTGATTAAACTGAGAATGGTCGCAAATATAATGAAACTACACTTCAGAATGCAAAATTTAAAAACAAATTTATGAGGAAACAGAAGCTATCTAATAAAACATTAACCATGTTGACCATCAGTAGATACCAGTCAAGTACTGGAGCCCAGCACACCCAAACAGCTCAGAAAAAATAACACAGCAAAAATCCATAACTGTAAAGGCTTCCTTTAAATAAACTGGTCATTTGGCTTCATGATTTCCTTAAATTCAACACATTCTAGATGAAAACTCCTCTATGCAAAGATTCCAGTAGAAATAACTGTGTCAAGGAGAATTAAGGCAGGATCAAATAAGCAACCTAATCACCAATCTCCCCATTCCTATTCCCATGGCAGACATTATTAATCAATATAGTCTAATCCTGTGGAGCCTGAATATTGGAATCTTTCTCAAAGCAATCATAGCTGGCAAAGTTTAAACCTACCTGCCTCCCTGAGATTAAGAAAAAAGCATTTTATCATCAACGTGGTCTTAGCAATACTAGTCACTCGCAGTTCATTCTGTGAGGACGGTAGTCACTATAATCTTAAATGATGGACATCAGCTTTTTCCATTCTACACAAGAATCTCACTGCAAAACCTTTCACTGACTCTCCATATCCCACTCTGTTAATGGTGTAAGGAATAAGACAAGAAAGGAAAAACAGACCAAAAAACACAACAGAAACCCCAGCCGCTTCTCTCAGAAGATGCAAAATCTGTTTCCAAATTCCAAATCTAAGGTCCTAAAACTTCTAAGTGTGAATTTATGGGAATATAAATTCAACCAGTCTCATGATATGGCAAAAATTTCACATATAGGGTTGCCTTGTGATAAAGGATTTGAGCATCAATAGGATAACTATTAGAATAATGAAATTTAAATATCCCAACTTATGTAATTTCCTTGGATATATCATAGCAAAAGTTTACATAGGATACTGTACCTTATATAACATCTTTCCTCCCTCTAGAACATTCTCTCTTTCTCTCGTGCCTACTAGCCTGAAATAAGCAATAGCTTTGATTACCTTTTGTCTGTGTACATTAGTTCACGGTCTGTTCCCTTACCCCTGCTGCTGCCCTGCCGGGTGCTCTGAGCTCATGGTCTGCTGCTATTACAAGAAGCTACTGAACAGAGCATAGCCTTGCTGGCTGAGATGATTTGCTTCTGCAGTCTGGATTACAACGTTCAAATAAGGAGGAATACCATGAGGCAAATCCATTCAGTTCCTGAGTTTATAAATAGGGACCAACCGAGCCAGCCCTGATGGCCTAGCGGTTAAAGGTCGGCGCGCTCAGGGCTGGCCCCGTGGCTTAGCGGTTAAGTGCGTGCGCTCCGCTACTAGCGGCCCGGGTTCGGATCCCAGGCCCGCACTGAAGCACCGCTTGTCCGGCCGTGCTGAGGCCGCGTCCCACATACAGCCACTAGAAGGATGTGCAACTATGACATACAACTATCTACCGGGGCTTTGGGGGGGGAAAAAAAAAAAGGAGGAGGATTGGCAATAGATGTTAGCTCAGAGCCGGTCTTCCTCAGCAAAAAGAGGAGGATTAGCACGGATGTTAGTTCAGGGCTGATCTCCCTCACAAAAAAGTTTGGCGCGCTCCGTTTTGGCAGCCCAGGTTCGGTTCCCGGACGCAAAACCACCTCACTTGTCTGACAGTAGCCATGCTGAGGTGGCGGTTCACATAGAACTAGAAGGACTTATAACAAGAATATACAACTACGTACTAGGGCTTTGAGGAGGGGGAAAAAAAGAGGAAGACTGGCAACAGATGTTAGCTCAGGGCAAATCTTTCCCAGCAACGAAAAAAGAGCTCTAAAAAAAATTTGGATAATGAGAGCTACCTTAAAATATGTATTCAGATATATTCCACGTCTGAGTTGGAGAGGGAGAGTGTAGGCAGTGAGGAGTACCTGTATTTGACAAACTGAGGAATACTACTCTGCAAAATGCCCATAACTGATCCCTGGGAGAAAAGGGGAAATATGGCAGCAAAACCACCCTCTTCTCTTGCTCTAGCTATGAGACATTTGGATGTCCTGTCATGCTTCTGGCACCATCACCACCCAGTACCTTTGGGGAAGCAGGAAGCACTGTGGCCCGACTGCATTAGAGAAACACTGCAGCCACTTAGCTATCCACATTTACATGTATGTTCTTTTCTTTCACATCATTTAGATATTTTCATATTAATAAGGATTTAACAGAGTTAAAAATATCTCAAGGCAAAAGAAATTGAGAAAAACTATAAAACAAAACAACGCCAGGCTAAGTGATCAAATTCACACACAACTGTAAGAGGCATCTGAAAGTCACCACTCTTCAATGCTACATAAAAATAAGTTACTTACAGAATTATTCTGCATCCTCATTTCATAGGCTGCTTGTCTCGGATTACTGGCTACTTGAGAACCTGGTGAATTTCTTGAACCCAAGGCATGAGGGGTTAATATTCCACCAGGAGTGAAAGCTGGTTGATCTCTCTAACATAAATGGAAATGAATGTAGAAATTAAAATTAAATCACAACACAGTTAGATGACAGGAAGAAATGAAGGCAATGGAAAAGAGTCCCTGCTGTAAGCTCTTTAAAGATGAAATGGATTTCCGTTAACATTACAGGGTTGTCTACAGTTTGATTTGATGGTAACTCACCCTGTAAACAATAGTCTGTAATATTTAATAACTCTGCTATAAAAGTACATATAATACACTTTTCTGATACACAGAAGCTATTCAAATCTCATTAGGTTATTCCCTTATGTTCACTTACAATTTCAAAACGCATGCAAGACACAATTTTAGGCAAATAAAGATAACTATTAAGGTAAAAAAATAAGCCAAGAGTTTGATTTATACTTAGGAAATACAACTTCTATTTATCCTTCACCTTGATGGAATTTAACTCTTTGTTTCCAATTAGTTAGAGCTATGATTATAGCTACAGTAGGTGACAGTCATGGCTGACTGATAAAAGATATTTTTTAAACAGACACTGACTGAAAGAAAATAATAATATATAAGGTAGACATCAAACATGCCCTTCCCTATCTAAGTGGTTTTGAACCCACCTGCAACAATCAATAACTCTACTTTTCTCCCTTATAGGTTCCTGAAATTGCTCGATTCTAATAAAATATAATAATAAAAGGTGGTCCCCAAACTCCATTTGTTTAAAATCCAGTAAGGAAAACAAGAAAAACAAAAACTTAAGAAGTTAAGTGACTATAAAGTGTTATGCAATTAACTAAGCAAACAAATATCACAAGCGAGAAGCACTCGAGTTAAAAGGAAGGACTGCTCAACCTGGATTACAAGCGGAAGCAATAGGGAGGCCTCGTGGAAAATGTAAGATGGGAGGGAGCCGTGAAGTCAGAAACCCATTGAGAGGGACCAAACAAAGGCAATGCTCTGAGTCAGGAGGGACCTGGGATATTTAGAAGACAACTGGGGAAAAGCAGGGTGAGAACTTGACCAGATCATAGTATGCTCTGCACGCCAGACTAAGACAGAACTGGATTCTGCGGAAACTAAGGAGTCACTGGTAATTTCTGAGCAGAGAAACAACAAAGTTTCGAGTGTTGTGTTCTAGGAAGAGTAACCTGACAAGGATATAGACAGAGTGTGGTAACTTTCAAGAAGATACAAAGAGCTAACTATTTTTATTACAAAAACAATACCCAATTACCATAAAAAATTCAAATAGCTAAGTGCTACCCGGCCCCTCTGGCCCATCAAGTGTATCCCTTCAGACTCTAGAGCTTAGAAAGGACTTCTTTAAAAGTGACACCAGCATTCTTTCTCCAGGTAAGAGGCAGCTGGGTAGACATTACGTCCCTAACAAACTACTGGATAAGGAATAAAAAGCTATCTTCCTCCCAAATTGTAAATGTATGTTATTGCCAATCTGATGAAATTAATTAAAACTCACCTTCATTCTCTTTCTTTCTTCTTTCTGTCGTCTTCTAAAACTGTCCTAAAAGTATAACATCCACATATTCTGTCAAATAATTACACAAAAATGTAAGAGTTAAACATTACCAGGAATGATTTGGGAGACAAAGTTTTAAAGGAAGACCCCAGAAACGTAACTAATTAAACTAGGCAATGGACTATATGTTCAAAGTGCTGCTTATCAGAACTTTAGATAGACAGAGAGCATTCTAAATTGAGTTTAGATACACTTTAATTATTCCTCTTAATTTTTTTCAGATAGTTTTTGATATCATTTCAGGAAAGAATGCAAGAGTCATAACAAAGAACCTCTGTTTTACCCTGGAGCAAGTAGCCCACCAATACGGAGAAGATACAAATAAGTAACTCCCCACTTACTTTGGGCCACTCAAAGGCCTCCTTTACCCCAGAAAGCATTCCTCCCACGCCCAAGTTTCTGTGAGCATCAAGGCACTGAGACGACAGCTACGGTGGCCAGGGCTGCTGCTGTGGACAGAAACAGGGGCCAGCAGGTCCTGTACTGACTGTCATTCTACCAGCAGCTGCACTTCCATCACTTCCAAGTCAGTACTGCCACCTGCAATATAACACCCCATTGAGATCTGAAATTTGTGCTTTCTGCCAGGAGAGGGGCTGAATGCTGGACACATGGTGACTGACGACCTTAAAACCTCCTAAGACAGCAACACCACCAATTCCTTTAACCAAGCTTTTGCCCCATCTTTAAACTCATCTAGGTCACCAAGGACCCACAGACTGTGAGATCCATTACTCAGTTTTCAGTCCGTATCTGACCGTGACTCTTCCTTCTTGATCCGTGCTCTTCACTTGGCTTCCAGGACACTACACTCACCTGGTTCTCCTCTTTCACTCTTGCTGAATGCCTTCACTCCTCAACTTCCCAACACCTTAATATTGGCGTTCCTCTTCGCCCAGTACTTGGACCTCTCACTCTCAGGGGAGTAATCATCTAGTCTCACGGCTTTAAACACCATCTACGTGCTGATGACTCCCCAGTTAGGACCTCTCCCCACTCAACATCTCCACTTGGGTGTACAAACTTCACATGCCCCAAATGGCATCCCCACCCCTAGCTTTGTGCCTCCCAGTCTTCTTTATCACAGCAGCTCAGACCATTTTTCAATTGCTCAGACAAAATGCTTTGGAGTCATTCTTAATAGCTTTCCTTCTCTCACCCCTAGCATTTAATTCACCAGCCAAATCCACTAGTTTTACCTTCAAAACATGTTCAGAATCCAATTACCTCTTATCAATCTCCACTGCCACCACATTGGCTCCCTTGGATTATCGCAAAAGAGCCTAATTGGGCTCACTGTTTCTATCTTTGCCTCCATACAGTTAGTCTCAACAGGGCAGTTAGAGTGATCCTTTTATAATGTGTGTCAGATCTTGTCACTTTTATACTCAAAACCCTTCACTGATGCAGAGTGAAAGCTCAAGTTCTTATAATGACCTATAGGGTCCTACCAGATCTGGCCCTCCACCATCTTTCTGACCTCCTCTCCTACCCCTACTACTTTCCCTCTGCTTCCTCTGTGCCTGTCACACTGGCTCCTTGCTGTTCCGTGAACATCCTGGGTAAGCTCCTGCCCTAGAGCCTTTGCACTGGCTATTCCTTCTGTCTGAAATGCTCTTCCTGCAAACACCTGCATGATTACTCCCTCATATCCTTCAAAGTCATCTGTCAGTGAGGCCTTCTCTAGTCATCTTTTCTAGAACTGCAATGTCCTCACGTCCACCTTCCCAGATATTTCCTCATCTGCTTTTTTCTTCACAGCACTTATCACTCTCTAACACATGACACACTTTACTCAGTTTTTGTGTTTATTGTCCATCTCCCGCGGAAGAATATCAGCTCCATGAGGTCAGGAATTTTTGTCTGCTTTTTTCTTTTGTTTTTTGTTGTATCAGTAACACTCAGAATACTATTTGGCACACGGTAAACACTTAATAAATATATGCTGAATAAATGAAGAAGATTTGCAGGACAAAAGGCAAACATCAAAGCTCATAACATAAAAAGCATCATATTTCTGACCTAACTGCTCAATTTTAATAATAAATATTGATGTATTCCTCTTTTACCATGTATTCTGCTGGTCAGTTAAATACCTATTTCTAAGGGTGGTAGTTACACATAAGCAAAATAGGTACACCTGGTTGGACTTGACTGATCTTTAATTTTTGTGTGCTATGAACTCCTTTGGAAGTCTGTCAAAAGCCGGAGACACACTTCCTGGGAAAATACACACACCTAGATACTATTATATTGAATTTCTGAGGGTTCATAAATTTCCCCGATGTCCAACCATGCTGACAAACATCATATGATGTCAGGGATACCAAAAACGATCCAAAGCTTTAAAATGCCCTCTCTGCCAGGCCAGCTGGAAACTTTATTACTCAAACCTGAAGCACTCTGGTATCTATCAAATCCCATACATCCCACTCTAATGGCAAATATCACCAATACTTAATAGTACAGAGTAACCTAAAACCACATAAAAGGACTGTTCTAACGTGAGGCTTTTACACCAAGTACTACACCGTACGTGTAGTTTTTTCTTAAGCATAAATGGCAGCAGGTCAGGTGGAGACACCAGAATTGTTGAAGGCTTAGTTAAAAATGGCTGTCCTGATAGACATTTGATATCCTAGACAAAGTCAGTTATGCTATTTAAATTTTACATGTGAAAAATTCTTGCCATCACAGAAGATTACCAAGTACCAAAGGCTTTAAAAAGAACACTTACAGTCTACTCACACTGGTATATAAAATGGTACCCAAGGTTCTAAAAAAGAGATCACTAGCTATAGCATACAAAGCTGAAGAAAATATAAAATCTTGTCAGATGCAATGACATGTTTTAATCTGTTAGGAGATAATGAAGCAATGTAGCAATATTATTATGTTGCTATTTGCTCAAAATAGCCATATGACTTTTTATAAAATCAGTTTCTAAAAGGATTTCCTTCACTCTCTTTCTAAAAAGCTACTATCTGCTCATTTTACCCACTGCTTGCCTCCCTTGCCACTCTTGCACAATCACCCTGCAACCTACTCTGCCTCCAGGCTACTGTCCCTCCACCCCACTAACTCTTCAGGACCTCTGAACCCCTGGCCATGGACTAGGGGCCTATCTCACTCTGACGCCTCCGGCAGCACCAGTGGCTTCTCATCTCTTCAGGGATTTCCTCCCACCTCTCTAGAACTGACTCCTCTTTCTCCTTAACATCCATGCTTCTTAAGGTTTCTGTTGGAGGCACTTGAACTCCATACAAAACTCCAGGGATTTCAACTTCACACTCATGACGTGAAGTATTCTGCTAATGTTCTCAAATCTCCTTCCAAAAGACTTCTGCCCTGAGCTTTACACGTATCCATCTAACTGCTTCACGGACTTTTCTCCTCTCAGGTGTCCTGTGACCCCTCCAACTCAGTATCTCCAAAAGAAACTCAATTTCCACCTTGTCCTCACACCAACCTGCTCTACCCCCACTGCTTGCTGTCTCATGAACGGCCCAACCACACTCCCAACTGCCTAAGCCAGACTGGACTTCTCACCTAAGCACTCACTCCATCATATGTCATCAATTTCCAAGTGCTTTATTAGTTTCTTTCTTTCTTTCATGTTTAATTGCTTACTCAGAGCTGCAACCCTCTGCCTAGACTGATGCTATCTAACCCAGAGGCCCCTACCCTCCACTACCAGAGTACAGAGTTCCTAGGTCTTCACCTGACTTCCACAGCATAAACATTTCCTATAAAACATGGCATCCACTAGTTCATTCCCAGCATTCTTCCAGTCTTGGAACCCTCATTTCACATCCTGTTGATCAGACATGTGTTTGGATTTTTATCTTAATCAGGATTATGAAGAGAGAAAAAAATTACAGTGCAATTCACACAGTGTGCAATACATAGTTCCACACAGCAAGCATCACAGCCTTTATAAAATAATCAAAGCACTGGCCACTCATGATTACATTGGCGTTTGACACACTATAATAATATAACAATGCACTCAAAGAGGTTAAAAGTACAATCACAGGATCATCATAGCCTATTAGAGACAGGAGCGATTTAGCTACTGCAATAGAAACACTTTACCTCATCATCCTTTCTCTTTTTAAAAATGCTATCCTCAACTTTACCAACTGCTAACATGATCATCTGTACTCTGCAGATTGACATAACCACTTTCTGTAAGGTAACCCTGTAAGTGATGAAATACATGTAAAATGATCTTCTTATAAAAGCAAATACTTCTGTTTTGAAATTATTCAAGAATGAACTCACCCCAGTTTTGTGAACCACATTTTTGTATATGTTAACCAAACGGTCAATTGCACCTTCCCTGCCACCAGGAAACAAACGTTATGTATTAGGACCAGTACGCACTGTAAGCAAGAAGGCTGCAACAGTAGTTTAAAAACTCACACAAACACACATACCAAATCTCTAACGACGACAGGTGAGGAAGGAAGTCATTTCCCACAAAGAAGCACATGAAGACCCAGTCATCAACGCTCCTCTCGACATCAAATGTGAACGGTAGGCTGGCCATGGTGAGCTCTCTTTCCAAATACTACAACCAAAAAGGAATGCTGCCATTAAAGCTATGAAACGGCACTCTGCTTTAGAGCGCTGATTCTAGTGATTATTGCTACCTACCTCACGAAGAACATTAAGACAAAGGAAGATAAACTCTCCTTCTGCACAAGGAAGACTATCTGCAAGTTCATCGTGCTGCAACAAAAGGAGTAAAGATTAAACAAGTCTACTCTAAACCCTGTAATTTTTTTCCAGCCAAACGAACATTATAGCTTTTTTTAAAGCAAGATCCATTTTAATATTACAAGTACTAAATAAAAAAAGAACTCACCAAACCATTTTAAAAATAAAAATTACCCATAATCCCAATCATACCTAGACCAGGGATTGGCAAATGTTTTTTGCAAAGGGCCAGATAGTAAATATATATATTTTAGCCTGTGCGGGACACACAGGGTCTCAGTTGCATATTCTTTCATGTTTTATTTCGTTTTTACAACCTTTTAAAAATATAAAAACCAGGGCCGGCCCCCTGCATAGTGCGTAAGTTTGGCATGCTCTGCTTTAGTGGCCAGGGTTCACAGGTTTGGATCCTAGGCGTAGACCTACACCACTAGTCAGCCGTGCTGTGGCGGCAACCCACATACAACATAGAGGAAGACTGGCACAGATGTTAGCACACGGCTAATCTTCCTTTAAAAATAAAAAATTAAAAAAAAAGTAAAAACCATTCTTAGCTCACAGGCCAAATCTAGAGGGCTGGAGTTTGCCAATCTCTGACGGATAGCCAACCAGTATTTTGATGTGTATGCCTCTAGACCCTTCTCTGTGAGCATACAGTATATTTCTTACCTGCTTTTTTCACTCACTATGTCTTTTAAAGAGGTACCATATTCTTAAAACAGATAGAAACCTCTTTAGAGACTGGATATAATCAAGTGAACCCAAAATATGCAGAAACTAGGAGTAACTTAAAAGTATCAACAAGTTTAAAGTATCAACAAGTTTAATATATTTGATTTGTAGTTCCTTTTAAGAATAACCATTTGAAACATTACTTGTACAAACAAATCATGTGCCATGGACATTATTACCTATGAGACTTAAGCCTCGTATACTTACAAGCTATGTTAGAAAAAGTGGAGAGTAGAAAGAATGAGTACACGCATGCTTTTGAATGTGTCTTTAAAGAGTTTTCAAAGACACATTTCTATGAGAGGGAACAGAGTAAGTAGGTAAAAAATCTAATCAAAAATAGTCTTCTCTTTATTTTAAAAATGAAGCAACCTGAATATATTTAATGCTGTTCAATTATACACTTAAAAATAGTTAAAATGGTATATTTTGTATTATATATATTTTATCACAAAAAAAATAAAATAAAATTTTTAAAAATGAGGCAACTACCATCTCAAATTTCTTACCTTTCTCTTCTTTTCTCTTGGCAAACCTTCACAGTCCTTAACTTCATGTCCAAACTGATTACAAAGAGCACATGGCTTAGGTTTGTTTGGTTTGAATTCTTCTCTAATAATGGTAAAGTTGGGTTCATATGTAGCAAGGCCGAGCATAATGAGATCAGCTATCAATCAACAATGACAAAACACTGAACAGTGAGCACTTTCAGAAGATCCTTACCATAACCAAAGACATAAGACATTACCATAACACAAGACACCAACACAAAGAAAAGCCCAAAGGAGCACACAAACAGAGGCAGCAAAGTCAAAATGCCTAAAACTTCCTAGTAGTTCTCAGTCAACAAGATGTCCCCCAGATACATGGGCCTAGAGTGTAGACTACCACTCAGGAGTCAACACTCGTCCATTTTAAAGGTATGTGCAGCCATATTAAAAGGTAGAAAAATGTAAGAAAAAAATTAAAGATAGGTAAACATTAATCACAGATTAAATAACTCAGTACTAATTTCCTCTCAAACATAAAATCAGCAAGGCACTTTAGAATTTCCAGGCAATCATGAATAATTCATTACTATACACCAACTCATCAACTTGCTATGGTTTAATCCAAGAGACTCAAATTCCAAAGAAGAAACTTACCATCTGCTCCACATAAGCAATGATGAGTGTTTGGGTCATGGTTAGGCTGAGCTAAAGGAGGAGAAAACATATATTTATTATATTTATACCAGAGGAATATCACATTTTACCATTTTCTATATAATGGCTTGTCAATCAGATATTCATAAGTGATTTTTTCCTCTTTGTCTTCTAATGTAATCTATAATTTTATGTTCTCCTTCACCAGGAGCACTAGCATCAGATAAAATAACCTATAAAAGACAGTTTTTAACACTTTCAGCTCATCTCCAATTTTCTAGGACAAAAATCAACAGAACTGAGTATCTTAAAATAAACTGGGATAATTCTATTAAGATGTTATTAATTGGAAATTTTTCTTAATAAGGTGTGTGTGTATTAAACACCAAAACTATTTACTTACCGCATGGAATAGAAAATCAAATGTCTGGGTTAAACTTAGCCATTAGCAAAACCGACCAGTCACAAGTCTCCACCATTCTCACTGCCACCTAAGGACACAGCACTGAAGCACACAAACCCTGGGAGCAATCAATAAAAGACACCCAGTAAACACAATTTCCCACACCTAATAACAGGGAAATAGGCTTATGACCCTAAAATCACACAACAGTTTGTTTAAATTTTACGTAAATACTTAGGAGAACACAGTGATTCTTTCAAGGCAGACCCACGACTTTAATTTTGCTATATTTTGATTTCAAATAGAAATTTTCATTTAAAAATTACTTTCATACATAAATAGATATTTTTTAAACCATGAGTACCATTTTATGGCTTCATAGTGACGGTACGAGGACAAAAAATTGGCATTGAGAGAAAATTCGACTGTCTAAAACTGGATCATGCAAGACATCCCATTTCTAATAACCCTGGCAGCCTCTCCTTTCCTCTGACAGTCAACTAGGATTTCACAGGGGGGAAAAAAGAAAAAAATACTATCAGTCATATCAAAGTATAGACTCAAATATCACCTTCATCTTTTTGAAGTACCAAAATGTGAAACTTACTGTCAAAATTTTCCACCCAGGATCATTATTTAAACGATCAGCTATGTAATAGCGAAGGCATTTAGCAAGATTGTCCATGAACTCGGTTCCCTAAAATGATAGAAGGAAATAAATTAAGCTATCATTTAAGAGTTAGCAATAGCCAGCAAAGTCTGAGACTACTTACTGGTGTAATACAGTTGCTGTCAAATCTTTCTTTTATTTCTTCTGGAGGAAGAAAGCCACCTAGAGAAAAAGGCAATGTTTTGTTATCGCCATAAAAAGTGAGGTAAACTACACAATATTAAGCCCAAACAACAAAAACAGTAAGTTCAAATACAAAAAAATGAGAAGTATTGTCACTTGAGGAACAATGTTCCCCTTTCTGGGAAGAAAATAAGATTCCTCTCCTCAAATTTAAATAAAGCTTTAACAGAAGTGTCAAACAATATATAGTACACAAAAGATACTATATTGTTATATAAAAATATAAAAATTATGATGTTCTTCCTAAGGCCCTCTGCAGCAGAATACACACACGGGTTAGGGGTTCTAATTTGATACCAGTTCTTAAAATAAAGGTGCCTTAGAAAAACAAAATTAGGGCCAGCCTCGTGGCTTAGCCGTTACGTGCGCGCGCTCCGCTACTGGCGGCCTGGGTTCAGATCCTGGGCGCGCACCGAGGCACCGCTTCTCCGGCCATGCTGAGGCTGCGTCCCATGTACAGCAACTAGAAGGATGTGCATCTATGACGTACAACTATACACTGGGGCTTTGGGGGGAAAAATAAATAAATAAAAATTATAAAAAAAAAAGAAAAATTAAAATGCTGAATTTATCACAGCTTATGATAAGAAATAAATGATAAGAAATAAAAATATCAGCTAGAGGGATACAAAAATCCTATTTTTCCCTCTGTATCACTGATTAGCTTTTTCTCAAGACACAAACATATTTCATAACATGTTCAAGAAAGAAGACATCTTTAAAATCAAAGACAATCTGTTATAGATACAAACAGGTTTTAGAGTATTAGTATAAGCTACAGCTAAAAGTAACTATATACTCGCATACTTCTAGCAAATTAAAATAACATAGAATGTATCATAATTGCAGGCTTGACCTGACTACACCATGGTATCCTTTTTCAACTTCCAAGTGTAATATCCTGAGCCAATAAACTGTGGCTTTCCTGGTCTATCATATTGCCCTATGTAACAAAGCACCAAACAAACCACTCTGCTACAACCACGCCCCATCTCACACACAGGTGTCTTGGGAAAGAACCAGTCAGAGTGGGCATGAAGACCTCTTGACCTTTCTCCTCTCTGAGCTTTAGCCAACTCCTACCTATGTACCCATCAGGAATTTCAAGGCTTTGAAGAATTGCAAAAATGGCCACATCCCACCCCTCCCCTCCTCAAAATTGAGAGAACCCTGGGTACCTCACTGCCTCGGTTCCTGCTACATCAATCTAGACTGACAGTGTGTGTGACTTGGTGAAAGCCTGGAATATGGATCACATCATCCCAGGCCTCCTCATGTAGACCTCTGAGTTCTAAGAGGAAGCAATAGGCAAGCTACCAAGACTGATTTGAGGAAAATGTTTACAGAATGCTAGCTTTCTAATAGCCCCCATTAGAAAAAAAGAAGTAAGAAGCACTTAAAATATTTCTGTTTTACAGATATAGAAAAGTTAGCAGAAGAGCTGCACTTGTCCTGAGAGGGACTGACAATCTGCTCTCCCTACCAGAATTCCCTCCTTGTATTCCCAAGTTTCTCTTTTACTACAGAGTTTGGAAACAAATAGTGAAGAATTCCATTAACAACTTTTCCTCAACAGTGAACATAAATTTTCCTTGCATATTCTGGGATTCTAAGTAAATTAAAACCTTATCTATTTGAAAGAAAAAGTTGCCGCCCCTCCCCCTTCTGCATACATCTTATAAAAAGTCCACCTTCAAGACTCATTTTCTTTACCTTTTGCCAGTATTTCTTCCCTGACTCGCTGCTTCTCTACTGCTGCTTCCATTCCTTCCTTTGATGCTCTGAACCTCCTCGAACGCTGCTGGTTCATTTTAGCACGTGGTTCCTGAAAAACATGTATTTCACATTCACATAATATTATTCAAAATATTTGCAACTAAATCTGCACATTATTTTGAATCAGTTGTTTTTATAAAACTAGTACACTAAAATGGAAAAGGTAAGTAATATGTCTAATAATCCTTTCACGACAGACAGGAGATCCTGAGGACTTAAATTTGGACCAAGAACCTAAAAGCTGAGCTCAGTGAGTGACATATCAAATGGACAAACATCCTATGAAGCCACAGCACTTAACAGTGCAGGCCCCACGACCTAATGCCAATTCCACTGGGTTATGGTGCTTCAAAGCACCCAAGAAGAAAGCTCACTTTACTCAAAGACTCAGCCAGCAGACAATGACTACAGAACCAGGATCAGGAAGAGCTTCCTTCTGTCCTTGCCTAAGAGGAAGGACGGTCTCCAAATGAGATCCACAATGCCCTATAAAAGCAAAAGAAAACTACTTGATCTGTAGGACCCCAAGGCACTTCCATTTTGTACTTCCCACAATAAGCTTCATAATCACCACTCTGTCTCTACAAGCACAGCAGGAGACAGGGAACAAGGTTTTTACCAAAAGTACTTTTAAATCATTCTAACCAAGTGAAATTTAAATCACTGGATAAACCTAAATGAAGTGAACTGGACTGTAAGGTTCTGAAGTTACTGAACTGAGTTTTGGGGTTGGAAGGGACTCTAAAGTATCCTGTCTACAAAAAATAAGTTATTTTATATTCTCTTTTAAACAGTTCCCTTTTCTGTAAAATGAGACCACCTAATCTAATTCTTTCAAGCACCAAGTTCTATGATCTACATTTATATTTTAAGAAAAAAACATGTTACAGACATGAGCACGTACACAACGCACACAAATATGTACATATTTTATACTTGATCTAGCAGTAAGGGCATACTGCAGTAAAGTTAAAAATTTTCTTCAAGAAACTTAGCTAATGTGAATTGGAATATGCTCCAAATAAGACATATTCCTGTTCCCTTTATTCTTTACTCCACTTTAACTACAACTTAACAAGTTATCAGGTAGCTAAGATTTTTCTTTGAGTAAAGAGAACCTCACAGAAAAGTTAATCTTCTTGGACCCAAAGTTTTCTGGATTTTCAAAATCATTCCATTAGCTACTACAATTGCTAAATCTAAAAGATAAAGAGAATCTATTTGCATATGGATAAATAAATTTAGGCTTATGATTTACCTTAATTTTCCTTGAACCCTGGTATATAGTTTGCTAACCAATTATAACCTAAGCTACTTGATATTATTATTATAGGTCAGTAAGTTATTCCCCTCTTAAGGTCCTGTGATGACTAATCACAGCCTATAGGATAAAATCCAAACTCCTGAGTGTGGCAGGTGAGGCCTTCTTCAAGTCATCACTCTACTTCCCTTTCCAATCTAAAACTCCTACAGTTGCCCAAATATGTCAGTGTGATCATAGGCATGGAGAGTGTGTTTACCTGCCACATTTGAGAAGTCCATAAGGTCCTCCCTCCCCATATCTGTCCCATCCATCCCCTTCCACTGCCCACCAATCTCCAATTATTCTTTATCCTTCAAGAAATGGGACAAAAGTCACCTCCTCTCTATCTTCCAACTCTCTTAGTAGCACTGATACCTTCTTCCCTCAACATGCTGTATGTGTTATCTAGTGCCTATAAAGCCCATAAATAACTAACTTCACTCATTTATCTAAGTCTCTGTCCCTTTACTGGTAAGCCCTTCAAAAGCAAGGGCAGTCACCAACATCCCCAGCATTTCACAGTACTTGGTACAAAACAGGCATAAAAAGTGTTTGAATGCATGACTGAAGGATGAGGCTTGCTTTCTCAAATTTACCACACTCAATATTTTTCTTTATTTAGCTGACTTTCATTCTAGACACTGGGAACACAGCAAAAACAAAAACGGAAGACTCTAAGTTAATTATTTTAGCACTTACCACTCCATCTATTGCCATGTAGAGAAGTCATCTTGGTCTTACTATATTGAAAAGTCTGTCAATGTATTCAAAAATTGCAACCATCATTTCATCTTCGTTTTTTGGTGCCGGTCTATAATGATAAGCAAACAATGTAATATAATATAGTACTCTTCTGTAACTGGTGATGTCAGTGACAAAAACAGGTTACGTACCTGTCTTCAGGATGAGTACAGGGATGGATGATTCCATTCATATCCAAATACAGATTACCAAACTCCACGTCATTTGGATTAGGTTTACTGGCATCAACAGGAATCTTTACACCATTGCATTCTTTTGGCTATGAGGAAATGATAATTAATAGTAGTTTGATTGTTCAAGTCTGAAATTGATATAACCTAGGCTCAGTAAATACCTGTGTTTCATTTCTGAATTGGAAATAAAACACTTTAAGCAATCTTTAAATTATAAGTTATCTTATTCCTTAAAGCAAACTGAAGTAGATATTTCATTTGTAGAAAGGAGACAGCTTCCAACACAAGTTAATCTTCTCTATGTGGGGGATAGTTATCAAATTTCCAAATCATTCAGTTGTCCAAGCGAGAGACCAGGGGAGTCACCTTAGAATTCTTTTCCCTGACCACCCATTCCAATAAGTCCTGTCAATTTAACATGAAAAACGCTAACAGCATCAGGGCATCATCTCTCACCTACAAGACTGGAACGGTCTTCGTGTGGACTGCCCACCTCTAGACTCTCCTGTCTCCAGCCTGCCCTCTATGCTGCCAGAGTTTTTTTTTCTAAAATACAAATGTGGCTGCATCTTAATCTTGCCTGATTCTCCCAGTGATTCCCATAGCGGGTGTAAACCAATGAGCCTGGACCCACCCTAGTCTCCTGTCCCACCACGATATTGTTCAGGTCCACCCCATCTCGTCTAAGTTCCTGGAAAACGCTCTCATCTCTCAACGTCTTTGCACACTGCTTCCTCTCTCTCAACACCCACTTCCTGAAATCTTAGTAATTTTCCAGGGTCAGACTCAGATCAAATGTCGTTCATTTTATAACGCTTTGCACACCTCTCCTAAGAAATTAACTGCTGTTCCTTCTGCATTTCCACAGAATTTTGCTTATTCACTTGTAGCACTTCCATGGTTTTATAATTAATTTGTCATTCTAACCCAGCTACACTGTGCATTCTTCAAGAGGTAAGGACTGTGCCTTACTCACTTCTGGAGGCACTCAATTATACTTTTGTGATAAACATTACCTTTGTCTTTTTCTCCCAGAGCTTCAGCAGATAATAAGAATATGAGATAGGCTTTTACTGTTACTAATAGTAAAAGTCACTTAAAAAATAATAGTTCCCCAACACATGCAAAGCATCATTTGTAACAGCAAAAAACTGTGAACAATTTAAAAGCCCACTATGTACATGCTATATCATGGATGAACCTCAAAAACATTCTAAGTGAAAGCCAGTCATGAAAGACCACAAAAGATTCCATTTATATGATCCAGAATAGACAAACCTATAGAGACAGAAATAGATTAGCTTTAATCTGAGGGTAGAGGAAAGGGAAGGGAGATAGGAAGTAACCACAAGTGGGTACAACATTTCTCTTGGGAGTGATGTAAATGTCCTAAAATTAGATAATAGTGATTGTTGTACAACTCTGTATATATACTAAAAACCACTGAATTGTTCACTTTAAATGGGTGAACTTTACGGTATATAAATTATATCTCAATAAAGCTATTAAAAATAGATAAATAAACGGTCAACTTAATTAGGGAAAAAAAAGAGCCCAAAGAATGGATTAATAAACTGTGATATGTCCATATAGTAGAATATCAAATAGAAGTGAGATTCAAAGAAATAGAGCTGGATGGTCACAAATATATTGCTAAGACAAAAAAGCAAGCTGCAGAAGAACACATACAGGACACCACTTATCCAAAGTCATCACACAGACAAAACAATATTAGGTATTGTTCAGGGATGAATACATACGCAATGAAAGCAAAATTAAAAAAGCAAAGGAATGATAAACACCAATTTCAGGACAGTGGTTATCTTTGAGAGAGAGGGAAAGGAATGAGATTGAGCTTCAGTTTGGATTTATAATTGGGAGAAAAGGATATCAAAGAGATTTAAGGGAAGAATAGGGAAGAAGCTATCAGACAGTGTTCCATACCTCCGTGCTATGAATCAGGAAAGAGGGGTTCAATCAGAAGCAGTGAATGGGATAACTGGTAAGGAAAGCAGGAGGTCAATTTTTGGGGGGTCTATTGAAAAAGATAACCTGATGACCCCCAAACATAACAAAACAAATTCTATGAAGGCAGGAGGCTCTCTGCCTATCCAACTAACCTCTACACTCCAAAGTCCACATTTTCCTCTCTCCTGCACCAAATAGACACCAGACTCAGGAGAATCCACACCCACTTTATTTATGCTCCCCAGGAAGCCAGACAGTTAGTATTTTAGACTTGTTGGCCATATGACCTTAGTTGCAACAACTCATATCTGCCTTTGTAGAGTGAAAGCAACCATAAAGAATACAGACATGAATGGGTATGGCTGTGTTTCAGTAAAACTTTATTTACAAAAACTGTACACTGGCTTGCTAACCTCGGCCCTAGCGCCTAGCACACCACTAGGCATATTGTAGCTCTTCACGGATGTTGCGTATAGCTACACGAGAATTTCTACTCCCACTACCTAGAAAATATAGCACAGGGAAGGGTGCATGGGGAGGTCCTAACTTTGAGAAAAGAGCTCCAGGCATTCCCAATAAGAAAACTGAATATACTTTCCTCTCAGGAGTTACTGTAGATATAGTCAACACATTAATTACATAAACTTAGAGTTTCTTTCTTCAAGAGAAGATTTTGATGCTCACCAAAGGAACTCACTCCTCAAGAGCCTTGCCAAACACAAGCCAACGTGTCTCCTGCTGCATTAAAGAGATCCTCAATCAAAGGGCAGCTAAAAGGAGAGCCACTCTGAACCCTAAAAACAATTCATTTCAAAGAACTTTTCACTATCTCTTGGATTTACCAGATGATAAACTGAGCACACACTGCAGCCTTCCCTTTTTACTCCAAGACCACATGAAAGACTAAAAACAAACAAATAATCACAACTGCATAACTGTACTGGAATACCAGAAGAACCCTCTGCGGCTGAGAAACCATGAGGGATGCCTGAAATGTGGAAAACTAGATCTGACAAGATGGAGCACACAGCCTAAAACAGGCAGAGAGGAGTTCGGCAGCCGAGCAGTGGGAGAACACAAGAAGGCTCCAGGCCCAGAGAGGGGGCTCAAGGGATAGTCTCTGGATGATCCATCACCACCAGCAGCAGGGAGAGCCAGGTGGGTCAACCCCTGCACTCTCCTCTCACCCCCTCAGGCCCCACGTGCAGCAGGCAACTGGAGACAGGATTCCCAGAAAACCCGGGCGCTTGAGTAGGAAAAGCAGCGCAGTACTCTGGCTCTCTAGCAGTTCCCCAGAGGAACAGGGCGCACATCTGCCCAGAGGGCTGGCCGTCCAGCAGTTCCGCCAAGCAGCAATCCCACTTCTCCTCCACTTCACGGAAAAAGAAAGGGATCTATTTATCCCTAATAGGCAGTTGGGAAATTATGCTATTTGTACACAAAGATGCCAAGGAATCAAGATAAAGAAGATATTTAAGGGCCGGCCCCATGGCTCAGCGGTTAAGTGCGCGCGCTCCACTACCGGCGGCCCGGGTTCGGATCCCGGGCGAGCACCGACGCACCGCTTCTCCGGCCATGCTGAGGCCACGTCCCACATACAGCAACTAGAAGGATGTGCAACTATGACATACAACCATCTACTGGGGCTTTGGGGGGGAAAAAAAGAAAAGGAGGATTGACAATAAATGTTAGCTCAGAGCCGGTCTTCCTCAGCAAAAAGAGGAGGATTAGCACGGATGTTAGCTCAGGGCTGATCTTCCTCACAAAAAAATAAGTAAATAAAACTGTTTAAAAACAAAAAAGAAGATATTTAAAGAATTAAAGATGGTACAAACATGCAAATAGTGAGTCTGTATAAAAACACACTCCACAGGTTTTGAAATAAACCCCCAAAATGAGTTTCCCACCACCTTCCTCTTCCAATCTTATAATAAGGCTTCCGGCTCCTCAAACGTAAAGCTGAAGCCACTCCTGTCAGTGACAGCTAAGCGTATGCATTTTTGTGTGAGCCTGCACAGTATTTAACAGCAGCATTAGAAAACCATGAATCACGCCTGAGGTTCCACTGTAACACTGAGTTCTCACTACTGGAAGTCAGATGCCAAACTACAGCATTGGGTTTTAGATTTCCCTTAAAGCAGCTTGGAACTCAAGAACTGCAAAACATGGGTGATATTTTGGGGAGAAATGGTCAAAAGGCTAATGAAAATTTCAAATTGCAGTATTTTGGTTAAAAATTCAGGTCATAAATTACGATACACTTGCCAAATAGAAAATTTTAACATCTTTAGTGATTAGTATTTTTTCAAATAGTATGTATCTTAGGTCCTCATTTTTATACCGTGTTAGTCAACAAGGACTATTAATTATCACTCACATTTACAAAGCACTTAAAATGTGATAGGCACTGTTCTAAGGGATCCTACTCATGGATTATTCCCCTCTCTCCTCACAAGAACCCTGTGAGGTACAGAGTAGCTCACTTATAAATGAGAACACAAATGCTTAGAGGGGTTAAGTGGCTTCTCCAAAGTCACACTACTGCCAAGGGACCCAGCAGTTTGAATCAGAGCTGGGATCTTAACCAGTATGTTAGACTGACTGATTATAATTTCACTAGATTCAACATGAATTTATTGAACATTTATAATGTGCATCAAGGACTACAGCCAGTGCTACAGAGGACACAAAACATGTAAAACGTGTGAAATTGATCCTCGCTCTCTAAGACACAAGATAACACTGGAGAGATCAACTTCCAGCGTGACAGCGTGAGTAGCTCTGCTCACCTGCTTCTCGGGGAAACTAGTGAATTTTTTTTTTAAATAACACCATTTAAAGCCCTTGGAAACCGTCCTAGGGCAAGACAGCAATCTAGTCACAAAAACCTAAGAAAATTCAGCATTGACAATACAACAGAGCATGGAAAAGTTTCAACCTAAAGACACTCTCAAGAACAGTGCAAGTTGTGGTGAAAAGCAAGTGGGAAAAGAATCCTGGATCTAATGAAGATACAGCCCAGACTATAGGCCAGCTAGTTTGTAGGAGAGAACCAGGGAATAAGACAGCTGGGAGAGCCCTCTTGGGGTTCGTACAAGTACCAAACATTAACCTCAGAAACTAATCCCCACAATTTGACTGGATTAGTCTGTAGAGGAATTTATGCCCCAGGGCACTGCTGAAAACAACACAGCAATGGGCCACAATTAGTGGAGGTTAACTGCTGGGAGTAATGAGGGCAAGAGTGGGAGAGAGTCCTACCTGTACCTGTCATCCTAGGGTGGCTCTGGGCATGCCCCAAACTGCACCACCCAGAGAAGCAATATCAGAGATCTAACACAGTGAGGAAGAAATATATCTCACTAAAATAATCCAGCTGGTATATAAACAAATAACAGTACCAAGCCCTGAAAGAGTCTGGGGGTGGGGGGCCAATACCCAGAGTTGCTACAATATGTTATCTAAAATGTCCTATTTATAGCAAAAAACTACCAGGCATGTAGAAAAACAGAAAAGTATGACCCACACACTGGGTAAAAGGCAGGCAACAGAAACTGCCTGTGAGAGCATCCAGATGTTAGATTTAACAGAACAGAGTTTAAAGTAGCTATTATAAGTATGTTCATAGAACTAAAGAGATGTACGTTAAAGAAGTAAAAGAAGTTATGATGACAATTTATATCAAATAGAGAATATCAACAAAGATAAAAATTACAAAAAAGAAACAAGTGGAAATTCTGGAGTTGAAAACTACAGTAACTGAAATCAAAAATTCAACTACAGGGGCTTGACAGTACATTTGAATTGGCGAAAGAATTAGCAAACTTAGATACATTAATAGAATTTATGCAAGCTGAAGAGCAGAGAGAAATAAGAATGAAGAAAAATAAACAGAGCCTGATAGAAATACGGGACCAATTAAATGCACGAACATACACAGAACTGGAGTACTGAAAAGAGAGGAGAGAAAGGAGCAGAAAAAATATTCAAGGAAATAATAACCCCACACTTACCAAATTTATTAAAAAACAATAACTTATACATGCAGGAAGCTCTAAGAACTCCAAGTAAGATAAACACAAAGAGACCCACAAACAGACACATCAGAGTAAAACATGCTGGAGGTAAAAGACAAGGAGAAAAATCTTTAAAAGAATCAAGAGGAAAAATGATGAGTCACTTACAAGGAAACCCAATAAGACTGACAGCTGGCTTCCAGCAGAAACAATGGAGGCCAGAAGGCAGTGGGATAGCACATAGAAAGTGCTGAAGGAAAAAACGTTAACTAAGAATTCTATATTCAGGAAAGGTACTGTTCAAAAATGAAGAAAAAATAAAGACTTTGCTAGATAAAAATTGAGAGAATTCATTGCTAGTAGACCTGATTTACAAGAAATACTAAAGAAAGTTCTTCAGGCTGAAAACAAGTGACCCCAGTAAAGGTAATTATACATATTTTTTATCCTTTCTATTCTTAACTGATTTAAAAACCAATCGTATAAAATAATATCACACAACATATCATGGCTTAAAATGCACAATTTAATATAAGTGTAATATATTCCTAGTAACAGCCCAAAAGGAGGTGGATGGAAGCAAAGTTGCAATGAGCTAAGGAAATGACTGCAGATGGTAAAATGATAATTATAACAATGCAATGTTGAGTTTGTAACATTAACAGATATAATACATATAACAACAATACCAAAAAAAAAGGGAAAATGGGAATCAAGCTGCACAGCAGTAAAGGTTCTGCATATTACCCAAATTCAGCTAGTACAAATCTAAAGCTGATGAGACGTGTATAGTAAACCCTAGAGCAACTGCTTAAAAAAATTCAAAAAAAAAAAAACTAAAAAAAAGATAACTAATGAAATTAAAATGCTACATTAGAAAATACATATAGAAAACAAAAACTAAAATGGCAGATGTAAATCCAACTATATCAGTAACATTAAATGTGAATAGATTGAACAATCAAAAGGGAAAGATTGTTAGATTGGATTTAAAAAAAACATGATCCAACTATATGTTGTCTACAGGAGACACACGAGAGTCACAGAGACAAAAACACTGAAAGTAAATGGATGGGGAAGAATATCGTGCAAACAGCAACCACAAGAAAGCTGGAGTGGCTGCACTAACATCAGACAACACAGACTTTAAAACAAGAATACTAGAGACAGTGACATTTTATAATGATGAAATGGTCAATAGTTCAAGACATAACAATTAAAAACATATATGCATCTATTAACGGAGCATTGAAATACATGAAACTTTTAATAGAAATGAAAACAGACAATTCAACAATAGTTGGAGACTTCAATACCCCACTTTCAATAATGTATAGAACAATTAGACAGAAGATCAACAAGGAAACAGACGACTTGAACAACACTACAAACCAACCAGATCTAACAGACTTCTACAGAGCACTCCATCCAACAACAGAATATACATTCTCAAGTACATAGGGAACATTCTCCAGAACAGATCAAGTGTTGGGCTATAGAACAAACCCCAATAAATTTAAAAGCATAAAAATAATACAAAGTATGTTCTCCAACCATAATAAAATAAAATTAGAAATCAATAGTAGGAATAAATTTGGCAAATTCATCAATATGTGGGAATTAACACATTCATGAATAACCAATGAGTCGAAGAAGAAATCTAAAGGGAAATCAGAAAACGCTGGTTCTTTGAAGAGATCAACACAATTGACAAACCTCTGTCCAGTCTGACCAAGAAAAAGAGAGAAGATTCAAATTACTTGAATCAAAAACAAAAGAGAGAAAACAACACTAAGATATCACCTCACGCCCGTTAGAATGGCTATAATCACCAAGACAAAAAACAACAAACACTGGAGAGGATGTGGAGAAACAGGAACCCTCATACACAGCTGGTGGGAATGCAAACTGGTGCAGCCTCTATGGAGAACGGTATGGAGATTCCTCAAAGAATTAAAAATAGAGATGCCCTATGATCCAGCCATCCCACTACTGGGAATCTATCCAACGAACCTGAAATCAACAATCCCAAGGGCCTTATGCACCCCTATGTTCACTGCAGCATTATTCACCATAGCCAAGAAGTGGAAGCAACCTAAGCGTCCCTCGACTGATGACTGGATCAAGAAAATGTGGTATATATATACAATGGAATACTACTCAGCCATAAAAAAAGACAAAATCGTCCCATTTGCAACAACATGGATGGGCCTGGAGGGTATTATGTTAAATGAAGGAAGCCAGAAAGAGAAAGACAAACACTGTATGATCTCACTCATATGTGGAATATAAACCAACACATGGACAGAGAAAACTGTATGTGGTTACCAGGGGCAATGGGGGTGGGGGGTGGGGGGTGGGCACAAGGGGTGAAGGGAGACATATATATGGTGACGGACAAACAAACATGTACAACCCAAAATTTCACAATGTTAAAAACTATTAAAACATCAATAAAAAAAAAGACAAAACTGAAGAAAAAAAAAAAAGAGAGAGAGAGGACAAGATTACCAACCTTACAGAATCAAAAAGGATTATAAACAAATACTATGAATAATAGTACACAAATTAGGTAACTTAGAGGAAATACACAAATTACTAGAAAAACACAAACTACAAAAATGACTCAAGATAATCTGAATAAACCTATAATAAGTGAAGAGATTGAATCAGTAATCCACAAACTATGCACAAAGAAAAGCCCAGGCCTAAATGGTTTCACCGCTGAAATCTACCAAACACTCAAGGAAGAATTAACACCAATTCTTACAAAAAAAAAAAAAAAAGAAGAGGAAGAAACACTTTCCACCACATTTTAAGGGGGTAATATTACCCCGATACCAAAATCAGACAAAGATGTCACAAGAAAGCAAAACTACAGGGGCCAGCCTGGTGGCGTAGAGATTAAGTTTGCACGCTCCACTGTGGCGGCCCAGGGTTCACAGGTTTGGATCCCGGGTATGGACTGATGTACCGCTTGTCAAGCCATGCTATGGCGGTGTCCCATATAAAAAAAAATAAATAGAGGAAGATGGGCACGGATGTTACCCCAGGGCCAATCTTCCTCCGCAAGAAGAGGAAGACTGGCAACGGATGTTAGCTCAGGGCTAATCTTCCTCACCAAAAAAAAAAAGAAAACCAAACTACAGACTAATATCTCTTACGAACATGGATGTAAAAGTCCTCAACAAAATACTAGCAAACTGAATCTAGCAATATATAAAAAGAATTATACACCATGACCAAGTGGGATTTATCCTAGGGATGCAAAGTTGGTTTAACATCCAAAAATAATTAATGTAATACATCATACAAATAGAATGAAAAACAAAAAATCACAAGACCATCTCAGCAGATGTAGGAAAAAGCATTTGACAAAATCCAACACGCTTTCACAATTTAAAAAAAAAACTCAAACTAGGAACAGAAGGGAAGTTCCTCAATATAAAGGGCATCTACAAAAAATCTGCAGTTAACATCATACTTAATGGTGACATACTGGATGGTTTCCCTTTAAGATTAGGAACAAGACAAAGATTTCCACTCTTGCCATTTCTATTCTAAACTGTAGCGGAGGTTCTAACCAGGGCAATTAGGCAAGAAAAAGAAAGAAAAGGCATCTATATCGGAAAGGAGGAGGTAAAACTATCTCTATTTGCATGAAGTGATCCTGTATATAGAAAACCCTAAGGAATCTACCAAAAAACTATTAGAAGTAATAAATGAGTTCAGCAAGGTTGCAGGATACAAGATCAATATACAAAACCCAATTTAACTTCTATACATTTGCATTGAAAAGCCCAAAAGTAAAATTAAGAAAACAATTCCATTCACAATAGTATCCAAAACCAGGAATAAATTAACCAAAGAAATGCAAAACTCATACTCTGAAGTTGATTCTAAATTCATATGGAATTCTAAGGCAACAAGCTACAACTAACAAAACAATTCTGAAAAAGAAGAATAAATAGTGCAAGACTCATACTTCCCAATTGCAAAAGTTACTACAAAGCAACAGTTGTCAAGACAGTGTGGTACTGGTACAAGGACAAACATACAGATCAATGGAACAGAACTGAAAGACCAGAAATAAACCTATACACCTATGGTCAACTGATTTTTCACAAGGGTGCCAATGGTGCTGTGACAATTGAATAGCTATACGCAAAAGAATGAAGTTAGACCCTAACATTATCCCATAAGCAAAAGTTTACTCAAAATGGATCACACACTTCAATTTCAGAGCTAAAACTATAAAACACTTAGAAGAACACACAGGCATAAATCTTCATGACCTTGTATTTGGCAATGGACTCTTAGATCTGACACCAAAAGCAGAAGCAACTAAATAAATGAATAAATAAGTTAAACTTCATCATCAAAATTAAGAACTTTTATGCTTCAAAAGACACTATCAAGAAAGTGGAAAGACAATCTAGAATGGGAAAAAATATCTGCAAATCATATATCTAATGAGGAACTTGTATTCGGAACATATATTAAAAAGCTCTTGGGGCCAGCCCGGTGGTGTAGCGGTTAAGTTCGCGCGCTCCACTTTGGCGGCCCAGGGTTCATGGGTTCTGATCCCAGGCACAGACCAACGTACCGCGTATCAAGTCATGCTGTGGCTGCGTCCATATAAAGTAGAGGAAGACGGGCACGGATGTGAGCCCAGGGCCAATCTTCCTCAGCAAGAAGAGAAGGATTGGCAACAGAAGTTAGCTCAGGGCTGATCTTCCCCACCTCCTCCCCCCAAAAAACTTCTTACAATTCAGTAATAAAAAGACAACCCAATTTAAAAATAGGCAAAGAATCTGAACAGATATTTCTCCAAAGAAGATATACAAATGGCCAATAAGCACATGAAAAGATGCTCAGTATCATTAGTCATAAGGGAAACGCAAATCAAAACCACAATAAGATACCACTTCATACCCACTAGAATGGCTAAAATTAAAAAAGTTAGATAACAAGTGTTAGTGAGAATGTGGAGAAACTGGAACCCTCAAACACTGCCACAGGAATGTAAAATGTTGCAGCCACTTTGGAAAATAGTCTGGCAGTTTCTCAAATAATTAAACATAGAGCTACCATGTAACCCAGCAATTCTACTCCTAGCTATATATATCCAACAAATGGAAACGTGTCCACACAGAAACTTGTACATGAATGTAACAGCATCACTCATAATAGTCAAAAGGTGGAAACAACCCAAATGTCCGCTGACACACAAACAGATAAACAAAATGTGGTATATCCACACAATGAAACATTATTTGGTCATAAAAAAGAATGAGATACTGACATATGCTACAACATAAATGTACCTTGAAAATACGCTAAGTGAAAGAAGCCAACCAAAAAAAAAAAAAAACATTACTATATGATTCTATTCATAGGAAAGTCAGAATAGGGAAATCTATAGAGACAAAAAGCAGCTTAGTGGTTGCTTAGGGATGGGGTAAACAGGGTCAGGGGATAAAGGGATGGTAGCTGAAGGGTTCAGGCTTCTTTTTGAGGTGATGAAAATATTCTAAAATTTACTGTGGTGATGGTTACACACATCTGTGAATATATATAAAAAAACCACTGAATTATAAACTTTAAATGGGTGAATTGTATGGTATGTGAATCATATCTCAATAAAGCTGCCTAAAAAATGTAGTAGCCAGCTCCAAAAAAAAACATCATAGTGAAGAAAGCAGAATGTAGGGTCAGGGAGCAACATCGCTTTTGTTCATTATTAATCCTTCCTGCCCTTAAAGCCATGCCTGCATGTTTGCAAAAAAAAAAAAAAAGGACTAAATGAAGTAGACGAGTGACAGGAAAAAAGCAGGGTAGGAAACCTGGATTTCACCACATGAAAAAAGCACAATTCTACACTATGCAATGTCACCAAAAATTAGACATAAAAATATCCTCACTTATACCTGCACATACAAACTACTAAAAACTAACTTACCAAATAAATTTCTGAAACATCAAATGAGTCTGTGTAAGGCATTGTTTGAAGAACTTGTATTAATTGATTTAACCCACACAACCACCCTATGTGGTACATACATAGCTGATCTTCATTATTTACAAGTTCCATATTTGTGAATTCACCTACTCACTAAAATTTTTTTGGAATCCCAAATCAATATTTGCAGCATTCTCATGGTCATTCGCAAACATGAGCAGAGCAGTGAAAAATTTCAGTCTATCAACACACACACGTTCCAGTTGAGGTCAAACAAGGTGACACTCTGCCTTATTTCAGCTCTCATACAGAAATGACCAGAGGATAGAGATGGTAGGGAGCAGTGTGGTGTAATGCAAGAAGCTCCAGTTCTTTCGACTTTAGGAGAGTTTAAGTCATTTTCCCAAGATCAGAAAGCTAACGAATGGAAGACTGCATGAGCCAAGGACACAAAGTGAAGAAATTGATGGTTGAATGAATTAATAGTTAAAAGGCTAAAAAAAGAGATAAAACGAGATCATAAAAAATACTTAAACCAAAAGAAGAAGAAATGGAGAAGGGAAACAAAAAACAGATGAGACCGAAAACAAACAGTAAGATGACAGATTTAAATCTAACCATATCAATAATCACATTCAACGTAAATGTTCTAAATGCCCCAATTACAAGGCAGAGATTGTGAAAACAGTGTGGCAGTTCCTCAAAAAGATAAACACGGAATTACCATATGATGTTGCAATTCCACTCATAGGTATATACCCAAAGAAATGAAAGCAGGAATCACTCACAGGTATACACCCAAAGCATTGATGTGGCATACAGATACTTGTCCACCAATGATCACAGCAGCATTATTCACAATAGTCAAAAGGTAAAAATAACCCAAGTGTCCAAACAAAATGTGATAAACACATACAATGGGATATTATTCAACCTTAAAGAGGAATGAAACTCTGATATATGCTAAACATGGATGAAACTAGAAAACATGCTAAGTGAAATAAGCCAGACACAAAATGCCAAATACTATATGACTCCACTCATCTTAGGTACCTAGAATAGGCAAATTCATAAGACAGAAGGTAGGGGAGAGGGGAGAACGGGGAATTATTGTGTAATGGGTATAGAGTTTCTGTTTAGGATGATGAAAAAGTTACAGAAATGAAGAGTCACAATGGTTTCACAATATTGTAAATGTACTTAACGTCACTGAATTCTAAACCTTATAATGGTTAAAATGGCAATTTTTATGTTACGTATATTTTGCCACAATAAAAAAAAAAAGGGCAGAGATCATCAAACTATAAAAAAGCAAGACCCAAGTGTATGTTGCCTACAAAAACAAACACTTTAAATATAAAGACACAAACAGGCTAAAAGTAAAAGGATGGAAATAGACCACGCTAGCACTAGTCAAAAGATCTGGCTACATTAATATTGGACAAAGTAGACTTCAGAGCAAAGAATATTAGATAAAGAGGGCCACTTTATAACGATAAAGGAGTACATTCATCAAGAAGACATAACAATCCTAAGCATTTATGTATCTAATAAAAGAGCTTCAAAATGCAAGGAGCAAAAAACAATGGAACTAAAAGAAGAAACAGACAAATCCAAAAAATTATAATAGGAGATTTCCACACCCCTACCAATAATTGACAGAACAAGGAGACAGAAAATCAGTAAATGTTGTTCAAGTCTTTCATATCCTATCAACAAACGTGATAACATTTTATAGAACACTCCACCCAATAACAGCAGCACATATATCTTTTTAAAGTCAAAATGAAACATTTACCAAGACCATATTCTGGGACATACAACAACTCAGATAAGCTTTTAAAAGATTCAAATTATGCAAAGCATGTTCTCTGACAGAGGAACTAAATTAGAAATCAATAACAGAAAAAAAGTCTGGAAAACCCCCCAAATATTTGAAAATTAAATAATACTCTTCTAAATAAGCAATAGGCCAAAGAAGAAGTCAAAGAGGATATCAGGAAATATTGGTTACTGAATGAAAATGAAAACACAACATGTCATTATTTGTGGCATAGAGTTGAAACAGTATCTAGAAGGCTGTTTACAGCACTCAACACCTTTATTAGAGAAAATGCAATGTACCAAAGCAATGACCTAAGTTTCCACCTTAAGAAATAAGGACAAGAAACGCAAGCTAAACACAAAGTGAGCGTAAGAAACAAATAAGAGCAGAAGTTGATGAAAAAGAAAACAGAGAAACAACAGAGAAAAATCAATGAAACCAAAAGCTAGTTCTCTGAGATCAGTCTAGCCAGACTATTAATGGAACAAAAGAGAAAAGACAAAATTAGTATCAGAAATGAGAGGTGACATCACCACATTTTCTATCAATCGTAAAAGGATAACAAGGAATACTATGAACAACTTTTGTCAACACATTTGACTACTCAGATGAAATGGACAAAACCTGTGAAAGTTAAAAATTACAACTGCTCATTCAAAAAGAAATAGATAATCTGAATGGCTCTATATCTACTAAAGAAATTGAATTTGTAGACAAAAACCTTCCCCCAAAACTTCAGGCCCAGAAAGCTTCACTGGTGAATTCTACCAAATATTTAAGCAAGAAATAACACCAATTCTAGACACACCCTTGCAGAAAACTGGGGAGGGTATATACCGCGCAGCTCAATCTGAGGCCAAGGTTACTCAAAAACTAAAACTAGACAAAGACATTTCAAGAACACTACCGACAAATATCCTCTTTGAACATAAATGTAAAAATGTAAATGAAAAAATCTTTAGCAAATTGAATCCAACAGTATATAAAAATAATATACCATGACCAAGTGGGATTTACCCAAGGAATGCAAGGCGAGTTTAACATTTCAAAATCATTGTAATTCATCATATTAAAAAACTAAAAACAGAAACCATGGGATGAATTAAAACTATAAAACATCTCTAAGAAAACACAAGAGAAAATCTTAGTGACCTTGGCTTTGGCAAAGATTGTTAAATACAATACAAAGAGCGGAAATATAAAAATATATATATATAAAACAGACTTCATTAAAATTAAAAACTTCTGTTCTTTGCACTGGTAAGAAGTAAAAAGGTAAGTCACAGAGTAGGAGAAAATATCTGCAAAAGATATATCAACACGTAAGAAACTCTGCAATTCAATAAGACAAACAACCCAACTTAAAAATGAGCAAAAGATCTGAATAGACACCTTGCTCGAGAAGATATACAGCACGCAAATAAGCACCTGAAAAGATGGTCAACATCATCTGTCATCAGGCAAATGAAAATTAAAACGACAACGAGATAATACTAGCCTAGAACGGCTAAAACTCAAAAAGACTAACCAGACTAAGTGCTGGAGAGGGAGTGGAGCACCTAGAACCCGCACACGTGCTGGCGGCAATGTAAAATCGTACAACCACTTGGGAAAACAGCTTGGCAAGTTTTTAAATAATCACACACCTACCACACAATTCAACCGTTTCACTCCGGAGCATTTTCTCTAAAGAAATGAAAGCACATGTCCACACAAAGACTTGTACACCAATGTTCACAGAAGTGTTTTGTCTAATAGCCCAAAACTGGAAACAATCCAAATGTTCCTCAATCAGGTGAAGGAGCAAACAAAATGTGATACATGCACAACACAGAATACTACTCAAAAATAACAAGAAATGAACTATTGATATATGGAAGAACATGGGTGAATTTCAAAATAATTATTCTGAATGAAAGTAACTGAGCCAGGTAAAACAAAGAGTACATATTATATAATTCCATGTATATAAAATTGTAGAAAATGAAAACTTATCTACAGAGTCAGAAACAAATCAGTGGTTGACTAACGACAGGCAGCACACAGTTGTAGGGAGGAATAACAAAGGGCCAGAAGGAATGTTTTAGAGGTGACGCTCATTATCTTGATTATGGTGATGGTTTCATGGATGTACACATATCTCAAAATGTATTAAACTGTACACTTTAAATATGTGCAGTTTGTTGTAGGTCAATAATATCTCAATAAAGCTGCAAGAGGAGGAGGAGAGGAGGGGGAGAACAGAGAGACGAAAGAAAAATATACCAGTCTAGGAGGACCAGGATCCAGAGTTCAGAGAGGGCAGTGAAAAAGGAGGTCAAGAAACAATCAAGGATCATTCCCTGGAACTGAAGAACACAAGTCCTCAGCCTCAGAGTCAGCCAAGCACCGATCAAAATACACTGAAATTTTAAAAAAATCTATACCTAAGTACCTAATCATGAACACTTACACTATCAAGGATAAAGATCTTGAAAACATTCAGAAAGAAAAATAGATCAACTACAAAAGAACGAAAGCAGAACATAGAAACTAAGCGCATGGCCTTCCTGATTTTGACAATGGCTCTGCCATGTATTAGCCAAGTGACCCTGAGTACGTTACTTAACCCCTCTGTGCTTCAGTTTTCTCATCTGTAATAATAATAATAGTAAGGAGTAGTAGTCATGTGGTTGTTATGAGAATTTAATAAATTAATCTATAAAGTGCCTAGAACAGTGCCTGGTATGTGTTAAATACTACATAAGCATCGGTTAAATAAATAAATCACATTACCATTCAACTTCTCATCAAAGGGCCGGCCCAGTGGTGCAACCAGTTAAGTGCTGGCACTCCGCTGCGGCGGCCCGGGGTTCGCCGGTTTGGATCCCGGGCGGGCACCGACGCACCGCTTGGCAAGCCATGCTGTGGCAGCGTCCCATATAAAGTGGAGGAAGATGGGCACCGATGTTAGCCCAGGGCCAGTCTTCCTTAGCAAAAAGGGGAGGACTGGCAGATGTTAGCTCAGGGCCGATCTTCCTCACAAAAAAAAAAAACTCATCAAAAATACTGGATGACATAAGTCAAAAGAACAGCACTTTCAAAGATTTGAGGGAAACTAATTTGCAAACTCGAACTTGATGCCTAGCTAATGACCACTCATGTGTACAAGGGTAGAACAGATTCAGAAAACTCACACCCCGCACAGCATTTCTTAAGAATTCAATTGAGAATAAAAACCAAGAAAGGATTTAGGCCAAGAAAGATGATCAGAAAATAGTACCCTCAACTGAAGAAAGGAATTTTAAAAAATCTCAGGAAGCAGCTTTCCAGCAAGCCTAAAGAACCAGGTGTGACAGCAACAGAAATAAAGACCTCAAGAAGGAGTCTCCAAGAAGAAAGAGGACTTGATAGAATACCTAATAAAACAGCGAGTTTGGATGTGGAACCCTATAAAGAGGAAAACAGAAAGAGAACACCAAGAAAAAGACAAAAGTAGCACAAGAAAAGAAACAGTATCACAGCATAACTTGAATCTGGAAAGTGACAAGAATTTACAATACTATTTGATTTTTCAGCTTTTAAAACAATCCCATATATAGCCAAAGCCCTGACAATTTAATTTGGGATGCCAACAAGGCAAAAGGACAGCTGGCAAGCTTGGGGTGAAGAGTAAGAGCAGCAGAGGTAGAAAAGCTAATACCTAACCTTAGAAAGTGAGAAGTCAAGGGATACTTTATATAGAAGATGTAACAAAAAAGACACATTACTCAAACTTATAAAGCTTACCAAGAGAAGAAATAAAGACAGTGATTTACTATTAGGAATGGGGCAGGGGATGCCGCATAAGTGACGCAATCCTCTTCTATCATAGCTAGAATTCAATAGATAGATCCAAAACCAATAAATCAGGCATAATCATGATATCTAGAGACAGAACCAAAACAGTTAAAAATGGTTATCTCTACAGAGCAGAAATGGGATGAGATGCAAGTCAAGTTTGATGGAAGTTTTAAAAACAAAGGAAACCAGCATTCAGTTTAACACTTTCTCTTTGGGAAAAACACAAGGAATACTGAAACTGCCGTCAAAACCAGGCTTTCGGTTCGTCCTGGATAGGAGCTAAGTAAAAATCAAGATCTCACCAACCTCAGCAAAAGAATGCAGTTCACTGTGACTGACGGGCACTTCCTTCACAAACGAAGGGGCGAGGGGCATGAAGCGCCGCTGAACCTTCCCAATCCAGAAATTCCAAGCACAAAATCGAACTCGGACGGGATCACGGGAACGATAAAGAGAAAACTCAATCATGGCCAGAAGTCGACATACACATTAACAAACAAACAACAAAGTATTTAAGTGCATCCAGGAATTCTGAAAATTTCAACAAGCCTTCTCTCCAGCAGTCGGGGCACCTAGAGAAGGGGGCACTTATGAGACTTCCATCTCGTCCCAGACGTTTCTAAGATGCTGCTTTCACCGCTTTCACCGTAGGATCTAAAACAGCAACAACAGTCCTTTCACACCAGGAGAAAACCTTTCGAGCACGGGCAGTAAACAACAGAAAGCTCGCCGCGGGGGGTGACTTTACAAGGTTGTGAGAGGCTGGGGTCAACACGTGCGCCTCGCTCCCCAGCTAACTCAGCGGGCCAGGCGTGCGCAGCCCCACACCTTCGAGCCTGTTCTGAAACCCGAAACGCGCTGCGCCGAGAGGAAACACAGCCGCGGGCGGGGCCTTCCGGGCCGGAAAAAGCGGGCAGGGGAGGAGCCGCCCTCCAGCGAGCACAGACCCCGCTCGGCCCTCGCCCCGCCGAGGCTGCTCTCCCAGGGCCCCGACAACGAGTGTCGGCGACCAACCGCGTGTCGGGCCGCGGCCGCCCGCGGGGCCGACAGAGCAGCGCGGGCCCCGGCGCGGCACCCCGGGGACAGGCGGCGGGTCCCGAGGGCCGCGGCCGAGACGCGCTGGGGCTCCGGGCTTGCCGCCACGCACCTCCTCACCTTCTCTTCCACGCAGTCGACAAGGATGGACGGGGACTTGCGGCTGAGCCAGCGAGAGAAAGCCGGGCCTCCCACAGCAGCCGCGCGGCCCTCGACGAACGTAACCAGAAGAGACAGGCGGGAGCGGCAGCCGCGGCACCGGGACTTCCTCCCACGTGCGCGCCGTCGACCGGAAGTGCATGCGTGCACATGCGCATCAATTCCTCCAGCCAATTGCCATCAACAGCACCAGTTCATTTTACCAAACACAATTTTTGTTTGAAGAAACCCAACCCGGCCGTATGTTCTGAAGTCATGGTATCGTCGTCATCTCAATTTTTCAATACAAATGTCTAGAAGGCACTTTCTACAAATCTTCCAACAGGTCCAGGTAAAAGTTTGCAGATAAATCACTTACAAAGAGTGGGAGAACGCGTTCGTCCCAGAGGCAGTGACTGAAAACATGGGTTCTGCCTCATCCTCAAGCAGTAGGACTTTTGTAAGTTACTTAACCACACAAGGTTGTTGTGAGGTTTCACTAAGGCAATGCATGCAAAGCATTAGCACAGTGCCCAACAAATAGGGAGGATCTGATAAATGGTAGTTATTATTACTCTTTTCCTTTTCAGAGTCATGATATTTAAAGCCATCACTCAGCTATTTATCCTGGGCTGTCCTCGGGGCCTTGGATTTTTATGGTTGAAGAAGTCGGGGAGACAATCAGATCAGTCGTTGCCTACGCATTCAGCATCATCAATGTCCTGCAGGGGGGGTTTCTCTTTGTGATACACTGTCTCCTTAATCGCCAGGTAAGGCTAATAATTCCGTCTCTCACCAGCCTAGTCCCGAAGTCTTGCTGAATGGTTGTTTACATTCTCACTCCTCTCTGAACTTTTGTGTTTGTATTTTGGGGTTGTCTTGATTATGGGAAGAGCATTTAGGTGCTGCTTGGGTATGCCGTGTGCGCTGGGTTTCATAGCATTCTAACCTTTAGCTTTCTGACATATCTCTCAAGAGCATACATTCATCTGCTTGGGATGCCATAACAAAATATCATAGACTGTGTGGCTTAGACAACAGAAATTGATCTTCTTACAATTCTGGAAGCTGGAAGGCTGAGAGTAGAGAGTGAGTACAGTCAGGTTCTGACGAGAGCTCTCTTCTTGCCTTGCAGATGGCGACCTTCTCACTGTGTCCTTACATGGGAGAGAGAATGACAGAGGGCTTTCATGTCTCTTCTTATAAGGAATTGATAACTAATCCTCTCGGATCAGGGCTCAACCCTTAAGACCTCATTTAACCCTAATTACTTTCATAAAGGTCGTATCTCCAAATACAGTCACATTGGGGGGTTAGGGCTTTACCATATGAATTTTGGGGGGACACAATTCAGTTCATAGCAGAGCGTGTATGAGTCAGGATAAGGCAGATTACGCTGCAGTAACAAATAGCCTCTCCCTCTCTAATTTCAGTGGCTGACAGCAATAAAGGTTTACTTCTCACTCAAGCTACATAGCTGTGGCTTGGACTACATTGTCTTCACTCTGGGTTGTAGGCTGAGGGGGCAGCCCTCCTTTAGAACGTTGGTATTCTTATGGCAAAGGGAAAGGAGATCATGGCAAAGCACAGCTTAGCTCTCTTTTATTGGCCAAAATAAGTCACATGGCCATACTTGAATTCACCAGAGAGATGAATAATCCTCCAGTAGTGAGGTGAACTATAGGGAGGGGCACTGGAATATTTGGCATAATCTACCACAAACTCAGAGAGACTTCAGCTCTAATTCCAATTTTTCCACTGAGTGAGTTGCTGTGTGACCCTGGACAGGTTGCTTACCCTCTCTGAGCCTTGGATTTCTCATCCACAAATGTGGCAATACCTACCTCCCAGAGTTGAGAATTAAATGAAATAATGCTATGTAAATCTCCTAGCACAGTTCTTGGCACATATTAAGTTCCCAGTGAGGGTCATTATTATAATTTTACTCTTTACAGAAGATTGGGAACAGTTTTCCTGAATTTTTTCCTTTGCTTTTAAGTGGAACCACCAGCAATTAAGATTGGCAAAGAGACCATCTTAACACTTCATTAATTTCTCTTTCATCTTTTATCTCCTTATTAATGCTTGGAACTCTTCACACAAAGAAGAAGTAAAATACAATTTAAGTGTCTTGATGAAATAATGTTGAGTATTAAATGCTTAAATATCTTTTAAGAACATGTCGAGGAGGTTAAAAGAAGGCAACTGATGGAATCACAGGGGTGGTTTAGTGTAGGGGTTAGTGTCATGGCTCTGGAGTAAGAATGACATGATTTTTGAACACTGGCCTTGTGACCTTAGACAAGTCAGTTTACCTCCAAGAGCCTCAACTTCTTCACCTTTAATTGGGGATAAGAGAAGCACCTTCATCATTGGGCTCATGTAAGAACTAAATGATACATTGTTTATAAAGTGTCTTGAACATGGCTATGTTCAATAATTGGTGACTTTCATCATCATAATCACCAACACCACCATCACTTTCATTATCATCCTTATCATGACCACAATCACTTTCGTAATTACTACCATCATCATCATCATCATCATCATAATCATCATCATCACCATCACCACCTTCTTTATCTTCATCATCACCTTGATTATCATTATCATCATGAGCATCATAACCTTCATTATCACCACCACCATCACCACCATCTTGAGCACCTTGTCATCACCATCATCACCTTCATTATCATCACCGTCATCACCACCATCTTCATCACCTTCACCCACATCATCACCATCATTGTCATCACCATCATCACCTTCATCATCATCATCATCATCATCATCACCACCACCACCATATATAGAGTCCATATGGTGTCTGACATTTAGTAAGCAGCTTTTCTACAATTGAGGAAGTTGACTTTAAATAAAATGAATCAACATAAGCATGGCCAAGATTATACAGAAAACCAATGGAAGAGCAGTAGAGAGTAGGGCTTAGATGTATATCTTTAGTCTCCTACTTTAGGGTCTTGTCTCCTGAACCAAGCTCTGGATGTAACACAAGCCTCTATATTCCTCAAACTTTCAGGTGCGAATGGAATACAGGAAATGGTTTACTGGGATGAGGAAAGGGGTTGAAATTGAAAGCACTGAAGTGTCTCCCTCATCTACCCACACCAAAATGGTAAGATCAGCTCTTCTCTGGTGCCATGTCCTTGTCTGAACCCAACATCTCATGCTACCAGGAGCTTCCTGGTTTCTTGATCTGAAAGAAAAGAGAATTTGCATTACATTCCTGCATTAAACAGCTGAAATTTCTGGTTTTTGAGACCAAAACCAGAAGAGATCTTCTTTCTTTCTTTGTCTCTCCCTCGCTTCATCCTTCCTCCCACCCATCCTCTCTTCCTCCTTCCTTCCCTCCCTCCTTTCCTTTCCTTGCTTCCTTTTTCTCTCTGTTTATTTATCTCTGTCTCTCTCTCTCTCCCCCTCCTTCTCTCTTCCCATCTTCCCCTCTCTGTCTTTCTTTCTTGTCTCTCTTTCTTTCTTCTTGCTCTCTTTCTCACTCTCTTTCTCTCTTTCTTCAGTCCATCCACAAATATCCAATGATAATTAGCAAAAATTTTTAAATTTATTTAGCAGAATTCATTTAACAAATATTTATTGAGTGTTTAATATGTGCCAGGCACTGGTTTAGGTGCTGGGGATAGAGCAGTGGACACATGGACAAAAATCCTTGTCCTCACAGAGCTGACATTCTTGTAGGGGGGAGGCAAACGATAAATCACAAAAAGTGGATTTTACAGTATGTTACAAAGTGATATAAGCTATAGAAAAAAGAGCAATGAAGAGAAATCAAGAATGCATGGAGTGGGAGGAGCTCCTTTTTAAATAAGTGGCAATGAGGGGCCTCGATGAGAAGCTGACTCTTGAGTAAAAACTTTATGGATGTATCTGATGAAAATGACCCCTGGTTTGTGAAATTATCTGGATGGAGAGGACTATGAATACACTCTAAGCACTTTGGTGGTAAGCCATAGATTCCTGAGTGCTATGACTCTTGTAACTGAGCTGGTCCCACACCGTGGCCTAGGGGCTGTGCCCATGGAGCTGTCACAGGAGATGCAAGCTTTATTCAGGACATTAGGCTGAGCCAGCAGAGCCACTGCACCTCCTCCTCATCCTGCATGTGATCTTGTTCCCTCACTCCCGAGCTGTCTCCTGGAGGGCTGCCTTCGGTTGAGTTCTTCAAAACTAGAACCTAAAACAGAGATTAGAATCCTTGTGATTCATTGAGAAAGAGAAGAAGAAGAGTGAGGGAGGCAGGATGGAGCATATCAGCAGTGGTGTGGACCCAGGTGGAGTCTGGCTTCAGCCTGATCCCACGGGAGACTCTGGAGTGTGAATTGAACATGGAATTGGAAACACCTTGAGACGGGTGGCCAGCATTTTGTGCTCGCGTGTCATTCAGTCATTGGCCCTTTGTGGAATGGGGTTTAACCTTTCTGGAGAGGCAGCTCCTTTGACTACAGGCAGTTCTCTGGAGAAGGAGGCAGCTGTAAGTCATTAGTAACTGAAACTCACAGCAGCTGCAGTGTGGGTGTGCTGGCCTGGGAAAGAGCATCTGAGTCTGGCGCCAAAAGTGTTCAGTGCAAGGGCTGAAGAGAATAGCCCCTGGAAGTCCATGAGGACAGTTGCTGTGGGAAATGCTTAATATTGCCCTGTAGGCAATGCTGTTTCTTGTCCTATATCTTCCAAGCAAGACAAGAATGAAAAGCAACTTTTTGCATTAGGAAAATTTGAGTATTTAGCTCAGTGGTTCTCAGAACCATCTGGAGAGCTAGTAACAATACTAACAAGTAATACTCCATCTTACTTGAATGAGTCTGAGTCTCTCTGTAATTTATTAGCTTTCTAGGTGATTCTCATACACACCTAAGTTTGAGAACCACTGCTTTGAGTGAACCCAATGACTACCGCCAAGCAGATAATTATAATCCCTCATCCTTGGACAACACTTTATATTCTAGAAAGCACATATTCAATCTTATAAGCATCATTGATCCTCTGCAGCATTTAAGGGGTCCGTCACTGTCATGTTTAAATGTAGCCCAAGTGTGTGGGTTCAAATCCCAACTCCACCACTTCCAGGCTGTGTGACTTTGCACTAGCCACTTACTGTCTCTGTGCCTCAGTTTCTTCATCTGTAAAATGTGGATACTAATAGTATCTATCTCAGAGTGAAGATTAAATGAGGTCATATGCTTAGCATGTGGCCTTCCACACTACAAACAGACTGTAAATGTTCATAAAAAGATAAAATAAAATAAAGATACATCATAGATGGTGTTTTGTAGGAAAAAGGCTGTAAACAGGGTCAGATTCAGGACCTCTTAACCAAGCTTTGGACCTTAGTGAAATTCTATCTTGTCATCTCTGGGCATGCTAGAAGTTTTAGTTAATTTCTGAGGTGTTCATTTCTCTTCAACTTTTTCTCCATATTCTTCCCCTCAAGTAGGAGGAACTGGGGAAGTCATCAGAATCCTATCGCAGAAGAGACGCTGCATCTGTCCAACCACAGCCTCAGATTCATCTTGTCACTGTTTCTTGGCAAAGAACAGGAAGCTGAGCTGTTTATGGACGGCGCCCCACCCGTGGTCACATATGGATGAGAACAACGCCACCATCCATCTTTCCTGTGAAAATGAGTGCTGATGTATTCCTCTATTTTGGCTTCTATCTCCATAGAAAGAAGGGGGCACATGGGAGAATCTTAGATCCAGAATCCAGTATTGTACATCACGTGCAATTAAATGCTCAAAGAATCTTTTTTAATGACGAGGGAAATAAGTGGATTTTCTTCTTCCAGCTGTTACCATCTTGCCCAAAGCTGATTGGCTGACATCTAGATTCACCTCACAGATGCCTCTCTGACCTCTGTGTTGCATTTAATGCTCCCAAAGATCTTGCATCACTGAATATTTGCATAACTTAATAATTCCATAAGAATAAGTATAAAAAAGGGGGTTGCATTCTTGCAATGCAAAAGTACACCACTATCCCTGCTTAGGGATGCATAGTCACTGGGAAGCATCTTGTGATCTGATCATCGGCACTTCCCTGGTTTCATTGCCTGATGACTTTTTGGAACCTATCCTGTACCCTGGTTAAACATATAATTTTGTTTTCTTAGTGTCATCTCGAACATGTCCTCATGTAAATGCTCTCAAACTAAAACAGCTTGGAGTATCACAGCAGTGGTTTGGCCTTCTTTTCTTTGTTTTACCATTTCTAATTTATTTTCTAAACTTATTGGATTTTAGGCATGTTTTTCAGCACTATAATTACTAAATGCCTGGATAACTTTGTTACTAGACAATATTTTAAAAACAGTGTTTGATTATAACAATGGTAAATGTTAACATAGCAGCCAAGAGAAGCCATAATTCATTTGAAGAAATTTTGTGTTCAAATTTTAGGTCCTGGACAAAGGATTGCATTGTTTTTCTGCTTCACCAGCTCAAGTGTCTCCCCCACATCACAGCAATATAACCAGAGTGTATGATTCATTCCACCTGCTGGTTTTTAAATGATGTGATTCTTCTTGAAAAGGTAAAATTTAGGGAGATTCACGTGGTTTCAAAATGTGTGCCTGCATTGTGACTTTATATCGTGCAATTTCAAATTTACACCAGTAAAATTTGCATACAATGCCACCTTTTTCAGGAGGACAATTTGGCACTGACTATCCAAATCTAATATTTTAGTACATAATGCTTTCATTTAAAAATTCCACTGCTAGGAATTTAGCCTAAAGATATTGTGATAAGGGCATTTGTAAATACAGGGTGATATGATGTATAAATTCAGAGTGAGGTGATATATTCTATCTCCCTGAATTATTTGCTGTGGTGTGTTGGGTGGAGGAAAAAGGAGCACCTTGTATGTAAACATGTTACCTTAAGCCTGTAAATGCATGTACAGTCCACTAGGCTCTCACACCCAAAGAGAAGCCAAGCTGGCCTGGCTTATCCTGCCAGCCACCCAACACTGGACAACAAAGGCATTGGTCTCGCTGAGCCTCTCTGGAGTGTACTGGACCACTTCATGTGTGCCCCCAGGTCACTATGAGCCCCTTGCACTGCTTAACCCATGACCACAGGTTTGCCTTGATGCATCAGTAGGGAGCACACACTGGCTAAAGGCCAAGAAAGACTAATCAAATCCTGTGAATAAGGCAGCACAGGGCTTTCATTAGCTCATTGTTGCTGATTTGATCAATTCACTAATTGTCTACTAACTTATTGAATGAGAATAAATGTGTGTATGGCAATAAACAAGTGACTCACAATTTTACTGGTTGTCTCTTATTTGAACTGGCTCTTTGCTGCAACCCAAGGGAAAAATCTAAATTAAAGAGCACTCTCACCTACAATAATTGTCATTTGGCTTAAATACAACAGATGCATTCACAAAAGTTCACCAAGTATGTTTACTGCAGTACTTTTTGCAATGCAAACAAAGTGTCAATCAGTCAGGACGGTTTACATAATTTTATGTCCATATCATTGACGTAAATAATCAACAAACAATCTATAGACTAGAAAGGTAAGGTGATATTTCCCTGAGCCAAGCTGTGGACCAGCCTGGAAGTGCAGTGTCCACTGGGGAGGAGGGTCCTCTGTGGAAGCGCGATTCACAGCATGGTTACATACCGTTTCAGAGCCAAGAACACACCTGAGAGGAATACAATTTTGTTTTTCTCAAAGTCATAAGGAGAGGTTTTGCTGCAATTTAGCAGATACACAGCAGGTCAACTTGACCTTGGTTTTCTTGAAAGAAAAACTTATTTTCAAAGAGGTACTGGTATTGGTATCAGAGGAAGGGAATCATTCACCTCCATCTTTAAAGAGCGCATCTTTTGCTTTGGGTAAATGAGGCAGATGTACAATGCATGTTTGGTGAGCCATAAGTCAGGCTGCTCTGGGAAGAAACAAATTTTAGGCCAAATCAGGTTTAACCCAGAATGGCTTCGCCATACACCTCAATATGTGAAAACTTCTAATTATTCTTATTATTTTCATCAACCTAATGTAATAAATAATATGCAGTGAAATTTTTTAAATGAGACATGTTTTCATGTGCTCTTATAAAAAGACCTCCAAGATACATGTGTCATGCGAAAAAAGCAGCGCGTGGTTCAGTGAGTAGTGTAGAATCCCTCTTCTGTTAAAAAAAAAAAAAGTTTATAAGTAGACAAATTTTTATAGGGTCACTTCTCATCAAAAGGATTGAGTGAATTCAAGAGAATATCCTTCCTCTGTTACAAACAGATAAAATGAAAGGAGTTAGCGGTTACTAAGCTATAGTTGGGCCCATCTAAGCTGATTGGCTTGCCTCGAGTCAGTCCATTTATGGTAATCAAGCTACTTGGGCTGCTGGAAGCCAGATTTTCCTTATTGAAGGACTTCTCACTTTGTAAAGGGCTCCAGTGGCAATATTTCTAAAGATTCTTGGTTCCAGCGTCATCCTGGTGCTATGGGTTCCCACCTGGCATATGTGTAGTACCATCTCTATTATTGAGCAAGGTTTTGTTAATCAATAACCTGTGTTAAGGTAGCAAAACTAATTTCTGCTGCTCAATGTTTTATGTGCTGTTTCAATTCCCTCTTTTCTTTGTACATTCCTAAATCTTGAAGGAAATAGAGTGATGGCCACTCTAGCTACTTCCTGCTGAGTAGGGGGGAAGATCAAAGTTTCTGAGTCTTTTGTTCTTAAAAATAATCAAACCAAAGACACACATTTTGGGGTGTCACATTTTGATCCCCTACATTTCTGCCATTGAAACTTCAAGAAGTTTCACAGTCCAGAAGCTGAGTTGGTAGATTGTTCCATCTCACTGAACACTGACCGGTCTCTTAGTCCTGGCAATAGGTCAGTCCAGTTAAATACATTTCAGGAGGTGGTGATGTAGGTAGGCTCCCAAAGTTAGGCCTATGAGCAAGAAATCAGGTATCTAAAAAGAGGCATTTCTATGAAAACAAAAGAAAAACAAAGGTTAATGGTTGAAGCCAGTTTCTGAACCCACGAGAGTCAACTCAATCAACTCTTGATCTTGATCTTTTGTTAGCAGTTGCATGAAGCCATCAGTTTCTCCATTAGATTTCTGTAATTTCTTACCCAGTTTAGTTTTATGACCTGAAAGTTTATCAGAAAGATGTATTCTAGAGTAAGTGTCAAAGACCTTTCCAGGAATCTCTGAAACATTTGAAAAGCACCAGAGTAAAACAATAACAGTCAGTAAATGACAAAAGACTTAAATATGGCAATTGACTAAGAAATCTGATTATTTCTGACATATGATGTTTTATAACCAGGAGAGATCAGAGTTTTAAGAATGTTATATAATTTATAAAATGCATATTAATAACATTTACACATGTAATATAACCTAAAATTGTTTGTTATCATTTAATAAATGGAAAAAGGAAGCATTTTGACACTACAGCCCTCATCCAGAAGCTCTCCATTCCTTGGGTGAATGGTAGACATAACGGAGAGGTGGAGAATGTCTCTGTAAGGCATACACTCACCTGTCTCAGTGGAAATCTCATTTTCTGGGCAGAGAGTTCCGTCAGAACAACAGACAGCCTTTCTCTCCTGGGGGCTATCCCTAAATCTAGGACGCCAACTCTCACTGCATACAGAGTGCAGAGTCTGGAGAAAATCAGATATCTGTTGGTAAAGGCTGTGATATTTACTTAATTTTCCAATAACTACAGTGTTTTAGAGTATTGGGCCTTTAACAAATTTGATTTTTTTGATTTTTAAATACCTAAATCCAATTCATTGATTGGATGCCATGTTTATTGTATGGTATAAAATATACAAATAGAAACACATAGTTGAATAAATGTGTTCTATTTCCATCCACTGGATAAATAGTAATTGATAAAACTCATTAAGCTGGAAGTCAGTTGTTAAATGCCCATATGTGGCCCTTTATGAAGCTCTGAGGGGGCACAAAACGCCCAAAACAAGATTTTGCTTATTTATGTATAGTGTAAAGCATTATGATTGAATCCAACCCACCTCAGGACTTCCCACAGTCCAGTCTATCACCTCCTCAGATAAAGACAATTCTTGACCACGTGGAGCATGTGGGGGAATACTCTCCTACTTTCACTGTAAGTCCAAGACCTTCTGGAAAATTCCAAAAGTTGAGCATGGTATACTCTGCATCTGATTTTCTTTCTTCAGCCAAATTCACTGAGTCACCAGTGGCATTGTTAAATTCTATGTTCCTCAGAAAGGGGTGTAGAGATGGGGAAAAGAGATGAATCGTCTTGTGATGAAGTGTATCCTGGTGTCAAAGATGGAAAACTTGAATGGGGGAAAACCCTTCATTGTCTATAATTCCAGATCATAATGTGAATTTCTTATAAGCATCCAATGAAGCAAAACAAATGAAAATATATGGAGAACTAAAATATTATAATGTTTCTAAATTATCACTTAGTTTCAAGAGAAGACGCCTGAAGATAAGCAGACCAAGACAATTAGTGGGTGTGGAAATCAGGCTAATCTCAACTGCACAGACAAATCTATCCACATCCATTCACTATCTGAATTTTCCCAGGACATCAATCTGCAAAAAGAGCTTAGCAATACATAAAGTTGTTTCAGAATTAAATGATATCTTTTATGTAAATTATTTACTATACTTTTCCATATAGGCACTTAAAGGACTAGTTCCCTTCCTGTTGTCATTGAGGAGTTTTATGAGAAAAGGCTGGATATGCCCTATTGAAAACATTAGGCAGGCAGGATGTTGGGATCCTTTGTAACACAAAGCATTGATATTGACTCAAAGAGCACTTTCCCCTTGAAGCTAGCACATTCTTCTTGATGACCATTACTACCCAGGACTAGATTTACCTTCTGGAGAATGAAACAAGTACAGAACCTCCTGTGCTTTTGGAGAAAGAATCCTAAATACTTGGTTTGAGCACTATGGAATCCCATCAGGAAGTCACATTTATTACAGGACATGCTATTAAATGGAAAAGACATTACCTGCCAGGGAGAAATCACCAGCCCTTCCCCACTTCCCGTTGGTTGCATTTCTACTTGTTGGAGACGCATCTTATGAAGGGTCCAGGCCACAGCATTCACAGCATTGTACACGTTGTAACTCCCTTCTGTCATGGCCATGTCTAAATGATGCCAAGGCAACCTCCCCAAGGAGGCATTAGTTGGACAATTCTCCAATGTTTTACAGTCAGACTCAGACACCTTGCAATCAAAAGAGATGGCCCAAAACTTATCAAGGTAAATGCCTTCTGGATATTTGGAAGGGTTAACTGTCTGCATAAAAGTTTCAAAACCAGGGATCTCACCATGGTGGTGTGAAAAAATGAGAATCCCATGGAATGAGTCAAGTATGAAAGCTCTTGGACCGGTGGTAAAATCCCGCTGTGATGTTGTGACCCAGACTTTCCATATCTCTGAAAACATCTATTTAGAGAAGCTCAAGCTTATTAGAGAGTGAACATCACAATAAACGATAACCACTTTCACTGATGATTCCTTGATCCGCAAATGATATTGAAAGTTCCTTGAGGTATATAAACTTCCAGTGACAGGGATCATTTGCACAAAGGCTGCACAGATTCCATTCTTGTCCATCTCTCCTCTCAAGTCTGAGAGAAATTGAACACCTTTCTTGTCTTCTGAGATGACCAGCCCCACCAGGTCCCAGGGAAATGAAGCAGCAAAGAGACCATGCCAAGGGCCAGAGATGTGTCCCCGGGGGCCATCTGATAGAAACACAGAAACTGGTCATCATCATTCAAGATGGGATCAAAGGGACCATAGCTAAGCTCAAGGGAAAAGACAGTTGGAAGCCACATGAAGAAGAGGATTTGCAAAAAGCACACTCAGTCTTAAACAATATTCAGCAACACCTGGAAGTGGTAGAAGGGGAAATTTACTCATTTCACTATCCAATCATCTACCACTCCCTGAGAGATTTCTATAAAATAACTGATCAGACTCAGAGTTCCAGGAAATTCCCTTGTCTCCTTCTCCTTCATCCTGCTCTTTACTTCAAACAAAGGAAACGTGCACACCCCACCAAAACTCTGTACACTTACCCTTTGAGATCACATCCTTTGAGAGATGCATAAACCCAGTCTTTTCCTTTCATTCTTTTTAGGCACCTGAGAATGGCACCAAATGACACATGGTTTCGTCTCTCCCCATCCCGCCCATCCTTACCTGTGGAAATTTGTAGAGTGTCAGCAGTGTTCCAATCTGGGCAGAAATTGCCCCTGTTGTTCCTGTAAGGACTGCTACAGACTTGCTCTCTCTCCTACAGTGGTAATTAGGAATGTCCTTGCCCAGCCCTGTGAGCCAAATCGGGGAACTCTCCAATGCCTTCTGTTCACTGGGCAGGGCATTATAGACAATAAAAACCCAGAGACATGTTGGGTAAAAGATGGGGCTTCTTGTTGATCTCCTCAATGGCAAAAACAAAGGCCAGAACATACTGGCAGTTCTTGTACTGAAACCTGCATGGAGGGATAGTGATCCTTAGGGAAAAGTCTCAAACCATTATTCTTCAAAGTGAATGCAATGACTTAATTAAGGGAGAATGCCCAGTCAACTCATTTTGTTTATGGCAACTCAAGAAGCCTCTATCTTGACTCTTCTGAAGCCTTATAATTTATAGCTAAAGCAAATAACATAACTTAGGCTCTGGAATTCCACACACATGGACAGAAGTGTTAATTTTATGAAGGCAAGTGCAATGAGTAGAAAAGCAGATCACATTCAGAGAGAGTTTTGTAAATGATTCTTTGGTTCAGGACCAAAATGCTTGTTCATATGATCACATCATTAAATTCTTCATAGAAGAGCAACAATATTAACATGAGATTTGAGATAGCCCTGGGCACGAAAGGTAACTCCAACTCAAGGGTGTGGGACAAGCAGAGAAGCGTGACATATGTGGGTTGAGAATGGTGCAGCAGAAGGCTGGCAATCAAATTGCCTAAACTTCTGCCCCGTCAGACTTCTGTGTCTGCCACCATCAAAACTCAGGTATCTAAGGTGAAACTTCAGAGATCCGAAGAGGGAAGAATCATCACAATCCAAAAACATTTGGAAGAAGTATGAAGGACTGAAAAGTGGAAACACAGGAAAGTAAGAGACACAGCACTGCAAAGTTTAAAAAATTATCCACTTCTTATTTTAAAAATATAAAAATAATGTTAATATTAATAATTAACATCTTTAGAAGTACCTATTCCGAACAGCCTCTATTGTCTTCATCTTTTCTACAGACTTGTGCACAGAAAATCTCCGAGGCCAGAGAAAATTCTTTGCATTTCTATTGCCTGGGATCTGTAATTCCATCAAGAATAAAACAGAGTAGTCCCTTGTACTTATTCCAAATGTTCTATATGTTGAGACTTGATTAACAGCCTAGCTCATGCTCACTGCTTGTTAATGCTCCCTGTGTGCTTGAGAAGAATCGACATTCTTCAGTTTTGGGGTATAGGGATCTATGTGTGTACAATAGATCAGACATGCTAATATAGTTTTCAAATATTCTATTATTAGATATATGTTATTATTTGTCTGAGAAAGAATTGAAATTCTTGACTATAATGGGAAATTTTTTATTTTTTCCTCCTCCTCCTCCTCCTTCTGCACTTCCTCCTCTGTCTTTTTCTTCTTCTTCCTCTCCTCCTCTTCTTATCCCTCCTCTTCTTACTCCTTCCTTTTCTATTTGAGGCTATATTATCTTAACATGATAGAATGTATAAGATCACAGGTACTATATCTTTGTGATGAGTTGAACTTTTATATCACTGTGAATTGACTACTTGATTCTTAATGATGCATTTTATCTTTACCTATTTTATCTGATATTATTATAGCTACCCTGGATTGAGTTTGAATGGTATTTGTGTAGTGTATCTTTATATGTTCTCCCACATCTTGACTTCCTAATTTTTCATATGTTCTTTGGTTTTCACACGTCTTGTAAAGAGGATTAGATAAATTTGTTACTTTCCCATCCAATTTGACAATTTGTATTTAACTAGAAATTTTATTTCATTTACAGTTTTTGTGATTTTTATATACTTCTTTTGCTCCCACTATCTATAATTTTATTTTTCCATAATTTTTTTACTTTATTTCTCTTTAAAATGTATTTATTTATACTTGCTTTCCATATTTCATTGTATCTTATTTATTAGAGTGAGAGTTGCATTCTCTATTTCTATTTATCACCAGTCCACCCTGTCTGAAGTGGACATAATTACTGATTCCCTGAGAAATTCATGGACCCTTTAACTCTCAGATGTCCCCTTATGACTTACTTGTTTTTGCTGTACAGTATTTTATTTCTGCTTTTTCTTTAATCTCATTATCCCCTCCACATATAACTTATCTTACACATTTTCTAGTTCCTTGTCTTTCTGTGGTGTATCCTATGTTTCCTTCAGAATTCAAACATAGTTCTTTATTCCCCCTTCTTCTGTATAACTCCTCCACGGAATTTTAAATCTCAACAGTCATGTATTATTCATCTCTAAAAATTCTATAAGGTTCTTTGCCAAATATGTAGGATCATTTTTTAGAGTCTCCTGTTTGATTTGTGTTTTGTGATTCCATTTTTTGTAAACAGTTTATACATATTTATTTTATATTTTGAAGTTGGTAAATCTGATAGTTGAAGTTATAGGGTTCTAAATCTATTGTTTTATTTTAAGTTTTATTTGTCATATTTTGATGACTATCATGTGTTTCCTTATGTGTTTGATGAACTTTGATTATGAGCTCCTTTTCATATGATTTTAATATGTGGAGAACATAAGATATTAGCGTAGGATTCTTTCCTTCAGAGAAGAATGTCTCTGACTTATGTTCCCAGTCATTTTGGGTGACGCCAAGCTGAGTGACTTTATTTTATTTTCTGTGACTCAGAACTAATCTGGGATCCCAGATTATTCTCTTAAGGTGCTGGTGACTCAAATACAAGTCCTTTCGTTACAGGAAGGTATTGGCCTTTGATCACTGGGTATATCCAAACTTTTTAAGTGCTTTTAATTTCTTCTTTTGTCCTTTGAGGTTTCTCTTACTTCAAGAAAACACAGGAATGCAATTAAAATCATATTTTATGAATTATCTTGTTGTTATTGGAGGGAAACCCCTGCATGGTATCTAGTCCTCCGTAATCCAGGAATTCATTCTTTTGGATACTCCTTTGCATTTATTTCTTTTAATATAAATTCCTTCTTTTAGTTGAAAAGAAAATAAATTTTCAAATTAAATGGATGAGCTTGTGGCGTAGAAATAATTTATAGTCTATTTCACAAAATAAGGTTAGGATACAGAAAATTTTACAGCCTGTAATATTTCTATGGCTTTTGTATATTTAATTGAAACCAGGAATGTGCATTTAGAACATACGTAATCAAATACTAGGAGAAGAATCATTGAGAGGCACACTCCAGGGAACATTCAGTTTCTGTGAGGTGCACACATACATCACATACACTGACGGTCATGTGACAAGCCATGATGTGGCCTAATTTAGTTCAACTTAGTTCAGGTGTGATATGAACAATTAAATTTTAAGGAGGGAGAGTGTACAGAATTTGTAAATGCCCCATATATATCCAATATAGGAGCATAGCATGAAATGCTGAGAATGAGGAAGAAGAATCATGTAGGTGTTATGAAAACGAATTGACACCCCTAAATAGCAGAGAATGACATCCACACTATACTTTCTGCAGATGGTGTGTCCTTCTTGAAAATACAGCACCCAATTTCTGAGTAAAAATGAAGAATGTATTGTGTCAGTTGGGTCCTCTAACTGCTGACATGGAGTCAGGAGTACAAGAAGTTTATTGTGACATAACACCTGTGAAAAATAAAAGGATTGGGTAGGGTGAGACTTCACTCCAGGATACAGATTTTACAGCCTGTGAAATGAAAAAAAGAGAGAGGATTCCACTGACAAGGTGGAGATGCTAATCAGAGGGCCCCACCCCAAGCCTACTGATTCTGAATGTCTGGAGTGGGGTCCAGCAATCATTCTGTGTTTTAACAAGCCCTCCAGATGATTCTGATACATAATAAAGTTTGTGGACCACTGGTTTAGGGGAAAAAAAGCACCATACCAATGAAACAAACATGGAAAAGATGTAACAATTGTCCAAATACTTTGTGTTAATGTGGTTTTAAAAAGTGCAAAATACAAACTACTTTAAAGGAGGCACACAAAATTTAATACCATCTGGAACAAAGAGCTCAAATTTTTTAATGACAATTATGAATTCTTTTGGTTAATGTAAATTATTTTATTGAGGTCATATTGGCTTACAACATTGTGAATATTTCAGGTGCATATTATTATATTTCAGTTTCTGTATAGACTGCATTTTGTTCATCACCAATAGACTAGTTTTTATCTGTCAGCATACATATGTGCCTCTTTAATGCTTTCACCATCGCCCCGCCCTTCCTCCTCTGGTAACCATGAACCCCTTCTCCTTACCTATGTGTTTGTTTATCAAGTTCATGGAAAACCCTGGAAATGTCACAAATATGTGGAGACTAAACAACATGCTTCTGAACAACTATTGGATCAATGAAGAAATCAAAAGAGAAATCAAAAAAATACCTGGAAACAAATGAAAATGAAAACAACATACCAAAACTTATAGGATGCAGCAAAAGCAGTACTAAGAACGAGTTTATAGCAAAACATGCCTACCTTAAGAAACAAGAGAAATCTCAAATAAACAACCTTACACTATACCTAAAAGAACTAGGAAAAGGAGAACAGAGTCCAAAGTCAGTAGAAGGAAGGAAATAATAAAAATCAGAGCAGAAATAAATGAAATACACACTAAAAGAACAATAGAAAGAATCGATGAAACTAAGAATTGGTTCTCTGAGAAGATAAGCAAAATTCACAAACCCTTAGCCAGACTCACTAAGAAAAAAAGAGAGAAGGCTCAAATCAATACAATCAGAGATGAAAGAGGAGCAATTACAACAGAAACCACAGGAATACAAAGAATTATAAGAGAATACTATGAGAAGCTATATGTCAATGAATTGGATAACCTCGAAGAAATGGATAAATTCCTAGAATGATACAACCTCCCAAAAGTAAATCAAGAAGAAATAGAGAATTGGACTAGACCAATCACAAATAAAGAGATTGAAACAGTAATCAAAAACATCCTAAAAAACAAAAGTCCAGGACCAGATGGCTTCTCTGGTGAATTCTACCAAACATTCAAAAGGGATTTCATTCCTATCCTTGTCAAACTCTTTCAAAAAATTGAAGAGTTGGGGATGCTTTCTAACTCATTTTATGAGGCTGACATTACCCAAAGAGCTCAATTTATACCTAGATAAACTGGATTTGGGGAGAAAGGAAAGAAGTAAGAGACTATTATATTTTTCATCTAATGTAGAGGAGTCGAGGTCAGACTTCAGATTCTGAGTTCCTCTTATTTTTTAAATTAAACATATTCTAAAATAGAATTCAAAAAAGATATATATACATCCAACCTGGTGGAGAACAGTTTAATAAGGAAAATTATTTTAAATAGAACAAAACTACGAAAAACGAAAAAAAGCCAAGTACAAAGTTAAAAATAGAACCACAGGATAAAGATACATATATGTTATCCTGTATTTAAATTACTGAAATCAGTTTTTCAATATTGAATGTTACTCTATGTCATTCCAGGAAGATATTGGAAATTAACATTGAACAAAGATACTGAAATAAAGGGGATTTTCAATAATATTCCATAGAAATGCTCACAAAAGTAAAGCCACAATTAATATGAAACTATTATACAGGAATGTATATGCTGACACACACATATCTGTAGGCAATAAGTATTAAGGAATAGGAAGGCAATTAGAGATTCAACAGCATATACTCAATAACAGTATCATATACACAAAAAAAGATTTTAGAAATATGAAGTAAACTGAAACTATAATCACAGTATGAGAATCCAACATAACTCTCTTAGTCTTTATCAAAAAAGTCAATATAAGAATCATATATATTTCAACCTTGATTTATTATTAAATATTTGTGGCTCTTGAACACACGTATGTCTACATGTAAATCTCAAATTTTCTACTCTAAAAGCAGTGAAAGCATATTATTATAAAATTAGGTCCTATCCTCATACACCAAGCAAGTTTTACATCATAATCAATTCCTGAAGCCATCAGAAGAGATTCTGACTCAGTAGCTCATCAGATGAATAGCTAGATTTGAAACCCCATTCATTAAACAACATGCACACAAAAATGCTCATTAACTGCCAACATATCATAAACAAATCCCACAATTTATAAACCACTAATCACTCTCATGAATAACACTTTGGTCAAAGAGGAAATCAAACCAATGATTATAAAGGAGCAGCAAGGAGACCAGGAGAGACAGGAGAGAGAAAGGAAGAAGAGAAGAAAAATGTCTGTTCTGAGAGAAAACATCTGAGCCTTAAATTTTTTGAGTAGTAAATAAAAATGAAGAAAAAAAGCATACGGATTAAGCTCTCAACTCAAAACCAGAGGAAAAGAGAAAGAAAATAAATATAAAATAATTTAGAAGAAGAGATTGAGGCAGAGATAAGAGTATAAACAAACATAAAGGAACTTCAGAAGAAAATTAATCAGTCGATCTGAGTCTTTGGAGAGATCAATAAAACAGACATCATTCAGACAAGGGTGACAGAGAAACATAATTTGAGGAAGACAAACATCAACGACATTAGGTGAGAAAATGGGATCATGAGCAAAGTCACAGAGGAAATTTTATAACCATCATGAGAATATTGTGCATCTCCACATGCAGATATCTTTTGGGATCTCAGTGAAAGTGTTGCTTTCTTAATGAAAATGTAATTACCCAAACTCGCTCAAAGATGAAATGGAGAGAAAATTCTACAAATGCTGCCATATGGTTTCAAGAGTTTCTAAGAAATAAAATTCCTAATATACCGCAGGGCTGGGTGCCTTTACAGATTAGTTGTTTCTAAAACTTAAGGAAAGATGTTTACTCTACTAGAAACTCTTCCAGAATACAGAATAAGAAGAAACATCTCCATTATTTATGAAGTTAACATGAGCCTGTTACCAGCACCAAAAGGAAATTATGAGCAAGGAATAATCATCAATAGACTATTAGAAAATTAGATAATCTTTTAATATCCTCATATTTAATGTCTTCACATTTCTGCCAGGAGAAAAACAATATGCTCATTGAATATATATAAAGCATATATATATATATAAATATATATATATAAAGCATATATATATATGCATATAAAATATATATATAAAGCATTTGATAAAATTCAGCATCCATTTCTGATGGGACATATTATTTTTGGAGGACACTTCCTTAACATGTTTTTTTTTAAATAACTAAAACTGAAGAAAACACCCTCTCATGCTAATATCTAGACCTTGCTTAAAACAAAGACGAGTCACAACTGCACGTGGAAGAGGGGCAGGCACAGAGGACCACCCTCCACCTGGGCTGCTCTGCACAGCCTGGGATTCTCCCGCCAGCAGATACGAAGGTACCAACACATTGAGCCATGGGTGCCTATACAGTGTGTCGTCTCCCTTGGGAGTTGTGGGACAAAGATGCTTTAAAGTGCATGCCCATTAAAACCAGGAAAATACAATAATTTCTGTTAGAACCAGTATTATTGAGCATCTTTTTTTTTTTTTTTTTGGTGAGGAAGATCAGCCCTGAGCTAACATCCATGCTAATCCTCCTCTTTTTGCTGAGGAAGACGGGCTCTGAGCTAACACTTATTGCGAATCCTCCTCCTTTTTCTTTTTCCTCAAAGCCCCAGTAGATAGTTGTATGCCATAGTCGCACATCCTTCTAGTTGCTGTATGTGGGACGCCGCCTCAGCATGGCCCAAGAAGCAGTGAGTCAGTGCGCGCTCGGGATCAGAACCCGGGCCGCCAGTGGATCCAAACCCCGGCCGCCAGTAGTGGAGCACGCGCACTTAACTGCTAAGCCATGGGGCTGGCCCCTTGAGCATCTTAATTGAATTCCTAACTTATTAGATAATGCAATAAAATAACTGGCAAAAAGGTCTTATAACCAAGGGAGAAGTACAGTCCCCAACCAAGTACTAAATAAATATGCAACTGTCAGCAGCTTTTCAATATAACATTAATAACACAAAAGCATTTTCATAACCTATTTATAATACAGCAATAGACAAGAAAAATTGTAATGGCAGTTGTGGACAAAATTATAAATCTCTACTAAGAAATGCAAAAGCATTTAAACAATATTGTGTGATGTCAACATTCTCGAAAAAGTGCTATCAGAATAATAAAATTCAAATTCAAATTTGGAGGGAAATTTTTTTGAGGTAATGGCAAAATTACTGTAGACATTTTCTGGAAGCATGGGAAGTTCAGGAAACTAGTGAAAATAGTTCAGAATACTAAGGGGAGAATGTGTTTTTCCAGAAGCAATCATTACAATTATTAACTTACTTCATATCTTAAAGCACAGTGGTAAGAGCACTGGAAGATATAGATATATCAACAGGACAGACCAGATGATAGAGAGATGACTCTGTGTAAATATAAATATTTCATGCATCACATAGCTGTATTGAAAATCAGTAGAGATAATGAATTATTCAATTAATGGTGAAGATAAACCACTGTGGAATATAAAACTGAGTTAATCTACTTCACATCTGAGGTAAATAAATTGCACAGTCTAACAAATTTATAAAGAAAAATAAAGTGCTAGAATTAACAGATATCTATATAAAATTGTAGATTGCGAAGGCATGGCAAAAAGGCAGGAAAAATAAGCCAAAAGATGATTAGAGTTTACTCTACATGAAACTTCATGTTCTTTTCTGTTTTAAACACGCCATACAGAAAAATATTTAAAACAAGCAACAACATGGTAACACATTTTCAGAATAGTTAACAACCAAATCATTTTGTCCTCAATATGTAAAATGTTCTTTAAAAATGAAAAGGCCTACCGTTGAATAGAAAAATGGCAAAAGCCATAGAAGGTAACTCATCAAAGAATATATTCTTATTGAACAACAAACACATAAAAATGAGCGATCCAACATTAACAAGGGAAATGCAAATATAATCAATGAGATACTATTTTCACATATCAAATTGGCCAAGTATTAAAAGAAAACCATGAAGGAAATACATAATTCCCTTCACGCTTATGGAAATATCAGGTAGTACATATGTGGAAAGTTCTTTGGCAATATATCTAAAAGGCCTTTAAAATATACCTAATGTTGCACTTAGTCATTTTACTCCTAAGAATTGAATCAGAGTAGAGTGAGAATGTGTGTCTATGAGTTTGCCCATTATGTTTCTATGTATAGTAACAAATATTAGAAATCAAATCAAAAGCCCCAAATTTCTGTTAGATTAATATTATGCTAGCCTTGAGGATATAACAAATACTTTATAGGCAAAATAATTATGTTTGGTTAAGGGCCGTAGGATCATTACTTAAGCACAGTCATTAGTCAAGGATAAGTAGATATTTACTCATATAGAAACATATTTATGATATTTTATGTAAAAATAAGTTAAAGAGGACTGGGGACAGATAACTCCAATTTTGTAATGTGTTCATATTTATAAGCAGAACGATAAAATGTATGATGAGGACCACATTATGATTTTCTTGGGCCTGAGACACTTCTGCCTTTGTGAGGTTCTTTCTCTCTCAAAAATACTAAAACATATCTTATGACTGTGTTGTTATAAAGACAAATACCTTAATCTTGTATATTAAAAGACTTTTCTTTGTCCTTAAAGTTATTTTTTTCTTCTGATTTTAGATGAAATTAAAACATTCTCCTGGGCCCCTAAAGCCTTGTGGGCACTGGTTCCCCTGTGCCTAGTGGAAAAGTCCGCTTGGATTTGAAAACCTCCTGTAACTGCAAGTATGTTCTTTTAACATAGACAGAGTCTCCAGTGCACGTGTCTGGAGAGAGCCGACCTGCCCGGGGACAAGGTCCTCTGAGCTGGGGTGAGTGGAGAGCAGAGGACAAGAAGAACACCATTTCGCCTCTCGTCCTGCAGCGAGAAACGCTCTCCATCCACCATCCGGGGTGCCTGAAGCTGTGGGGACATGTGAGTTGAACTTGCCTTCTGCCCCCAGGAGATCAGGTCAGAGCTTCCCTGACTCAACAGCCCAAGATCCTGCAGCCCTGACACTGGCTAAGAAACAACAATCAGCAGTGTCCCTCAGAACGACCGTGTGGACCTTAAACACATTGACAACAAGACAGCAAGTACATAACGGGAAATTATAGAATTAAAAAAAAATAGGTAAATGTGGGAAGCATTAAAGAATAAAAAGATAAGCGGAGAAACATTTAGAGCTAAAAAGAACACAAGATAGGGGCGGACGCCTTCCAGAGCAGAGAAGCAGGCCCGATTCCTGAACCTGCCATGACGCTCCCACACGTGTGCAGCTACTGCAGCAAAAGCGGAGCCTCCAGCCTCTCCTGGGGACGTCACAGTCACTGTCTTCAGAGAAATCCCCTCTCCTCACACGAGCACAGGCCCTCTGCTGGAATCCCCTGAAATTCTGCCTCCTCAATCGATTCATTAGACCTTAGGATGCAGAACTGACATTGGCAAGATCCAAAAACGGAGGTCGTGCAAGTGCCCGAGGGAGTCAGAATCACATTGTGGGGGTTACATCTCACAGATTATTGATCTGTTGCTCTCAGCCTGGCTTGCAGCTCTGGGAGGCATGGGACACCCCACTGTGAAATAACAATATGAAGAGGTTTCAAAGAGTAACCGGATGTCCACAGGAAGAAGTCTGTCCATGCAGGTGGGGCAGAGATAGCAGGGGCCTCCCTGTAGTGACAGTAGGAATTATATGCATGACGAAAGAGACATTAGCAGACCCTTGACTTTGTGGAAGGGACACTTTTCTGTAGCTTCTTTGCATTGAACTCCTGCCAATGGATTGTGTTTCTAAGGGACATCACTTGAGCCAAGGCTGTGGCAGCCAAGGCAGGAGGGGGGCAGAGACGGTGGAGTACATCGGGGGAGAGTGCTGTCTCACTAAGCTTCCAGCCCTGAAAATGGGAAACTAAAAGGAAGAAAAGCATAAAACCTAAAAAGTCTCTTCCCCACTTTGAAAGAAACAACAAAGTCAGTGGGAAGAGACAAAATTAATTATGAACAGTTTTGGGGAGGTGGGGTGCAGGGGGGAAGGACAGGACAGCTAATACAGAGCACCTTGGTCTATCCATCCACAGATCCCCTAGGCATCATTCATCATAATAGTAAAGCAGAAAATAAATAAATAAAGAGGCACTCACTGCTGGAAAATGACATCCTTGCTAGGTTTATTGATCCCACTACATGAGAAAAATGTATAAAGGGGGGGAAATGCACCAACAACCATGTCTCCATCCTTGTATGCACTGGGTTTCATTCTCAAGAAGCAGTTGGGATCAGCCAAACTGCACACAAAGAGAGGAAACTGCGGGAACAGAAAGATAAAAGTCAAAAGGAATATCTTAGAAGTGTCTGCAAATCTCTGAGTCTGTGTGAAGTGTGGGGTGGGAGAAGCGGAGGTGGGACCTGCAGCCTAACCAGGTATATACATATATGACGTATCTATACACACATATACATGATGTGGACTGGAGAAGCAACTCTAATGCCCCACCGACTCCTTTCAGCAAAGTCTCTTCCTCTCCCCTGGAGACGTCCAGACCCCTTTCTGCTCTGGGGCTCTGCATCTGAGGTCCTGTGTCCAGGTGAAAAACATAAATTGGAAAACATGTTTGAAGATCATCCTCTCCAGCCCCAGGCGCTATGATCTCATTCATGTCCATGGATAGCAAGGCCCCAGGGATCACCTCCTCTTGGGCATATTAGGTCCCAAGCCCATGTCAACAAATCATCTGCATCACACCATTTGTGATGACGCAAAGGAACTGCATCAGAGGAGCCAATTTCAGGTGTAAGGGGAAAGGGTCAGAGAGGGCCCATGCCAGTCAGGGCTCAGACAAGAACATTCCAGCATCATGCCCTTCAAAGTCAAAAATAGGGGACAGCCTCACACACCCAAGGCCCAGGGCAGCCACAGAGCATTCTGTGTGTGACCCATGCAGAGCTGCACACCAATCATGTGTGCAGAAACAGCCACATACCCCTGTGTCCCTGCCTGGGGAAGCATAGTCAGGCTGAGTTCAGAAAATTCCAAATGTATAGCTCAAGATCAATGCAGAAATAAAGCTAAATTTTTGATTCTTAAAAATTGATGTCCTTTCCTCTTCCTCAGTTCTTTTAACCGTGTTAATCCCAGGGATCAATACGTTGTGATGATCTACTTCCACCCCTTCAACACTGGTTTCCTTCGTTATTTATGCTGTTGTGAGAACAAGGTACCATGTGGGAAATTCCTTTATTTTCTCACCCTAAAGCAGAAGATACTAGCTGGAAAGCACCCCTATATTCCCCACCACCTCAAACATCAATGACAAGGGTCACATCTGTAGATCTATACGGTCCTGGATCACAGGGGATGTTTATGGCAGCAAAACAATTAGTCGGTATGACACTGTAATAGTCGGCACGGGATACATTTGTCAAAACCCAAAGAATGTACAACAGAAAGAGTGAACCCTACCGTAAACTATGGACTTTAGTTAATAATGTTATCAGTTACAGCAAATATACCACACTAATGCAAGATGCTACTAACAGAGGAAACTGTATGTGTAGGGAGGTGGAAGTATATGGGAACTCTCTGTACTTTCAATACAATTTTTCTGTAAACCTAAAACTGCTCTAAAAAAACATCTATTAATTAATTTTCTTCCAATCTGGTGGTCATTGGCACCACGTCACCACTGAGCACTTACACTGTGGGCAGCCCAAATGGTGAGGAGCTGTGAGCGCAAAATACACGATGGATTTCAAAGACTTTGTATAAAAAAATGAGAACATCTCATTAATAATTTTTGTGTGGATTACATGCTGATATCATAACACTTTGGACATACTGGACTAAATGAAATATATTAAGGTATAAAATTAAGGGGTTACATGACTACTGACTTGGGAACTGCCAGATGCGTCCAATACACACAAACATAAATGACACTATGGCTGAGGGAGGGAGTTCCAGGTTTTGCAACCATCACATGAACTTATGGCCTCGCACACTCAAAACCACCTCCTCTGACTTGGGGCAAGGCTATTGTTATAGGTTGAATTGTGTCCCACCAAAAGGCAGAAACGTGGCAGAGAAATGTGTAGTGTACAGAAATGGTACTGATTATCATGTTGATTTTGTATCCTGCAACTTTACCGAATTTGTTGATTAAATCTGTTTTTTGATGGAATTTTTGGGATATTCTATATGTAAGATTATATCGTCTGCAAATAGAAACAATTTAACTTCTTTTCCTATTCTGATTTCTTTTATTTTCTTTTTCTTGCCTGATTATTCTGGCTAGAATGTTCAGTATGATGTTGAATAGGAGTGGTGAGAGTGGGCACCCTCATGTTGTTCCTGATCTTAGAGGAAAACCTTTCAAACTTTCACCATTGAGTATGATGTGTAATTGCTCTGGATAGATAAGATCAAGTAAGGGTCACATGGGATCCAAAAGGTGGGATGGAGGTAGAAAGAGAAAGGCACTTGAACAGGACAAATTGCCAAATACAAACGCACTAATGGCTGATTTCATGAAAACAAGGCACAGAAAAATAACCCAATCCATCCATTCCTATGACCACTATAACAAAAATCTGTGAAACTGGGTTTGCCAATATAGTTTCATGATGCGTGTGACCAGTTATACCTGAAGGTATTTTCTATGCAGTGGAAGGACCAAATAGAATGTATGTGTGTTTTGGTGGGGGGAGTGGAACTCTCACAATTTCTGTCACCCTTCCCCAGTCTTTACTAATGATAAGAATATTGTGACCTTTTTCTCAATCGCAGATAAAATGCTCTGTAAAAAGTAGCTTCAAGACTATTCCCACATAACTAAACTGCCCTCCGAGTTCCTCACTCTGAAGAAATAGCTGTTGCTTCTGTTGTCAAAACTGTAGTGAAATGACAAGTGACAATCGGTTAGTCTGGTCTCTTGGAACCCTTTTATCCTCCTCCCTATTTGCTTGTGCATCTTCCATTCTCCATCCCCTTTTCACTGTCTTGCCATTCATCTTCTATTTTCTGACAATATGTAGGGACCTGTCTTAGTCCCAGCTCCACCTACCAGTCCATTCCAAGAGAGATTTTAGCTCAATCAGCCAAACAAAAATTCACATAGTCTGGCCTCATTTTTCATGTTACCGTACCAGGATTGGGCCCTCAGACCAGTTCAAAGTACAGCCTGGTGGTTCCCTGGCCTCAAAGATTCCCTCCTCTCCCTGCTTACATCCAGCCCACTACACCAGCTGCCTGCCACCACTGGCACATGCACATTCTCCAACTCAGATGGTGCCACTCACCTCACAATTAACCCTGATGGGAGCCATGTTCCACTTCCGACTCGGAAGCCTGTGTTCCATTTTCAGTGCTGATCTCAGACCACCTCCGGTGCATGCCTCGGTTCACTTACGGTGCAGCCCTCTGTGCTCCCCTGATGACCTGACTTGGAACCAACAGGAAGTTAAATACCTAGTTCAACTGAAAAATAGTAGGAGAGCCTCTGCCTCAGGTAACGTTTTGAGATATATGGTGCCCCTCCCTGGCCCCACTCCTCTGAACTCTAGCACACTCCTACCCCTCAACCTCATGACGATAAGTCAAAGGACTTTGTGGAGCCCCTCCAGGTTGGGCAACAGCAGGACCTGGGACTCGCTGAGTCACTGGAATGACCCAAAGCTGTATCCCTTGTGAGGTAGGAGAGGTGAGAACTTGGGTTCAGGGTTTGAACATCTTTGAATTAGTCTGGCCTAATTCTAATTATTTTTATTGACTATGTAGCATTTTTTTTCCTCTGTGGGTATAGATGTATTACTTCTAGATGCATTATGTTGTCATCTCCTTCCTTAGGGCATCCTTGTTAAGTTTCTACCTAGATACTTATGTTCAAAGATATAGTGCAAGGATGCACCCTCTCTTTGCATTCTTGCAGACAAAATTCCCCCATGAAATATTTGTGTACAAACCATAGTAAATGTTTTCATTTATCCAGTTCCTCAGGCAAAAAAAAAAAAAAAGAAAGAAATATTGATAGTTATCCTTGACTCCTCTCTTTTCCTCTTGTTCCACATCCTATCCATCATCAAGGCGTGACAAATTTTTCTAAGTTATATACTGAGTTCAGAATTGCTTGCCTGGATCATTTCAGTAGCCACGTGCTTCCTCACTTAGTCCTCTCTGGTCCATTCACCAACCAGACACCAGGGGGGTTCTTTCAGCATGTAAGAGAGGTCCACACCCTTTAGTGAATTCCTAAAATAGATTTTGGAGGTAGATTGCCTGAGTACCAGCTCTGTGACCTTGGACAATTACATAACCTCTAACATTCCTCGTAGGTAAAATGGGAGTTAATATTGTGTGCTCCAAACATTGTTGTGAGGATTAAATGAGTGAATACATGTCAGGTGCCTAGAACATGCCTGGCACATGATAAGGCAACATGAAAACTTTCACTATAATTATAATAAAACTTACTGTTGTGATCGCCTATTAATTAAGTTGAATCATATGAAATTTCCAATATACAACCATTTTTGATATATTATTATTGTTGAATAAATGATAAAACTAAGTTTAGACAGATTGTGCAGCATAAAAAAAGATTGCAGAGAAAAATATTATTAGGAGAAAAATAAGATGAAGTAAATTGTTTTGCTGGCTGGCCTGTAATCTGGCTGTAATTGCTTTGCAATTTACAGAACACTTTCTGATACATTGTTTCATTTAATTCTTATAGAATGCTTTTCAGGATGTTATTACTGCTGTCTCTGAAGGAGTAACTGCCTTGCCCAAGGTCACTCCACATTAAATAACACAACTAGGATGGAAACATATTTTTGAGTGTGAATTCCATGTAATATTTTGTTTTCCCTTCATATCATCATCTTTCCTCTCAAGAAAGTGATGAAATAGTGTTGATCCATAGGAACCTAGTATTAGAGACATCTTTTATGTCTGCTCATAATCTCAACCATAGCAACCATATAATACATTCTGTGACGTGCTTACGCTCAGATGATAAACACTATGTCTTTGAAAGAGTGGTGATGTAAGAAGGAATTTTGGTTTCATGCTTTCTAGATTTTCAAGTCCATGCTTAGAGCTCTGGAGAAGCTTGAAAAGAGGAAATGGGTGAAAATAGTCCAAAATGAAAGAAGATTGATGCATATGTAACTTTAGTGATCACCTCAAATGTCTCTCTTGTTCATGGTCTGTGTCACCCCACTAGAATAAATGCTCTTAGTGTAGATCACTGCTGTCTTGCAGCAAGTGGTAGGCAATGAGTTAATATTTGTTGAAGGAATGAAAATGGCCTTAAGTACATCTGCTCTTTATACACCAGAGAACAGCCCCATTCCGGGCAAATGGCATCATTAGTTAACTTTGAAAACTCATGTTCTTATTTGCTCATAACCTTGGATTCAAAGCTCCCTTTTATTTCCTGCTAAGTACACAAGAATTGTGTTGTGTCTCATTAGGGAATGTTTGCACAGTCTCACTACAAAAGAAAGACCTTTTAGCCTACGGTCTGCTGGTTCCAGCAGGTGCCAACACTATACTTCTCTCTAAACAATTAGCTATCCATTTGCTATCCTTATAAGCAGTGATCTGAAATGGAACTTAATTTGATCAGTGTCATGCAAAAGTAGACACTTACTGTGTCTCTAAGTGATGATGTGGATAATAATGTTGATGGAGAAGAAGATCACTAAAAATTCACTCTGGTTTTGCCAAGTGCATCTGGGTAAAGGGTACCTTGAAATTATACAACTTTAGAACTCAAAAACACTTTTCAAACTCTTTATATTACAGATGAAGAAACTGAGGTCTAAAGAGGTTAAGAGATTTGACCATGATTAATTCTTGAGACTAGGGTAGGATTCTCTAATTCTCAGCTGACCACATTGTCATGTCTTAGCACCAAGTAGCCAAGAGAGAGAAGTCTGTTGACTTCTAGGCAGAAATGATTCCTCTTCACATTTTTACTTTCCCTCTCTTAGATGTCTGCTCTGCCCTGACAAGGAATTTATCTGGTGTTTACACTATGCTTAAGATGAGGAAAATGTTACTGGCAAACTTTATTGTGATTCAGTGTGGCACTGGAGAGCCCAGTCATGGAAAAATGAGAATAGAAAGAATAAGAGGTAAATAATATTAGAGAAGAAGAGAAAAATCTAATATTTTAGTGGGAAATAACATAAAATTTAGAACTAGTAATTAAGTTGAGTAATGTGAAACAATACTAGATAACTATATGGAAAATCAAAACTACTGTTATATTAGCAACAACTAGTTTAAACATGTAAATAATTTTTCTAGCTTTTGGAGCAATGAATTATTTAAAATAAGCATTTAAAATAATTGGATCTAATCAATATGAAGTTATAAGTTATATAAGTTATACGAAGAAGTATATAAGTTATACGAAGAAGATTATAAAGATATACCAAATGACATAAGGCTCTAATTAAATGGAGAGACAAACTATATTTATGAAAGAAAAGAATTAGTGTTTCAAAGAATTCAGTTTTCCAAGCATTATTCAGAATAAATGTACTTAAAACCAGCTTTCAAAATGGTACAGTAGTTGTTTTAAAGACAATAAGATATCCACTTTCAAAATGAAACACTGGGCCGTAAACTAACATTATTCACAAGTAAATCACTCCAAATGGATTATGGGGCTAAAATTAAAAGTAAAAATCCCCAGTGCAAAACAGTGGTGGATGACAACACAGGAGAATATCCAATGTCTCAGAATTAGTACAGTTATTCTTAATATATATGGTTAAAAATGTCTGGTTGAAAAGAAGGATGAGAGAAAGTACAATGAAAGATGATATGGTCTCAGATTTTCTTTTAGAATCTGAATCTTGAGAGGACTATTCCAGCCTAAAATATTGGATAAAGAAATAGAAATCTGTGGTATTTAAACATATAATGAAAGGACATATTTAAATAATAGTATCATGTATCAGTTAGCTTCAGCTGTATAACAAGTTGCCTTAAAATTTGGTGGCTTAAAATAAAAATAAAAATAATTTATTTTTTCTCAATATTCTGTGGATTATCTGGGCAGTGATTTTGATCTGGATCTATTGGTGGCTCAGCTGGGATTGGACGGTCTAGGATGACCTTACTCACATATCTGATGGTTGACTTGAAGTCACTTGTACTGATGGAGATGTGCAGTCTATCTAGACTCATTTACATATTGACGGCCACAAGTTTCCCAGGGGCAGCCAGAGAAGGATAAGTACCAACAATGAGCAAATGTTTTTCAAGCCTTTGCTCACGTCATTTGCTAATACCCCATTGGCCAAATCCAGCCAAAAGCCAGGAGACAAGGAAGCCCATTGATGTAGATCATCTTGATTAACCTGCCTGGGTACAGCAAGAGAAAGAAAGTGGATTTGCTGTGGCAAATGGAAGATATCCAGAATTGTTCACTCCTTTTGTTTCTGAGAATATACTCCTGTCAGTCACCTGGGTTGAAGGTTATATCCCTGCCCAGGAATTGTATCAGCTAGTGTACCATCCTGAGTGCTCTCAAAGCATTGATACTCCCATGTGTAGTCTAAAATAGTTGCCTCCACAAGTGTTCTTCATGTAAGATGGGTTATGGCGTGCTTGGGAGGAAAGTGCAAACGATAATTAACATAAAGGTCCTGGTTCCTATAGGGTGGACACTTCTACCAGGAGACAAAGGATGAATCCCACTGAATGTTATGACTTCTGTGATGCCAGCACAAGGAAAAAAGCCATCATGGCTTCTGGCATGGGTAATTCTTCCAGAGGACATGGGCCTTCTGATATACAGTCAGGACAGAGAAGACATTGGGCATTCAGGTGGACCACTGGGATATCTTTTGATAGTCTTACCCCAATTTTGTTGATAAATTAGTGCAGCAGCTGTATCCTGAGAAGGGCATGGTGACCAGGTGCTCAGACACCTCAGGGATGAGCATCTGGATCACCCCTCCAGGTAAACCACCTAGACCAGCAGAGGTGCTTGTCAATCTAAATGGGAGAGTAGGAGGAGTGGGATGGTAAGTATCAACTGCAGCACCAACAAAAGCTGCTATTGAGAGCTGCCTGTAATTTGTCCCACTGATCTTCGTCTTGTAAGTTTCCCCAGTCAGCATGACCAACCAGAACACTGCGTGTACTGGCTTTAAGAAGCAAGTGCATCTGAGGGGCATAAGTGATGGACCATCATGGAGACAGTGATATATTTCCAAGATTCTTCTTTTGGGACTAAGTCATTCACTCTTGTAGCTGCCAGAAGTGTTTTAAGGGCTCGTGCTGCCACCCTGTCTGGGAATTTCCTTGGGCCAAAGGAAAGTGCCACACCTAAGATTATGACCACTCCCAATGGCAGCCCATTTCCAATGACTGGTTCATGTGGGGGGTACAATGGCCTACTTCCTTTGCCTCAATTTGAGACACACTTGATGCTCTCTATGGGATCAACTGTTGTCTCCATTTTTAACCTACTGCAGTTCAGTCTCTTGTTCTGTCCAGTCTCAGTTCTCTCCTTTAGACATGGTTACCTCAAGCCAGTGACAAACTTATTGTGCCAAGGTTTCTTCATCAGTAAAACGAGAACAATGAGAGTGCCTACTCTGTAGACTTGTATTAGGGATTCAGTCAGTTAATATATGTAAAGCACTTATGAGGCACCCTGTTACATAGTAAACATTATCTATCATCTTTTATTATGAATTAATTAAAGTTCATTGTAGGATTATAGCGACCAAAATAAGCCACACACAAAAAGAGCAAATATTGTACGAATTTCAATAACAGGCAAAAAATAATTTGTGATAGGAAAAAAAACAGAATAGCAGTTGCATCTAAGCGCAGGTTGTGGCGAGAGGTGGTGCAGAAGCAGGGACTGGCTGAGAGGACATGAAGGGACTTCATGGGATGAGGAGAGTGTTCTACATCTTAATAGGAGTGTAGGTTACACAGGTATATGTGTTTGTCGAATGCATTGAATTTTACATGTTAGGTCTGTATGTTGCACTGCATGTAACTTATACCTCAATTTAAATTAGAATCATTTTGCTAAGTGAAAGAAGCCAGAGACTAAAGGCATTTTATTGTATGATTCCATTGTATGACATCTGAGAAAAAGCAAAACAGTAGGAAAGGACAATTAATCAATGGTTTCCTGGGATAAGGAGTAAGAGAGCAGGATGACTACAAAGGGGCAGCACAATAGAATTTTGGAATGATGGAATTGTTCTATCATGAATGTGTTCACGTGTGTATCATGCTCAGTCATGATGGTGTAGATGCATACACAACTCTATGCATTTGCCAAAACCCATAGAATTGTACATCACAGAGTGGATATTACTGTAGGTTAAAAAAAAAATTTAATCCACCAGCTAGTGGAGGGAATGTAAAATGGAATAGAAGCTATATAAAATGAACCTAATTGTATTACAAAGGAAATAACCATAATGAAGGGTATGAGAAGGAAATGAAATTTACTTTGGAAAACTGTGTTAAGAACAGATACTGTAAGGCTGGATACAAAAAGAACTGACCAGAAATCCTGGAGTCTAGTTCATAAATTTGTTTCTCAGAAGGGTATGTGTTAGCAATTCTTAAACTACTTTATTTATGTACTAGGGCTGAACAGCTAAGTTAATATATTGTAGATCATGAGAGCCAGTTTCTCACTGTGAAAGAAACCTGTTACAAACAAGGGAAGAGAGAAGACTAGAATGAACACTGGGTGCTGGATTAAAATTGGAAGCATCAGTATGAATTCATGCTTTTGATGAATGGATGGATGGATGGATGGATAGAAGGAAGGAAAGATAGACAGACAGATAGATAGATAGATAGATAGACAGACAGATAGATAGAGATAGATAGATAGATAGATAGATAGATAGATAGATAGATAGATAGATAGATAGATAGATAGAGATAGATAGATAGATAGATATAGATAGACATAGATAGACAATGTGTGTATGTAGAGGATAGTATACATTCATATATTTCCAAGGCCTATCGGCTCAGAAGGCCTAGGAGCAATGACACTCCAGTAGCAATGAGAACACCTATAACTCACCCAAATCTTGGTTTCTAAAGTACTCTTCTAAAGAAAACAGAAAAAGAAGGAACCAGGGCTCTTTCGAGAAATGGTTGATGCCAGGCCTGGGGTAGGTAAAATACAACCTGATCCTGAAACACCTCTGAAGCATATTCCAAGAGAAAATAAAATTCACAAAGAGGCAGCCCACAAAATCTGCCTAAGAATCCCCCTCAGGTCCCTGAATAACACCTAAGCTGTGCATATAAAGGGAAAGACTCTAGGGGATATAGAAGAGAAAAACCAATGGAAACTGAATATTGTCCAGAAATTTCAGAGGTCACACATCCCAGGAGTTGGAGCTTGGTTTTCGGATTCATCTGGAGTGGAATGACCTTGATAAAAAACCCTGGGTTCCCATTATGACCCTAGAAATGTCACACTAAGAGTAAGGACTACACCCTTTGCAAAACTGAAATAAATCTGTCTTTTTAGAGGCTAAAACCCAGCCATCATAGGTTCTAGGTGATCCATTAGTACTACAACTGCCTGCCATGACAAAACCTAATCTTTAGAGGAATGTAACACGATTAAGAGTCTCTATGAGGTATTGTGCACAAGACCCAGCATACAATAAAAGGTTACTAGACATGCAGAGCAGCAGGAAAACCTTCTCTATTATGAATATATAAATCAATAGAAGCAGACCCAGAGACAATGCAGAGATTGGAGTTAGCAGACAAGCACTTCACAATAACTATGAAGAAAAGGGAGGAAACATGGACAATTGTAGACAATGAAAGACAAACTGCAAATCTTTAAAACAACCAAAGAAAAAGGACACATTGCGTTCAAAAGAGCAACAATAAGACCCATAACTTTTCAAAAGAAACTATAGAACAAGAAGACGATGAGCGGCTGGCCCCGTGGCATAGCAGATAAGTACCCGCGCTCCGCTGCTGGCGGCCCAGGTTCGGAACCCGGGCGCGCACCGATGCACCACTTGTCAAGCCATGCTGTGGTGCCGTCCCACATAAAGTGGAGGAAGATGGGCACAGATGTTAGCCCAGGGCCAGTCTTCCTCAGCAAAAAGAGGAGGATTGGCATGGATGTTAGCTCAGGGCTGATCTTCCTCACACACACAAAAAAATAAATAAAGCATTCACCTTAAAAAAAAAAAAAGAAGAAAACAACGAATGACATCTGACATCTAAAGTGTTTCATGGAAAAAGAAAAAAACCCTACCAATCTAAGATTCCGAGACCTAAGAAAAATATTCTTCAAAAATGCAGACTAATTAAAGATGTTTTTCAAAGGGGGTTTAAAAAAACAAAAGCTGAAAGAATTCATCAAAAATGGAACTGTACTTCAAGAAACACTAAAGAAAGCTCTTCAGGCTGAAACAAAAGAATTCCATGTGGAGACACATAACGTTAGCGATAATTATCAGCAGTAAAAAAATGTAAGTAAATATAATGAATATTGAGTGTATAAAAGAACCCTGTATAGTTTTACAACTTTTGTGTAAGTCTAAACTTTCTCCAAATAATATGCTTTTAAAAACACAATGAACTAATCCCCCAAAATTACAGATGATGGGAAGCCACTGCAAGAGATCCCCCAGTGCACCTCCCAAGATTAGAGATTACGGAGCCCCAGCAAGTGATACTCACAATCTGCATCCAACAGTAGAGGTGACAGAAGCCCTAGCAAGGGACCACCAGTTCCCTCCAAAGCTAAAGGCAACAGGACCTCAGATAGCAACCGTCATCCGAAAGCAGGCGGAGAGAGCCGAAGGGAACCACTGAGCCGAGGAGCGGCGGAGACACGCGGAGGGAACCGAGGACGGGCGTAAAGAGCCGAAGATGTGAGGGAACGGCCGAGGTCAGGCGGAAAGACCCGAGGTTTGGCGGGGGGAGCCGAGCCCAGCCGAAAAGCGGCGAGAGGCGGCGGAGAGAGCCGAGCCCCCGGCCGCTGGGAAGAGCTGACAGGTCGTGGGCGGTGAAGCGAGAACAGGCGGTTGGCGCCTCAGAAGGAAGCGGAGGCGAGGACGGCGGAGAATGAAGGCGACCGCGCTGGATGGGGCCGTGGACGTGGAGCCCGGAGCCTTCCACGCGCCCGAGCCGCCCCGAGCGCCCCCCCCGGAGGGTCGTGGACCCGGTCCCCGCTGCCCTCCTCCCCGCTCCCCCGGCCCCGCCGCTGCCCACGGCGCGGGGCGCTCTGGCCGGACAGCGGCGTGTCCTCCGCCCACGACGAGGACGCGCGTGTCCCCGCGGCTGCATCCTCCGGACGTGATGGCCGCGTGGAGTCTGGCGCCGGTGTCCGCGCGGGGACTGACCCCGGGGGGTGCAGCCTCTGACCCGCGCTGAGCCCGCGGACCCAGCCCGTGGGGAAGCCGCTGGGGGTGAGTAAAAATGTCTTATGTCTGAATTAGCATTTGGCAAAAATAAAAAAAAAAAGCATGCAACTTATGTTAGAATGAGATATAAAAGCAAGCTTAATAAAATAAGATTTTTATGGAATCAAATTAATTTAACATTAAAAAATGAGCTGTTTACAGTGGGTATCATCCTTTTCAGAGTATAAGAATTATAAGAAAATATTATACTAAAAATACTAAATAATACCTTAGGCTAAATTACCTCGGAAGAATTTAATATGAAAGTGAATAAAAATCATGGTAAACAGAAATTGCAGTGTGCCAGGACAAACAGATCTTCTTTCTTGTCACACAAAACCCTCCCTCTCACCCACAAGACCATCTACTCTTCGTTTTTGTCTCTCAAGAGTTTAAGAAAGTATAATTTTAACATAACCAAGCATAATAGTCCAGAAGAAGCAGGAGTAACATTAAATGAGGGAGTGAAACTGAGGGCTGCTCATGGGGAACTGCTTCCCCAGGGCCACACCACTCGGCTTCTTCAGCAGGACCTTCTCCTGTTTTCCATCAGGTCTCAGAACATCCTTCTTGGCTGCTTGCTCTCTCTGCCTCCCTGGCAAACCTGTCTGCCTTCAGGGCCTCACCCTTGCTGTTTTCACTTTCAGACTCTGCAGATGTCTCCATAAGTTACCGGCTGTCTGCAGAGTGGCTGTGAGAGACAGATACCCGCTCCTGGGATCATCTCTGCCCCGTCTGAAGACTGTGCACCGGTGGGCTCGGGGCTGGTGTGTAGAGACCCAGCACCAACACAGCCCAGGGATTCACCTGGACTAGGAGGTACAATTATTTTTAAGGTATTTGTGATATCAAAAGTACTTAAAAGTTCTCCTTCACTGCTGCAGGCCTGGCGTCCCTGCAGTCTCCTGTGTGCACAGAGTTGCTGGGGCTTCTGCAAGGTCTCCTCCCGTTGACTATACCTGACTTCATTGCCAGGGTGGGAAGGTATCCTTGTGACAGGCCTCTGGAAAATGCAGCTGGTGAGTCTTGTAGGAAGTGCAGACCTTTCCCGATGTCTCTGCTTGGTCTTAGTTAAATGGACTTATCTTTTCTTCTCTGAAGTCTGGGGCATCCTATTTCTTTTGAGCTTCCCCTTTGAAAACAAAATGAAATGTGCAATTTGAATAAAATGAAGAACATTCTCAGCTCATTTGGATCTTCCACCCTCCTCTCTCCCTGGGGAAATGTGTTTCAGATTGGCCTGTGCATCATAATCATCTGGAGGGTTGTTAAAATTCAGATTTCTGGACCTCAACCAAAGTAGGTCCAGGGTGGGGCCAAGAGCGTGCACGTCTAGGTGTTCCCGGATGATGCTGATGCTGCTGGCACAGGCCCCTCACATTGAAAAGTAGATCCTGGGACATCAAGCTGATATGAGTCAAGGACAGAAAGCTCTGATCATTACCCAGTGCCACCTCCAGACCGTTTCCCTCTACCGTCCTCTGAGGATGTCCCCCCTTCCCATCCTTGTCACAGTCAACTAAACACATGCTGGTACCCCTTGACCCACCATCATGTGGATCCACAGATCACAGGTATCTTTGTATCCCAAGATTTAGGTTTTCAGTGTCTCTCTTTTACTCTGCTTTAGGACACAATCACCTCATTTTCCTAGCTCCTTTAATGCCTCGTCTCCAATGAAATCATATTACCTCTCAACCCTTAGGTGCTCACTTCACTTGCACTCCCACATCCCATCTTCACTCAAATATTCTCCTGTTCATACATAAATAACTCACACAGACCATATTCCCCTCACACAGTTGCATCCACTGTAAATAACCATTTTTCCTCCCCTGACTCTTCCTCTCTCCTCCTACTCCTCCCTGTTACTCTCAGCTCCACTATCTGGCTTAACAGAACAATTGATGCTTCTTAGAAGTCAATCTTGCTCCCACGTTTGTTACACATCCACACCCTCTTCTAGGCCATCCCATCCATTTCCCTGGCTTCAGATACCATTGATGAACTAGAAATGCCCATTGAGTCAGCAAGATCTGACTTCACCCTCAGATCCAAATACCCATCTGCCCACTCACCACATCAGTGACAACTCGACGACTCAGCTCACAGTGAGCAGGTCCCAAGTTGAAACAGCCAGTTCTCCAAATAATCACCCATATCTCAGGGTCCCCTAAACTCACTTGTTGGTACTAATATCCTGTCTACCTCTGAGTGTCATTCTGGACACCCTGCCACCCCACACTAGTTCATCAGTGAACCATCCATCCACCCTCCTGAATCCACCTAAAGATTCTCAACTTGTGAATAATTCTTTAGCACCTTTCAGATTCCCTACCAAATACCATTTCCACAGAGTGACCTTTCCTGATCCAGCCATCAAAATTAATATCACATTTTCTCTGTGTTAATTTTTTTCAATTTTTAATTGTATGTGTATAGTATTATCTATTTATTTCATAGTGTTTTTCTCACTAAATTGGATACTCCATGAAGAGAAGACTAATGTGGGCTTTAATGTTTTATGCTGCCATATTCAGTCATTTCTCTGCCCATCGAAGGTGCTTAGATATATTTATTGAAAGAAATTATTCAAATTCCAAAAAGAACTAAATTTTTCAAAGAAATTCACTCAACCACAATTATACAATGATATAATCTGTTTTGTGGTATACTACAATAAATTATCACTAAGATTTCAAATCCTTTCTCTGTAATCCATTATAAGATTATAGTCATAATAATCTGTTTAAAGTGTAAATCTAGTCAATGCACTTTTCCTTTTAAATCTCTCATTTCTGTCTTCAGACGATATTTTTTTAAAAGTGAAACCATAAACCTCACTTCATTCCTGTTGTCCTGCCATAATTATTAATACCACCCCTTTCGTTCCCCAGCATGTCCCAGTTTGGAGGGAAAATTAGTTGATCCTCCCATTTATTGAGCACCTATTGTATGCCAAGTTATGTACTAAAACCTGTGATCCAGAACTTAGCAAAGTCACTGCCCCTCTTTATTTTAATCTTGGTGAGAGGAAAGAGTTAATAAACAGACTGAGGAATCTCTATTATAGTGTTAGGTATAATTAAGTGCTGTGATAAACAGTAAGGCCAAGACAGAGACAGAGAAAGAGGGAGGGATAGAGGAAAAGTGGCACCAGGACGGATGAAGAGAGAAAGAAATTAACTACGTAATTATTGATGATGAAGAGATTAGGGAAGGACTAACTGATGAGGTGATATTTGAGCACAGAACTGAATTTTTCTTAAAAAAGACCAAGCGCATTGTGAGTAAAGAATTTTCCAGAGAGGGGAACAACTTAAACAGTGCAGGGCCGAATACTACACCACTTCCTAGTGATGTTGTTGGTTAAAAATAAAACAAAACCATCTAGCCTATTATCCCAGAAAACTTCACATAGAAAAAAGTACAATAACTTGAACATTACTTAACAAACATTGACACCTGGGAAACAACTTTCAATAAGGTATCTTCTTGTTTTAACAGCTACTGCCTGCTCGCTTAAAGAGGTTTCACAGAAGGACCAAGTGTACAAATGGACACTCTTGCTGTCCCTATGGATTCCACACTCACAGAACAGGCTGGCTTGGAAAATAGGCCGATGCAGGTTCCTCCATGGCTGCAGAGTTGTCCTGCTGACCCCACTCCTGATGTGCAGACAGCCCCTGGATTGCTGGAAAATGCAGTGAGTTCTGCCTCTGATTCCCTTTTATGGAGGGAGGGAGTGGATAATCCAATCAGTGGATAATCAAGAGGAGACTTCCTGTTTCTTATCAATGGAATTTGAGCGATTCCTAAAGCTTTATACCTAAACACAAAAATGTGGGGTTATTGACACTGTCAGATACTGTTGGTAGACGAAAAAATTTCATACAGTTGTGTGGGGAGGTGGTACTTGCAGTTTCTATCAACATTTTAATATTTCCTTTTTCTTCCACTATTGATATTTTCTGTAAAAATAGGAATGAAAGTTTATATGTACAAAAATGTCCATACAACTTACGTTTGAATAGGGAAAAATAGAGACTGTGTAAACGTTTATCAATAAAAGAATGTCCAAAATATTTATTAACAAGTCTCTAGAATATATCACACAGCCATTAACAAGAAATTAGTATTTTGTGCATTTACATCTCATGTAATTTCCAGTAAACTTGTAATTATTTCAACCATCTTACTCTTTCCCTTCCCTTTGACCTGAATAATTAATGTTCCTTTACTCTCTTTACTTCACTGATGTTGATTTAACTCTTTTATTATTCCATTATTTCCTCTATAAACTTATTAGTTGGAATCATATAGAAATCTGTGTTTAATTGCACTAATGCTAAATCCTGAATCCTTAATACAGTCTAATATGAATAATTACTTTTACCCCCTCCCCCAAATGCTAATACCTTCAACACTTTCAATTCTATTTTTAAGCTTCCTGACGTTTGTATTACTGTTTTCATGCATTTTATTCTACATATATTTTAATCTCCATGAGAGATTTCTAGAATTACTTCACAAAATAAAATTCATTTATATTTATTTATAAATTATCCTTTCCTTTCCTCTTCAGTCCTTCCTCCTTTCCTGGTTTTCAACCCGAGATTATATTCCTTTGGATGTGATAACTCACTCCAGTATTTTGTCTAATTCAAGGCTGCTAACAATGAAAAGTTTCACTTTAAGTTTTTCTAGGACATCTTTATTTGGGGCACTGTTGCTGCTGGGTGTAGAATTCTGGTTTGACATGAGATTTCTTTTAGCATTTTAAAAATGCTGCTCTGTTGATGTCCACAGGCAGGTTCTGGGGTGACCAAGCAGAGCCCCACGGCTCCTCTTCAAGACCCTGGGTGCAGCCCAGAATCACCTCCAAGAGCTGGCTCATCGACCTTTCCCCCGCAAGCTGCCAATCACCACCAAACTCTCGCAAGGAGAGAGAGACGAGTAAATGTTAAGTCTACCCAACTCATTTCATAGGTGACCTCTGAAAGATTTCACCGCCGAGCTTGGGAGAGACAAGGCAGCTTTATTAGCATGTTGCACACAGCCTCAGCCCCCTCCACTCCCTCTTTTATGAGCCCTTGTTACATAACATGCCACAAAGGGAAAAGGAAAAACAACACACTTCCAGTTACAAACACAAGTTCTGACGGCCAAGCCAAACCCTGGCTGTTTACCAGATGTTATTTTTAGTCATTTAAAAGAAACATTTTTAAAAGGCCGGAGAACAAAAGTTTCCGCTGTTTTCTTTCTTTCTTTTTAAACACACACTCACACACACACAAAAAGATGGAGGTACATTCCATTCGCCAGCATCCTTCCCGGAGTTCAAATTTAAAGGCAAAGGCAGCCTGAAGTCGGACAGCTCCTTCGCGGAGCTGGACCGCAGCCTTCAAACAGGATTTTCAAATGTTTCTCAGCCTCATCTAAATTCCAGCCTGCCAGATAATAAATAGCTACTAATTTACTATCATCATAAAAATTTAAATAGCCTTGAAATAGTTGCTACAATACAGAAGAAATGATCAAACCTAAGCTCCGGAAAGCCACTACAAACAGCGAAACTATTGCTACGTGGAAGCACACATAGAGAGACATTGTTGCAATAAAAGCTGCTGGATTATTGGATTTGCTCTCTCTCTTTTAAATCTTCTACTCCGAGCATAAGAGGCAACAACTTGCCGTTTTACCCAGTGAAAAAAGGGCTTAGTAACCCTCAGCTATCACACTGTACCAGATGTGGTGGTGGGTTTTTTTTTTTTTTAAAGAAAGTATCTGATTTGATTCTACACAGTGATTAAACACCTTTGTGTTCAGCGGAGAAGAGTCTTCCAACCCCTCCCCCTCCAAAAATGGCATCAAAGCAATCAAAATGGTACTGCCGGGCCTGGTCCCCTCCCCCCGCGAACTCACCGACTTCGCCGGGGCCGCGCGCCGGGCCCCCTGCGGCGGGAATGGAAGCTTCCACTCCAGGCCGGGGCCGCGCGCCGGGCCCCCCTGCGGCGGGAATGGAAGCTTCCACTCCTGGCCGGGGCCGCGCGCCGGGCCCCCCTGCGGCGGGAATGGAAGCTTCCACTCCTGGCCGGGGGCGCGCGCCCGGCCCCCTGCGGCGGGAATGGAAGCTTCCACTCCTGGCCGGGGGCGCGCGCGGCCGGGGAGGGGCCGCGGCACCGCCAGAGAGGGGTCAACGCGAGTCCAGGCAGGCGCCCCGGCCAGGCGCGGCCCGCGGGAACAGCCCTCTTTCCTTCCGCAACCCCGGCCCCCTCCTCTCCCGCACGCCCCCTCCCACCACTTTTCAACTTGAAAGACTCGACGAGGACACCCGGCCTCCCAGTTCTCCTCTCCAGGGTCGCCGCACCCCCGCCAATCTCGTCTCCCCCGCTCCGAGAAGTCCTCCGTGGAGGGGGGCACCGGATCCGGCCGCCCGGCCCGGAGCTGGGGAGGAGGAAGGGGACCTGCTCCGCGGCCGGGGGGGGGGGGGGGGGGGGGGGGGGGGGGGGCGCTGTCCAAGTTTGGTGCTCACGGCGGCCGGCATTCCGAAGGAAGCGCGATCGACGGCCGGCGGGCCCGCGGGGCGGGCGCGGGGAGGGGAGGGGGCGGCGGGGCGGGCGCGGGGAGGGGAGGGGCCCGCGGGGCGGGCACCGGCGCCCCCGCCCGCCTCGGAGCCCCGAGAGCGCCACTGGCTGCGCCGCTCAAAGTTCTCGGCTCGGGGGGCGGCGCGGGGGAGGGGCGGGAGCGCGTGTGCGGGGAGGGGGGCGGGGAGGGGGGCGGGGAGGGGGGCGGGGGAGGCGCGGAGGGGGGCGGGGGGAGCGCGGCCGGCCGCGCTCCGGCGGCGGCATCTGTTCGTGGTGCTGAAACCCCGAGCGCTCAACTCAGCGCAACTAAGTCACAATGGACAACTTTTCCTCCCTGAGGGGCCCGGAGGGGGGTCGGCGGCCGGGCCCCCCACCGCGAGGAGCCTCCGGTGTGTCCCAATCGACACCTGACGCGCGGAGATCAAAGCTGGGGCAGAACTGGGGGGTCCTGGGGGCGCCCTTCTTTTGTTCCCGGGAGCTGGCGTCAGGTTCCAAGAATAAAAAGTGATGCTGGAGAAGCGGAGGGGAGGGGCGAGCCCAGAGGAACGATTCTTTAAATAAGATTTGCAATGGAACCCAGAAACCGCTTCCAAGGAGTTTGGTGTCCAGGCCCGAATTACCGCCACCCTCTGTCTACCCCCAGCCTCACACCGGCGTGAAGGGGGGACATGGAGCCGGGAGAAATTTCCACATGCCAAAAACATGTCCACCAACTCAAAATGGACGCCGGGCTGCTCGCCGCCTTTTAAGCGCAGCCTCTCTCCTTCGACCACTGCCGGAGCCGCGCGCTCCCCGCTCGGCCTCCGAGAACCCGGCTCTTTCTTTCCAGAAAAGGAGGGGCGGGTAGCTCTGAGGCTGGAGACAGACTCCTTTGGGAGTCTGAGCGTGCGGCGCGGAGGCCGGCACTTTGTAGGGTGCCGCCCAAGTGCCCGGCGACCCTCGTCCCGCAGCGCGGGGTGGGGGACAGCTCCAGCTCGCTTACTTGTTTGTCGCTGAGCGCGGCGATCCGCGGCTGCCTCTCGTGGAGCTGCTTCTTGAGGTCGCCGTTCTGCGGAAACACGGAGGAGCGGGCTCAGGCCGGCGGCCCCGGGGGCTCCAGTGCGCCGGGCAGCCCGCGGGCCGCAGCCCCCCGCCCGCAGCGCGCCCCAAGTTCCCGGCCGCGTCCCGCACGCGCGGCGGCCGGGCAGCGCCGCGCGGGGCCGCTTACCTGTGGCTGCCGCCTCATCGGGGCAGCTCGCGGGGCGGGGCGGGGCCCGAGCCGTGCAAGTCTGCAGGCCGGGGTGCGTGTGCGAGTGAGTGTGAGTGTGAGTGTGTGCCGGGGGAGGGGGGAGGAACAAAGAGCCAAGTAAACACGGCGAGTCCGTGTCGAGCAAAGCTCATAAATACTCAAGTCGCGTCCTAATCTCCCCAACACACACGCGCGCACGCCGCAATACCGCTCGGGCTCCGGCCGCCGCGCCGCCGCTCGCCCGAGCAACCATCGCCAAAACTACTTTTGCAAACTGTGCAGGATTGCACGGGGGCCGGAGGGGGTCGGCGCACACACTCACACGCACACCCCGGGGCAGGCTCACGAAGGGGTCCCCTCCCGGCACCCTCAGCCCTGCAGACCCTGCGTCGAGAATGAGAAGACGCCGGGCTCTGGTCCCACGGGCCCCCGACCCCCAAACTGTGCAGGATTGCAGGAGAGGGGGGCGGAGGGGGAGCGCAGAGGCGGTCCGTGCGTGTGCACAGTCCTCCCACCCCGAGGCAGGCTCGAGGAGGGGCCCCCTCCCGACACCTCCAGCCATGCAGATCCTGCGACGAGGAAGAGGACGCCGGGCTCGGGTCCCTGGGGCCCCCACCGCCTACCTGGTGGCGCGCGAGTTCCACGGCGAGCGCCTCGGGCCGGCTCTGCAGCTCCATCCCGGGAACTTGGGCAGCACTTTTCGCTCACTTTGGCCCCGGCTCCCGGGAAGTTGCGCGGCTCCGCGGGGGCGGGAGCGGGCGGGCGCGCACCGGGTCTCCGGGCCGGGGGGCCGCGAGCCCACTCCCCCACGGCCGAAAGGGAGGGGGGTCTGGCGAGGGGGAAGAAAGGCGGCCGGGCGCCGCGGCCGCCCAACTCCTCAGGCTGCCCGGCAAGTTGCGCCGGGTCCCCGGGCTGCCGGCGCGGCCCGGCGCATGGCCCCCCGGCGCCGGGAGCCCCGCGCAGCCCCGCGCGCGCCCGCCCGCCGCCGCCCGCCGGCAGGGACTATATTTCCTCCGGCGCGCGCGCCTGGATCTCGCTGGGCCTCGGCAAAGTTGTGCTTCGGCTCGATGCTAATTCGGCAGTGCCCGGATGGAGCGGGCCGGGGCGGCGGGGGGCGGTGCCGGAGCCCGCCGCCCGCCCCGCCCCCGCCCCGCGCGCGCGTGCGCACTGCCGCCCCGCCACGGCCCGGCGCCCCGAGCGGAGAACAAAAGCGGCCGCGCGGAGGGGCGCAAACTCGCCGGCCCGCCGCTGGGGGCGGCCAGCCCGGGGCCGCTCGGGCCGGGCGCTCCTCCTCCCTCCGCCCCCTCCCCAGCCAAACCCGGGGAAAGCGGGGCGCCCGGCCTAATCTCGGGTTATAAATACTTTCCGGTGGAGGGAAAAACGTCCATTGTTCCATTTCTGCTCTGGCTCTCGCTGCTCCCTCTTTTCCCCTTCTCCCTCTCCCCCTTCCACTTTATTTCAATTGCCTGCATCCCCTCCTGCCTCCCTGTGCCCTAGCGCTGCGACTTGGGAGATGAAATGAGTCCTGTCTGCAGATTCCCCACCGCCTCATGGCCACCGTGTTGTTTCAACAGTGCGAAAACCGATCTCTTGACTGTTCCTTTAAGGATTTTTTTTTTTACATTCACAATTAAACTCTCAACAGATGTCACTGGACTTTTTAAGACAGTTGTTAAAAATTGTAAACGTGCCCGGTCAATGTGACATAAAACGATTATAACTACAGCTGCGGAGATCGCATTTCAAAACTCCCAGCCCCGCAGCCAGGAGGTTAATGTCTCCGAGTCGATGTTACCGAAGTGGAGTCACCATCCTCGTCAATTAAGGTCGGAATGCTTTCTGCTCCAGTAGCATTGGTAAAGTGCTGGTATGTTTGAAAGATGCTGGAGAGAAACGGTGCGATCTTATTTCGAAGTAAACGTTTAAACTGATAAGTCATTATAACTTCATCTTCCTCCACAGCACAAAAATTACCCAGGCGCACACAATCCACAAAGGCCCCTTTCAACACGTGCCAACATGCCGCACATTACTTCTGTTGTCAGCAGAAGTTGTTGGCATTTTTTTTTCAGGTGAGGACTCCAATGTTGTTCTGGCCTCTATTAGGGCATTTGCCACAGCGACTTATGTGTTTGTCTGTTGGGACCCCTCAAACACCGGGGGCTCTCATCCCTGACCCCAGCACCCAGACTTTAGGAAGCACTCAGCAAGGGATCGCTGGTTAATTTGTGAGCTTTGTTATCAGAGTAAAACTAACACATGTTCTAAGTGGTCATGATCAGTTTGGTCTAGCACAAACCAGGAGGAAGCAGGGCTCACCAAATGCAAAACTGAAGGGTGATTCTGGGTGCCCTGAGGAGGCTCTGGCTCCTTCCACTCCGGCTTCAGCCCAACTCAGGATGGTGTCCCCCATACTTAGTGCTTTGCTGGCCTGGACACCAGTCTGGTAAAGTGGACTGCCCAGGGGACCAGTGTTTGGAGAGCCAGAGAGAGAGAGCATGCAAGAGGATTCCTACTGTAGTCTCTGTAAATGTCACTGGCTTTTTGGTAAAAATTCATAATAATTTCCTTGGCCATGTATGTAATTAAATCAACAGAGAGGATATTCGGGTCGTCCATGACTCACACAGACTCAGGCAGAGGCTGGCTGGAGGAGAGCGGCTCACACTGTAGAGATGTTACAGTGTTGTCTGCAAGTTTCTGTAATTAATTCGGGTTACAGTCGTGATCATCTACACGCCCCTCTATTGCTTTCACAGCCACCTAATTCCTGAGCAAGCAACAAACGCCAGGGGCTGGGGTGCCCTCTGACGATGGGGGAACCGGGTATGTGGAGGAAAACCGAGCTGCAGCTCTTGTAAGCAGATGCTCGGGGAGCCCGGTGCTGCTGCCGCCCATGTACTTTCCCCTGAGCGCATCCTGCACTCCAGCTGCCCTCCTGTGGCCCGTGCTGTGGCCTCCATCTGGAATGCCCCTTCTCTCGTAACTCACCTTTTTAAAATCCTCTTCATCCTCCAAGATTTACTTCAAATGCCGCCTTTTCTGGGAAGCTTCCTTTAATGTCCTCGTGTAAATTCCTTACTCCTCCCCTGGAGACCTGCCACACCACGCAGAGCTTACCTCGCATGGGGGCATCCTGTCCCACAATGAAGGTAACTTTTCCTCCCCCGGAGCCTGAGCTGACTCTGAGCCTGGCCTCCGGGCAGAGCACAGTGTGTGTATGCGGAAGGAAGGCACGGTGTGCCCAGGGGCAAGTAGGCGCTTAGAGGGTGAATAAGTGAGTGAGGGGGTGAATGAATGAGTGAATGCTGAAAGAGAAATACATTCCATTTTTGGAAAGGGGGGGCTGTTAATAATGGCCCTAGCAATGAGCAGTGCCTACAGTTCATTCCAGCATCCACATTTCTCTTCCCCTGCATTGTGGTCAGGTGGACAGGGGGCCTGGATTGAAGCTTGAATGTCTGGCTTTGAGACTTGGGTCCACCCCTTAACAGCCTCGTGACCTTGGGCGAGTTACTCCACGTCTCCTAGCCTCCCTTTCTTCAGATGTAAAATGGGAATTATCCAACCAACTACAATTACCCCCAGACCCACTCAGCTCCTCCAGGCCCCAGACGTTGGCTACTTGCTCAGTGGAGAGCCCCAGTCGCAGTCCCTCACTGGCCTAACAGGCCCCGAGGTGAGGGCCATCCTTCAGTATGGCTGCTGGAGGGGGTGCTGCAGGGCTCTGGCCCCCGTCCAACCCTGTGGACCCACAGGGACCCCGGCTGTTCCCCGCTCTTCTGGTTTCTGAGTGAAGCTTTGTGGCCGGCCAAGGGGTTGAGTAACACAACTCAGAATTCCGGGGGAGTTAGGTAGGGCTTCATCCAATGAACTTGGACCAACTAGAAACAGGATTCCGGAAGGAGCCAGCAAATCAATATCGCTCCCTTCCTTGGCTGGATGGAATGCTCTGTAACACAGCCCACATACCCCGCAAACAGCAGTGGACAGCCGGGTAATCCGTCACCTTGATGTCTCTTTCCTTCTGGCCCTGTCCCCTCACTCCTGCGCCCTAGGACTGCACCTCCAAAAGAGACTTCACGCTTTAATTTGCCTTTGTTTTCGAAGGACCCCCTGGCTAAGAAGGGGAATAGCAATAGCTATCATGCCACAGGGTTCTGGTGAGGATGAATGAGTCATGCCTACGAAAGCCCTAGTGCGCTGGAAAGAACCAAAAAGAGCAGCGAATATTCTCAGACTCAAGAATCGGTCTTCGGTTCCTCCCCCATGTGAAAGGTTCCTACAAAAGGCCAAGATGAATCTTGAAAAAGGACTTCAAAAGAAGCTCAGTAAGCATTCAGTATGCACCTGTGGTGTACAAGGCCCTACACCAGTTGCTATGTGACTCACATCCAGTCAGAAGGGTCCCAGGCCCTGGGACACCAAGGTGTAGTGGGGGCTCTGGCAGAGAAAGTACAGACGTGAGGAACTATAATTCGGGGGGGCCTGCATTAAAAACAGAACAGAGTGAGAGCAATGGGAGAACAGGAGAGGAAAGTTCATTTTGGGAGGGGTGGTCCGAGAGGGGCTTGTCAAGAAATCATTTGAACAGAGCTTTGAAAAGGTAATAACGCCCTTGGTTCCGGGTTTTACCATTCACAAGGCATTCTCCATATCTGTGATCTCACTGACCCTCGCCAGAGTCCCACGAGGGAGGTCGGCGCCCCCATTTTACAGTTTGGAGGACTGAGGCTCAGGACACTAGCTTGACTTGGCGTGGATGCACAGACTGAGGTGGAGGAGACCTGGGCAGGTGTTTAGGCTCTTCTACTTTTGGAAGTTGGCTGAAGGATGGATTGGTTTCCAAAGACAGGGAAGGATATTCTGGCTAAGGAAGTGGCATAAGCCAACGTCCTGAGGCAGGCTGCCTCAGGGGACCTGCAGTGGGTCACTGTGGAGAGAAGTAGGACAGAAAAGATGGTGGGACCAGACTACATGGTCTAGAATGCCAGGCTGCGGAGTAAAATGCATTATCCGGGGAGAGGGAACCTGCCCAAGGTTTCTGCACAGGTGTGTGCGACATGATCAGGTCTGTGCTCTCAGACGACTGCATGGTGATGGGAAGGATGCAGGGGAAGGTGGGAGTCAGCTGGGAGGTGGAGGCCACGATCCAGGAGAGAGGTGCCCATATCTGGCCTGGAGGAGAAGAGGGGAGGCAGGTGCAGATCCCTGGGGCCAGCACATCCTGAGCACAGAGGAAGTGCAGGGGCTGTGGCAGGAGGGGGCTTGAATGTCCGGTGTGTGGTACACCCATATGAGTGAGCTTTCAGGGAGGGAATAAATTTGACTTTCTGTTAGTGTTACTCTTGTAGGTATATTTATAGCGAGCCTTCCCTCTGCCCTCTGTTGAAGGCATTCTTTATTTTATTTGATCCTATGGAGGTGAGTACAATTGTCCCCACTTTACAGATGAGAATACTGAGGCTCAAAGTGATTCAGTAACTTTCCCAAGCTGCACAGCTATGGGGCATCCACACATGTCAGGGGCCCAGGACAGTCTTGTTTATGCCTGTTGTCCTAGGTAATATTTAATGTGCCTTCTTTTACTCTCCAATGTGTCCCGGCTTGGATGATGAATTATATGGTCAGCCAGTGGTAGGGATGGAGACAGAATTCACCCTCCAGTTTCAAAACTCCAGAGCCTGCTGTCTTGCCAAAACTCTACTTTGTCTTACCCTGGCCATAGACCAAGGGCCCTTTGGTCTAGAGCAGTGGCCGGAGGTTGGGAATGGCACTGTCTGGAGCCGGGGACACTGGTGTAGGGGACTCAGGTTCCACCAGGGTCGAGCCATAGGACCAACTGCAGCATCACAGACTGTCACTCTGCTTCCTGCAAAATGGGTGGCCAGGCCCTGTCCAGTCACTTGCCCACCGGCTCAGAGGCTGCACAGTATATCTGAGAGACATCTGCCAGACACCGACAGGCTCAGGCCTGTAACCCAGTTGCCCCCTGAACATCTCCTTGGATGTCGCTGGGCACCTCAGCTCAACATGCCCTAACCTGAGCTCACCAGCCACACAGGGCAGCAGCGCCATCCATCGGCTCCTGAAATCAATCTCTCCTCTCTCAGGCCCCATATCACATACACTTCATGTAATTAGTTAAAATGAGGTCGTACTGGATCAGAGTGGGTCCTAAATCCAATGTGACTGGCATCCTTATAAGAAGAGGAGAGACACAGACACACACAGCGAGAATGCCGTGCGCTGACAGAGCAGAGGTTGGAGTCTATAAGTTGAGGAATGCTAAGGATTGTTGGAGCCACCAGAAGCTGGGAGAGAGGCCTGGGAAGATTCTCCAGAGGGAGCCAGCCCTGCCAACATCTCGATTTAGGACTTCTGCCCTCCATACTGTGCAAGAATACACTTCTGTTCTTTTAAGCCCCTAGTCCGTGGTACTTCGTCATGGCAGCCTCAGGAAACCCACACACAGCTCGAGCCCTCCATTGTGATGAGTAGACGGACTCGCAGAGACTGGATTCCTGGTCCCACTGCCCCGCAGCTCTGCAGCCTTGCAGGAGCTTCCCTGACCGTCGCTCCTGTGTCTCCTCAGGAGAAGAGAGCACGATATGTATCGAGCGCCCAGCACAGGGCTGGGAATATTCGGATCCATAGTGGCCCAGAATTTCTCAGGTTTTAGAAAAGCCACAGGATGCGTGTACCAAACGTTCCCTTACCTCTCCAGCGGGGTCAGCGCATTACTCAATAATCAAACACCTCGATATTTCCACAGCCGAACGTATGAACACTCACCAGAAGTGGAATGAGAGCCACTGAACAGCCTCGTATCGGTTCCGGGTCAGGGTTTGCTGCCAAATGAGTGTGAGCATCAAACTTACCCGGCAGCCAGTTCCTCTGTTCTAGGGTGAGAAAGGGTTTAACTAACGCTGTCACCACTCTGAAACACTTTGAGCCTCAGTATGGACTGGTGAGGCCGCCAAGCTCTACACAGGAAAGCAAACCGACCAAACGCTTAAGACAGAAAATCCTGAGGCTGCTCGTTTTGATTTTGAAGGACAAATTGCTTATCGCCCAAGTGAAGATTAGATTCCACAGCGTTGCTGGCCCCAAGGGGCATTGTGTGGTGTGTAAATACTCATTTCTTTAGCTGGCCTATTAGAACATGGAGCTCAATGAGCCAAAGCTTGTTTGCCCCACCTCCTGGAAAACACCAGTGGCTTAATGTTGAAGGTGCCAAGCACAGTACTGAAGTGCTATCTAGTGTTCCTAAGGCCGAGAAGGCTGTACTGTGCCTAACGGAGAAAATATGTGTGTTAGATCAGCTGGTTCAGGCCTGAGTTTCAGTGCTTTTGGCCTTGAGTTTACTGTTAATATATCAGCAATATGTATTAAATATGGTGTCTTTGAACAGAAACACACATAAAACAAGGTGATGTGTTGATGGGTTGATGAAAGTGCTGTGACCAGAGGCTCACAGGAACCTAACCCTGTATTTCTCCTAGGAGCAGTGGTTCTAGCATTGTATTCATTAATTCAGTGTTTGAGGCAACTTTATAGAACATAACTCCTGCGAATAACAAGAATGGACTGTAGTAAATAATTAGGAAGCGATGAGCTTCAAGTGATTTTTACCTTTGTTTCTTAAATTATTCTTTTCAGTTAAATTAATTTATTTACTATGTTTTCAGGTTAAATTGTTATGTAATCGTAAACTTGTAAAATATAATTTTTCATGGCTTTGTCTAACAACTGACTTGCAAACTTCCTGACATTTCCAGTCGTCTCTCGCGCGTCTGCTCCGGCACGCCACGAGCTAGGAGGAGCCACAGCAGGAATAAAGGTCTGCCTGGCTCCAAACCCGGTCTCTTGCTTTTTGAAGCTTCACGCGGAAACCCTTAAGTAGGACGGAAAAATCGAGGTGCAATTGCCCGCTAGGCTTTAGTGTCACTCAGGGTGCAAGATGGGCAGTGTTCGCTGGGAAAGGACCACGCACCTTCTCGTGGTTCAAGTCTGACTGCAGAACTTGGGAGGAATTTATGAAAGAGAGTTCCTCAAACCACGCCAGGAGATAGGCACGTCATGAAATGACGGAGACCCTGTGCCTTTGGAATTTCACTTAGTATAAACGAACACAGATAAATGCTAAAACAGTGAGACAAAACACCCAAGGAAATGAAACCAGAACCAAAAAGGATATATATCCTAAAAACCTAAATATAATCAGACCACAACATGATAAACTACAATTTCTTGTGTTCACCGTCTTAAGTTTTACTTTTGCAGACCTTTGTATTTGGAGGACAAGGGGATAAAAATGAGTACAGTTATAGATAGAACTGTCTGGTGATTTTCAGCTGTTTTGAAATTCCACAATTTGTTTTTTTGTCTTTAGATTTTTTTTTAATTGAAGTATAATTGACGACACATTATGTTAGTTTCAGGTGTAAAACATAATGATTCAATATTTTTATATATTTGTAAAATGATCACCACAATAAGTCTAGTTAATATCCATCACCATATATAATTATAGAATGTTGTTTCTTGTGATGAGAACTTTTAGAATTACTCTTTTACCAACTTGCAAATATGCAATATGGTATTATTAGCTACAGTCACCATGCTGTAAGTTACATCCCCGTGACTTATTGATTTATTTTGTAACTGGAAGTTTACACCTTTTCCATGATTTTTTGTTTGCTATTTTAAGATTATAATTAAAACAAGTTGCAAATGTGTTTTGGGATTTGATGATAGCCCTTGGCGTCACGGAGAACCTGTGGAAGTAGGCATGATGGTTGTCGTGATCCGTGGAGTAGGAGAGGAAGGTGGGCAGTGGAGGACAAGGAGCAATTGACGTGAGAGCCAAGGGAGAGATCCAGCTGAGCTCTTTAGGGGAAGGAGAAATTGCAAGCTTTTTTTTCCCCCTGAAAACTGTATTTTCAAAGCTATGGATATAAATACACACCAAAAGCCCCAGTAAATGTTTTTGTCATTCTTTACAGTGATTGTGACTTGTTTAATGCTGATAAGCATTCCTGTAGTCATTTACACCTCATCAGGATGAACAGGACTTAGAGCACCTGAGAAAGTGAAACAGGAAAGAGCCTTAAATCTCACAGGGGAGGAAACTGAAGCCAAAAATGTTGAGGTGTCCTCCCCATGCAGGTAGTAAGTGAACACATGGGGTGTCTTAGTCTATTCAGGCTGCTATAACAAAAACACCATAGGCTGGGTGGCTTATGAACAACAGACATCATTTCTCATGGTTCTGAAGGCCAGAAGTTCAAGATCAGGGTGCCAGCATGATCAGGTGAGGGCCCTTTTTCTGGTTCATAGCTGGCACCTTCTTGCTGTGTCCTTGCGTAGTGGAAGGGGTGAGAGATCTCTGTAGGGTCTGGTTTTTGTTTTTTTTTTTTTTGGTGATGAAGTTTGGCCTTGAGCTAACATCTGTTGCCAATCTTCCTCTTCTTGCTTGAGGAAGATTGGCCCTGAGCTAACATCTGTGCCAGTCTTCCTCTATTTTTTTTTTTTTTTTTTTTTTTTTTGAGAATTTAATTTTTATTTTATTGATATTTTAATGGTTTCTAACATTGTGAGATTTTGGGTTGTACATTTTTGTTTGTCCTTCACCCCATATATGACTCCCTTCACCCCTTGTGCCCACCCCCCACCCCCACTTCCCGGGTAACCACAGTCCAGTTTTCTCTGTCCATGTGTTGGTTTATATTCCACATATGAGTGAGATCATACAGTGTTTGTCTTTCTCTTTCTGGCTTATTTCACTTAACATAATACGCTCCAGGCCCATCCATGTTGTTGCAAATGGGACGATTTTGTCTTTTTTTATGGCTGAGTAGTATTCCATTGTATATATATACCACATTTTCTTAATCCAATCGTCAGTCGAGGGACACTTAGGTTGCTTCCACTTCTTGGCTATGGTGAATAATGCTGCAATGAACATAGGGCTGCATAAGCCTCTTTGGATTGTTGATTTCAGGTGCGTTGGATAGATTCCCAGTAGTGGGATGGCTGGATCATAGGGCATCTCTATTTTTAATTCTTTGAGGAATCTCCATACCGTTTTCCATAGAGGCTGCACCAATTTGCATTCCCACCAGCTGTGTATGAGGGTTCCTGTTTCTCCACATCCTCTCCAACATTTGTTGTTTTTTGTCTTGGTGATTATAGCCATTCTAACGGGCGTGAGGTGGTATCTTAGTGTTGTTTTGATTTGCATTTCCCTGATGATTAGTGATGTTGAGCATCTTTTCATGTGCCTATTGGCCATCTGTATATCTTCCTTGGAGAAGTGTCTGTTCATTTCCTCTGCCCATTTTTTGATCGGGTTGTTTGTTTTTTTGTTGTTCAATTGTGTGAGTTCTTTATATATTATGGAGATCAACCCCTTGTCAGATGTATGTTTTGCAAATATTCTCTCCCAGCTGGTTGGTTGTTTGTTCATCTTGATTCTGATTTCATTTGTCTTATAAAAGCTCTGTAGTCTGATAAAGTCCCACGTGTTTATTTTTTCTTTAGTTTCCCTAGTCTGGGTAGGCACGTCATCCGAAAAGATTCCTTTAAACCCAATGTCAAATAGTGTGTTGCCTATATTTTCTTCTATGAGTTTTATAGTTTCAGGTCTCACCTTCAGGTCTTTGATCCATTTTGAGTTAATTTTTGTGTATGGCGATAGCACATGGTCCACTTTCATTCTTTTGCATGTGGATGTCCAGTTTTCCCAACACCATTTATTGAAGAGACTTTCCTTTCTCCATTGCATGTCCTTAGCACCTTTGTCGAAAATTAGCTGTCCGTATATGTGTGGTTTTATTTCTGGGCTTTCAATTCTGTTCCATTGATCTGTGTGTCTGTTTTTGTACCAGTACCATGCTGTTTTGATTACTATTGCTTTGTAGTATGTTTTGAAGTCAGGAATTGTGATGCCTCCTGCTTTGTTCTTTTTCTTTAGGATTTCTTTAGCTATTCGGGGTCTTTTGTTGCCCCATATAAATTTTAGTATTCTTTTTTCTATTTCTGTGAAGAATGTCATTGGGATTCTGATTGGGATTGCATTGAATCTGTAGATTGCTTTAGGTAATATAGACATTTTAACTATGTTTATTCTTCCAATCCACGTGCATGGGATATCTTTCCATTTCTTTATGTCATCGTAGATTTCCCTCAATAATGTCTTGTAGTTCTCATTGTATAGGTCCTTCACCTCCTTGGTAAGATTTATTCCTAGGTATTTTATTCTTTTTGATGTAATTGTAAATGGTATTATCTTTTTGAGCTCTCTTTCTGTTAGTTCATTATTAGCATATAGAAATGCAACTGATTTTTGTAGATTGATTTTGTACCCTGCAACTTTGCTGTAGTTGTTGATTGTTTCTAACAGTTTTCCAACAGATTCTTTAGGGTTTTCTATATATACAATCATGTCATCTGCAAATAGTGAGAGTTTCACTTCTTCGTTACCTATTTGGATTCCTTTTATTCCTTTTTCTTGCCTAATTGCTCTGGCCAAAACCTCCAGTACTATGTTGAACAGGAGTGGTGAGAGTGGGCAGCCCTGCCTCGTTCCTGTTCTCAGAGGAATGGCTTTCAGTCTTTCCCCGTTGAGTATGATGTTAGCTGTGGGTTTGTCATATATGGCCTTTATTATGTTGAGGTACTTTCCTTCTATTCCCAATTTATTGAGAGTTTTTATCATAAATGGATGCTGTATCTTGTCAAATGCCTTCTCTGCGTCTATTGAGACGATCATGTGGTTTTTATTCTTTGTTTTGTTGATGTGATGTATCACGTTGATTGATTTGCGGATGTTGAACCATCCCTGCGTCTCTGGTATAAATCCCACTTGATCATGGTGTATGATCTTTTTAATATATTGTTGTATTCGGTTTGCCAATATTTTGTTGAGGATTTTTGCATCAATGTTCATCAGCGATATTGGCCTGTAATTTTCTTTCTTTGTATTGTCTTTGTCTGGTTTCGGTATCAGGGTGATGTTGGCCTCGTAGAATGATTCAGGAAGTGTTCCATCTTCCTCTATTTTTTGGAATAGTTTGAGGAGGATGGGTATTAAATCTTCTTTGAATGTTTGGTAAAATTCACTGGAGAAGCCATCTGGTCCTGGACTTTTATTTTTTGGGAGGTTTTTGATTACTATTTCGATCTCTTTACTTGTGAATGGTCTATTCAGATTCTCCATTTCTTCTTGGTTCAATTTTGGGAGGTTGTATAAGTCTAAGAATTTATCCATTTCTTCTAGATTGTCCAATTTGTTGGCATATAATTTCTCATAGTATTCTCTTATAATCCTCTGTATTTCCATGGTATCCGTTGTAATTTCTCCTCTTTCATTTCTAATTTTATTTACTTGAGCCTTTTCTCTTTTTTTCTTAGTTAGCCTGGCTAAGGGTTTGTCTATTTTGTTTATCTTCTCGAAGAACCAACTCTTTGTTTCATTAATCCTTTCTACTGTTTTTTTGGTCTCAATATCATTTATTTCTGCTCTGATTTTTATTATTTCTCTCCTTCTGCTGGCTTTGGGCTTTGTTTGTTCTTCTTTTTCTAGTTCTGTTAGGTGTAATTTAAGGTTGCCTATTAGGGCTTTTTCTTGTTTGTTAAGGTGGGCTTGTATCGCTATGAGTTTCCCTCTCAGGACCGCTTTTGCTGCGTCCCATATGGTTTGATATGGCATGTTATCATTTTCGTTTGTTTCCAGATAGTTTTTGATTTCTCCTTTAATTTCATCAATGATCCATTGGTTGTTCAGTAGCATGTTGTTTAATCTCCACATTTTTGTCACTTTCCCAGTTTTTTTTTCCTGGTTCATTTCCAGTTTCATAGCCTTATGGTCTGAAAAGATGCTTGTTATGATTTCAATCCTCTTAAATTTATTGAGGCTTGCTTTGTTTCCCAACATATGGTCTATCCTAGAGAATGTTCCATGCGCGCTTGAGAAGAATGTGTAGTCAGCTGTTTTTGGGTGGAGTGCTCTGTATATGTCTACTAGGTCCATCTCATCCAGTTTTTCATTTAAGTCTAATATTTCTTTATTAACTTTTTGTCTGGATGATCTATCCATTGCTGTAAGTGGGGTGTTAAGATCCCCTACTATTATTGTGTTGTTGTTGATTTCTCCTTTTAGGTTTGTTAATAGTTGTTTTATGTACATTGGTGCTCCTATGTTGGGTGCATATATATTTATAAGTGATATGTCTTCTTGATGGAGTGTCCCTTTTATCATTATATATTTCCCTTCTTTGTCTTTCTTAACCTGTTTTATCTTGAAGTCTACTTTGTCTGATATGAGTATGGCAACACCTGCTTTCTTTTGTTTGCCATTAGCTTGGAGTATTGTCTTCCATCCTTTCACTCTGAGCCTGTGCTTGTCTTTAGTGCTAAGATGTGTTTCCTGAAGGCAGCATATTGTTGGGTCTTGCTTTTTAATCCATCCTGCCACTCTGTATCTTTTGATTGGAGAGTTCAATCCATTTACATTTAGGGTAATTATTGAAATATGAGGGTTGAATGTTGCTGTTTTGTCACTTATTTTCTGGTTCTTTTGCATTTCCTTTGTTTCTTGTCCCATTCGTTTTGGACTGCCAATTCAGTTTGGTTGTTCTGTCTTATGATTCTTCTAGTTTTCTCTTTGTTTATCATATGTGGTTTTAATTTGATTATTTGTTTAGTGGTTACCTTGAGGTTTGGGCAAAAAATCTTCTGTATGAGATAGTCCATTATCTGATAGCCTCCTATTTCCTTATACTAAGTCAATTCAGTCACTTTCCTCTTCCCCTTCTAAGTTGCTCTTGTTATACCTTATTCTATCTTGTGTTGTGGCTGTGTGTTTACAGTGATGAGGTTAAATTTATTTTTGGTGAATTTCTTCCTTTGATCTTTGAGTTTAGTATTTAAGTGGTTGCTAACCTATTCCGGTAAAGATCTACTATTTCTCTGATTTTGTCTGCCTACTTTTCTCCTTACTCCAAGCTTTGTGTTCCCTTTCTCTTCTTGTTTTCAGGCCTGAGGGCCTTCTTGAGTATTTCTTGTAGTGGCGGTCTCGTGGCCATGAACTCCCTTAGCTTTTGTTTATCTGGGAGAGTTACTATTTCTCCATCATATTTGAAGGATATTTTTGCTGGATAGAGTATTCTTGGCTGAAAGTTTTTGTCTTTTAGTATTTTGAATATATCATTCCAGTCTCTTCTAGCCTGAAAAGTTTCTGTTGAGAAATCCGCTGAGAGCCTGATGGGAGTTCCTTTGTACGTTATTTTTTGTTTTTGTCTAGCTGCCCTTAATATTGTTTCTTTGTCGTTGACCCTGGCTAGCCTTACCACTAGGTGTCGTGGTGAAGGCCTTTGTCTGTTAATATATATAGGAGTCCTGTTGGCTTCGCTTACTGGTATTTCCTGCTCCTTCCCCAGATTTGGGAAATTTTCAGCTATTATTTCCTTGAATAGGCTCTCTGTTCCTCTTTCCCTCTCCTCTCCCTCAGGAATACCTATAATTCTTATGTTACATTTTCTAATAGAGTCCGATATTTCTCGGAGTCTTTCTTCATTTCTTTTTAGTCTTAGTTCTCTCTCTTCTTCCATCTGGAGTATATCTGTATTCCTATCCTCTAAAGTACTAATTCTTTCCTCCATATTGTCAGCTCTGTTCTTTAAAGATTCCAGATTCTCCTTTATCTCCTCCATTGTGTTCTTCATCTCCATCAGCCCTGATAGGTTTTTCTTTATGATTTCAATCTCTTTTGTGAAGAAACTCCTAATCTCATTGAATTGTTTGTCTGTGTTGTCTCGTATTTCGTTGAGTGTTTTTATAATAGCTATTTTGAAATCTCTGTCATTTAGTTTATGGATTTCTGTGTCTTCGGGGTTGATTTCTGGTTGCTTGTCATTTTGTTTCTGGTCTGGTGATTTCATATATTTCTGCATTGTGGTTCCTGTGTTGGTTTTGGTTTTCCTCATCCTGGAAGTCTCTGGTTGCACTTTCCACCTGCCGCCACTGTGTGGTGGTGAAGGGCTGTGTAGTCTAAGCCCCCTGCGCTCTGCCCCAGTTTTTCTGCTGCGATCCGCAGTTTTGTTTTGTTTTGTTTTGTTTCTTTTCCCCACTGCGATCCACGGGTCCAGTCCAATTTATTCAGGTCTGCCTCGGACCGCTAGATCTGGTCGAGCTGCAGACTCCGGGTTGTGGGGAGGGGGGAGCTCTCTCTTTTGCCCTCTGGGTCCCTGACGTGGGAGGCTTCTCGTTTGCCCCTCTTTATCCGCTCTCTGGGTTGCTCAGATGTTGATGGTAGCCCTGTGGCTCCTCTGAGCCCTCTGTGCGGGAGTTTCCCACTGGCTGAGAGCGCCCGAAGAGCTACAGTTTTCCCGCCGAGGGCCGCCCCTCCCCCCTCTCTGGGAGCCGCGCGGACCGGATCGCTGATCTGATGGGGAGGGAGCGGAGTTCTCCTTACCTCTCCCCACTTCCTCCGGGGGCCCAGCACGTTCCGCTCTCAGATGTGCGGCAGTGTGGATCCCTCCGCTCCAGCTTTTGACTGTCTGGGATTCCGTTGTTTGTCTGTGGCTGTTACTTTTGTTGTATTTTGTGGGGGAAGAATTCACGGGAAAGCTCACTCCGCCATGATGCTGACGTCACTCTCCGTCTTCCTCTATTTTGTATGTGGGTCTCTGCCACAGCATGGCTTGATGAGCAGTGTAGGTCCACGCCTGGGATCCAAACCCAGGAACCCCAGGCCACCGAAGCAGAGCACACTGAACTCAACCACAGTGCCACTGGGCTGGCCCCTGTAAGGTCTCTTTTATAAGGGCATGAATCCCATTCATGAGGGCAGAGCTCTCATGACCTAACCACCTCCAAAAGGCTTCACCTCCTAATATCATCACCTCAAGCATTAGGATTCCAACATATGAATTTGGGGGGACGCCATGCTATGGCATGGAATAGGGCCCCATCTCCTGCCACCTGGCCCTATGTGCGTCCATCTCCTCAGGCCACTTCTCGATCCCCTGTGTTCTTCCGTACCCTCTGCCGTCTGTTCACATTCTGTATACAGTAGATGATAACCCGAGTAAGGTAGGATGAAGTCAACTTCCAATCTTTCGCCAGGACTCAGCTATCCCATTCTGCCGCTGCATTTCTTTGAATGTTTATTCTTTGTGCCTAAGACTCTAGACAGATATACCTAGAAGATGGAGAGCTGAACTTGTGGATATTCATAACACACCCCTTCCAGCCACACCAGAGTTGAAATTAATGAGGTGACTTTTGGAAAGCGCCTTGGGATGGGGGCTGGTTGCCAGGGGAGCCAATGATGTGATTAGAGGGTTGGGACTTTCAGTCCCATGCCGCTGATCTCTGGAGAGTGGTGAGGGGCTGGAGGTTGAATTGAGCCCAGTGGCCAATGATTTAATTAATCATGCCTATGTAATGAAGCCTCCATAAAAACTCAAAAGGACCAGGTTTGGAGAGCTTCTGGGTTGATGAACATGTGGAGTTTTGGGGAGAGGGGTGCACCCAGAGAGCATGGAAGCTCCTCGCCCCTTCCCACATACCTTGCCCTATACATCTATTCCATCTAGTTGTTCCTGAGTTATATCCTTTTATACTAAACCGGTAACTTAGATAGTAAACTGTTTCTCAGCGTTCTGTGTGACCCACTCTAGCAAATTAATGGAACCCGAGGAATGGGTCACGGGAACCTATGATTTATAGCCCTTTGGTCAGAAGCACAGGTGACAACCTGGACTTCTGATTGGCTTCTGAAGTGGGGGCAGTCTTGTGGGACTGAGCCCTTAACCTGTGGCTTCCAGGTAAATAGTGCTGGAATTGAGTTAAACTGTAGGACACCCAGCTGGTGTTGGAGAATTGCTTGGTGGTGTTGGAAAACCCCCACACATCAGAAGTAGGGTCAGAATTGTATAAGGGAACCAAAGCACAAAAGACAAAGTGTAATAATAACCCCATGAAGGGGTTATTTTTCATGTTTTCGTGTTTATAGGCTGCTTGCATAATGCATTGTCTTGTTTGGATTCTCACAACTGCCCTATCCTATAGCTAAAGCAGGTGATGTTAACTCACTTTTGCATCCAAAGATACTGAAATTAAGTGTATCGCCCAAACAGTGGTAAAGACCCAGGATTTGAACAGAAACCCAGATACTTTGCGCAGAAGTCCGATATTCTCCCCACCACACCCAGCTGCCTCACAGAAATTAATTCCAGGGATGGTAACAGCCTAACACTGAATATTTCCCATGTTTCAAGCAGAGTTCTAAGCACTTCCCATGGTCAACTCCGTCAGTCATTTGGTCTCACCATAAGCTATGAGATCAATACTTCTGTCATTGCACAGACAGGGAAAGTAGAGAAGCGGATTTACTTACTGTATGGACCTATGCTCTCTGCCATCCTGCAATGCTTGTGAAATAGTGTTATTTTCTTATGGAACGCTAAAAATTTTATTTCCAAGAATGCTAACAATTTGACAAATAGTATGACATAATAATAAATTCCTTCAAGAAACATTGTGGTTACTGATCCCATGAGCCTTAGAAAGATAACTTGGTACTTACTCCCGCGGGTGGGAAATTCTGCAGTCCTTTGACATTAGTCACTCCTTAAAGGCCAGACAAGGTAGAAAGTAGGTTACAGTGTAATCAAACGCCAGTAGTGGAAAATTTCATGTTTGATATCAGGAGACACACAAAAGGGGCGTGTTGTTGAAGAATATAAAAGAACTACTTGGAAGTAGAGAAGAGCTCAAATTGCACTGGAGATCAATTTCATTTTCCCTTCAAGGAGGCCAGAAAGACATATTTTCATTTTCTTGAGTGAGAGAAGAGGAATGTAAACTATTTCTTAGGGAGGAGGTTTGCCTTTTTCTGGATTGGAGGGTGAAAGAAAGCTGGAGAAGGCATCTTCAGAGAGGGAACATCACAGAGCAGAGATAACTCTTGGCCAGAGAGCAGAGTCTCATGTGAAAGTTGTTTTATAAGAGGTTGTTCTATAATACTGAAGCTAGATCCTCTCAAATCAGTATTGGAATGAGACAGAGTATCAAAAAATAAATAGCCAAGGATGTCCTCGTTAACTGCAATGAAGTTTGAAGTTATGTGAGTATCAGCTCTCCCTCAATATGAACTAGAACTATGGTCGTTCCTTCTGGTCTATTAAGAATACAACGGTGTTTTAAACTTGACTTTTTCATTGGGCTGTTAGAATAAAATGTGGACCTTCAGGAAAATCTTATGGTTGGAAAAGGCACATATATATCCAGAGACACCTTTACTGAATTAATGATATGGGCTATTTATTCAACTAAAATTTTAACACAGCGAAGGTGCAAATCAAGAGGGAAAGAGGAAATGTAATTGCTTCTAAGAGCAGAAACCTCGTCTTTTCATTCATTTTATATCCTGAGACTTGCACAGTGGGGTGTATGTGGGGGTGTGTGTGTGTAAAAGAGAAGAGAGACAATGTATGTAAGAGCTCAAAAGAAACACTGCCTGATAAATGAATTTACTAAAAAGTTATAAAAACAAAGTTACTGAAGCATGTAGTGACTTTCGCTCTTTCCTCTATTTATAAAACAAGTAAGTTATTTGCCAGACGAAAAGCTGTTTACTAAGTTTTCTCAATAATCCTTCTTCCTTCAAATTATCAGACATCATACCAAAATGATAATTCTTTACATGTGTTTAAAGAGGAATTTTCTGTGCCTCTTTCTGGCTAATAATTCCTTCTTCTCTGGAAATGATGCCAATTCCAGACAGGGTGGAACCCAATGGCCATGTCTCCACTATGGGAGTAAAGTGATTGGGCCACAACCGCAGTGATTGATCCAAATAGGGGCCAATCAGAGTTGTTCTCTGTCTTTTTTTTTTTTTTTAACTAGAGCTGGGAAGGGTAGGGCTGGAAGTGGAGCTACATATACGAGACTCTGACGTTGTTAATCGTCACGTTTTTTAATTATCTGAGCCACTCCACTAACTTTCCAGAGAAGTTCCCATTTTGCCTAAGACAGCCAGGCCACAATAAGAGAGAATGAACGTGACACACGCTGAGAGGAGAGTCCTGGCAGTGTTCAAAACTCCAGTTCTAGTTGCTTCCAAAGCTCAACTGTGTCGCCGTCATTCCCTTCATTTTATTATTCATCCCCTTCCTTCCATTATTTAAAATGTTCCAATAACCTTCCAATAAAGTCCCCTTTGTTTTCAGCTAGTTCAAGTTTGTCACTAGTACCTAACCGAGACCCAAAATAAAACATCCTACAGGCTCGATGTAGCCCAATAAACTGAGAAGTCCTGCTCCTGGTTGAAAATCTGTGGGTGATTTTTCAGGTCCAACCACAGGCAATTACACAGCTCTACCGGGCAGGCCTCACGGGGGAAGGCTGCCCTCCCCACCCCAGACTTGCTGCCCCATCTGTGCACGCAGTCTCTAAGGGGACTTGCAGTCAAGGATGCAGGCGCCCCCTGCCCCCGGGTCCATGAAATGCAGGACCTGCTCGGGCCTCCTCTGTAGTAAGATGATCCTCACGTCTCTGCTGACCCACTGAGCCTCGCCTGGCGCCATTCCTCGGGGAAAATGGAACACTGGAGGACCTGGCACTTTTTCCTGTTTAACCTCTTGCTTGTACTAAGTGGTAAGTCGTTAAAGTCTTGGCTGTTACTTCCAGTTTGGCGTGTGATCTTAATTGAGCACCTCCACACTTGGCAGCTCAGCTCTTGAAATAAAGTAGTCAATGAAAATGGGATCTCTATTTGCATTAAGTTGTGCAAACACGTTATGACTTAGATATTTGAAGACACGTTGTGTGTAAAAAGGTAAATAAACTGGAATATATACTTCTAGAAGCTTTTAACCTGACCTCTATGGAAGTGTATGAAAATGTTCTTCATAAAGTCCTAGATAGCTCATGCCATGCAAGTACTACACTCGTAAGTCACCACAATAGCAATCATAAGTCGCCATGACAAAACAACAGATTCCCATTTTGCTACATTTTAAAGGCTCTCCATTCTGTAAATGATAACTAAGGAGCATTCTTGACTTCCCTGCCTTTGAGTTATAGTGTTTTCCCATGATAGATACAGAGAAGGTACATAAGAATCATGAATTTTGTGAATAGTAATCAAAATCATTCTCTAACTCAGTTCACAAAAACACAGTCTCTGTCCTTGATATTAAGGAGGGAGTGAGAACAAAGATTGTCATCAAAGCTAAGATGCAGAAATTTTCTGATTAACAGAGAGTGAGTTTTTAAATTAATTTACTTGTCTTTTAAATCCCGTGTTTGGGTTGATTTAATTGTTTTTAAATTAATTTTATTTTATTTATTTATTTATTTTGATGAAGATTAGCCCTAAGCTAACATCTGTTGCTAGTCCTCCCCCCCCCCTTTTTTTTTTTTGCTGAGGAAGATTGGTCCTGGGCTAACATCCGTGCCCATCTTCCTCTACTTTACATAGGGGGCTGCCATAGCATGGCTTGATGAGTGGTGTGTTTGTCTGCACCTGGGATCCAAACACGCGAACCCCAGGCCGCCAAAGCAGAGCACGAGAACTTAACCACTATGCCAACAGGCCGGCCCCCTTTAATTAATTTTAAAAATCTCCTCTTCCTCCTTTTTTCCTTAACTAACTCATCTTTTTTGTTCCTTGTAGCCCTACATCAAACTTTCGATACACCTTGGCAGGGACATCTATAAACTTGCATGGGGACAAATCCATTTGTGACTGACTTTATGATTGCATGTTGCCTTAACTATACTATAAGCCCACAGGACAGAAAATAAACGTATGACCCACTCCCCTGATGGAGCTCTCTATGTCAAGGTCAATCACAGCTGTCCTTTAAGAATAGGTACCTTTTCTGCTGAGACAAAGCGCAGTAGACTTAACCAAAGTCCAGAGGTAAAATAGTTAAGGGCTGAGATGATAAGGAGAATCTGGGAAGATCCAAGGAGGAGGTTAGACTTCTGCTCAGTTTAGAAAGTCAAGTGTGAAAGTCTTCAGAGACAGGTGAGAAAACGGACCAAGCAGGATGAGGTCCACTTCCAATCTTATTTGCCAGGACTCAGCTATCCCGTTCCCCAGTTGTGTGTCTTTGAATGTTTATTCTTTGTGCCTAAGACCCTAGATAGATGTACCTAGAAGATGGAGAGCTGAACTCACCACCACACAACATCTTGAATTTCTCAACTGTACCTTAATTATTTATTTTAATTTAATTAAAAAATTTTAATCCTGCTATTTGTGACAACGTGGATGGACTTTGAGGCCATTATGCTAGGTGAAATAAGTCAGAGACAGACAAATACTGCATGCTATCACTTATAGATGGAATCTAAAAAAAAAAAAGTCAAACTCGTAGAGAGTAGAAAAGTGGTTGCCAGGGGCTGGGGGTGGGGAAAATGGGGAGAGGCTGGTAAGAGTGTACAAACTTTCAGTTATGAGTAGGGCCTGAAGATTTAATGTAAAATATAGTGATTATAGTTAACACTGTATTGTATAATTGAAATTTGCTAAGAGAGTAGAATTTAAACGTTCTCACCAAAAAAAAAAAAAAAAGATAAATATGTGAGGTGATGGATGTGTTAACTAAATGGTAGGAATCCTTTCACACACACGGAAATTTAACTTCATCCTTGGGGACATTAGCTGTCAGATGATGGCATCTGTGGTGAGTCAGAATCTCTTGGTTTTCAGCAATACCACAGTAATGATGATTTTTTTTATTTGAGAATAACCTTTGGAATAATTAGAAAAATGCCTTAGTATGACTTGATATTTTTTTCTTCCTCTGTCCTCGGAGGCTGTAACATTGACCTGCCCTAGGAATTCAGGATTCCAGAAACGCTTGATGGATGGATGAAGTCACCACATTCTCAGCGGGATTACTCACGAGGATGATGATCCCTTGTCTGTTTCCTTTGATAAAGTCACTCCGGATTATTCCAATGTGAGAATCTCCCGATAAAATCATATCACTGCACTTCTGTCATCTATTCCTACACTAGTGTGAGAGCTGAGACCATAACAGGGTGATGACTCTATCTGGCTCCTCCTCCCAAGTGTAATCAGCGCCAGTTTTGGGGGACGGCCCAGTTGCATAGCAGTTAAGTTCGTGCACTCCGCTTTGGTGTCCTGGGGTTTGCATGCTCGGATCCTGGGCGCGGACCTACGCACCACTTATCAAGCCATGCTGTGGTGGCATCCCATATACAGTAGAGGAAGATGGGCATGGATGTTAGCCCAGGGCCAATCTTCCTCAGCAAAAAAGAGGAGAATTGGCATCAGATGTTAGCTCAGGGCTGATCTTCCTCACAAAAACACAAAAAAGTTTTTAAGTTGTTTAAAATGGATGTGAATAGGAAATTCACATTCTTGCTTCCGGTTGTGGAACTCCTGACCAGTCCAAGGTCCCCCAAGTCCTGTAGCCACAGCATTTGCTTCTGTGGAATGTTCTCCAACAACTTTCCCTGTAAAACTACTGTGATCCAAGAGGAGTGGGCTCCTTCCCATGGAATGTGGGGCTCTTACCCTTGGTTCTCCTAATAAACTTACAGTTTTGCTGGGGAAACAAATATATGTATTTCAGAAATGAACAGTGGAAGTAGACAGGATGTAAGACTTTGACGTCTGTGTAGGAAACTGTCCCACCCTGAGGGATGACTGAGTTTAGGCTAATTCACACAGAAAAACTAAAGGGAAAGAATAGTGTAGGTCCTTGTGGGACTGAAGCCCTGGAACCCCAGAAGATTGTGGGACTAGTTAGTTAACAGGTACAGTCCACATGCTTCTCCCTTAGAACTGTCCAAGATCTTAAAGTTGTGATCAGAGTGAGCATCTTTGGAAGACAAGTTCTGACTGTTAGAGAAAACCATGCCATGGAATTCTTTAGAGTGGAGTCTCAGCTGTCTCTGTGTGGACGCCCAGAGGAGGGAGCCTCTTGTTAAATAATGTTGCAGCTGCACATGGCACAGAGTTCAGAGATGTCAGACAGGTCAGGCACAGATTAATCTACAAACTTCAGCCTTATTCTCTCAAGAATGAGTTAGTCTTGCGAAAAATGCTTTGAATGAATCAGAAAGAGAAAGGACTTGGGCAGAAGTTGATGTTGGTGTAGCAGAGCGTCGGTGTGCAGAATTGACAAAGGCCATGTCTGGGAACTGTAAAAGGGTCATGAAAGAGAATGGGAGCATTTTGGAGGATTTCTTTAAATAAAACAGTGGTGAACTCCAGCTGCCTGCCCTCATGCCCAGGGCTGGACCCTGGGGAGTGAGCAGAAACCTCTGTGAGCAAAGAGGCTGGAGTCACAGGAGGAGAGGCTCTGACCACAGCCCTCCTCTCTGACCACATGTTCTCATTATGGCCGGCCCCACTTGGGAAGAAGAGAAAAGATTTAACACCAAAGCAAGCAGAAGATTACTCACAGGACTGACCATTCTGATTAATAAATGAAACTCATTTTGTCACCTAATTGTCTGTAAGACTGTTGTTCCTTGAGAGTGACCAGAAATGTCACCAACCTGACAGTTTTTAATGGATGGACAGAGGAAACTTCCCCCGCCCCCATCGAAGGACAGCAGGAGAAAAACAAAGTTTAAGTTGCGTTTGATTGTGTGACAAGTCAGACTTCTCTGACATCATGGGTACACTGGTGTGACCTATATTTTCTCCTCCACTCTTCTCCAAGCAGGTAGCATCTGTTCCATTTCTTTGGAGCATCTAGGTTCACATATCCTGTAAAAGCGTCAGCTAATTTAAAGAGATTGTGTTAACAATGCCTTTGACAGTCGTTAAGAAAGAGGAATGATATTTTTAGGGATTAACAGATTGACAGTAGAGAGAAGGGGTAAGGGAGGCTGAAAATGTGTGGCAAGACAGAGAAGGCAGGGGGTATGTGGATGGATACTGGGCCCTGGGCGCCAGAGTGGCCAGTCTTGCCCAAGATGCCCCTGTCCTAACAGACTCAGAGGCAATAGTGCCGCTAGACCAAGAAGAGCCATATAAATCTAGACCACAAGTGTCCAGCAGAAACTCATGAGGAAAGACTACCTCAAAGGAGTCCCCAGTTGGCATCCCAATGCACTGGTGCCATTTAAGACCCTTGGGCATCTTTGTGCAATCTTGAGGGAGGGGAGGTGTCCCCATAATGACTGAGATTGAATTTCCCACTAATCCAGGGGTCTGGGTCTCAGAATCACATCTAGGAGCCCTCAAAAACAAAGAAATACATATTCCTTCTATAAGTTTGCATATGGAGAGCCATACCATCACAATAGCGAGAAAACTTTTGGCCTTAAGATCTGATGGGCAATCAAAGAAATGATCAGCGGGCAGGCAACAGACAGATGGTCACCAATTGATGATTTTCAAATTCCAAGATTTAGTTTTTTGTGCTGCTAAAAATTTTTTTTCTTCCCAAGAAGTTTGTTTCCACAGTAATAAAAAGCACCTATTGGGTTGGCAGGCATGGTATTTTAGGGCGCCCTTTAGAAGAAGCAGGAGAATGTGGGTTTCTCTTGGTATAGCAGACACCCCTGGAGTTGCCTGCCAGGCCCCTCTCTCTGGAAACTGCTCTCACATCGCACCCCATCCCTAGGCCACAGGAGTGGGCAACTGGCAGCCACATTTGTAGAACACAACATTGTTCCCATTAGTCCACAGATTCTCCAAGGGGCATAGTGCACATGGTCCATTCCTTCCGGACTATACTGCACAGCAGCTGTGCAGCTTGGGTAGGGTTGACTGTAGAGGTGGGCCCTGATTTGGCCAAAGATAATGAACATAAACACATCCTCCTCACCTAGTGATTGGTTGAGGAATGAGCACATGGTCTAAGTGGCTCTAATTAGAATGAAAGTAAAGACTCTTGTTCAACTACTGGAGGAAAAAGAAACTTTCTCTTTCTGTACAGTGAAAACTGAAACTGCTGGAGTCATCTCGCTACCAGGAAGGAAGTCAGAGGATGCAACTGACAAAAAGCAGGAGGGCAAGCCAGAGGAATTACAGAGAAAACTGAATTGGAGCCCTGATCAAACCAAACCTGAAGCCATCCAATGCCGTTGGACTTTTGGAGTGCGATCTAATAAATTCCTTTTATTATTTAAGTCTGTTTGAATTGTGTTTTCTGCTCCGTCCTGACCTGTAGAATTTGGTTCCGTGACGAGGGAAATTACATGGAACAGACCCTAAAATGTGAAATTGGCTAAGTGAAGTAAGCAGAGTGGAAGACAGTGAACACAACTCTGTACTGGGCTGGGACGTTGACAGTCCTTTTGTATAGTGGTAATAAACTGGGTCCAGTCAAGATCTAACAGAAGATGTGGTAGAAAAATTCAAGATGTTGGGGTGTATTGATTACTTATTGCAGCTTTCCATAAGATCCTAACAAGAGATGTGTGTAGGCTACCAGAAAAGGAAATCATTTTGCTAAAATGTGATGTTAGCAAATGTCTTAACGGAGCCTGCAATTCAAGATATCTGCGAGAGGATCAAAATCTGGAGTCTGATATGGTTGAAAAAGCCAAACTCTTTACATCACATCAGCAGAGGAAAATCTGGCAGGGGAGGTGAGCAGGGTTTGAGGGAGGCGTGATTCTTACTCGTAAACATAGAGACAGTGACTCCAGTCGCGTGGATGGTGGGTTGTCACGTAGAAGCAGGGGACAGAGTAGCTGTGCCTCCCCATCCTAAGTCATCATTTTGAATTCCCTGGGGCAGAAACCTAGATGGAAGCATGGCTATGAACCAAGGACTAGGGATGGATAAAGTACAGCTCGCAGGAAGATAGTTCCAGATGAAAGGCTGCAACAGACATGCTCTCTGGCTTTGGTTCCAAGCCCGTGAAGTGGACTCTATTCTTGCTATACTTAAGAAGAGTTTGTTTCTTTAACGTCAACCTCGTGTGATGATATTGGACATTTCCTGTTCATCATTCTTTTAATTGGGCCTAGTTCTGGTAAAGAGATCGCTCTGTATGACTCCCAGTCTTTGGCTTCCTCCTCCAATTTTTTTTTCTTTATTTGGTTGACCCAGGTCATATTGCCTCCAGAAATATGAATGGGAAAATGAAAGAACAAAAAGAACGCTCTCTTAAAAGTCAGCCTAAGTTGGTCTTACTTCCTTTTACCGTACATTTGTATCCGCTAACGAAGCAGGAAGAGTTTTTACTGATTTTTTTTTTTCCACAATTTCTGCTGCTTCAGTACCCTAAGCAATTGGTTTTTAAATTATTCTGAAGTGTCCCGGGGCTCTGTGAGGTAGGAGGCCAAGCCAGCTGGACAGGATTTTCTGATCTTTATTGATTTATATATTAGAGGTCTTGTGCAATTACTTTTTCTAAAATGATTGCCATTTAAAAAAAAAAATAATAATGTTTAGAAACCATCGTCCTAGGCAGTGGCAACAAGGATTTATTCTTGGCTAGTAGTTGTGCTGTTAGGCTTTAAAAAGAGGTGTCAGAAGGAGAGACCTGGAGAGAAGCAGGAAGTGGAGGCTGGCAGCCGTCCTCCGTAGTAGAGGAGGGTATGTCACTGCCTGTGGAGCGGGGTTCACACCCAGAGGAAGGAAGGAAGTGGGGGCCTGTCCACTCAGCATCCGCTGGGGAGCAGCAAGATTTCTACAGTGGCTCTCAAGGAAGGATTAGGACAAGCAGGGGTTACTAAAATTGAGCCTTTTAAGGGATTTAAAAAAGTTAACCTCAAAGCTGCAACTCAGAGGAATAAGGAGCAAAACATGCAGACAGAGGGTCGCTGCTTCCAGATCTAGCTGGATGACTCAGCTGGGTCACCCAGTCCAATCTCCTCACTTGCAGATTTAATGAAAGTTAGAGTGAAGCTGGTTTCACTGTCCACGTATAGTCGACCTACATGCGTGAAAGGCAGTAGTGGCCAGCCAGCCCATGTTGAGCCCTTTGGAAACGGATATTCTTTAAAGATAGAATTATTTGAGGACCTTCAAAGACAGTACATCAGGAACTTGATATAACTAGCGAACTATTTCCCTTGCTATTTGCCCTACATATGGATTCTCTGGCATAATCTACCCAAAGCATTCAACACCAAAGATATTTTGGGGAGTAATGGCTGAAAAATATCTATGCATAAACTACACGTTGCTTTTTTTTTTTTTTTTTTTTTTTGTGAGGAGGACTAGCCCTGAGCTAACATCTGATGCCAATCCTCCCCTTTTTTCTTGAGGAAGATTGGCCTTGAGCTAACATCTGTGGCCATCTTCCTCTACTTTATATGGGACACGGCCACAGCATGGCCTAACAAGCAGTTCGTCAGTGCACGCCCGCAATCCGAACCTGCGAACCCCAGGCCACCGCATTGGAGCGAGCACTCAACCGCCTGCACCACCGGGCTGGCCTCTACACGTTGCTATTTTTAAAATGAATTTGCAGGACGGCCCCGTGCCTTAGCGGTTAGGTGCTCACACTCCGCTACTGGAGGCCCGGGTTCGGATCCCAGGTGCGCACTGACACACCGCTTCTCCGGCCATGCTGAGGCCGCGTCCCACATACAGCAACTAGAAGGATGTGCAACTATGACATACAACTATCTACTGGGGCTTTGGGGGATAAAAAAAAGGAGGAGGATTGGCAATAGATGTTAGCTCAGAGCCGGTCTTCTCAGCAAAAAGAGGAGGATTAGCACGGATGTTAGCTCAGGGCTGATCTTCCCCACACACACAAAAAAAGTGAATTTGCATTAACTATTCCCCGTTGCCTTCTTGACTGGAGAAGGTGGATAAATTCTGTTAAGCAATAATTCTTGTTGAATAAGAGTTAGATTTAGTCCATCTGTATCTTTCCCATCTTTCTATTGACTCCTCTTCCACATGTCTACATCCTTGAAGGCTGAAGCAGTAGAGGACAAGTTCTCTAATAATACTGTATGTTTAGTTCATGTAATATCATTCGATATTTAGCAGTTATTTCTCAAGTACTAACCATGCAAGTCCTGGGGATACAGAGATAAATGTGATAGCGTTCTCTGTCCGCAATCCTCATGTCAAGTGTAGCAGATCATTTCCAAGTTCTGTTTGTGATTATCTCACCTTGTTAGAAACATGAGAGCTAAAGCAGTTTTCCTGTGTGTTGGGGCTTTTCCTGTTGTAAATTCTTATGGCCGTGCTGATGTTCAGGGTTCAGGAGAAATGTTTTAAGACATTCCATGGAATGTCCAGGTCAGCAGAAGATGTACAGAGAAATGTATGGAGGTCTGGTGTCGATGAATACTGTATACCTATGTAAAAATAAATGGGGCAATACAAGACAAGACATTCCTGTCTGCTGTGCCAGCCTTAGAACCAGTAGGATGCTCTGAAGGACCTGGCCTGGGAGAACAGCTCTTTAAGAGGGCTGAGCCGTGTGGGGCTGCTGCAAAGACATCTTACTTCTTCAGATGACATCTTGAGGGCCAACTTGACACTTTCCAAACTTACATAAGAACAAAAAAAGTAACTGGGAGTGAAGTCCCAGGGCCAGCCACGTCCTGGCTTGAGGAAGTCAACGACATCATTGTATCATTCTCCCACCACATCTTTCCTGAAGAGAAATGTCCAACCTTTGAGAACCGTCTACCATGGGACCAGGGTTATGAAATTAGAATTGGGCCAAAGTTTTCATTTGCAATTTTTATCTTTTCCTTGTTCGCATAGTCATAAATAGGCTTGTTAGTTTTCTAAAGCCTGGTGTTCAAGAACGCTCTAGTTGAATCAGTCACTTGGATTATGAGAGAGAATGGAAACGGAATGTCTGTAGATTCTTCACGTGAGCCCCCAGAAGTCACCTCTAATGCGTTACGACTCTAAGAAATGCCAAAGTAGGGGTGTGTAGGGTGTGCTGTGTGATAGCTCACACTGTCACAGTTATTTAAAAAGAAAGTGAAGTGTGATGTGAGCTCTCAGTACAACAGGGAATTTAGAAAATTTTGATGAAAGTAAACCTTCTTTCCTCATCTCTAATGATCCACAGCCCAAAGGATTTGTTCTACTCACAGGCAGACATGAGGAACACTCTCTGCCTTGTCAAAGAGAGAGGAATTGAAAATAAGATGTAGAATGGAGAGCTCCTGGATGCTGGAGGTGAGGCTCTCATATCCCTTCCCTGGCAATGAGCAGAAGGAAAGACATTATACCCAAATTTTTATAAAGGTGGAAGCTGCTATTTAAATTTCCTACTTACTGGTAGTATCTAAAGGTGGAAACCTAGCTAGACCTTTTTAATTCTTGGAAGAATCATTTAAGTTGCATAAATGTGAGGCAAGCAGCAGCCACTGACCTGGGAGAAAGGTCTAGAAGGACCTTTTGTCTTGGACTTGGCAAAATTGTCTTCCTAGGGAGTGGTCCCATCTACCTAAGGTGCTTAGGGCCATTTCGGGGTGGAGACTCACACCCCAATCCCTTCTCTGAAGTACTTAAAGTCAGGGAAACCTGTGGAGGGACCCATTACATATGAAAAAAAAATAACAATAAAGATCTATAAGATCCCCGAAATAAAATGATTGTGAGGATTGACCAAAATGAGACCAGTGAGTAGGCCACTGCTCTGAGTGAGGAGGGGAAATCAAGGCAGGAATAGATCTATCCGCCCCCACAATCTCTTCTGGGGGCAGCCTGACACCCCAGGGAAGGGGTTGTCTGGGAGAACCCCATGTGTAGACCCTTCCTGTCAATAGCAGTAGTGGAGAACAGAGTTCCCTCAGGGCATACATGGAAGCAGAAAAGCCTGTTCTGAAGTAACCAGCTTCCAGGAGATGTTGAAACATACTCCAGCTCAATGTCTGAACACCCCTTCAGCATGATGGGGCAGGGCAGGCAAGTCCGGGTCCTGAGACTGCGAGCTACTGTGGGTCATAGAACCGCTTAGAGAGAGGGACAGGTTAGACCTGCTCCTGCTCATCATGTCATGTGGAGGGGGAGATGGAGCATGGGGACGCCCTGGGGATGAAGGGCATTATTTTATAAAGCTGAAGTGAAATAAAAGTCTTCTGGGACTCTAGCGTCCTGGCGGATGGGATGGTGTACTGTCTCTGACGGAATCCAAAGATGGAAATCCAGGATGCCGGGAGTGGGAAGGGGCCAGTGCAGGCTCAAGCTGTCCCTTCTTTGCATAAGCCTGAGGCGGGGGGCGCCACAAGCAAGGAGAGCCATTGTTTACAACTCAACCCCAATCAGAAGGATGGCCTTCACGGCTCACGCCACCAGGCAAGCTCCAGGCCTTCTGTGGCCTCCTTGACACTTTCTCTCGGCCCAGATAATGCTGGGCCTTCAAATCCTCACCCAAGGGCTCCTTTGAGACCTTCTACAGCCCATGACCAAGTACAGCCACTTGTGGGGCAGCTCACCTGGAGGACTTGAGGAGACTGGAGCCTCAGAGCCAAACGGCGTCTGCTTGGCCGTGTCCAATAGCCGATTGCACACAGAGCCCAGGACCCGCTCCCTTCCCGAGGACCAGTTATGTTTCCCAGCCCTGTCTTGTCAGAAACCCAGGTTGAGAATCCAGAACAGCAGGGGGAATAAATCTAGGCTAGGAGATCAGAAGGGAGGAAGCAGTACCAGTTCTGAAATCCAGGATCCAAGCCAGATGCAAGACGTCAGCCGAGGGTAAACTAAGAAGCAGGCAGTTCGCAGCCAGAAATCAAATGACCCTGACTTAACAGTCCCCATTCAAGCGTCAAGTCAGAGCCAGGGCCTGGTTAGGAAACGGAGCGCTCAGGCAGGAGGCAGGAGGGAAGTGGGAGCTGGTGTCTTTGTCTATCCTCAACCCTCAGTATCCTGACTCAGAATACTGGAATATTCTACCTAAGGAGAAAGGATGGCTCACAGGAAGTTTGAAAGGGAACTGGAAATGCAGCTTCCTTGAAACCCAGCCATGCTCTTCTTTGTCCTTCCATCAGGCTAGTCTGTGTTGAAAGCAGCAGCAGGGCTTGCGAGGACCAGGCTGTTCTTCCTCTGCTAAGAGCTGCGGCAGTGAAGGGCTCAGGCCACGGTGGAACCCACAGCACGGCCGAACAGAGTCCTGAGTTTCACCACAGTCAACTTGACCTTCACTCTCTCTCATACTGTACTTGCCCTCTGGGGAAAAGTCTCCAAAACGTACAGTGACACCAGCCGTCATTTCTTTTTACTTTCCCCAAAGGGAGAGAAAGGGAGAAGGAGGAGGCTAAGGGCAGAGACTTGCAGGGCAACTATACGCTGATTTGAAGAGGGATGAAAGCCAGAAAGGGCTTGATGTAAAATTGTGGGATGTAGAACATTCGATCCAAAATTGACTGCTCAACTTAATGCTTCGGGGGATTTAGCTTGACTCTGATAGTCCCAATAGTTATTCTCCTAAGCCCCAAATATGCCCAAAGTTGGGGTGATGGTATGCATTCGAATGTTGAAAGATTAAATAGAAGAATGAATGTGCCAACCAATTAACTAAATATGGGCATTATCAAAAAAGATAATCTTGGGGCCAGCCCAGTAGCGTAGTGGTTAAGTTCATGCACTCTGCTTTGGTGGCACAGGGTTTGCAGGTTCAGATCCTGGGCACAGACATACACACGGCTCATCAAGCCATGCTGTGGTGGTGTCCCACATACAAAATGGAGGAAGATTGGCACAGATGTTAGCTCAGGGCCACTCTTACTCACCAAAAAATAAAAAATAAAATAAAAAGGATAATCTTAAAGCAATGGAAAAATTAAAAAGCTGACTTCTCTTCATGCTAGACCACTAAAAGAGTCACAGACATACACATACCCACCTAGGAAGGAGCTTTCTCAAATACCCATACTTCCTAAAAGCTTCTGGCTTATTTAAAATTTTATTAAAGACTCTAAATGTCTCAGCAATAATTTTCAAACATTTCTGTCTCCATGGGCGGCCCCATGGGAGGTGTTGGGGAACGGAGATGATGGCACATTATAAATAGTGGGGGGTGGGAGCGCAGTGGCCTTCAAGTTTTGAATTTCTTAACATTTAGAGGCAGTTCATTTTATCACACTATCTGAATATTTTCCCAAGAGTAGGTGTGGTTTTCAATAATTTTGCTAAGGCGTTGCGTGTCGTTGAACATGCAACCTTGCATGATATGCTGTTTTGAAAAATATACTATTCTTAGAGATTTCTCTTGAAAACTCTGAAAAATATATATATGAACATGCTGGAGTTGGGCTTGATCTCTGAAAGATTTCCATGAGTTTGCTTGTCCCAAACAGTAAATAATTTTAGAAAAAAAAAGTACAAATTAAAGCATGAAGCATGATTGTGGGTGTTATACAATTCGATATATTGTGAAAAAAATATATGAAAAGATATACTTAGTTGTATAAAGAATTCACTTAAAATTTCTTCATGAGTATTGGATGTACTCTTTTTTTTTTAAATAATTCTTTTCCTTCAATTCTTTTTTATTTTTTATTTATTTATTTTTTTAAAATTTTTATTTATTTATTTTTTCCCTCAAAGCCCCACTAGATAGTTGTATGTCATAGCTGCACATCCTTCTAGTTACTGTATGTGGGACGCGGCCTCAGCATGGCCGGAGAAGCGGTGCGTCGGTGCGAACCCAGGATCTGAACCCGGGCCACCAGCAGCGGAGCATGCGCACTTAACCGCTAAGCCATGGGGCCGGCCCTGGGTGTACTTCTAACTTTAAAATGGTAGCATCTTCTGCACAGCCACATCAATAATCCATATGATAAAAAAAATCTTTCCTAAGCTATTCCTCATTAACTATCATGGCCATGAAATAATTTCTTTTACTAAGGAAAGGATTACATTTTCTAGTAACTTTTAAATGGTTGGTTAAAATGTCAGAACTATTGTTCTGAGTGAAGAGATTAACTTGAGAATTTAAGATGTCATCCTTTCATTCAGAATCTTCCAAAACTCTCCAGATCTTCATCCTACTGTCTGGTCCCTCCCACCCCAATTATTCTTGAACTTTCACCCCGGGTTGCACTTCTCTTCTAGCCCAGCTGGTCTCTTCACTGCATCCTAGACTACCATGCTGAATCTCAGACCTCCATCTCTGATCTCAGGTCCCCAGGTTTTCTGGCTGGAGTGTCCTTCCTTCTCCTCCCATGTACTCTGCAAAGTCCCAAAGCAAACCAGCCTCTTAGGGCCAGCTCATGCCCCACCACTTCTAGAACCTCTTCCGTACTTCCCATTGGGCCTACTCACCATGGTATGGTGCTTCACAATATAATTTATTTCAATTGTATAGCTTGCCACCATAACAAGATTAAGCTCCTAGTGAGCAAGCCAAGTCCTATGCCTCCTTTAACTCCCCGTGGATGTCCAGCTATGAAGCCCAGCCTTTGAGTTGGTGGTTAGAAGACCCAAGTTAAAATCCCAGCTCTGTCATTTCATTCATGACTTCCCTGAACTAGCATTTATTGACACTGTGGTATGTCACGACTGTGCTCTGATGGGGGATTAAAAGCTGAATCAGGCATGGCTACCACTTTCACGGCACTTTGGACTGAATTGTGTGTCCTCCCACTCAAATTCATATACTGAAGCCCTAATGTCTGATATGGCCGTATGTGGAGACGGGAGCTCCAAGGAAGTAATTAAGGTTAAATGAGGTCATAGGGTTGGGGCAAGGAAACAGCATGGCTGTGATGGTGGAGAGGAAGGCTAGGCTGCTCTGTGCTCCACGAGTCCCTGGCCTGGGTTGCAGTGGCCTCAGCATCTATCAGATCTCAGGGGTTTTCCTAGAATCCAAGGCCTTCCGGGAGCTCCTGACACCGAGGCCTGATTTCCAACGCTCTTCCACACTTAAGGAGCGAACAGCAGAGCTAACTTATCTAAACAGTACTCTCAGCGTGGGTTCACTTACCTTCTTCCCCGTTAGCCAATTCTCCCCAGAAAGTAAAAATGAAATTGAGAACAGAGGATCGTTAAAGAGCAGAATTCAGCTGAGGCAGGAGCTGAGGCCTCAGGCCTGCTCTACAGAACGTGGCGTGATCAAGGATAACTGGCGCACACCGTGAGTTGTCCCCTCTGGTTATCCCCTCCTCCTGGGCATCAGGAGTTTATGGATGGATGGCGGTCACTGGAGTGTATTGCTCCACCCTGATGATATGACTCAGCTTGTCTCTTAGCCTCTGCTTTTCTTTTCTCTCTCTCTTTTTTTTTTTCAATTTTTCCCTCCTCTGCTAAATAAACAACCATCTCCCTATAGCTCCAGTTCAAATTCCCAAAAGAGAGAATCTGATTTGGTCTTTAAACCCGCTTTCAGTGGATGCTTTAATGCAGGTCAGTGTAGTAGTCCGGCCAGCCCTTGGCAGGCTGCCCTGTTTTCCCTGGCAGTGACCTGGGCAGGGCCCTCTCCCTCCAAGCGGATGGTGAGAATTCACGCATACTGAGGCAAGCCTGCCCTGCCTCTCTTGGTGGAATGCTCTCGGCTGCCAGTAACAGAATATCCAAATACAAGGAACACTAGGAGATTCTTTTTCTGCCCTAACAAGAAGCCTGCAGATGGTGGTCCTAGAGCTCAGAGTCTCTGTGACCTTGTTGAGGACCGGGTTCTTCACATCTTTCCCCTCTGCCAAGTGGTTGGAGGGTAATTACAGCAGTTCAGTGAATGCATCACACATTCAGATTCCCCCAATGGCTGGCAGGAGGCATCTTTCTGTCTCATTGACAAAACAGGTCATAGTGCCACCTCTAGCTGCTAGAAGGGCAGCGAGAGTGAGTTGCTGGCTTTTACAATGTCAACTGGGGCAAGTGGATGCTGATGACAGGTGGAGGGTAGCACATTGTGTAGGCAAGTTTTTGCTCTAACAGGAAAACAGGCAACTGCATCGTAGTGCTGTAAGAATTTGGTAAAACACTGTTGTGGAGAAGTTACACAATCTTTTTGGGGCTCAGATTCCTAAATGGAAAATGAGAATAACACCTACATCACAGGGCTGTTGTAGAGATGAAAGAAAGAATATATAAGAAAGTCTCTGCTTCGATACCTGACATACAGCAAACACACATTCATTTCATCCTCCATCGCCTACAGAGGAAATACACAATAAATACTTGTTAACCAACTAAAACATCACTTACCTGGAACATTATCCTCTTGAATTTTTTTGGATATTTGTTGTAAAAAAATCAGCTTGACATGCAAAGTAAAAGTAAATACAAAACATTCGAAGGCTGGCATGTGAGGAGTTAATTTTCAATGCAGTCATGCTCACTGTATTTACGAGAAAGCTCCTGTAAATGCTTAACTACATGTGAGCGTCTAACACACGTCCCCGAGACCATCTGCTTGCCATTGTCCCTCTCCCTCAGGCATGGAACCGCTGAATAATTTCCCATTCCTTCCTGCAACTGGCTCACTGCTAAAGTGTTGGGGGATTTTTATTGCTTTTTAAATGTTTTGTGTGTTTGATTTTTTTCCTCCATGTAGAGTCTCTGGGACAGTCTGGGGTCATTTCTCATCTGAAATAAATCACACTAACCGGCAGTTTTGCCTCCAGACTCTGATCCTTACAAGAGGTTCAAGACACTGCAGTTAAATCCATTTCTCCCACCTGCCTCTTTGACAACATAATCAGTGGATGCTTCTGCAGTGGATTCGATTTATTCACATTTGATTCCGAGACTCTTTATCAAATTATCCTAATTATATCGCCTCGCAGTTCCACTCATGGATCCTTTCCCTGCCAACTATGCAAAAGATGTTTGGTTTCCTTCTTTCTCCTCTGACATGTCATCAGAGCCCCCTGCTCTCTACCCAAGATCCAGGCACTCTTCCTTTTATTCAAAATTCATCTCAAAGCCGACCTCCTCCAGGAAATTCATACCAGCAATTCTGTGAAGTCATATTTGTCCCACTAAACAAGACCATTTGAACCTTTGGTCTTCAACAAGGTTGAGAAACCAATAGACGGTGATAAACTGGCAGTCTTTTTCCCTGGAATGTAAGCTCTGCCATGCTCAATATGACACCTATCCTGTAGTAATTCTAAACATCTATGTTGTGCTTGAAAATCTCCAAAGAACTTTCTCTTGCACCGCTTCTTGTATGAGCTGGACAGCGTTAACAACCATAGGGTACAGGTAGAGTGGATCATATTGTCCCATTTTCTTGCTAAGATAACTGACACTCTATGTGTTAAGAGGCTTGCAAAGGTCACACATCTAGTAGGGTCTGAGCCTTGAATGCCTGTTGACCTTCCACCATGCAGTCCAGTACTCTTTCTATTGACCCCAGCTGCCCTCTGTGGTATATGCATGGCCCATGGAAATGTCTGCTAAGTCACCATACCCATTGAATTTATTCTTGAGAATGGCTTATCAACCATGGGAGGGATGAAGATCAACACTTGCATCCTTTTGTTTTTTTTAATAATTTTATTTATTTATTTATTTCCCCCCAAAGCCCCAGTAGATAGTTGTATGTCATAGCTGCACGTCCTTCTAGTTGCTGTATGTGGGACGCGGCCTCAGCATGGCGGGAGAGGCGGTGCGTTGGTGCGCGCCGGGGATCCGAACCCGGGCCGCCAGCAGCGGAGCGTGCACACTTAACCGCTAAGCCACAGGGCCGGCCCCAGCACTTGCATTCTTTAATTTGTCTTTTCCTGAGCCCGTTATAATGATTTGCACTCCCATATACTTACCGACCAGCACCCTGCTAAGTGCGATGTTGTGTTCATTTGCCAGAGCTGCCATAACAGATTACCTCAAACTTGGTGGCTTAAAACAACAGAAATTCATTCTCTCACAGTTCTGGAGGGCAGAAATCCAAAATCAGGTTGTCATCAGGGCCACAGTCGTTCTGAAGGCTCTAGGAAAGAATCCTTCGTAGCCCCTTCCAGCTTCTGGTGTTCCCCTGGCTTGGCGTTCCTTGGCTTCGGATGGTCTAACTCCATTCTGTACCCTCGTCTTCATGTGGGATTTTCTCTGTGTGCCTGTGTGTCCTCTTCTGTCTGTCTAATTTCCTCTGCTTCCTTATTAGAACGACCTGTCATTGGATTTAGGGCCTACCTGGGTAATCAAGGATGATCTCATCTTGAGATCCTTAAGTTAGTGACATCTGCAAAGACCATTTTTCCATATAAGGGCACATTCACAGGTTTCGGGGGTTAGGACATGGACATATCTTTTAGGGACCGCTGTTCAACTGACTACAGATGTGGATTACAGAAAGAGTAGGACACGGCTGCTGACTTCAAGAAGATTATAATGGAGTTGAGGAGGTAAGACATACTGTTTGGAGACAATTCTCCATGGGTCACTCATTTCTCCATGTCTTACAAGTGAGCACTGACTGCCCTTTGTTCTGGACTATTTTTTCAAGGGTATTTAAATAGCGAACAGATAGAAATAGTGTCTCGCTTTGGAGCAGTGGGCAGATATGCTTACTTCCCATTATAAAAGATTTGGTTACTCCGTGTGCACTGTTGATGAGAATGTAAAATAGCACAGCTGCTAGGGAAAACAGTATGGTGGTTCCTCAAAGAATTAAAAATGGAATTACCATATGACCCAGCAATTCCACTTCTGGGTATAGACACAAAAGAGTGGAAAGCAGGGGTACAAAGAAATATTTGTACACCCATGTTCACAGCACCACTACTCACAATAGCTTAAAGGTGGAAGAAACTTATGGATGAATGGATAAACAAAATGCTGTATATCCATAAAACAGAATATTATGCAGCCTTAAAAAGAAATGAACTTTTTGACACATGCTACAATATAGATGAAGCTTGAAGACATTATGCTCAGTGCAATAAGCCAGACACAAAAGGACAAATACTATATGATTCCACTCATATGAGGTACCTAGGGAAGTCAAATTCATAGGGACAGAAAGTACAAGGGTGGTTACCAGGGGCTGAGGGGAGGGGGAATGGGCAGTTAATGTTTAACGGGGACCGAGTTCCAGCTTTGCAAGATGGAAAGAGTTCTGGAGATGGATGGACAACAATGTGAATATTCTTAATACCACTGAACTGAACTTAAAAATGGTTAAAATGGCAAATTTTATGTTACTTATATTTAACCACAATTTTAAAAATTTTTAATAAAAAAAATAATTGGTTCCCTAAGCTCAGCGTTCTTCTCCTGAGTAGTGCAGCCATGTATCCTCATTGCCCCTGTGGGACTTGGGGACAAGGAGAATTGACACAAACACGCTGATGCTCTTGCTGTTTGCTGTGCTGTAAGACCAAGTCCTTTCTCTCTCACCCAGGAATCTCGGTGAATCTCATCTTCTAGAAGCAGTAAAACTGTGACAAGCTAACTTGTTAGCTTGCAAGTCAGGTAACATCTCAGATGCCTCCCAGCCCTTAACACATACTATTGCATTTCACTCATCAAGTGGAAGTAGAACCGTATGTGCTGAGCCCCAGAGCCTACGCCCCAGCCCTGGAACACTCTGCTCAGTAGCCCTCACACACCACTCTCAGAAAATTGTGCATGTGATTCCTGGGAAGGACCACAGCAGTGGAGGGAATCTAAATGCAATTCAACTCAACACAATTTCATTATGTGCCTGAAAGAAGACACCGAAGATGACTAACAATGGATCTTGCTCTTAAGGAACTCACTGTCCAGAGGAGACGCAGATGCAGGACAGATAATTTAACAGAGTATGATGATCACAAAATATACCAAGTCCAGAGGCAGCATGGCAGAGAGTACAGCTCTAGGGAGAAAATCAAGGAAGATTCCATGGAAATCGGACTTTGAAAGATTTCAAAATTGGGAATGTTGCCAGGGTTATGGGGGACATATTCTAGGCACAATAAAAACTCCTATGCAAAGATTCTGAGCTGGGAAACTGTGTGGAGTGTTCACCAAACATAGGAAGGCAGAGAAGGTAAGGAAGAAATAAAGGTCAAGTTAGGGAGGAATTAAATGATTTGTTTCCCATGCTATGGAGATTGGATTTTATCCTGAAAGCAATGGTGAACCATTGAGGGATTTAAGCAAGGGAGTAAAACTATCAAAGACGATTAGAGTAATATGGAGGGTAGACTGGATGGGAATGAGGCAGGCAAGAAATGATGCGAATCTGATGTAGGGCAGATGCACTGGGTATGGAGAGAAAATACGTTTGAGATTTAGGAGATAGGCTCAGTAAGACTTGGTAAATGGTTGACGTGGGGGGAATGAAAGGAACCATGTAGCAAAGAACAGCCAATTTGCTAGTTCAAATGACTAGATGGATGGTGGTGCTACTAAGACTGATAACTAATGCAGCTAGAGAATGTAGGAGGATGTAGGGGGACTTACAGAATGTTCTCTTTTGGGTGGGCTAGCTGGGATTGGATAGTTTTGGACATGTTGGTATAGACCTCCGTAGGACATTCAGAATGAGACAGGCTGATGCAGAAACAGATGAGGTTAGGGCTTGCCTGGGGAGATGGTGTAGAGTTTGAATGGAAGAGGGCAGAGCCCTGATGGACACATGCATTCATGGGGCAGGCAGAGGAAGAAGGATGAGGAGGACTTTGGGGTGAGCGACACTCATCCCCATTGTTCCTTCTTCCAGGAAAGGGTGTTTCTGCTGGGTTGGGGGCCCATGGTCTACTGGTGCCTTCACTTAATCCTCTCCCACACCCTCCAGGCAAACCGTCTCTCTCCTGGACCTCACCATCTTCACCCTAGCTTGCTCCTTCTCCATCCACCCCATCAACGTGTTCAAGCCTCTTTTCTCTCAACCCCACCTCTCCAGCTCCATCTCCTTCTTCATTCTCTTTCCTCTCCATGTCTTAAAGTTCTCACCTCCCAGTGGCACCATATCCCTCTGTAGTCCAGCCTTTGCTTCAACGCTTTTTGGAAACTGTTCTCAGTAAGATCCCACGTTTAGTTCTTACCTTGCTCTTCTCTCCCCACCGACGGGTTGGTCTTTTCTGGAAAGTCTCTTGCCTCCTAGGTTATACAGCATTTTCGTGGTTCTCTGAGATCTACCTGTGTGTTCCACTGTCTCCCTCCCAGGCCACCTCTGCCCACCCCTTCATTGGGGTCCCCGTGTTTCACCCTTGTTCTGCTCCCCTCCCCTTCCCCTCCTCCTTTTTGCTCTTAACCACTATCCTAGATTCTGTTGAGAAAATAATATGAATATCATATAGAGAACCTATCTGTGCATGTGTGTTTAAAGGACGCTTAATAACAGTATCACCCTCTCATTCTTCTCAAGGTAAAATCTCTGTGAATGGTGATACATTTGCATAATGGCTTTCCTTTGCGTATTTATATGGCCCCAGCTAGATCCTTTAGAAGAAGGTTATTCCAGCATCATTAGGAACCTGCCCCACTGATAAGGAAAACTTAGGTAACTAGCTTCTTTGAAAACACAATGAATGCTTTTGCCTACTGCTGATACTGTAATCTTGGAAAATCAAGAGACAAGACATCTTGTATTAGGGTTTGATCAGAAAAGCAGAACCTCTATGAGTGGTATAAAAAAGAGATTTATTACAGGAGTTAGACCTTACACAATTGTGGGTGCTGAATTTTAGGGGAGAAGTCTCTGCAGAATCTTGACTTTGCCTCGACTGTAGAGCCAGAAGTGGCTACAGGTCAGTCAGCCTTGCAACTGGGAAGGGGAGGTGCATGCGGCACGGGCCAGGACAACCCGGAAGCTTCGAGGAAGAACCGGCTCCAGTGAGGGGCAACCGGAAACCAGGAAACTAGCTGGGATAAGCAACTAACATCCACTCTAGCCTCACTGCTAAGGGTGACGTGCAGGGGAAGCTGGCGGCGCCCTGCGCTGCAGAGCTGCACGTGCACCTGGCCCAGGGCCTGGAGAAGCTGCAGGAGGAGACTGCAGATGCTGCAGACGCTGCTGGTCCCGGGGCTTCCCGCTGCCCGAAAGGTGAGCTAGAAGGTGAGCTACAACGTGCGTGAGCTGCCCTGCTGGCTGGTGCCCCGCGCCCACCTTCAGAGAGTAAAAAATTACGGCTGCTGCTTTACGTCCATCTGCCAAATTTCACACAAAATGTCTCTCCGAGCCTATGTCAACCAGAACTACATGGAATGGGAAGTCTGGGAAATGTAGTTCCAGCTTAGCGAAATTGACTCAGTGTATAGCTACCTCTGTGTAACATAATCCTGGGGGTCGTCCTTGCTTCTCCCTCTCCGTGTCCCCCCACATCCAACGTATCAGCAAGTTCTGCCCGATTTACTGGCACAGCCACGTGTGCTCAGAAAGTGCTCAGTCATCTATAAATGTTAGCAATCATTGCCTTTTATTTTTTTTAAGAGAAGAAGAAATATGAGCGTAGAGAAGTTAGGTAACTTTCCTGAAGTCACATGGCTGATAGGCAGCTGAGCCGGAAGCGATTGCAGAGTCGTGCTTTCAACCGCCGCCCTATTCGAGTTTCCTGAGAAAGGCATTATTTTTTCTGACATATGGTTGCTAAATAAAAATTTGAGCACAAAAAATATGTACTTCATTTTAACTGAGCCCAGTTGTAGGAGGTAAGGGAATCTATGTTCAATGAGAGATCATGGCGGGGGAAAACAATATAGAAGCACGACATTGTTATTATTATTATTATTATTTGGTATAATTACTTGATCTTAAAACCACCAGAATGTCTGATATAAGGCAAGATTTTCAGGATGATCAGATACTCTTTAATCATCTTCCTGACATGATTTCCACATTCGTCCACACATCACTGTTCACTGGAGTTGACTTCTATTCTCTCTGTCTTTTTGGTTCTATTACTATGGAAAGACAAATCTATTCACTACAGATGGACTCTCTCAGGTACAATGAGTGACACAGATATGCCAAGAATGTCTAATCTGGTTTTTTTATTAGACGGTGCCTTGCAAAAGAGAGAAACATACTCTCTCTTGTGCATAGAACAGCATTTTGAAAAATACATCCACTACTGTGGAATTTATATTAATATGCCGGACACCATTCAAGTTGTCCATTCAATAAAGGATTGCCAAGAAAATAAAAGATTGCAGATGGGGAAGAGTAAAGAACAGAAAAGTATATGTAACTTTACTTTGGAAACAAGTTTTTAAATTTTTTTAATTATTATTCATTATTTAATCACTTTTACTTTTATCAGCCACATTGAACAGGGATAGTTTTTTTTTTTTTTTTTTTTTTGCAGGGAAACATTCATCCTGAGCTAACATCTGTTGCCAATCTTCCTCTTTTTTTTTCTTCTCCCCAAAGCCCCAGTACATGGTTGTGTATCCTAGTTGTAAGTCCTTCTAGTTCTCTATGTGAGCTGCTGCCACAGCATGGCAACTGACAGACAGGTGGTATGGTTCCGAGACCACGAAACAAACCCCAGGCAGCGGTGGTGAAAGCGAGGAACTTTAACCACTAGGCCATCAGGGCTGGCTCAGCTTTTAAGTTTTTTGCCTCATTTGTTTCTTTTTCTAAAAGCTAGGCTATGGGGGCAAAACAGCTCCAACATTATGGAGTGGCTTCTCTCAAGGGTCAAGTCAGTTTACTCTGTTGATGGCTACAAGCTGTACCTCCAACAGGCGAGATCCCGTTACGTGAAGGGGAGAAGATTGAGGCAAATGAGTTGGAGAGGATGTGGTTGGTTCAGCAACAATCCATTTCCACTGCCGAGCAAACAAGGAAGTGGCTGTCCTTGTGGGTGGGGCAAGAAGGGTCACATTCAGAAATCTTTGTGGGCAAATGGATGCATCTAATGAAAAAGTATGACTTAAACCCCTTTCCACAAATTTCCACAACCATTCTTCACGTCAGAGTTTTCACAAATTCAGCCAGGCTATAATCCCAACCAATTTTCATACTGAAGTTTGCTTCATGTAGCACATGTGAATCTTCCTTCGCCATAAATGCAAATAAAAAGGTTCAGGACTCTGAATCAATCTACAGTTTCTTCTTAAAAGAATGATACTGTTTTTGCCTGGATATACTACTTACAAGTAAATAAAATGATACATAGGGTTTTTCAGCTTTGTTTTTGTTTTTACAAAATAAGATGGTTGTATGTTTTCTTTAATCACTACTTTCAATCACGCTCTTTCAAGTCTCCCTTCCCCCACCCTTAGTGATATCTTGGGCAGATTCTAGAGCTTTCGGCACTTCAGGTTTTAAAAAGTTCACTCCAGGGAGCCAGCCCAGTGGCTTAGGGTTAAGTTCGCGCACTCCGCTTCGGCAGCCCGGAGTTTGTAGGTTCGGAACCTGGATGCGGATCTATGCACCACTTCTCAAGCCATGCTGTGGCAGGCGTCCCACGTATAAAGTAGAGGGAGATGGGCGTGGATGTCAGCCCAGGGCCAGTGTTCCTCAGCAAAAAGAGGAAGATTGGCAACAGATGTTAGCTCAGGCTAATATTCCTCACCAAAAAAAAAAGTTCACTCCAGTCACATTCTGTTTAAATCTTCAATCTCCTGTCCAATGCCAAATCCACTCCCACCCTTGGTTCTGGCGTTTTCTGTGGCTCACAGGATCTCCTCACACTCCAGGGCTCTGGCTTCTCCAGAGTCCAGATGGGAGGGAAGAGGGATTAGGACAAAATGGTGTATGTAAGCTGTTTTATTTAATTGGTGCAGATATAATCTTCTCATGGTTGTTGATGCCCGCTATGCGGCAGGTGTCCAGATGTCGGTTCTTTCATGGTGCTTTTGTGCAAATCTTTTGGACAACCCGAAAGTTTCCTAGCTAGCTGATCTCTAGTCTCTCCCCTCAGCCCCTGCACCTGGTTGTACACTTCACACTTATTATTTCTGAGGTCCCTCTAGCTAGACAGCCGCCCTCTTGGGCAGGGTACCAGCAGGATAGCTCAAACCCAGCTACTATTCCTGGTTTCTGCTTGAGCCCTTGGGACATGCACACAACTCTGATTGCTCCAGCAAGCTTTGTATTTCAAAATTACCCAAGCAAGAAGCAAGGACTGGTCTCTATCTTCATGTCTGTTCTCAAACTTCTGAGGAAATATAGCTGGTTTTCCCCAGAACTCTCTCACCAAGCTCTGCAACAACGGGAGTGCCCGGGTGGACCCGTGCATCCCTGCCTCTTAGCAAGCTCAGGTGAGATGTCCGCCTTCCCTTCTTTCAGGCACACTCAGCCTCCATTGGAGGTTCTCTGGAGCCCACTCATTTGGCTTCAGGGGAGGGAAGACACTGCACTCCAGTGATCCTCTAACCCCTGCACTTGGGTTCACATAAGCTGAAGGAGGTAGGACAGTATCGGCCACTGAACCTCTTAGCTGGTCATTCAGATACAGGGATTATCCACTCTTATTCTCAGCTTTGGGGCTGTAGCCTCACTTCTGAGACAACATGAGATGTCCCTTTAATCTCCCATCACTCAAACAGCGTTGCAGTTGATATTCTTGCACACATATCTTTGTGAGCTTTTGAGAGTATGTCCAAAGAGTAAATTCCAGCATGGGATTTTGTATTTTAATAGATATTTCCAAATTGTTCCCCAGAAAGGTTGCATCAACTTGCACTTGCACCTGTAGTGCAGGAGCACATCTATTTCCCTACATCCTCACCAGCACCTGTTACATATGTCTCAACCTTTAAAAAAAAAAAACTTTATTGAGGAATAATTGACAAATATAATTGTATATATTTGAAGTGTACAACATGATAATTTGATATACATAGACATTGTAGAATGATTATCAAGATAAAGATAATCCTATTTTCTCAACCTTAAACAGGGACCAGAGCTTGGATCGGAGAAACCAACTCACTTGGTCAAAAGGCAAGATGAATGCGCTATTCTAGACATTTCAAAGCGCCTAGTACCAGGCTTCTGGAGGTAGGGTAGGGGGAGAAGGAGGGAGGGAGGAAGGGGGAAGAGGGTAGCTCTCACTTGAACACAGCACTCCAGTGGTCTTCTAACTCCTGGATTTAACTCTAATTGCCTTATGGGCAGGACGAGACCAGAGCACTGGGTCACAGATGGTGAAACTGGGCTCTTGTGAGTGAGGTAGCGTAAAGCTGCTGACTGTGGTGAAACTGGAGCCTCCTAATCTTACCTTCAGTGATGACATTAACTTCAGAGATGCTGTGACACATACGAGAGCAGAATGTTGTTTCTGCACTGCTGTTCTCACCCACCCAGAGAGAGGCACCCTTTGAACGGAATGTGTGTGCAGAATTGGTTGACATGGATCTGTGACATCCTCTGAGACCCTGGGCAACCCCCTGCCTCTATAAGGGCTCATTCATGGAATCTTGTCCTGTGTCTTCACCAAATGACAATGTGCCAATTCCTCAGGGCCCCCTTTCCAACCAGCACCAGCAGTACCTGCAAGGGGGCTTGTGTTTCTCTGCTCCAAGTGCATTCATTTTTTCTCAGGGGGAGAGTTTCCTTTTTTATTCAAGTCCCTGGAAGGAGCCGTTAGGATATATTTGAACTTCCAGCTAGCCAGACAGAGCACTGTGATATCGATTGTGTATTCAAGACTAACAGCCATGGAACTTGGGGCACATTTTCTCTGTCACTGCCTTTGTTAACAAAGGCTGGCATGAGAGTTGACGACGACAGGGAATACCACTCACACAGGTAGGTGGATCCCAGTTCGTAAACGTGAGGGCTCCGAATAGCATCCTGGGCTGCTGGAGACAGTGCTGTTCTGGGAGTCAGGATGCCAGAGTCTGGGTCTGGTTTCACCAATGATGTGTCTGTGTTTATCTCAGGTGAGGGATGTCACTTCCCTCAGGCCTGGTGATGTCACCTGTTAGGGGAAATCTCAATAACTTAATATAGAGACATAACAGAGGAGCTATAAGAATAAAACAAAATAAGGGAAAGTATTTTGAAAAAAGTGCACAATAATAATATAATTATTATATATTAACATATACACAATTTAATTATTGATATAATAATTATAAATATAATTATTACTGTTATTAATTATATTATTATACAGCATTGTTTTGTGCCAGTCTCAGCCTATTGATAACCAATGTTGTGGGTGGACAGGCCCTTGTCGTTTTTATTATGATTACAAGACGCCCTTCAGCAATAACTGATACCAAACCAAGTGGGTTCACCTCCTGGTGAGTTAAATAAGACTCTACACCAGTGGAAGTTGTCTCACAAAGTAAAGTGTATTTGCAGCAAATAGGAGGCCATGAGGAATCGTTTTCAAAGTCATGGCGTCCCCAAACAAAGGAAAGCAGGAACTTTTACTTGCTTGGAGAACGAATATCCAAAAGGGAGAGACGGGGATTCGCTTGCACAGGCTCAGTTGGAGAACATGCTTCCACATAATGAGGCCTAAGCTCCTCCTGGAGAGATCTTTGTATTAAAAATAAGGCAAAGGTCATGGGCCTAGGTCTTGTAGTCAGGCTTGGTCAGTTTCAGGGTGGCTGGTGGTTACATCTCGCTTGAATGCCTCATTTGGTCAGTTTCAGGGTGGCTGGTGGTTACATCTCGCTTGAATGCCTCATTTGGTCAGTTTCAGGATGGCTGGTGGTTACATCTCCTTAACACACAAAAGGAAAAGAAACAAATTGGAGATCAGTTAATTGCTTCCAAACCCACCTTTGAGTTTCTCAAGGCACCTAGTCTGTGACATAACCATCAGGAAACTTTGAAAAGATAAAGGTTGATTACTTGCAGGACCTGGAAATTACACAGCACACCTGGGGCCACACAGCAAAGCTGCAGGTAGAGAGAGAGAGTACATGGGCCTGGGGTTCTGCTTTTATTGGAGTGGAGGGTGGAGGTCTAGGGTTTTGTGGGCTCCCTCTTTATTGGCAAATTTAAAACATAACAGTGGGAATTTAAAGTGCAGGAAAGGGAAAAACAAACAAACAAACAAACTATTGATAAGTGAAATAAGCCAGTCACAAAAAGACTGTCTGATTCCATGTACATGAAGTTCCTAGAAGAGTCCAATTCATAAAGACAGAAGGTAGAATGGCAGCTGCCAGGGGTTGGGAAGAGGGGAGACTGAAGAGTGAGTGTTTAATGGGTATAGTTTCAGTTTTGCAAGATAAAAAAAGCTCTGGAGATTGCTTGCACAACAACGTGAATATACTTAACACTAGTGAACTGTACACTTAGAAATGGTTAAGATGGTAAATTTTGTCTTATGCGTATTTTACCATAATTTTTAAAAAAGCAAAAAAGTTATAATAGTTTAAATCAAACAAGACCAATTATACAACTATGGTCTTACATCTGTAATAGGAGATGAGTCAAACATAGGAAATTCCCAAGGGCCTCTTTGAACACTGTAGTCCTTCTACACTACTCTCTTACCCCAAATAAATCTTAGATCTGAGATTCTAGAAGGTACCACTTTGTTCCAATTCCACAAACTCTGGGATTAAACCAGGGGAAAAAAGCAAACATTTTTAGAAACAAAGCGAGTTTCTATACATGACAATAGGATTTAGGAGTCTCCAGGGTCATTGGCAAACTTTGTCCACCTTCCAATGATTAATAATGACAAACATTGGTGTTATATAACACCTCACTCTAGTCTTGAACAGACATCTTGGCAACTTCTTTCCATTCTGGGGAACAGATGTTCCCTGTTTGTCATCGTTTTCTAGTGTTTAGCTGGTTTTCGATGCCCTCATTCTATTTCTCCAGAATTATTTTTCTTATTCTTTTTTCAGATGGTCTTAGTCAAAGCTTCTCAAACATTCAAATAAATATATGTCTGCTGAGTTTCCTTTGCTTTGTTTTTTAAAACTCTTTTAGAGAACTCTTCCAATTGGTTATAGTGACTGATCTGATAGACTTACTCCTGGTCAGGATCCTGCTGTTACCCAAACAGGTTAGTTATCCAACTCCTCATGTTCATAGGGATGAGCTGCAGGAAACTCACTCATCTCTATCCACCTTTATCCTAAAGTTTGAAGCCAGAGGCCACGTGGGACTTTCTGCCTCAGAAATAGTTGTGATTGTGAAAGATTTGTATTTCCTTTGTGTTTTGGCCCCACTTTGCCCTTCTTACAGAAACTTAGCTGGCTCAACATCAGTCAGTGACAGAAGGCTGGTGAACTTTGAAATCGCTCTGCAATTTTTGTCTTTAGATACTTCTGTCTTGTTGCATTTTTTCCCTTATGGGAAAAAAAAAAGCCGCAAAATGCTCCCAACACCTCCTGCAAAAATAGGACCCACACCAACAATTTCAGCCAGCTTTTTCAAGTCTCACTTTCCTCATTGAACAGTTTCTGGTAACTTTCCACTGCCTTTGTAAAACCTTCCCTGGGCCTGGCGGGACCTTTGAACACCACCCATTACAGGACAGCAAAGGAAGCGCTGCTGGGTGCAGGCTGCAAGAGCAAATGAGTCTGAACTTCCCTGCCTTTTATTGGGCAATCCATGGAGTGCCTCCTGCCCCTCCTCCGTTCACCTGGAGACACGGGATTTCAGCCCACAAAGCCACTCCGTTGCTTGAGGTCTAGGTCATGACTTTGACTTGCGGAAGCCAGAGTGGCCTACCTGACACTGTCAAATCCCCCTGAATCATGGACAACGCCCCCATTTCCCTCAAGATGATTGTTCTGGTCTCAGCCGACTGTGTGCGGTGTCCATCGAAAACTGGGGCAGCTCCAGCATCTTTGGAACGGGGAGGTGGAAAGGTTGGAAGCACTCTGTTTTGACTTTGATTTTATAGTGTATTGGAAAGATAGATATAGACACGTGAAACGGAATTTTTAAAAAGTGTACATATGTGTGTGTGTGTGGGAAGCTTCTGGAAATCATTGGCACGCCTACTCCTGAGTAAAAAAAAATCCCTCCACTGGGTAAAAGCACTTCCTAACATTAAGGATGTAAAACCGCGTGGCCTGTGTCCCCAAAATGAAGACTCGGATTTGGAGTGTGCACGTTGCTGCATTCAGAGCTGAGCCCCAGGGTGAGGCGCGTGCAGGCTGCGGGGTCTGGAGCTCGGCTCCTGCGCCCGGCTGCGGCTCGAGACCACCCCCGACTGCCACCCGCGCCCCCACCCCCGGGCGATCGGGGATGCGCGGCCGCCTCCCCGCCCCCGCCCCCGCCCCGATCGCGGTGGGCGGGCCCAGGCCGGGCGGGGCGGGCGGGCGCGGCGCCCCGGGCTCCGGGCTCCGAGGAGACGGCGGGCGGCTCTAGAGGGAGCTGCTCGCGCCGCCGCCGCCGCCTCGCCGGCCCCACGCCCGGGCCGAGCGCCGCCTCCGGGTCCGCGCCGCCGCGATGGCGGGGACAGCGAGTCTGCGGCCAGCCAGCAGAGCCTGGAGCTGGACGACCAGGACACGTGCGGGATAGACGGGGACAATGAGGAGGAGACCGAGCACGCCAAGGGGTAGGCGCGCGGCGCGCGGGCGCCACGGGGCGCGACGGGGCTGCGGGGACCGCGCGCATCTCGGGCTCCGCTCGGGCGCGGGGTTCGGGGGCGCGGGCGGGCAGCCCCGCGTGGGGTTCGTCCGGCCCCGAGACCGTGGGGAGGTCCGGGTCGCGCAGCTCCCGGATGGAGCGGCGCGGTGCAGCGAGGCCCCGGGGTGGGCGGGGAGGTGCGGGGACAGGCGACGCCGCTGTCACCTGCCGCGCGGCCGGCTGGCCCTCGCCCATCCCCGCCGCCCGCCCGCCCAGCCCGCGGGTGCGCCGCGCTGCCCTGGCCGGCGTGTGACTCAGTGGGACCGAGCGGGGGCGCGTCGCCCTTCCCTTTGTGGCGGCCGCGGTGGTGGCAAGTCGTCCTTCTCTCTGCTCCTTGTCATCCTCTCCTTAAGTCCCTCCAGACCCTCCCACCCCTCCCCCAGCCGCCGCCGCCACCAGAAAAAAGAAGAGCCCATGGTGGGGAGTGGCTTGGTATCTGTCCCCGCTCGTTTCGGCGCTGCTGGCGGGGACCTGCGGAAAGTTGTGCTTCCCGGGCCGCGGCCCCCACCCTGCTCCGCGCCAGCCAGGCAGGGGGCGCCCAGGGGGTCCCGGGCCGGCCGCTCCCGGGGCTGCGCAGGATTGCCACCGCCGAGCTGACTGCAGAGCCTTCTAGGGCAGGTCCGATCCGCTGCTTTAGGCTCTGTCGTGGGGGCAGTTCCCGCAGACCTGTCCAGATCCTGCTTGCAAAACTGGTGTTCGGTCTCCAAAGCCAGGTACACCGTGCGTTTTAACACCTGATCGGGTTTCTGACTCCATTCACCGGCTCCCTTTCTCCCTCGCAGACTTGATTTGCCCTCCTGTTGGAGAAAAGATTGCTTCCGGTTAAGGGTGGTATTGAAGTTCTGTTCTTAGAGGCAGGGGGGTCATGTTAAATAAAGAGAGGTCTTTACATTATCCTTTCGCCCTGTTGGATTCTAACTATGCGCTGGCACGGAGCACTTAATGCTGCCCCTTAGAGGTGAGATTTTGCAAACCATGGTGACTGATGAAGTGGGTCAGCTTAAACACATGATAGGGAGGCCTTAGTCGCAGATGGCTTATTTATTCAGTTCATGGAGAGAATTCTTTAAGTGATTGATGATTTAAAGCGTAAAGCGTTTGCATTCTAACATCTGTTTGAAGCTTTGTCTAAGAAAGGAACTTTTACTGAGCCTTAACGTGTTATAAAATATTAAAAGAGATCAAGAAAAAAGCTGACTAAATGTATCTCGCATTTGCGAACTGCTTTTTTTATTTTTGCAGTGAATACGTACTTTAGTGGCAGCTTCAAGTACCGAATGTTATAATTCAAGTCTAGAATATTTTTTGAAAACGGAGGAAAGGAGATTCTACAGAAATCTGAGCCTAAGTTCTGTTTATGCAGTGATAGAAATTTGCCTGTGATAGGTAGCTAAATATAGATATGTTTTTGAAACAATAGCACCAGTGCCAGAAATGGACCCAGATGCAAATATGATGGATTACCCAGATAATTTCAGCATCTGTCCATTATCTTTCTGACGAGACCCTGGACTTTTCTCTTCTCCACTGTAATTTCTGTTGATCGTTCTTCGTTCTTTTGAAGATTTCATTAGTACTTCTTTGCTTACACAGTCAAGAATGTCTATGGTACAAAGAATTACTCATCTCTGGGTCCATTGATCCGGGCCTGTCCCCAGGAGCCCGTGGGCTGTGTGAACTTCCCAGATTAGCACCCAAAGGCATCTCCATGCGCTCTTCAGAGGCCTTCAGTTTTGTGCATCAGCACATTAATTATATGTTAGCACAGTTACTCAACATTTAGAGACGCCCAGGGGACTGAAATGTTATAACCAAGAGCAGAAACATGATAACAGCTCCTAGTGGGAAGAGGTGGATATAATGGATTTATTGTAGTCTGTTAAAATGTAAGGAGATTAGTCAAAATCCAAGTTGCTGCGCTTGTGGGACTACTTTTTTGGATTTGGATTTAGATGATGTGCGCCAAATTTGGGGGTGATTGTGTTTCATTTGGCTCGTGTACTGATGGTATGGCTCAGTAGAAACCTAGATTTTTTTTTTCGTAAATAGCTCAAGTTTGTAAATGTTAAAATTTGAAAGACTCCTCTTTTCTATGCTTGGCCTCTTCGTCTCCACCAATTTAAATGAATTGACAAATAATGAGCCTTTGGAGGAATGAGTAGGTAAACACTTTACCTTTTAAAGGTGAATTATCGCTTTGAAGCCACTAGGTATTGGTCAGTGCATAAAGCAATAATTTACTAAATAGTACCCTTGTGGCCTGAAGGAATTAATTTACCCCCGTAATTGAGTATAATGTATTTACTAGTTATTTTAGACATATGAAGTTAAAACTACGGCCTCAGATAAAAACAAAATACCCAATTAGATGATTTTGCCCCAAAATGTGACTATTACTGTGTAGGTTTTTCTTTCATTTTCATGGAATTTTCTTTATGGGCTAAGAAGAGTATTTCATTTTGTGGATAATGCTGAAAAACCATGAATGAAATATTTATGTTCAATTAAAAGCAGTGGCTTTTATGTTTAATTAAAAGCAATGGCTTAAGTATGATAGAATACTTGCATCTTGCTATCTTTATATCTCATTTTTCATGGAAAATGTGCTCTTTGTCTAGCTTTTTGGTTGACAAGTGGCATACCACTACAAAAATTTCATAATTCCAAAAAACATGAGGGAGGAGAAGGATTGTCCATTTTACTGAGTGAAACTATATTCAGAGAAGTGTAGTTTTATTATCTTCAAACAATACGCAGCAATTAGAGCTAGAGTAATAGAGGATTACCCAGAAAGATTCTTTAAATAACTTGCTTTAACACTTGATTTACATTTGGGAGAAGTAAGTAGGTCTTTGTAAAAAGCTTGAAGGATCTTGAAAACTTTCAAGCTAATTAAAAGTTCTAAGATAATCTTGTTTATACTGTTATTTTCTTAGCAAAGACTTTCTACGTAGATAAAAATTAATTTTAACTATCTTCTTATCCTTGCCCCATTGATATGCACCTTTTCCCTTTGTGCAGTACATGGGTAGTGGTCATCATCTCTTACTCAGCCTATCATCGCACATTAAGCATAGTTATTGTCCAGTGTTGGAAACAGGGTCACACAGTTGGCCCCAAATAAAATTAGTGTTCAAGTTGGCAACAAAATCAAATCTCTCTCCTTGCTTTACCAACACTGACTTTCAGAATGCATGTTTCCTAGACAAATTGATGTTGTTCATCTCCTTTCCTCTGAGAGCTTTTATCTTCCATATTCACTATGGTGGAATAGGAGGCAGCCACCAAGAATATTTATATAGGGGATAAAATAAGCATATATGAATATGCTTTTGTTGGCAGATAAATCACTAAGTTATTCCCTGGGGTAGATATGAAGTAGTTTCAGTAGATATTTTTAATATAATTTTTTTTTCTTAGAAAAATTAAAGATCTGGTATTTGGCAAAATTAAAACTTCGGAATTCTGTTAACAAAGAACATAACCTCTCTTCTCTCACCCCCAATTTAGGAAAAAAAAGTGAAGTTATTCTCTGTGCGGTATGTTGTTGCTTCTGACTTGATCTGTGTATTGTTGAGATTGGCTGTGGGAACTTTTTTTTTTTTAATTTTATTTATTTTATTTTTTTCCCCCAAAGCCCCAGTAGATAGTTGTATGTCATAGCTGCACATCCTTCTAGTTGCTGTAGGTGGGACGCAGCTTCAGCATGACCGGACAAGCGGTGCGTCGGTGCGCACCCGGGATCTGAACCTGGGTCGCCAGCAGCCGAGCACGCGCACTCAACTGCCAAGCCACAGGGCCGGCCCCTGTGGGAACTTCTTAATCAACTGTGTGGAATCGGTGGGGAGATGCAAAAAATTGCCATAACTCTCAATAGATTTTTCTTGTCATGGAAAATTTAAGGGATAATTCAAAGCTGCCCTTTCTGAAGTTTGATCTATCAACTATATAAATCTAAATGGAATGGTGTGTTCACAGCTTCTGCCCAAGCAACCTTCTCAATTCAAGAAATACAGTTTGAAATTATCAAATGTCGGCTCAGACTTTCATCTGAAATGGTGATATCGCCCTGGGGCCCGGAACAAACTTTTTCCAGAGCTTGGCGAAACTATAGAAAATTTCTAAGTACGGGACACAGACAGTGCCATCTTGAAATTATTGATTAATACAAGTGTACACAGTAAAATATATACAAGTTGAAGTCAGTTACTTGGTTAGTTCAGGGACTGGAACCAAGTTCTGTACCAAGTTCAAGAAGGAGGTTGGTTGATTGGTTTGTTATTCCATTTGAAAATATGTCAATGACTTTTACTCATTATAAGAATAAAATATGCTTATTAAAAATGTAAGCAATAAAGTGTATAGAGAGTGAGAACCCCCGGTCATCTTATTTCTTAGAGAAACCACCATTGACAGTTTAATCTGGTCACATTTATATATATATATATATAGAAGTGTATATCTAACATAAATAGGATCATACTTAACATGGACTCATTTGTTATCTTATATTTTTCACTGACTATTAGTTTTGTCTGCTAGAAGTTTTTGCCATGATGGAAATGTCCAATATGGAGGTCGATAGACCCTTGAAATGTGGCTAGTGTGACTAAGGAACTGGATTTTAAATTAAATTAAATTAATTTAAATTTAATTTAATTTTTATTTATTTATTTTTTTTGTGAGGGAGATCAGCCCTGAGCTAACATCCGTGCTAATCCTCCTCTTTTTGCTGAGGAAGACCGTCTCTGAGCTAACATCTATTGCCAATCCACGTCCTTTTTTTTTTTCCCCAAAGCCCCAATAGATAGTTGTATGTCATAGTTGCACATCCTTCTAGTTGCTGTATATGGGACGCGGCCTCAGCATGGCCGGAGAAGCAGTGCGTCAGTGCGCGCCTGGGATCCGAACCCGGGCCGCCAGTAGCGGAGCGCACGCACTTAACCGCTAAGCCACCGGGCTGGCCCTGTTTAATTTTAATTAATTTAAATTTAAGTAACCCAGGGTGGGTAGTGGCTATTATATTGGACAGCACAGATCATATCCTGCCTTTGAATTTTATAAACTTTCGTGGTACTCAAAGTATTTCCTTATTCTTTCCTTGTGATTTGCAGAATATGTCAAGTTTTCATTTTTCCTTTTTTTTTTCTTTAGTAGTTTGGAGGCTCTGTATCCTTCTTTTCTTCTTCTGGGAACTATTTAAAAATTTTGAACACGGGTGCTTTTCTCTGTATTTCTCTATCAATGTCAAAAATTAACCATTGTCCAAAATATTCTACTACCAAACAAGACAAAATGTGTTGGACGTTTTGACTTCTCCTTCCTTTACATTTCATAGGTTTTGTTGAAATAATCTGGAATTTTAATTCCATGTGGCTTCTTTATTTTTGCCCTTGTTAAAACTTTTTTTTCTTAACTATTACATTATATTGACATCCATAGTATCAAAAACGTCTTAGACTTTACTTTTCTGACACTTTACTGTTTTTATTGATAACCACTATTCCGTATAAATTACACCCTCTGCTTTTCTTCTTTGGGTACTTTCTCATTTAATTTTTTTTTTTCCTGGTGAGGAAGATTGGCCCTGAGCTAACATCTGTGCCAGTTTTCCTCTATTTTGTATGTGGGATGCCACCACAGCATGGCTTGATGAGTGGTGTAGGTCTGTGCCCGGGGTCCATACCTGTGAACCCCAGGCTGCTGAAGTGGAGTGCACCGCACTCAACCACAATGCCACTGGGCCAGCCCCTCATTTAATATTTTTATTAGCGCATGCAGATGATATTTTTTCTGAATTTTTTTATGTCTGAAGCTGCCTTTCTTTTGGCCTCATGCATAAACCATAGTCTGGGTGTGCGTGTAATTCTCTGATAACAGTTATTTTCCTTCAAACTCCATAAACACTGTTTTATTTCTTCTAGCATTTAGTGGTACAGATGTTGTTTCTCTGCCAATCTGCTTCTCTTTCTTTTATAGGTAACCATCTTCTTTTTCTTTGTTTTGACTTGTTTGTAGTCTAGCAGCTTGTAGGATTTTCTTCCCATCTTTCTATAACCCAAGGGTTTCCACATCCTTGACCTCCTGGGATCACTCTCTTCAATATCTAAACACAGTGGCCCAAGCTCATACGTATTGATGGGGTGTCTTGGGAGCTGAGGTTTTCGTGGTCCTGCCACCAGCTCCCCCATCACTATTTCCTAACACGTTGGGTCCTTTAGCATTTCTCCTTAGACATTTGGCCCTGGGTGGAATACAGTTAGCTGTCTTTCATCTCTTTGATCATCGCATAGGGCAGAAAACAACTTCAGATTCAATGTCAGACATCACTGGTCACTAAAAGGATTTATTACAGTCCGTGCCCTCCGTAGGCCTCAGCTGCCTGCAACGTTCTTGGGAGTCCTTTCTCCCTCTGAGAGTGGTCTCTTCATCGGCCCACCTCCACCTCTTCTCCAAATTCAAGGTCCAGCTCCGAGGGCCTTTTCTTTCATGAGGCCTCCCGTGGTCATTATAACCCAGGGTGATAACCCCGGTCAAAGGCCCGTAGCCCTTACTGAACGTATCCTTCACCTGGCACCTTTCCACCAGTCACCCCGCCCCCCCATCTCCCCAGTTGTCTTCTCAGGCAGACCTTTGTTTACTGCGAAGGAAGCTGTGGCTCATAGAGATAAGTGGCTTGTCCAGGGTCACGTGGCTGGTAAGTAGGTAACAGAGTTCTTTGTGTCTGTTGTTTAATGTGCGTGTGTAACATCTTCTACAAACTGGTTCCAATAAAGGAGGGTTTTATTTTAAACATACAGTAGCTTATCACAAAATCAAGTGTGAATGAGCTTTATTAGCATTGGGGACCAGAAGGTGAGAAGCATAAGGTCTGTCTGTCTCTCTAGCCTTCCCTCCCTTGCTCCCGCCTTCTGTCAGTTTCTTAGTTTCTGTTTCTTAGTTTGGATTTTCCAGACAGGATCTCACCGTCTGCTGGTTTCTGGCCAGCAAGGCTTGGGTCTAGTCAGCTGGGGCAGAAGGTGGGAAGGTGGAAAGAGGGGATTGTCGTGGGGTACAACATGGCCACTTAGGGTCACACCTTTACTGAGGTCTGTGATCAAAATAGTTTTCAGAGAAAGATAGTGAACAAGGCTGGCATCTCCAAACACGCCTGCAGAAGATGGACGTGTGCCTACCTGTTTGCTCACAGGTAGACTGTGAGAGCAGAGACCACATTTGCAGCCTCCAATCCTTGCAATATCTGGTACATTGCACAGTTGGTAGCTTAATAAAGCTTTGTTGAATGGATTCCAGTGTTGTTTTTTTTTTTTTAATTTTATTTATTTATTTATTTTCCCCCCAAAGCCCCAGTAGATAGTTGTATGTCATAGTTGCACATCCTTCTAGTTGCTGTATGTGGGACGCGGCCTCAGCATGGCCGGAGAAGCAGTGCGTCGGTGCGCACCCGGGATCCGAACCTGGGCCACCAGGATTCTAGTGGTTCTTAATTTCCATTGACAAATTAACTTCTAATTTAAAAAATTTTCCCCTATGTGCATTAGGAATATGTGAAAGATGTTTGTTTTTTTTTTCCAATTCTCATTGAAAGGATTTGGGTTGTAGAATTCTTAGTTGTGTTCTATGCTGTATAGGACCCAACATGGTAAAATAATAGTTAATTTTCTGAAGGAGACTGAGGCTTATTCAGGTTTATTTATTTATTATTTTGCTTTTAATTTATTTTTTATTGAGGTCACATTGGTTTATAACATTATATAAATTTCAGTTCATCATTGTATTTCAACTTCTGTATAGACTACATCGTGTTCACCACCAAAAGTCTAGCTGCCATCCCACCGTATACATGTGCCCATGTACGCCTTTTGCCGTCCCCCAACCCCTTCCACTCTGGTAACCACCAGTCTGTTCTCTGTATCTGTGTGTTTGTTGTTGGTGTTTTATCTTCCACATAGGAGTGAAATCATACCGCATTTGGCTTTCTCTGTCTGACTTATTTCACTTGGCATAATACCCTCAAGGTCCAACCACGTTGTCCCAAATGGCAAGATTTCATCTTTTTTATGGCTGAGTAGTATTCCATTGTATGTATGTACCACATCTTCTTTATCCGTTCATCTGTTGATGGGCCCTTAGGTTGTTTCCAAGGCTTTGCTATTGTGAATAATGCAGCAATGAACATAGGGGTGCAAATATCTTTTCGAATTAGTGTTTTCCTCTTCTTTGGATAAATACCCAGAAGTGGAATAGCTGGATCATATGATAGGTCTATTTTTATTTTTTTGAGGAATCTCCATACTGTTTTCCATAGTATCTGCACCAGTTTGCACTCCATCAGCAGTGTGTGAGGGTTCCCTTTTCTCCACATCGTCTCCAACTCTTGTTATTTCTTGTCATCTTTTTAATAATAGCCATTTTCATGGGCATTAGGTGATATCTCATTGTGGTTTTGATTTGCATTTCCCTAATAATTAGTGTTGTTGAACTTCTTTTCATGTGCCTGTTGGCCATCTGTATATCTTCTTTGGAAAAATGTCTGTTCATGTCCTCTGCCCATTTTTTAATCGGGTTGTTTGTTTTTTTGTTGTTGAGTTGTATGAGTCCCTTGTATATTTTGAATATTAACTCCTTATTGGATGTATGATCTGCCAATATCTTCTCCCACTTGGTAGGTTGTCTGTTCATTTTGTTGATGGTTTCCTTTGCTGTGCGGAAGCTTTTTAGTCTGATGTAGTCCCATTTGTTTATTTTTTCTTTTGTTTCCCTTGCTTGAGGAGACATGGTATTCAAAAAGATACTGCTAAGACAGATGTCAAAGAGTGTACTGCCTATGTTTTCTTCTAGGCGTTTTATGGTTTCAGGTCTTACATTCAAGTCTTTAATCTATTTTGAGTTAATTTTTGGGTATGGAATAAGATAATAGTCTACTTTCATTCTTTTGCTTGTGGCTGTCCAGTTTTCCCAACATCATTTATTGGACACCCTTTCCTTTCTCTGTTGTATGTTCTTGCCTCCATTGTCAAAAACTAGCTGTCGATAGATGTGTGGGTTTATTTCTGGGCTCTCAGTTCTGTAAAATAATAGCTAATTTTTTGAAGGAGACTGAGGCTTATCCAAGTTGAAATAACTTGCTGGGGCTGCATCTCAGATACAGACTTAGGTCTTGGGCCTTTCGCTGTCTGACTCTAAACTCTTACCTTTGCACTAATCTGCGTGGTCTCATGGACCATAAATAAATAAAGAGTAATTAGTTTGGTAATGTTTCAAGCTTATCTCCCCGTATGTCATACATTACCAACTCGAGTGCCTCTGCAGCCAAAATTCACCAGTGTAATGGGAACACTAAATGTCAATGAATTTAAAAGTAAATAAATCAGTTATAAAATAAATAAGTCCTGGGGATGTACTGTACAGCATGGTGACTATAGTTAATAATATTGTGTTGCGTATTTGAAAGTTGCTAAGAGAATAGATTTTAGACGTTCTCATCACAGGAAAAAAAATTTGTAACTGTGTGGTGATGGATGTTAACTAGACTTATTGTGGTGATCATTTAGCAGTATATACATATATCAAGTAATTATGTTGTATACCTGAAACTGATATAATGTTATATGTCAATTATATCTCAATTTAAAAAAAAGAAATACAGTGGGAATTGGCATTTACATATTTAAGAAATTTTAAGTTTGATATTGCTGCTGATATTAATAAACATTTGTATATTCCAAAATATTTTTCCTTCTGTCCCCCTTGTATGTCTTATATGGTTCTTTCATACATTTAAAATGGATGGGATGACCCAAAATTGACTTGCTACGTGCTGTGAAATTCAGAGGAGGCCTGGTATTCTGTTAGGCTCAGCAGCCCTGAAATAATAGAATGGCCATATTTTTTAAGAAATATGTTTTCCCCAGTCTCTGACTCTTCCTTGCTTAATCATCCTATTCTTTGATATACATAAAAAAAAGTAAATAAATCCATATATTCCCTTGTTTAAAAAAATATTGCAATTTGATTATAGAGAACCCTTTTGAGTTTCTCTTTAGGTTTCTTAAAGGACTTCTAATGATAGCATCAATATAATTTGCAATAAGATTTTTTTCTTTTACATTTCTTTCATGGCTGTCTCATCTCCTTTCTGGTTCAAGTTCTATAGCTGCCCCACTGTAGCCTCATACATATCAGCATCCTTTCCCTGGTGCCCCCCAGCCCCCGAGCACTGCCATGGTTCAGGCGTCCGCAGAGTCAGTTTCCCAGAATGGGTGCAGGAATCTGGTATTGTGCATCTCTGGATGAGAGTGCTGCTGGAGGAATCCACTTAGCATGCTGGTACCCAGCTCGACAGCCCACCTATTTAGCGCTTGAGGCCAGAAGTGCTTTCTCCCAGCCACAGGAGAAAACCCAGCACACAGTCACTCGCTGGGGGTCTCAAACTGAGTTGGGATTTTAACTTTACAGTTTCTGTTTTGTTAGCACGTTGGTGCTTCTGTTACTGGCTGAAACATACACACATACACACACACACACACACGAAATATGGGCTCCTTTATTCCCACGGCTTGTTCTCTCAGTGTTCAAGTTCATATAGCACTTTCCCAGAGAAAGATGACGACTCAGTTAATAGGATAATTTCCCACAGTTTCTTCATTTGTGTTTTTTTTTTTTTTTTTTTGGAGTGGAAGGATACTTGTTCTTCACTACCCTTTGGGTATTTATTAACATTTTAAAGAAACCAAAGAAGGAACTAGTGGAAGCAGCGTTCTTTTTGTTTTTCCAAATGAAGTTTTTAAAAAAATTCTTGTACTTCTCTGTCTTGCCTCCTCTTCCCCTCCCCCCAAAAGAGAAAAATAAATCAAAAATAAAAAAATAAGTTCTTTTTGCAAAAGCACATCATTTTTTTTTAATATAGAACATTAGAATGTATCATCAAGCAAAAAGACAATGCCTTGGTATATTCATATATACCTTTTTCTATTCATATATATTTATAAAAATGCAAATATACTACTTCTATTGTCCTGGAAATTCCTGTTTGTCATTTGATATACCAGGAAGACCTTCTGGGGCATTGCACAGCCTTCCCCTGAGTCCTGTGAGATGGCTGGCTAGTCCAGTGTGCGGCTCCGTGTATGGCACCATCATCTGTTTAGCGCCCTATTGTTGGACCCCTCCTTCCAAAGCAACACCGTTTTTTCTTGGCACTTGAGTGTCTTTCTCTTCCCTCCCACTGCCGGGATGTGCATGTCAGGGGAAGTCACCTGGGACCAGGTAAAGCCAGCAGACACCCTAGGGATGGCCGAGAACAAGGCAGAGGGAGGCTGGCCTGTCTTTTTCCAGCAGAACTCCCACGCGGGGAGCTGACAGCCGGAGGGAAAGAAGTGAGCTCCTGTGTTTCGATGCTGCTGTTATTGAGCCTCTACCCCACACAGTTTGACCTGTACGCTGACTAATATAACACCTGTATGTTAGCTTTGTCTTTGTAGACAGCAGTATTTTTTTAATTATTATTTTTCAAGTAGGTAGTAGGAGCATACGGTACAAAATTCAAAAGGCACCAGAGGGCATCCAGTGACAAGTCTCATTCTCCAGCACTGAGTTTCGCTTCCCATAAGCAGCTACTGTTGCTAGTTCTTGCCGTGTCCTTCTGCTGGTGTTCCAGACGTATACAAGGATAAGTGTGCGCGTACACGGGCATGCATGTGCCTGCACATGCGTTCAGTGCACACGGTAGCATGCCACACCATTGCTGTACCTGCATTTTTCACTTTACAGTGTATTTTGGAAATCATTATATGTATCAGAACACGTGGACCAACCTCGTTTGTTAAAGGCTGTATGTCATGTCATTGAATGGATGTGCTGCTATTCATTTAATGTGTGCCTGTTAATGGATCCTAAGGCTGTTTCCAATGTTTTGTGCTGAAATTAATATCCTTGTATATATATTACTTCTCCAGAATATTTTTTAATGAATATTTTAAAATCTTTCTTAGCTAACCAGTTTTAGGGAGGCAGTGTGGTGTGTCGAAATGGGTATTAAACCAGGAGTCAAGAAACTTCTGACACTGACTCTGAGTTTGATTTTGGAATAGTCAGTTCACTTCTCTGGATGTGAGTATCTTCATCGGGAAATTGAAGAGTTTGGCTCTCCAAGCCTTATGATTTAGCAAGTATACACCTTATCCTGGGCCCGGTCCCTACCCTCAGGGATAGTGGGACCATAGACCTGTGCCCTAGGCGCCCATCAGGCCCCAGTGGGCTCCTCGCATTAACTTTCTGCTATCACAGCCCAAGGGTAAGGGGAAAAGAGAAATTTTGGCAAAAAAAAGAGACCCCAGTCCTGCCTCCTCTCCTGGCTTGTCCCAGATTGAAGCCGTTCTTTCTCGGCACCACCACTTGTTCCTTTCCTTTTAGACAATTTCTCTGAGCTCTAGGGTGTTTCTGAGCTTTTAAAAAAATGTCCTTGTCTCTTTCCTCTAGCACCCCAAAGTGGACCATGACCTTTAGCTCCCTTCTGGATTTGGGAGTCGTATCCTTCTGTGTGAGAAGTCCAGTTCACCTTGGTGATTCCCGGTGACAGGTGCCCCTGCACAGCCTCACCTTGGCCCCTGACCCTTGACTACGTCCATTGCAATCCTGTTTTCTGTCTGTCTCGCTTCTGGCCTTTGCTCTTGGTCACATGTCACAGACTCATCTCTCAGCCCTTCTGCCTTGGATCGAGCTGTCACGTTTTCTCTATTCTTTTTTCTACTCCTTCTGAGCCATCAGTCTCCCGGAGTCTCTTAACCCGCGTCCGCCACAGCTCTGTCCTGACTAGGAATTGATGCTTGATTACCTTATTGCTGTTGTAGCCTCATTGCCCCTCCTCCCAGATGTAACTGCCTGAGATGGCAGATTTCCTTCCACACCATGAGATCTCAGCCCTTACTTCTTCACCAGATTTTTCTGGGTGAGAAGAGCATATTTTGCCACGTGCTGTAACTACAAGGATTTCATCTAAATATGGAACATTCCTTTAATGAAAGAATTGACTAGGTCCATGATCAGCATCGGGATATAGAAAAGAGAAGTGAAAACGGAAAATTTGATATGCAAGGGAATTCAGAAATAGGAATATAATTTGAAAAGTACATCAAATTGTTAACTTTACTGACACATATTAATATTATTAAATACAATGATAAATCCAATACTGAATTGCTAATACAATATTGAAATGAATCTCAGCCAGAAAAATGATTTGTTTTTGACTTGTTAACTATCTGCCTTTAGTAAACTCTGAAAGACCTAGAAATGAGAAAAAACATATGAGTAGGAGCTACTGTATGTCTCTTATTTTATCAGGAAAACATTTGTGAGCATGGGTGAGAAAAGGCTGTAGGAAATAGGGTAATTTTTCACTGATTTGGAGTATCTTAAAGGATATACTCTGCCAACTCTCTCAAGCCTTTTTTAAAAATTTAATTTTTCTTCTTGTTCATCATTTCGTCTTTCAGAACAATTTTACCTAAGAGGCAAAGAATTAAGCCTTTAGGAAATGTGTTTGTTGAATAGCTGAACAATTTACATTTAGTCTTTCAATTATATGTAATGATCTTGAAGATATATTAACAAATTTTGTTTTGCCTTTTAAATATTTCCTCTTTTATTCTGATCTTGGGCTATCTGCAATGACAGGTCTTACTTCACAAACTAAAATTCACACTAGACTAGTTTCTGGCCAATGAGTATTGATCAAGTTTTATTAAAATTTAATATTAACTCTTATCAGAATTGGGTTTTATGGGAAGTAGGCGTGAAAATTGGTAATAATGAAATAATTGTGGAAAGAGAAGGCTAATGAGGTAGGATACATTTTCCCACATTTAGATTATGGCAAGAGTTGAAAGGACTGAAAGCTTGGAAACAACCCAATAACTGAAAAAGGAGGATTGGTTAACAAACTGTAGACCAGAAGCTGGCAAAGGGCATCATCCACGTTCTTCTACTCCAGCGAGGCCTGGATTGAATCCCGGGCTGATTGAAGCCACTGCCCAGAGCCAGCCACTCTCTGCTGCCAACACCCATGTAAATATTGAAATTGTTGGCTGGTCCCACCGTGACCTCTACCCAGCGCTTCAGCCTCAGTAGCTGCAGCCACCTGCCCCCTTGGCTGCCGTTTGTAATGATCTCTGCCCCTCACTGGCCATAATCTTTGGGGGCAGCTTTGACTCTGAGCCTTCCAAGGGCTTGTCCGTGACTTACTGCTTTGGCCGGAGGTGGTGTGGCTTTGAAGAACCTCTGGTATTTTCTACGTCAGTCCCAAGAGGAGAAGGAGCGTGCTGAGAAAGGGGTGCAGCTACCAAACCCATGAAGCCACTGAAATCTTACTTTCGATCAGGTCAGGAGGAAGCCAGATGATGACAGCTGGAAGGTTGGCTCTGGATTGTGCATTACACTTGGGGAGAAAAAGGATGAAGAAGGGATAGATGAGCCGCTGACAAAACCAGACTCACTCATGTGACTTCTTCAAGCACCTGAACTGCAGGTGAAATCCATTGCTGAGCTGAGTGGCTACGTGATGCGCTCATGTAAGATGGGCGCCCCGGGTCCAGCCTGAGGAGGGACTTGTGGCCAGTGCATCCGGAGAGTCTGACTCTGCCTTGGCTGACTTCCCATAGCTTTGGCTGTGAATTCTCTTCCGTCAGCAGGGCACTGCCGTGCACCTTTGGGTCACCTTTACTGTTTTTCATAAACTGCACCAAAACCTCCTCATTTATTTCTCCCTTGTAGTGCCATTCCTTCTAGGGAAGTGATTTGGTATCCCAAACAGAACACACACACACACACACACACACACACACACACACACAGTACCAAAGATCTGTTACAATCATTAAAACACAAATAGGCTAATAAGAAATATTCAAAGATCGTGAATAGAATGAAGACCTAAATATTGCCAATAAGTATCTAAAAAGATGTTCAGCCAGTGGAAACGCACAAGCGAGAGGCAATATAGCGTAGTCATTACGTGGATTCTGGAGCCAGAGTGGCTGGATTCGGGTCCTGGCTCTGCATTGTTAGCCATGTGACTTTCAGCAAGGTACTCAACCTCCTTATATTTCAGTTTCCTCTGCTGTAAAATGGGAATCGCAGTAGTAATAGGACTTACCTCACAAAGTTGTTGAGACAGTGCCCCAGGTTGAAATCTGTAAGGTGCTTAGACAGTGCCCGACTTACAGTAAGCACGCTGAAGTGTTAGCTGCTGTGATGGTGGCGGCGGCGGCAGTGCCACATTGTTCTCCAGAGTGGTTGTATCAGTTTACATGTCACCAGCAGTATATGAGCATTCCTCACATTCTTCCAATATTATCAGACTTGAAAGTGTTTGGCAGATCAGTGGATAAAAAGTCGAATCTTAGGTGGTTTTATTTTAATTTTCCTTGCTGCTGGTGAGGTACAGCGTCTTTTCCTAACTTTTTTGGCTGTTAGGGTTTCCTCTGTTGTGACGCGCTAATTCATATCCTCAGCCCGTCCTTCTGTCAGTTTTTTGTCTTTTTCTTATTGATTTTTTTTATTGATTTCTCATTCCTCCAAAAAATATTTATTGAGGACCTTTTATATGTCAGACACCGTTTTAGGTGCTAAGAATACAAAGGAAAACACTGTTTTAAGGATCTTATGTTCTAGTTAGAGGAAGACAAACAAATAAATAATACAATTTTAGCTAGCAATAAGTTATACGAAAAAAAGTAAGGCAGGACTGTCATAATAATAGCTAACATTGACTGAGTGATTTCTATGTGCCAACTATTATACTAAGTTCTCGTATGTATTCACTCATTTTATCCTCACAGTTGTTGTAATACTCTTTATTGAGAACTTCATCGTTTACAGCTATGGAAACTGAAGCACAGAGAGGTTAAGTAACATACTCCAAGTCACACAGCTGGAAAGTAGTGGAGCCAGAAATTCAAAACCAGGTGGTCAGACTCTAGCTAATGTCTGCATCCTGACCGAGATGTTATGTTCTCTCTCTCTACTAAGCTGGAGAGAAAATGTGAAGCGAAAAAGAACTTTTTGTATGTTCTGGCTATTAATAATACTTTATCATGTGTTTTATAAATATCTTCCCTTGTTCTGTAGTTTTAAAATTTTGTTTGTAATCCCTTTGCCACAAAATAGTTAACTTGGATGTAGTCAAGTTATCATCTCTTACCTGTGGTTTGTGCTTTTGGGTCCTTGTTTAAGGAATTCTTTCCTTCACTGATGTTATGGAGTTATTGTCTTACTCTTTTGGTTATTCATTCAACGGACATTTACTCGTGCATTTGCCATATGCCAGACGCTGTTCTAGACACTGGGGAGATGTTAATGAAACTGCCAAAAAGCCCTGCCTTCAGTTTTAAGATTTTGTTTTCCAAGTTTGGGTCTTGAACTCGTTTGGAATTTGTTTTTGTAATTTGTGGGAAGTTGCAAACTAATTTTATTTTTTTCCATATAAGAAGTCAATTTTTCTGATACTTTTATTAAAATAAGTTCATTTTTTGCTACTCTTGGTGATGTAATCATTATCATGTCTCAGGGTCCTGTATACCGTGGTTGGCACTGGTCTGTCTGTTCTATTTCATTGATCTGTTTGTCTGTTCTTGAGCTCTGTTGTATTTTAATAAGGTTTTAGTTGCAGAGGTGTTGTGATTATTGTAAACAATTTAGAAAATGCATGAAAATACAATGAGGATTAAAATCACCTATAATCTCACCATTTTCAGTGCAGGAAATTGGAAATCAAGGGGGAAAAAGTATAACGTAATTGTATCAAATTACTAATGGTTCTTGTGGGGAGGAGCTATATGATCTCGCTGGTGGAATCCTATGAAGTCTAAAATTGTGTCTTGGGATTCACATACCATAAATTGAGCTCTTTTGATGTTGCTCTTAAAATTAATGTATTAGTTATGATAGGCTAAGCTGCTATAACAAATAGCAAAATCACCCAACGTGTGATTGCTGAATCCAATGGAAGTTTCCTTCTTATCCATATGACAGTCTTGGACAGGTGCTCAGATGGATGGCAAGGGGACCTGCCTTTCTTCTGTCAATCAGAGGCTAGGTTTCTCACATCACGTGGCTCTGCCGTCCCTCTAGTGTCTCATCCTACACCTGTGTCCAGTCAGCCCGAGGAAGGAAGAGCATGGAGGACCACACCCAAGAGGGTCTCTGGGCCAGCAGGAAGTGGTAGGCATCACCTCTACTCCCATCCCACTGGCTAGGACTCAGTCACATGGCCATCCCTGACTGCAAGGAGCTGGGAGATATAGTCCAGCTGTGAGCCCAGGGAGAAAGAGGGGATGGATTTTGTGAGCAGCTGGAGTCCCTGCCTGGCTTGTTTTCTCCTGGAACATCCGTAAAATGTTTACATGGCTATGTTCCTTTGTTCATTCCATCAAGTCCTGTCTGTTGAATCCTTGGACACTTCAAAGAGATTTGCTGGATGTTCTTATTAAATATTTGACATTTCCATGGCGAGAAGGAGTTTATTAGATTACACTTGGGGCTTGAATATGGCAGAGATTCTTTCTAGACACAGACGAAAGTATCTGTCCTTCCTGGGGTAGCGAAATTGAGAGGCTCTTTGTTGTGGATCTTTCATATGAATTCTTGGGGAAGCAGGAAGTGGACTTCAGTTCTTAAAGACCAAGAGATCTCTATAAAAGGGCTGTGTGATTTCTATGGCTAAAGTTCAGTGATTCAGTAAACGACCTCAAGCCCTGAGAGTCTGAGTCAGTTTTTCTTCGATTGGATTTCCAAGAAGAGTCTTCTTGAGCACAGATTTTCACTAGGCAGCCATAGCCAACTCTTGATCTCCTGGGGCCTTAACATCATTTGCCACCCCCGGGGATAGGAATTTCACCTGTCAATTTTTTTAACAGTTTTGTTGAGTATAATGCACATACCCTACAATCCACCCATTTAATGTATACAGTTAGTCATTCACAGAGTTAGGCAATTATCACCACAGTCAGTTTTAGAACATTTTCATCACTCCAAAAAGAAACCCCGCATTCCTTAGCCATCACTCCCAACCCTTCTCATCCTCCCAGCCCCTGACAACCACTAATCTATTTTCTCTCTATATATTTGCCTATTCTGGACATTTTATATAAATGGAGTCATACACTGTGTGGTCCTTTGTGACTGGCTTCTTTCATTTAGCCTAAAGTCAAGGTTCATCCATGTTGTAGCATGTGTCAGCACTTCATTTTTTTAATTGGTGAATAATATTCCATTGTGTGTATATATATATACACACCACATTTTCTTTATTCATTTATCAGTTGATGGACATTTGAGTGGTTTCCACTTTTGGTCTGTTATGAATAATGCTGCTATGGATGGACATTCACGTACAAGTTTCTTTGTGGATGTGTGTGTTCATTTCTCTTGGGTAGATACCTAGGAGTGAAATTGCTAGGTCCTGTGGTAACTCTATGTTTAGCATTTTGAGGAACTGCCAGACTGTTCTCCACAGTGACTGCACCATTTTCCATTCCCACCAGCAGGATACGAGGGTTCTGATTTCTCCACATCCTCACCAACCTTGTTGTTACCTTTTTCGATTATTGTTACCCTAGTGAGTGTGAAGGTGTACCCCGTCAGCTCCCATTCCCAAATTCTCGTCTCCTGGAGGCTTCTGGGAAATGGAAAAGTAGCTCTTCCTCATTCCAGGGTTGGGGAGTTCTGCTTCTCATCATTATATAATGATGACATGTGTCTGGGAGTTTGGAGGAGGGGATGGTTAATTTATTGCCACTTTTTTTTTTTTGATTTTATTTTTTGTTTATTGCGGTAACACTGGCTTATAACATTGTATAAATTTCAGGTGTACATCATTATACTTCTATTTCTGCATGGATTACATCAAGTTCTCATGTTCACCACCCAAATACTAATTACAATCCATCACCACACACGTGCCTAATTATCCCTTTTGCCCTCCTCCCTCCCCCCTTCCCCTCTGGTAACCACCAACCCATTCTCTGTCTCTATGTGTTTGTTTGTTGTTGTTATTACTACTATTTAATGAGTGAGATCATACGGTATTTGACCTTATCCCTCTGATTTATTTCACTTTGCATAATACCCTCAATGTCCATCCATGTTGTCACAAATGGCTGGATTTCATTGTTTCTTATGGCTGAGTAGTATTCCATTGTGTATATATACCACATCTTCTTTATCCATTCGTCCCTTGATGGGCACTTAGGTTGCTTCCAAGTCTTGGCTATTGTGAATAACGCTGCAATGAACAGAGGGGTGCATGTATCTTTACGCATTGGTGTTTTCACGTTCTTTGGATAAATACCCAGCAGTGGAATAGCTGGATCGTATGGTAGTTCTATCCTTGATTTTTTGAGGAATCTCTGTATTGTTTTCCATAGTGGCTGCACTAGTTTGCACTCCCATCAGCAGTGTAGGTCCCTGTCAGTTTGTTTTTAAAGTTCAGATGAGAGAGGGAGAGAAAGAAAAAAAAATGCCTTGGTGAACTAGAGTTAACAAAAATGATTGCAGTTTCTCCATTTTACCAAAATAAGATAGTATAATTTTAATAATACAGTTTGAGTGAGAGGTTAGTGTGTACTATCAATTAACTCCAACAATGTAACTTAACAGAACACTTCATTGTGCAGGTCTCCTGTAAGTTACAGGATAGGTGCTATGAACATATTTAAGGAATTTTGGGTGAGATAGTCTGCTGTTTTTATTTTTTATGTCTCTCTATTCACTCCAGCTTCCATGAATTTAATTTGTCTGTTTTAGAAAAAAATGGGGTCACACTCAGGACAAAAATTCCTGGATTCTTCATTGGTGGATATATTTCCATCCAGTTGGATAGGCATCCATACCATTCCTAACCTCTTGGTCTATATCCCTCTGGATGGAAGCTTCTTGGAAATTTGGAGGTATTTTACACTGGGTGTATTGGACAGAAAAGCTCTGAGGTCGAGTGATTTCTAGAAAAGCCATAACCAGCAGCAGTTAAAGGATTGAGGCAGGCGAGGAATGATTCCCTGGGTTGCAAACCTAAGGGCATGTCCTCAATGACTTCAGTTACTGCGACCCTCCCTGCACGCAGCACAGTGCTGAGCAGGTATAAATACATGATACTAGGCTGCAATAGGCTTCACCACCCAGGTAGAGAGAGTTGTAGCTTTCAGAGCTGTTTTACCGCCTGGCAGTATGTGATTGGAGCCCCCTCAAGAGCCAGAATCATTCACTCATTCATTCAACAAACATTTGTTATAGAAATCTACTAGTGTCAGGCACTGAAGCATTAGAGAGCTTAGGGATACAAGGATGAATAGCTTTCTTCTGTATCCCCCACACCCCGACACAAATGCGTACATAAATCACGTAATCACAGCACAGCAAGTTTGCTGCTTTCCAGGGTGCCAGCCATGGGAGCATGGAGGGAGGAGAGCCTGAAATACTCAGACTCCCAAAGCAGAGCAAGCACAAAACCATACTACCCATGGCATATTTCGAGCTCCAGGATCTGGCTGTGATATATTTGTTTAAGTCCGATTGCTAGTCAGATATTTATGGGCCACCAGATGATTTTAAATATAAACACCACAATAGTACAGATTGGATTCTACTCAGATTTGATGAATATAAACTGCTCATTTTGGGGGTGGGAATGCCTTACTATTTGTAGACCTCTAGGGTACCGTTTGGCGGGGTCTTAATGTGTCTCCGAAAACGAGCACGACTTTCTATTTTAGCATTAGGAACAGGGAACTATGAATCTGTAGCTAAGCGCCTGTCTCTTAAACAGTTTTCTCCTTGTTGAACGTACCTTTCCTATTTTGACTTCCCAGAGGAATGAATTATCCATTCTGAATTTGAAAGTTTATGATTTTAATACATGAATAACCGACAGAAAGAGGAGTCTCTTTATGACCTAGGTATTGGATGATAAGACCAGCACTTTGTATGGGTTAGGATACTCTGAGTTATGATGTGGTAAAAAAACAACCCCACAGTTCTGTTGCATGAGTCAGCAAAAGTTTGTCTCCCACCTACACTGCATGCGTGTAGGGGACTCTGCCTGTGCTGAAGGAGGCTCTGTCACCTCCTGATGCCGTCATCTTGTCAAGGCTGTAGGGCTCAGCTGGAAGGAAAGTGAGGGAAGTCAGCACAGAGGAAAGTGTAAGGGCTCTCAGATGCTTTCCTCTGGGAGGGACACCTGTGCCTTCTACTCATCCTCCATTGCTGAGCACACTGCCGCCCGTGCCTGACATCAAGGGGGCCATGAAGTGTATGCCCCATACTTTCAAGTGCCCGCAGGAGAGGAGATTCAGAAATATTGGTGAGCACGACTGTTTGCTACACATCTGAGTGGGAAAAACCCAGGTCTCCTCCTGTGTTTCTCCTCTACTCTCACACTGCTACCACACACGCGGCACTTCTGACACCAGATGTGGCGGCATTTTCACACCAAGCAATTCTGCGACACTAGCTGTAGGATTGACTTGCTACAATTTAATAAGATTCTGACACTATCTGCCTGGAAATAGTGTCGGATCCACAGATTAAGTATTCAGTCCTACAACACTGCCCTCCCCCCCAACTTCAGATGCGAATTGCAAGTTCAAGTTGTCCCGTGTGCTTCTGACCCACTGGCTATAAATTGGAGGTTCCCATGCCCCCCTCCTCCGGTTCGATTAATTTGAATTCACAGAACTCAGGAAAACAGTTTACTTACTGTTTAGCAGTTTATTGTAAAAGGATGTGATAAAGGATGCAGATGAACTCCCGGATGGAAGAGATGCATAGGGCAAGGTTTGTGGGAAGAGGCGCAGAGCTTTCGTGCTCTCTCCAGGCGCGCCACCCTCCCAGCACCTCCACGTGTTCACCAACCCAGAAGCTCTCTGAACTCTGTACTTTTGGGATGGTTATGGAGGCTTCATCGTGTAGGCATGATCAAGGATTAACTCCATTTCCAGCTCCTCTCCCTTCTCTGGAGGATGGGGGGTGGGGCTGAAAATTCCAAGCTTCTAATCATGACTTGGTCTTTCTGGTGATCAACCCTCATCCAGGAGCCCACCAAGAGTCACCTCATTAGAGCAAAAGATACTCTTGTTAACCAGGAAATTCCAAGGGTTTTAGGAGCTCTGTGCCAGAAGCAGGGGCAGAGACCAATATATATATTTTTCTATTATTTCACACATTTTATAGAGAATTGAGAGACATTCTGTTCTTAAGGTGCTTACACTCTAATGGAAAAAGCAGATAAGAACACCAAATTTAGAGTGTGCTAGATGGAAGGATGCTCAGATGGCAGGGGGATCATTGAGTTAGGGGCACCTAATTCAGATTAGGGGAGGAGCAAGGTTTCTAGGAGGAGGTAATTCTTAGCCTGAATCTTGAATGACAAGCAGTTCACCAGGAAGTGAAGAAGAAGGGTGTCCTGGCAGAGGAAACAACATGCTTAAGTGTGTAATAATAGTAGTACCTATTATTTATTGAATGGCTTACTCCATGCCAGCCACTAGGCTACACACTTACAGGCCCTGTCTCATTTAATTTCCTGTAGACCTCCCATCTGTGTGTTATCTGTTGCCTTAAGACTCTATGTTCCACAGGACAGGACTTTGCTTTGTTTGTGGTTGTATCCTTATGTTCCAGTAACTATTGCTGTATAACAAACCAACAACCATTTTATTAACACTCACAGATCCTGTGGGTTAGGAATTTGGAAAGGGCACAGTTGGAGGGGGTTCTTGCTGGGAGTCCCTCATGTGGTCACAGTAAGATTTTAGCTGGGGCTGCAGTCAACCAAAGGCTTCCCTGGAGTGGACACCCAAGGTAGCTCACTCACATGGCTGGCCCTTGGCCGGAGCTCAGCTTGTTTCTTATCCGGCATGCCTACACGTGGCCTCACCAGCATGGCGGGTCTCGAGGTCTTCTGACGGAGAGAACATTCTATGAGAAGTGGCTGGGAGCTGTGTGGCCTTTTCTCACCTAGACTCAGAAGTCACATATTGACACATTTGTTGTGAATGATTGGTTGTGAGTCACAAGCCTGTCCACATTCAAGGGGAGGGGAACTAGATTCCATCTTTCATTGGAAGGAGTCTTAAAAAATTTGAGGACATGTTGAAAACTACCACAGTCCATCTTCTGGCCAAAAATTATTTATATTCTCCCACATGCAGAATACATTTACCCTCCCTAAGATCTTCCCCAAAATCATGTCATGTTTTGGTGTATGTATTAGGCGCAGGCTTGAAGTCCAGGATCGCATCATCTAAACCAAGTCTAGGTATGGATGACGCCCCTCAAGGTTGATATGAATATCCATGAACTGAGCAGATACATCGTCTGCTCCCCACACACCCATTGTGAAGTGGTGGACAGATGTAGGAGAGCCACTATAGATATCTCCATTCAAAAAGGGGGAAACAGAGAGCACACAGCAGTCAGTGGTCCACAGCACTTCTGAACTCCAGACAGTAACATGTCGCCAGATCCTTGACTTGAGTTCACGCGTACCCTTTAGGAGCTGTTCTCCGTGGCTCTTGCCTCTGTCTTTGGGGCTCTTGGTTCCGCCTTTAAGTCATCCTTCTAAAAGAAAACTGAGTTTGCACCTGAGTAACCTCCATCTGCTTCCTGCCTGTGAAAGGCTGGGTTCCAGAGGCTTCTTTTTGTTTTGTTCTGCTCTGTCTCTTTCTGACATTCTTTCAAAAATGTCATGGGTTTAGACAAAAGCCCCCGCCACAAATGTCTTCGAGGTAAGCTTTTCTCTCCCTTGGCTTCCCTGTGAGGCCCAATGACCTAAGGGTTCTTAGAAGCCACGTTGTTTAGAGAGAGGATATACAGGACGCATGCTTCAGAAACTTAGAAGGCCTTTTGTCTATTTGGGATGGTCAGTGAGGCACCACCTTAGGTCTTCCTGAGGCCCTGACAAACAAGACGGTCTTACAGCTCCACCCCAGATTTGACTTTTTGCCCTGAGGCCATTGCTTCCCCCACCCCCCCGCCCCGGCTTGAGGAAGATTAAGCCTGAGCTGACGTCTGTGTCAGCCTTCCTCTACTTTGTATGTGAGTCACCACCACAGCATGGCTGACGAGTGGTGTATGTCCGCGCCTGGGATCTGAACCCGTGAACCCAGGCTGCCGGAGGAGAGCGCGCCGAACTTGAACCACTACACTGAGGCCATTTCTTAATGTGCAAATGCTTTGCCTTCTGGAGATGCTGGGGTTGAGGAACAGTTGTATTTTTGAATCTAGCAAGTTTATAGATTGGGTTATAGGCTGGGTGTATATTTTCTCCAGATTCCACTCAAAAACTGAATAGCTCATTCCTTAATCTCTCCTCTTTCATTTTATTTCAGACAGCTGGGAGAAGCCAACACTTTCAACCCTCTGCCCAGAAATCCTTTTAGTTAGATCATCACGCTCATTAGGTACATTTTCTACTTTCCACATTATCTCTGGCTACAGTTTTATGAACCGTTCCTCTGTTACATAACAAAGAGTCTCCTTCCCTGGATCTTCCCATATATTTCCTTTATTTTCCTTTGTGCCCTCACCAACAGCCGCCTCTGGGCCCTCAGGCTTCTGCCAGGTCTCCTCAGGGTCTTTCCACCTGGTCTTGAAGCCACATGTTTTAGGTTTTTGTCGCAGACCACCTCCGTTTTCAGGTGCCGAATTTCCATTCCAGTTTTTATCCCTGCATGACACATCACCACAAACTTGGTGACATAGAACAACAGTCGCTCTATTGTTCTTGCGGATTCTGTGGGTCAGAAGCTGGAAAAGGCCGTTTCTCACTTGGGGTTGAAGCAGGGTACCTGAGGGTTACTGTAAATATTCAGTAAGAACATGGTTACCCTTTGACCTGGTTCCCAACACAGACACAGATGAAAAGAAGCTACTCTTGTTAATTTGCTGTTTTCTTGTTTAACCTGAGGAGTAGCTCAAGGGTCACAAGGATTTATGAGCTTGTTTTGCAGAAGAAAAAGCGTGCCTTTAAGGAAGTGAGGACCACCAGATAACCAGCCCCCAGCTGCCTTGAGGCCCAGAAGTCTGATTGCCCAGGGGCTTATCCGGAGTGAAAGAAACATGGGTTTCCCCTGTTTCTTCAAAACTCCTCCTTGCAAGCCCCTTAGCTCTATAAAGACCCCTTGCTTTCTTCTCTTGTGAAGGCAGATTTGAGAGAACCTATCCTCCCGCCTTCTCACTTTGGCCAATTCCAATAAACCTTTCTCCACCTCCAAACACTGCTGTCTCAGTGATTGGCTTATTGTGCATTGGGCACACAAACTTGAGATTAAGAGGTTTGGTGTCAGGGTCTCTCATGCAAATGTACTCAGAGGTTGCCTTGGGCTCAGCTGCACTGTCTCCCTCACTGTCTTCCAGCTGTCATCTCAGGGCAGTCGGACCTCCTCCATGGCTCCTGGCTGCCCCCAGCATGACCATCCCAAGGGAGCCACGTGGAAACTGCATGGCCTTTTGTGACCCAGACTCGAAAGTCACATAGTGTCACTTCTGCTGCATTAAAAGCAAGTGACAAGCTGCCCAGATTCAAGGGAAGGGGAAGAAATCCCACTTTTCAATGGGAGAAGTATCAGAATTTTTGGACATGTTTTGAAACTGCTTGCACTTGGAGCAGTGTCTGGCAAAAAGAGGACCTCAGTACGTAACTGCATCCAATAAGCAGGCATGTCTGCCTCTTTGATTATATCTGCTTATTAGTCTTTGGACAATACAGTGTGACCCCTGTAATAGTTTTAATAGGGCTTTCTTGTATTTATAATATATTTTTGAAAAGTAGGGACACAGTACTTCACAATATACACATTTTATTGTAAATGAATTAGAAGACTAAATTTTTTATTCCCAAAAGACATAAAATTAATAGGGAAAAAAGTATAGAAAGATGTTTAGGTAATCTTGGAATAGGGAAGGCCTTTCTAAGCAAGATTTAAAAGCCAAGAAGCCACAAGGGAAAAATTTTAAATATTAGACTCCATAAAAATTTTAAATGTCTGTACAGGAAAAGAGACCATAAATAAAGCCGAGAGCTAAAAAATAAACTGGGTAAAGTATTTGCAATGTAAAGAATAGACAACAAACTAGACAGTGTAATATAAGCATAACGTAGAATCTCTCTCATAAGGCTATTTCAAAGATTAAATGAGATTAAAGTGCCCAAAGTAAATACTTAATAAATGACAAGTTCTATCCATGCTTTTATAGAGAGCCCCTATAAATCAATTTTTTTAAAAGACAGCTAATAAAAAAAGCATATGAATGAGCAATTCATGGAAAAATATAAATGGTCTATAAGCATAAGAAAACATGTGTAGCCTCACTCCTGATTAAATAAAGGGAAATTAAAGCTACAATGAGATTTTTTTCTACCTGTAAGACCGTCAGGGATGGAAAAAATGGTAATATTTTAGTGCTGGCAAAGATGTAGGGAAATTGATGTTCCTGTTCACTGTTCTTTGTTCCTCTGTAAGTGAGGTGTTTTCTTCCCCCCCTCTGGCTTCTGTCAGGATTTTTTTCTTTATTTTTGATTTTCTGTAGTTTGAAAATGACATGCCTAGATGTAGTTTTTTTGGTGTTTATCCTGCTTGGTGTTCTCTGAGCTTCTTGGATCTGTGGTTTGGTGTCTGAAGTTAATTTGGAGAAAATCTCAGTCATTATTGTTTCAAATATTTCTTCTGTTCCTCCTCTCTTTCTCCTTCTGATTTTCCCATTACGCGTATGTTGTGCCTTTTGTCTGTCATCCCACAGTCCTTGCATGTTCTGCTCTGCGTTTTCAGTCTTTGTTCTCTTTGCTTTTCAGCTTTGGCGGTTTCTGTTAAGGTTTCCTTTGCTATATCCTCAAGCTCAGAAATTCTTTCCTCACCTGTGTCCAATCTACTAATAAGCCCATCAAAGGCCTTCTTCATTTCTGTTACAGTTTTTTTTTTACCTCTAGCATTTCTTTTTGGTTCTTTCTTAGGATTTCTGTCTCTCTGCCTACACTGCCCATCTGTTCTTGCCTGTTGTCTGCTTTATCCATTTGAGCACTTAGCATGTGAATCGTAGTTGTTTTAAATTCCTGGTCTGGTAATTCCAATATCCCTGTCATGGCTGGTTCTGATGCTTGCTCTGTCTTTTCCAACTGTGTTTTTGCCTTTCAGTATGCCTTGTAACTTTTTCTTGATAGCTGAACATGATGTACCATGTAAAAGGAACTTCTGCAAACTGGCCTTTAGTCATGTGGTGAGGTGCTGGGGGGAGGGGAAGCGTTCCATAATTTATGATCAGGTCCCAGTCTTTAGTGAATTTGTGCCTCTGGACTGTGAACCTCACACATGCTTCTTAGTTTTCTTCCCCCTGTAGGTGGGACAGGATGGCTAGAGCTGGCTAGAGTTGGGTATTTCCCTTCTGCAGGTCAGGTAGACTCTGATAACACTCCAGCAGGTTAGGCTCTGGTTAACCAGTTTCTCCTGGGGGCAAGCCTTGTTAAGAACAGAGCACTCTGACTTATTTCAAAATGAATCCTCTTGCCTTCCAGCTGCCAGAAGTACAAAGGGATTTTTCTCCAATATTTACTCTGAGCACCTGGTTGAGCTCCTGGAGGTAAAACTCACAAAAGTGTGGGAGACCCCTGTGACCAGGTCCCCCTGGAGTTTTTAACTCTCAGACTTGCCCACACTCAACCCACAGCAGTTCATCAGTTACAGTCCAGGTTTTCCTACCCCGGCACTGGTTCCCACAGAAGTTTCCACTCGTGAGTCTCTCCTCTCACTCTGTGACTCCTTGTTTTCATCTCTGTCTGTCCAGTCTTGGGGGCGGCAGTTTGCCCTGCATCCTTCTCTCTCTACGGATCCAAGAAGAGTTGTTGACTTTTCGGTCTATTCAGCTTTTTACTTGTTGTTAGGATGGAGTGGCAACTTCCATGCTCTTTACCGTGCAGAACTGGAAACTGATTTACTGTTGATGGAATGGAAATTGGTACAGTATTTAGTAAAGCAGTCTTAATTATCCATTAAAACTAAAAATGTGCATGCCCTTTGACCTAGCATTTCTACCTTTGGACCTATTAGCATGAACGCACAAAGATGTATCAGAATATTTTTTTGCAGCATTTTTAATATAGAAAGGGTTAAATAAAATATGCTATATTTACACGATGGAATGCTATCCAGTTGCTAAAAAGAAATGAAGTAGCTCAATATATCTTGAAAAGATACAGAGACGTTCAAGACACGTTGTTAAGTGGAAGGAGAAAAAAAGGAAGTTGTAAAACAGTATGTTTAAGATTCAGTTTTTGTTTAAAACTTATTCACAGTAAAAACGAGGGCATGCTTAGAGAAGAAAGACAATTTTGGAAGAATATATACCAGAAAAACTATTGGCTGCCTTTGAGCGACAATGTTATAAGGCTGTTAATATATATTAATGACATTTGTGTCTTGTGTGATGAATATGTATTTGATAATTAAGTAAAAATTCAAGAAAGAAAATAGGGACAGATAGAGATGACTGAGAACAATAGAACAGAACTGATTGTTTCCATCACTTTTCCCTACATCAGGCAATAATGTAATAATAATCTCTGACTCTAAATTTTAATTTACCTTCTGGGAATACTGTGTAGAGTAGACCCAAACAAATGGAAAATTTAAGTCTCCTTGTGTATTTTTTTTCCTTTTGCTCTTTCAGAAGATGATTGCCATCGGATGACGAGGGTTCCAAACGGAAATGTTTTACCAGTTAATGTTTTTTTCACGTAGAGTTTTTTTAATTGTTAATCCTTCTAGTAAAAATCTTTTTTTTTTTCTTTTGGTGAGGAAGAGTGGCCCTGAGGTAACATCTGTTGCCAATCTTCCTCTTTTTGCTTGAGGAATGTTGTCGCTGAGCTAACATCTGTGCCAGTCTTCCTCTCCTTTTTTTTGTATATGGGACGCTGCCACAGCATGGCTTGATGAGCAGTGTGTAGGTCCGTGCCCAGGATCTGAACCCGTGAGCCCCAGGCCACTGAAGCAGAGCATGCGAACTTAACTGCTACGCCACGGGGCCGGCCTCTTTTGTAAAAGTCTTTATCAGAAAGAATTCCTCCCTCTGCAGAGAAGCATTTTCTTTGGTTCTGTGGTGTCAAAATTAGTGGTTTCTTGTACCCGAGAGATGATTATAATGGAATTTTTTGCAACATGTATCTCTCTCTTAAAAGGCTGATAAAGTAGATCCATGGAGCAATGATAACTGTGAAGGCTATTTGACTTCCGTTATAAATATGGTTTATAGCCACAATTTTTCTGCTTAACTGACATCTAAGCACCCTGCAGTATGACTGAGTGTAGGCTAATATTCTTCTGAGTTACTTGTCCCGTTAACTTCCTAATCTGACTAAATTTCATTCCCTGCTTACGTCCTGTTTTGGGTTCTTGGACCCGATTCCAACATGTGTGTGTGTAGAGGGGGAGCTTCCCACAGAACACCAAGCAATTCTTGGACACCAGCAGGGTGTCAGAGAATTCAACTCATTTCTGACACTGTCCACCCAGATGTAGCATCAGATTCCACAAGTTAAGGGTTCAGTCCTACAAGACTGCACCCCCTCCAACCCCCCCACCTCAGGCACCAGTCAAGAGCCGAGGTTGGTACCTGTGCTTCTGGCCGACTGGCTATGAATCAGAGGTTCCCACGACCCCATCCTTGGGTTTGATTAATTTACTAGAGTGGCTCACAGAACTCAGAAACATTATGCTTACTAGATAACCGGTTTATTATAAAAGGATATAACTCAGGACCAGCCCGATGGAAGAGATGCATAGGGCAAGGTACGTGGGAAGGGGCGTAAAGGTTCCATGCTCTCTGGGTGCACCACTCTCCCAGTACCTCCACGTCTTCGCCAGCTAAGCTCTCCGAACCCTCTCCTTTTGGGTTTTATGGAGGCTTCATTACATGGGCATGGTTGATTAAATCATTGGCCATTCTCCTGCCCTTCTCTCCTCCCTGGAGGTTGGGGGCTGGGACTAAAAGTTCCCACTCTCTAATCACATGGTTGGCTCTACTGGCAACCAGCCCCCATCTTTCTAAAAGTCACCGCATTAACTTGAGACACCTTTAAGCTCTCATCGCTTAGGAAATTCCAAGTTTTGGGAGCTGTAAGCCGGGAACCATGGATAAAGAGCAAATATGTGAGAAATATATATTTGGTCATCTGAGTGATCAAAAATATATACATCTATTCTTATAAATCACAGCATTGCACATCCTAACATAGTTTTTTTTCCTGTGTATAATGTGTGTTGTTCTAGATGATTAATCTTATATAATAATTTGTTGTTGTTGTTGTTTTACCCTCTGTGAATTTACTAACAGAAGTCCCGGAGGGGATTTGGGTGCCAAAAAGAAAAAGAAGAAACAGAAGAGAAAAAAGGAGAAACCAAATTCCGGAGGCACCAAGTCCGACTCGGCATCGGATTCCCAGGAGATTAAAATCCAGCAGCCTTCAAAAGTGAGAGGCCCGGTTTATTTTTACCTCTGTGGTTTCTTGTGCGTGCGAGAGGGGTTTGTGCAGCTCAGAGGTGTCATCAGGGTTGTGTTGTGACTGTGTATAGATGCCACTATAACTGGAGGTATTTATGGCCTTGCTCAAACTGACGCTGGCACCCGAATAACTAGGAGGTACATACTGTGCTTGTGTGTGCGTGTGGATTCTGCCTGCATTTTGCCCCTTTCTCGGTGAATTAGTATGTTGATTGTAGTTCTAGAAGAAAGTCTCATGTGAGCTCGTTAGTTTTTTTTCTTTTTTTTTGAAGTTACACTTAATCTTTGATGACTTTTAGTTCAGAAGATATTCACGTTTTAATTTTTCTGGGTGTCTGTCTAATTACCTGAATAGCACATCATCATCTGGCAGCAGATTTCAGCGGGAGCAGCCCCAGGTAAGTCTTACGTTGACTTTGAATCGGACCAGTCTTCAGTGGCCAATCTTGATGAAGGGTGGGAAATAGCTCCCAACGATCCCCCTGAAGAAACACACCAATTTTAGACCAAAGCAGAAGTTGTCCGGCTGGGCCCTGTGTTGGCAGGTTGCCGGCCTCGTGTGTGTGGTGGTGCAGAGGGCAGGCACCCCTTTCTGTGGGCCAACCCCAGTCGCCCTGGCTGTGAACACAGGCCTTGTGTGCTGGGCCCAGGGAGGCACAGAGCCCTCTTGGTGTGAGCAGCTCGCAGTGAAAAGGGGTAGAGTTAGAAGTACAATGACATATTTTGATGGTCGTAGCTCTAAATAAGCCAGCCCTGCATCACCTTGGCCTGGGTCTGTTTCCCGGTCAGGGAACCCACCACCCCTCTGTCGGGTGTCATACTGTGGCGGCTGCGTGTTGCCATGATGCTGGAAGCTCTGCCACTGGGATTTCAAATATCGGCCCCCAGGGTGAGCAGGTTTCAGTGGAGCTTCCAGACTAAGACAGACTAGGAAGAAGGACCTGGCCGCCCACTTCCACAACAATTGGCCATGAAAACCCTATGGATAGCAGCGGAGCATTGTCTGATGTAGTGCCTGATGGTGAGAGGATGGCGCAGGAACGGCCAGGGGTCCCCTCTGCTGTGCTGGGAGTTGGAATCGACTGAGCACTAACAGCAAAGCTCCAAATAAGTTGTCCTGGGGTCCTGGGTAATGCGTGGTGTAGTGGAAAGGGCTCAGGAAGTGGAGTGAGCATCCTGGGCTCAGTCCTGGCCCCACAGCTCTCAAGCTGTGTGCCTTTGCACAAGGTTCTGCACCCCCATAATCCTATCTCCTCATCTGCAAAATGAGGATGATGCCTTCTCCCCATCTCACAGGGCTGTTATGAGGTTATAGTTAGATCATTTTTATTAAATGGTTTTTATATTACAGAGCACTGTCTCCGTGGCCGTTATTCGCAAGATGCAGGTTTTATGGGGTTTAAGTTTTTTTCTTGTACAAAGTTTACATTGTATCACATGAAGTGAGTCTTACAGGTAGTTTTTGTTGGTGTTACCTGTTTACACGTAAGGACCAAGAATCACTGAGAAGGAGCATTGTTTGCCGCAATTTTTCCCTGCCTGCCTCTGTGGGGTGAGAAGAAAGTGGAATCTTCCTCCCTAGCTTTTCAGCTTGGTTCTCAGGTAATAAATATTCTATCCACCAGACATCATTTCCAAGGTAACTCATACAAGGTCCCCCATGAGCTTGCCCGATATTCTCTCCATTTCTGAGCGCTGCTTCATCAGGTAAATGCGGCCTTACTTACATGCAGTTGTGATATCTTATTGCTTCTGTCATCACCATCAGCTTCTGCCCATCTCTGTACCCCTTGTCATTTTGAGCCCTCTCCCACCTCTCGTCACTTAGAAGAAACTAGAGCCAGCCCAGGCAGGAGGAACTGGTAGCATTATATGATACAAAAATTCTTTTCTTTTTTAATTGTCTAAATTGTCTTAATGGGAGCTTTTCTCCATTGCGTTTTTTAAAACTAAGGCTTCTTTCCCTTAAGCTAATGTCAGCTTTGGGTGACACGGTACATTATAGTGGACTGTCTTTAGAGACTGTTCTGGTCTACACTCAAGAACCAAAATAAAATGATATTTGTCTGGATTCTTGGAGACTTCTTAGTGGTAGGGGACTTGGACATTTTTTCCAAGGTATTAAATTTGGAAAATAATGGGTAGAGAGTAGAGTTGGTGTTAAGTATTCACATGGAGCAATGTGGAGGAGAAGAGGCGTGCCTGGCTCTTAGGAATATAATAGTGGGATGCTAACGTGGGGTTGATAGACGTGCTCACCTTTCCTAACACTAATTCATTTCTCCCCAGGTGGTGCTCCTACGGAAGGTGAATGGATAGGTTTACGAGTCTGTCATAGCTGAGTTTTCCTTACTGCTTTGTCACCTTGGATTTGAGAATTGTGCTTACTTGAATCTGCTTTAAGAAAGCATGGAAATAGAGACCATTGGGATAAACTGTTTCATGAATGGTGATTTCGTGTAAAGACTGCTGGTCAACCTGATGAGGCCAATTCAGTCGAGTAGAATCCACTCCGAGGGCTTCTTCATGGAGTTGGGATATCATTGGCTCCTTTGGAGCAAAGATGCTGATTCACGTTTGTTACAGAAGTCTGAGTTTGATATTTTAGTGTTGGAGGATTTAACTCAAATATCAGGAAAGAAGAATTAGCATGACAAATTCAGTGCAGATCCTGTAGGTATATTTTTGTAAGACTGGGTTCCACTTTGCCTTTTTAAAGATAAGTGGATGCATGTTCAGGCCTTATTGGTTGAAATATGCTGTGCTCTCAGTTCCTATTTAAGTTGTAGGTTTCCTCATAGATTGTGTTGTTGGGGGTTCAAATGGGTGTAAATTTCATTTTGCTAGACATCATTTCCTTTTATGTTGGAGGTCTACAAGAGACCCAAACAAGAAAAATCTAAAAATACGATGAATTAGAACAGCGAAAGTATTTTGTTAAATTAGTATGTGTAACTGAGATATGACCTTATGATTTAGACCTCAATCAAAATATAAGATGAACAGCTTACAAAAATTTGGGCAGCCCTGGGCGATGCTGTTAGACTTGTTAAGTGGAGACATTAAGACTTTAACCTGCCTCTGGTTAGTCTCCAGTACTTTGTTTCCTTCAATCATTTTAGAGGCAAGATTCCTAAAGAAACCCATTAAGTAACACAACCACAGGTTGGGCTGTATTAATTAAACCCCATTTTGTACTGTGAAACGGGTAAGCTTCCCAGGGTAAAAGATTTGCTCCAGACCACAGACTTCAGGTTCAAAACTGAGCAGAAGTTCAGAGCTGCTGTTTATAACCCACCAAGGGTCGATGGTACCTTTCCTTGGTGCCCATGGTGTGTTGACATACAGGAAACCCAAGGGCTCTGAAATTTCCTTCTAACCGCTTCTGAACCACAGGGAAGAGTGCTCTTTGTGTGGCATCACAATTCTAAAGCAAATCAATTATTTCACATACCGGAAAAACTCCCTGATTTCCACATCCAGTCCTACATACTATATTACTGTCTTATTTCAAGTATAGTCTCATTTTCCGAGTAGCATTACATTATTTGAGGGATTTTCCAAAAAAAAGAGCTGGGAATCTTCAGAGATGGCAGGAATATTGGCTTTGAGGAAGGAACTTTAGAATTTAAAGGTATTTAGCCTGAGAATAGGTTTTACTTGAAAAGGAGGTCGGTTTCCAACACTTCGGTTGGGGAGAACAGGCTGTGGTTGCCAAGGATCTGAGTTCATAGTGGAAACTGCTCGTTCTTCGTGTTGGAAGGTTTGTCTCTGGAGCAGCGTCAGTGTTGGGGGTGGGCAGTGTGTGGTCCAGGAGAAAGGCATCCTTGGAGATTTCCTTTCTTGATTGACTTCTTTCCTAGCTCAGCACTACATTCAGATTTCTTTCTTTCTTTCTTTCGTTTTTTTTAATGAACTAAAATTCCCCTTCTCTGCCTGGTTTCCATTCTAGAAGTTATTTCCTTTGTCCCCACATTGCTACCGCAGAGCATTAACCCTAACAGTGAAACCAAGGCTAGTGGCTGACTGGCTGCTGTGTGACAGTAATGCATGTACTGCATGTCACTCCTCTTTGCTGCTCCGCCAGGATGAGTAATGGTGGGGGCCATTGGCAGGTGGGTGGGATACTGAAGCAAATGGTGGTTTGATTTATGTTAGATTTCCCCAACTCTTAGAGCCCCACTAAAACTCAAAGCTGTTTATCTTTAACAAAACGTTTGCTTATATTTTCATCTGTTAGCATACTTGAGCCCAAGGCCCTGACCGGGCATAGAGGAGGATTGCTCGTTTTGTGATGTTGTAATCGCCAAGGCGGATGCACGTGTACCCGCCCCAGGTTTGGGAGCAGTGGCAGCTTCCTTATATTTTGTGTCTGTCTGTCTTTGCTTTTGTAGAATCCCACCATTCCAATGCAGAAGTTGCAGGATATCCAGAGAGCCATGGAGCTGTTATCTGCATGCCAGGGCCCTGCCAGGAATATCGATGAGGCTGCCAAACACAGATACCAGTTTTGGGACACGCAGCCGGTACCCAAACTGAGTAAGCTTTTCTGCCTTTTTTTTTCCCCCTCAAAACAAAACTGGATTAACAAGAAACAAAAAACACAGAAGACACTCTTCTTGACTTATATAATTTGTTTTCAGACCACAGATTAGAAATTTACACAAAAGTAACATTTTTCTTCTTAAAATATAAATATGGGATAGTGACGTTGGTTTTTAGTAACAACAGTTTTAGTGTAATTCCTATCCCTCTAAAAAATCCAGTTTCCCCAAACTTGAAACATTAGCATATTAAAAATATATATAAACAGGGAGTCTCCTCCTCCCCGTTTTTGTTCTGAGCTTCATGGAGTTGTTTTTTCTATACATAAATGTTTAGCAGTCTCAAATCTCAATTATTCTGAAAGACGCAGAAAATTTGCCCTATTAAATCTCACTGAAATGGAAAATTTTATGCTGCTTAACAGTAGGATTCTGAATACTCACCAGTGGTGTTAATTATTACCAATGCAATAACATTCCAGTGTATAAGGGAACCGGGCCACCTCGTGAGGGCTTTGGGTCATGTAAGAGTCTCCGTAATAGGCCTCTTCCCTCAGTGCTTTGTCTGCTCCATCATGTTTCACTAAGACTTGTTTTTGGTGAGGAAGATTATCGCTGAGCTGACATCTGTTGCCAATCCTCCTCTTTTTGCTGAGGAAGATTGGCCCTATGCTAATGTCCATGTCCATCTTCCTCTTCTTTATACGTGGGACGCCTGCCACAGCATGGCTTGACGAGTGGTGCATAGGTCCATGCCCGGCCTCCGAGCCTGCGAACCCTGGGCTGCCAGACTGGAGCGCGCAAACTTAACTACTGCGCCACAGGGCCAGCCCCAGCGTTTCACTAAGACGTTTACCACTTAAGTTTCCCTAAACATCATTTAATTGTTCTTCTTTCCTGTTATGCAAAAAAAGATGATGACATAAGAAACATAAAAATGTTTTAAATGTATTACAAGGTAAACTTGATAGTTTGTATTACGTTTGCATGAAGATAGATTATAATTATTTCTATATTTTTCTTTCTTGATTGTTCAGGTTCCAGAATCTGTAATTGCCATTCAAAACTGTTTAATACGGGCCGGCCCCGTGGCTTAGCGGTTAAGTGCGCGTGCTCTGCTGCTGGCGGCCCAGGTTCGGATGCCGGGTGCGCACGGACGCACCGCTTCTCCCGCCATGCTGAGGCCGCGTCCCACATACAGCAACTAGAAGGATGTGCAACTATGACATACAACTATCTCCTGGGGCTTTGGGGGTGAAAAAAAAAAAAAGGAGGAGGATTGGCAATAGATGTTAGCTCAGAGCCGGTCTTCCTCAGCAAAAAGAGGAGGATTAACAAGGATGTTAGCTTAGGGCTGATCTTCCTCACAAAACAAAAACAAAAACAAAACTGTTTAATAGCCCCGGTTATGTACAAATAGTCAGTTTTATCACATCTAAATCAGGGAGCAAGCCTTCTCTCTGCCTTCAAATAATGGTTTTCAGACTTGAAGTCACCACTCATCTCCCACCTACGCCCACCCCAAGCAGCTTCAAAAGCATAAGCTTCAGAGTGTGAAAGAAAGAAGGAATACTTTATCCTCACTTGGGTTTTCTTTCAGGCTCCAGGAGTGTATTTGGGAGTGGAGGAAGACTCTCTGGAATGAATTTCAGGATTTTAAATGAGATGGAATTGAGTGACCCTTAGCTGAAGGGATGTAGATTTATTGATCTGAGCGTATCGGGTTTAGCTGAATGCTGCTTGGCAAGCTGCTGGTGGCATTTAGGTCCCTGCCCTGGAGAGAGGAAGGCCGCTTCCAGCTGGCATCTAACCCCAGCGCACCTCTCTGGGAAGATAGCTCAGGTGCTCACCACATTTTGGGCCCTCCCCTAAATCCTTGTAGGATTCTCCAGCTCCTAGAACTTCTAGTACACACCTCAGTTAAGGCAGCATCCAGGTTAGTGGGGGAGGAGGGAGCCTGAGGTCGGGGGAATGTGGGAAAGTCAGGGGGACTCTACTTCTCAATTTCTCTCCAGAGTGCTTGGTGTCCCAGGTCAGCCTAACACAGCCAGCCGTTGGGAGCTGCTTACATGGGATGGTCCCCTGATGTTGTGGGACAGCCAAGCCCTAGGTAAAGCTCTGAAGGGACTCTAGGGGGCAGCTGGGACTCGGGCCACTTGGGCTGACTTGCGGAAGCCTGAGGTGTTCACGTGGAGATGAGCTGGTAGAGGGGAGATAAGACGAAGTAACAACGTCAGGGAGTAGAAAGGAGAGAAAACGAACCTTCCCCTTGGCGCTGGTGCAGACCCTGTGACTCTGCCTGTAAAAGGGTCTGTGATGCTGAGACATACAAATGGCCAACAGCTATACGAAAAATGCTCAACATCACCAATTATCAGGGAGATGCAAATCAAAACCACAATGAGATATGACCTCACACCTGTTAGGATGTCCATTGTCAAAAACACAAGTGTTGGTAAGGATGTTGAAAAACTGGAACACTTGTGCACTGTTGATGGTAATTAAAATGGTGCAGCCACTACGGAAAACAATATGAGGTTCCTCAAAAAATTGAAAATAGAACTACCATATGATCCAGCCATCCTACTTTTGGATATTTATTTAAAAGAATTGAAAACAGAATCTCAAAGATATTTTGCGTTCCCATGTTCATTGCAGCATTATTTACAATAGGCAAGAGGTGGAAACAACTTAGATGTTCATTAACAGATGAATGAATAAAGAAAATGTGTTACATACATACAATGGAATATTATTCAGCCTTAAAAAAGAAGGGAATGCTATCATATGCTACAATATGGATGAACCTTGAGGACATTATGCTAAGTGAAATAAGTCACTCACAGAAGGACAAATACTGCATGATTCCACTTATATAAGGTATCTAAGGTAGTCAAACTCACAGAAACAGAAAGTAAAATGGTGGTTGCCAAGGGCTGATGGGGGGTGGGCTGGAAGTGGGGAGTTGCTGTTCAATCCTGTATTTTCTATTTCCATTTAAATCATAACAATTAGCTAGTTTCTTGAAGTTGAATTCTCAGAATAATCTTGGACCTCTCCTTCAAGATTTTCCTTTTCTTCCTTCGTGCCTTCCTTCTTTCTCTCCTTGTTTCCTTCCTTTCCATAGTTATTTGCCAGGCGCTGTATTAGTCATTGATAGTACTAGTGAAAAAGCAGATGCAGCCCCCATTCCTCACGGAGCTTATAATGTAGTGGGGAATACAGATAATAAACATAATAAATGAATAAAATAATTACAGTTTGTGAGAGGTGCCATAAAGAAAATGTGTAGGGTGATATGATAGAAATTTGCTAAGATAAAGGAGCTGGAGGAGCCTAATTCAGGTAGGCCTCCTGAAACTGAGTCTTGAAGGATGAGAAAGCCAATGTCAAATGCTGCCAAAACGTGAGCAATTATAAACATTAAAACTTTTTGTTCTGAAACAATCACTGTTAAGAGAAGGAAAAGATAAACCTACAGACTGAGAGAAAATATTTAGAAGTCTCATTTCTGACAAAAGACTTCATATTCATTGCATGTTCATTGCAGCATTATTTGCAGTGGCCAAGACATGGAAGCAACCTAAGTGTCCACTGATGGATGAATGGATAAAGAAAATGTGGTGTATATATACACTGAAATATTATTCAGCCATAAAAAGGAATGAAATCTTGCCATTTATGACAACATGGATGGAACTTGAGGGCATTATGCTAAGTGAAATAAGTCAGACAGAGAAAGACAAATACTGTAGGATTTCACTTACATGTGGGATCTAAAACAAACAAACAAAAAAACAAGCTCATGCCTACAGAGAACAGATTGCTGGTTGCCAAAGTTGAGGGGTGGGGGGGTGGGCAAAGTGATGAAGGAGATCAAAAGGTACAAATTTCCAGTTATAAAATCAATAAGTAGTGGGGATGTAATGTACAGCATAATAACTATAGTTAATACTGTACCGCATAGTTGAAAGTTGCTAAGAGAGTAAATCTTCAAAGTTCTCATCACAAGAAAAAATTTTGTAACTATGCATGGTGACAGATGTTAACTAGACTTATTGTGGTGATCATTTCCCAATATATACAAATAGCAAATCATTATTTTATACACCTGAAACTAATATAATGTTATATATCAATTATACCTGAATAAAATAAGACTTTTATTCAGAATATAAAGAATTCACAAAATTCAACAAGAAATAACTCAAAAAACATAAACATAAGTTTTGAACTGACACTTTACTCAAAAAGACATATTGATGGTAAATAAACATATGAAAAGATGCCAATACTCATGATGGAAACACAAAGTAAAATCACAATGAAACACCACTATACGTCTATTAGAAGGTAAAAAAAAAAAAATCCTGACACTACCAAGTGTTGACAAAGATGTGGAACAACTGAAATCCTCATGCTTTGCTGATAAGACTATAAAACAGTATGACCACTTTGAAAAACTGTTTAATAGTTTTTTTAACAAACAAATTTAAACATATACAGTGCTTATATGTTTACTTATTCTTATATGGGAGTAGCAGTCTTACTCCCAAATATTTACCCAAGAGAACTAAAAACTTATGTGCACACAAAAATCTGTACACGCATGTTTATTTCAGCTTTATTTTTAATTGTTAAAACTTGGAAACAACTCCAATGTGAATAAATGAATCAACAGTTTGTGGTATAGCTATACACTGGAATACTACTTAGCAACACAAGGGAGAAAGTAACCCTGATGGATTCATGCAACAACATGTGTGAATCTCAAAGGTATTTTGTTAAGTGAAAGAAGCTAGAACCCAAAGGCATCATATTGTATGACTCCATTTATATGACATTCTGGGAAAGGCTAAACTATTGAGATAGAAGACAAATCTGAGGTTGCCAGGAGTTGGGTGTGGGGAGGGGTTGATCACAAAGAGGCAGCAAGCAGGAATTTTTGGGGTGATGAAACTTTTTGGATCATGACTGATGGTATACACAGTTCTATGCATTTGTCAAAATCCATAGAAATATACATCACAAAGAGTGAATTATGTAAATTTAAAACATGTAAAGTGTTATTTTTGATTTCTAGTTTAATTCCATTGTGGTCTGAAAGCAGGCATTGTATGATTTCTATGTTTTTAAATTTGTTAAGGTGTTTTATGTCTCAGGATGTGGTCTATCTTGGTGAATGCTCCATGCAAGCTTGAGAAGAAAGTGTAATCTGCTATCATTGGATGAAGTGCTCTATAGATGTCAATTATATCTAGTTGATTGATGATGCTGTTGAGTTCAACTATGTCCTTACTGATTTTTTGCCTGCTAGATCTGTCCATTTTTGAGAGAGGGGTGTTGAAGTCGCCAACTATTATAGTGGATTTGTCTATTTCTGCTTATAGTTCTATCAGTTTTTGCCTCACATAGTTTGACACTCTGTTGTTAGGCACATGCACGTTCAGAATTGTTATGTTTTCTTTGAGAATTGACCCCTTTATCATTATATAATGCTTTTATTTATCTCTGATAACTTTCCTTACTTTAAAGTCTGCTCTGTCTGAGATTACTATAGTTACTGTTGCTTTGTTTGGATTATTGTTAGCATGGTATATTTCTCTCTACCCATTTACTTTTAATCTATATGTGTCTTTGTATTGAAAGTGGGTTTCTGGTAGACAACATATAGTTAGGTCATGTTTTTTGATCCCTTCTGACGTTCTCTGTTTTTTAATTGGTACATTTAGATCATTGACATTTAAAGTGTTTTTTGATATAGCTGACATATACTTACTATATTCATTACTGTTTTCTATTTGTTTCTCTTGTGTGTTGTTTTTTTTTGTTTGTGAGGAGGACTAGCCCTGAGCTAACATCCGATGCCAATCCTCCTCTTTTTTCTGGAGGAAGACTGGCCCTGGGCTAACACCCATGCCCATCCTCTTCTACTTTATACAGGACGCCGCCACAGCATGGCTTAGCAAGCGGTGCGTTGGTGCGCGCCCGGGATCCGAACCTGTGAACCTCAAGCTGCCGCAGCAGAGCACGCACAGTTAACCGCTGCGCCACTGGGCCGGCCCCTGTTTCTTTTGTTTTTTGTTCCTGTTTTTGTCTTCCACTCTTTTTCTGCCTTTTATGGTTTTAATTGAGCATTTTGTATGATTCCATTTTCTCTCCTTTCTTAGCATATCACTTACAGTTTTTTAAAACTTTTTTAGTGGTTACCCTAGAGTGCAATATATATTTACAACTAATCCAAGTCCATTTTCAAATAACACTATACTACTTCCTGGGTAGCATAAGTATTTTATAATAACAAAATAATCCTAATTCCTTACTCCCATCCCTTGTATCATTGCTGTTATTCATTTCACTTATATGTAAGCACACATAAGCATACATATGCGTAAGTGTACATAATCAAATACATTGTTATTTTAAACAAACTGTTATCTGTTAGATAGATTAAGAATAAGAAAAATAAGAGTTTTTGGTTTACTTTCACTTATTCCTTCTTCAACTCTCATCCTTTCTTTATGTAGATCTGAATTTCTGACCTATATTATTTTCCTTCTCTCTAAAGAACCTCTTTTAACATTTCTTGCAGAGCAGGTCTATTGGCAACATAGTCCCTCAATTTTTGTTTGCCTGAGAAAGTCTTTGTTTCTCCTTCACTTTTGAAGAATAATTTCATAGAGTATAGAATTCTAGGTTGGTGGGTTTTTTTCTCTGAACACTTTAAATATTCTACTCAACTTTCTACTTGCTTGCATGGTTTCTGAGAAGTTAGATGTAATTCTCATCTTTGTTCCTCTATAGGTAAGATGTTTTTATACTCTGGCTACTTTCAGGATTTTTTCTTTATTTTTGGTTATAATTTGAAGATATACCTTAGTGTAATTTTGGGGGGCATTTATCTTGCTCAGTATTCTTTGAGCTTCCTGGATCTGTGGTTTGGTGTCTGACATTAATTTGGGAAAATTCTTGGTCATTATTTTTTCAAATATTCCTTCTGTTCCTTTCTCTCTTTTTTCTCCTTCTGGTAATCCCATTACACATATGTTACATCTTTTGTAGTTGTCCCACAGTCCTTGGATATTCTGTTCTTTTTTTTTTTTCAGTCTTTGTTCTTTTTGCTCTACAGTTTTCAAGGATTCTATTGATATATCCTCTAGCTCAGAGATTCTTTCCTCAGCCATGTCTGGCCTACTAATAAGCTCCTCAAAGCTATTCTTCGTTTCTGTTACAGCGATTTTTATTGCTAACGTTTCTTTCTGAATCCTTCTTAGGGTTTCCATCTCTCTGCGTACATTACCCATCTGTTCTTGCATGCTGTTTACTTTATGCATTAGAGCTCTTAGCATATTAATCACAGTTCTAAATTCCCAGTCTGATGATTCCAACATCCTTGCCATGTTTGATTTTGATACTTACTCTGTCTCTTCAAATTATGTTTTTTGTGTTTTGGTATATGCCTGGTAAATTTTCTTGATAGCTGTATGTGATGCACTGGGTAAAAGGAACTGCTGTAAATAGGCCTTTAGTGATGTGGCAGTGAGGTGTTGGGGAGGGGAAGCATTCTATAGTCCTAAGATTAGGTCTCAGTTTTTCAGTGAGCCTATGCCTCTGCACTGTGAACTTCATGACTGTTTCTCAGTTTTTTTTTTGCCCCCTTAGGTGAGACAGGATGGCTAGAGTGGGCTGGAGTTGGGTATTTCCCCTCCCCTAGGTCAGTTAGGCTCTGATAATACTCCAGTAGGTTAAGCTCTTGTTAGGCAGTTTTCCCTGAGGGTGGGCCTTGTTAAGAAGAACAGAGTGCTCTGGAGTATTTTAGAATGGTTCCTTTTCCCCTCCTCCTGCCAGGAGCACCAGGGGATTTTGCTCAGATATTTACTGTGGGAACCTAGTCAAGCTCCTGGAGGTAAATCTCACAATGTTCTGGGGGCCCCTCTATGACTGGATCACCCCAGAGTTCTTCACTTTCAGAGTTGTCCACACTGAGCCTTCACCAATCTGTCCATTACAGTTCAGGTTTTCCTACCCTGGCCCTGGTTCTGGAGGTGGTTTCTGCGCGCGAGTCTCTGCTCTGGTAAGCTGCGGTTCTCTGTATTTGCCTGTCCATCTCTCTACTCTTGGGGGCAGCAGTTTACCCTGTGTCCTCCCCTGTCTTATGGATCCAAGAATAGTTGTTTGTTGATTTTTCAGTCTGTTCAGCTTTTTGCTTGTTATCAGGATGGAGCGGTAACTTCCAAGCTCCTTACGAGCAGAACTGGAAACTGAAAGTGAAAACATATAAATTTTTTAAAAATCAAGCAAGATAAGGGTCAGGAAAAAACTTGTGGATTTTTAAAGTTGTGTGTGTCATCAGTGACTGAGCAGTTTTGATGAAGTGGAGCTCATTGAATCCACATTGCTTTATGTTTAAGAGGAAGTGAGATGAGTAAATGGAAACATGTAGTGTAGACAACTCTTTCAAGATGTTTGGCTATAAAGTGGAAAGGGAAATAGCTGGATGAGAATGTGAGTCCATAAAAGTTTTAAATTTTTTATGTGAGACCGATTAGGACTAAAACTAACAAAAATGTACAAGACTTCTACTGAGAAAATTATAGAATTTAATAAAAGATATAAAATGGCCAAATAAGTAGATATATCATGTTCACTGACGGGATAACTTAATGTTATGAAAAATTTCTGTGTTCCCTGAATTAATTTATAAATCCAAACAATCTCAATAAAAATGCTAATAGAATTTTTGTGTGTGTGGATTTTGCCAAATGGATTCCAAAATTCATTAGGACAAGAAAATATATAAGAATGCCAAAATATGGGGCTGGCCCAGTGGCATAGTGGTTAAGTTCTTGCACTCTGCTTCAACGACCTGGGGTTCGAGGATTCGGATCCTGGGCGCGGACCTACACACTGCTCATCGAGCCATGCCGTGGCAGCATCCCATACACAAAATAGAGGAACGTTGGCACAGATGTTAGCTCAGGGACAATCTTCCTCAAGAAAAAAGAGGAAGATTGGCAATAGATGTTAGCTCAGGGCCAATCTTCCAAAAAAAAAAAAAAAGAATGCCAAAACAATCTCTGAATATATTAGGAATTGCCTTATCAATTTGCAAGACACATTATAAGGCTGTATTAATAGAAACAGTTTGGTACTGGTGCAGGAATAGATATTCGAAATTGAGATATGAGTGGGGTCCCTTTGAGGAAGAATGCTATAACCCTGCCAACATAGTATACTGTAAATCTTCCTCTTTGCCCTTCTGAAAGTGACCTGGGACCCTTTACCAAGGTATCTGTGCATGGGAAGAGGGAAACAGCCAGATTTTTTGGAACGACTAAGATAGAATTGGAGTTGATGCTAATTCCTGGGGATCCCAAATGCTTTTTGCTCAAATAGTCAGAGTGGAGATTGATAGAGATTAGATGATAAATAGTTCTTTGGTCTGATTCCTTCTCACAGTGGGCCCAGTGGGTCCACACATACAACCCAATAGGAATTCTCTTTGTATCTAAATTTTACCTGAATTTATAGTTCTCAAGAACACATTTGCAAACTAGCAGACTCTTCACACTGGCTCCCTGCCTGTAGAACAATGGCTTATATAATAGGAAAGACCAACTGGAAACCACTGGAATTGCCCTGCTCAACCAAAATAATAAATCAAAAGCAATATTGCCTCCCTGAGGAAGTCTGTGGAGAGTAATGCCACCATGCAAGTCTTGAGAGATGCAAGTGTGTTGACTTGGCCTATATGCATGGTAGTGGGGTTTTGGAGAGTGGTAGCAGATTTTCCTACACTTAATCAGGTGGTGATCCTAAATGCTGCTGCTTTTACAGATGTAGTCTCCTTACTGGAGCAAAACAGCACAGTCTCTAAAAACTGGTATGCAACTATTGTTCTGGCAAATGCTTTATTCTCTCTATATCAACCAAGAAGTAATTTGCTTCCACATGATCGGGTCAACAAAACATTCACTGTTGCTTTCAGCTCTAGCCCTCTCTGTCATAATCGAGGCTAAATAATCCATGAAATCATGCTAATAAATTTGTTGGGCAGGAAGTAGCAAATACCCTGGAAGCTTTAGTAAGATATATAAGTGGGAGATAAACCCCATGAAGACTTGGTGGGTTTGCAGGGCTCTAGGGTTCTGGGGCATGCTGAGATCCCTCCTTCAATGTGAAAGTTAAGTTGATGTATCTTCCACCTATTAACATTAAAAAAGATCCAATGCTTTGTAGGCCTCTTTGGGTTCTGGAGCCAATATGTGTCTCATTTGAGTGATTTACTTTGCATATTTACTGAGTTTCAAATGGGGCTCAGAGCAAAAGAAGTCTCTGAAGCTGGTCCAGGGTACAGTATAAGCTATTCTACCATTTAGGCCATATGAATCAACAGGTCTTTGGCATTTAGGGCTGTTTTCGGGATCTTCTGGCAGCCCTCCAAAAGAGAATGACAATGCATGCACCTAGGATTTTAAAGCAAAACCATGCAGATATCCATTTTCCTTTTGAGAAATGGCACCTTTCTTGCTACTTGGTGCTGGTTGGGACTAAATACCTAATTATGGGACAGTCTGAGATGACTGTTATGAACTGGGTATTATCTGATCCATAAAGCTCTAGAGTTGGGTGTGAACAGCAGCACTTCATCATAAAGTGACATGAAACAAGCGGGAAAAGGACTTCCGCGGGCATGGGCCAGGATCCCAGGAGGATTCCAGTCTAGGCGAAGGGTGATCAGGGAGCCCTAGAGGAGGCCTGATGGGGATGTCCTGTTGGCCCTTACTCCATCTGCACACGGTCTTCCTCTGTCCTTGTCTGTTCCACATGCAAACTTTTATCTTTTTACATTTTTTCCTCATTTAGTGTTGATGCGAATCCAGACACTGATTAGAAAATGGCAAGTTCCAATATCTGATCAAAGAAACCTCAACAAGAGAAGCAAAAAACATTCCTTCTTCCTGGAAAGCTGTAGAAAGACAGCCACTGTCCTGGGGAAGGACATGGTCCTGGTAAGTGCTATTTGAAAGACACCCACATTTCAGTGGTTATTGCTCTGCCTGGGAAAGTCCCTCCAACCTCTACATCCAGGGAGATCTGAGGGGCTGTCTCTGCTCCTGGCCCGGGTGAACCACACTGAAATGCACCTGTCCTCTGAGGAAGGGGGACTTGAGGGTTTCATTCAGTAGCCAGGGAGGAGGCTGGCCCTCCTCCCTTCTCCCACATACAATAAGCTGTGACCATACACAAGTTCTTCATTCAAGGAGGAAAGTGAGATTCTGTGTCTCATTTACATGAGCATAAGAAGTGAAAGAACCACACCACAACACCCAGGCTGTGACAGAAACAGGATATAACGTAAGAGTCAAATCTATCATTTACTATTAAAGAAATAATATCACTTCTCCCCAATGGGTTAACAGTGGCTGGCATGGAGATGTCAGGGAGTTGGAGGGGGTGGGGCCCTCCCTCTGGGGCTTTAGGGGAACCAGGGAAAGTCTTAGGATGTCCTCGTTCACTCAGGGTGGGAAGAGCTGGCCCGGTGCACGCCGAGGGTCCCAGTGTCCCTGCTGGTCAGGAGGAGCTGCACTTGTGGTCTCCAGAGTGTGACGGCTCATCACCAAGGGCATGGTGGCTGAAGAGAAGAAACAGACTATTTTGAGGAACCTTCCTGAGATTCATGGCACAACTCCCTGCCCCACTGCACTCTGATCCAAACCCTGTACCGAGTGGTCAGTCCATCAACAGCACCCCGTTTGTCCCTGAGGCAGGAGGCATCATTTAGCATCACCCATTTCAGAGGATGCAACTGAATCCCAGAGAGGAGAGGGGAGCGGCCTGTCCCAGGCCTGCTCAGCAGTGGAGCTGGGATCCAGTCTCATGCTTAGCCCGAAGCTGTACTGAACCCCTGGATTCAGTCGCTCCTGGTCCCAACACTCACTCGGCCCTGAACTGGAGGATGTCCGGTTCCTCTTTCTCCTGAAGAGCTGCATTTTGCTCGCCTTCTGGTGTGCGGGCTCCAGCCGGCAGGAGACCCAGTAGCTACAGGACAGAGTGGACCTGTGAGCTACCAGGAGCCACACCTCAGGTGCCCCTCCCAGAGCCTGCCAGCAGCTGAGTCCTGATGCCCCATGGGTCACCACGCTACGAGTTCTGTGGCTCATCAGCGAGCCAAGCCACAGGCTCTGGAGCTGGCCATCAGAGAGAGTCTGGCCTGCCCTCACCCAACTCCTGTCCCCCTCACCTCTCATGGACACTGATGGGCTCCATGGCCTGGAACCAGGCCCCAAATCGCTCGTCGGGCTCCAGGTCATATGCATTTGCAGCCTGCTGCAGCAGCTGGATCCTCCGGATGAGTGTGAATTTCTGGGAGGAAGGACAGGATGCAGACAGGGCTTGGGTGGGGAACGCTGCCAGGGACTTGTGCGGAGTGAGGATCTGTTCTGGGGTCTCTGCTTACTCGGGAACCCTCCTTCCTTCCCACTCCATTCAGGACTTGCCTGTCGTCACAGTTGGCTTGAATTAGTTCCTCATCCAGGAAGGTGTCCTTGATGCCAGGCCCTCCCGCACCCGCCAACGTGATGGGATTCCCAGCTTTGTGGATCTGACTCTCCCAATAAATGTAAGACCCAAGGGATGAGGCCAGAGAAAGTCTTGCCAGGCCAGGTCTCTGATTTCCACATCCCCATCCTCCCCATAGCTGCTGACGTCACACCGTTTCTGAAAGTTGACCCAATTTCCCTGGAAGGGAGACAGCCAATGTCCATCAGAAACAGCCCCCTAAGCCCAGAACCAGCCTCATCCCAGCCCTTCTCAGGCTGCAGGAATGTCAGGGCCCAGCAGAGGGCAGACCTTCCACAAAGAGAACTTGACACTGGGCCAGGCTCTGGGCTCCAGAGCAGGAGGGACAGGGGAGCTGAGGCCAGAGACCTTATGTAGCACACCCTCTCTGATGACAGACAGGGAGACTGAGGCCTCAGGGAGGAAGGGACAGCTGGAACACAGAAGTGCTTCCTCACTTGCAGGGGCTGATGGCACTCCCCCAGGGGCACAGCCCGAGGGGGAGGCTGAATGCATCTCAGACACAGCCTCCTGCAGCTCTGCAGGCAGGCAGCTATGAGCTTCACCAGCCCAGGTAGACTGGTGGGGGGCTTATGCAGAGCGTCTATTCACGCATTGCTAAGATGGGCCTGACTCCCCAACTCCCAGGGGTGGCCATGGGCCTCCCATGAGAGGAGGTTTGACAGGTACTGAGAGCTCAGGTCCCAGTGCAGGGCTCTCGCCTCCCAAACCTCAGGATCCTGCTCCCTGGGCCCACCTCCAGTCTCACTCACTTCCACATCATCCTCCATCCCAATGTCCAGCAGCTTCAGGTGATAGAGGAACATGCCCAGGAAGGGGACGACACCCTGTGAAATCAGGGTGGGAGTGGTGAGATGAGTCCAACCTCTCAGGTGCCCCCATGGACCCTCCCCCAAATCCCTTCACCCCAGCCTCCTGCCCACCACAGAGTCCCACAGAGAACAGCCTAGGACCCTCAGCGGCCTCCCCCCAGTTACCCCCTCCAGGACCACCCAACTTCCCCAGTCACCTCCCAGGGGCGGCTTTTGGCAAATCCCAGGGTATGTGGTCCCTGCCCCTCCCCTCCCTAACCCATCCTGGGCCCAGCCCTTCCAGGCCTCCTCCTGGTCACTTCCAGGGCAGGCCTTTCAGGCTCTTGGGCTCCAGGAGCTGGGCTGCAGGAGGAGGGACCCCTCTCTTAGGGAAGCCTCCAGCTGTGAGGAGAGTGACCCCTCCACTGACACCTGGACCCTCCCCCTCAGGCCACCTCACCTGCTGCTGTTGCCTCTCCTGGGCTCCCTGCGGGTCCATCTCATGGGTGGCCCTCACAGATGACACCTCCTGCAGGGTCAAGGACAGGCTCAGGGAGGCCATGTTCCCTTCCCCGTGTCTCCCAGGGCCCTGATCTTGGACCCTGGCCATCTGGTGTCTATGGCTGCTCCCATTCCAGGGTGCCCTGATGCTAGATCACTCCCAGCTCCAACACTCCCTCCTCTGTGCCCTCAGGCCTGCCCAGGCCCCTAAGCCTCTCTCCTCATCAGGAAAGTGTGAGGAGGACTCCCCATGCCTCCCAGGGTCCCCTGAGGACTCAGTGTCATCTGACTGTCACCAGTGCTGTTCCCTCCCCCCTCGAGGAGGAGGAGCACAAAGCTGCTGCACATTCCTCTCCCCCTTGTACCTCATCACCCCTGTGAGGCCTGCACCACAGATCATCTCCCTCCATTTCCCAGATGAAGAGACCGAGGCCCACAGAGGGGCAGTGAATTGCTAAGGGGCCCACAGAGGAGACCGCTCCCCCTCGCAGCCAGAAGCCCTGGCCCCTGGCCTTCACTCCGCCTCCAGACACACCTCTGACCAATGTCCTGTCCTCTGGACTCTCGGGGTGTGTTGAGGCCCTCAGTCAACCTGAGCCATGGATGGAGAGGCACAAGGTGTCTCTGGGTCCCATGCAAGTGGCTTCTGTGTTTTCCAGCCCCCTGGGATTCTCTGACACCAGGCTGGACCTGAGGCCATGCCAAAGGCCTCAGCTCCCTAGAATCCCCTCAGGATGGTCCCTGCACAGAACTCCTCCTTTATTCACTCAAGAAGGGGACCCCCGTGTGCCACATCTGAGTGACAGTGTAGGGGGAGACCACGGCACTGTGTAATGGTGACATTTGCATCTTTTTTCACTTGGAAACTTCTAATGTCCCTTCTCCTTTCTCAGCTCTCATGTTTGAAGTCTGTGGTCTGAGCCTTTGTACAATGCTTAGGCCCCTCCTGCCAGGGCCTCGATGGAGGCCATTAAGAATCTGTCAGGAAGGTCCACTAAGAATCTGTAGGTTCCCTGATAATTCTGATTGCCATCTAGGGCGTATCCTTGTCGACAACGCCCCGGGGGAGACTCACTGGTTTGTCAGCAGTGACCACTATCGGGCTAGACTGCACAGTCCCAGAGAGCACACAGCTCTGTCCCAGATCCACCATTTGGCCCAAGGCTGTGCAGCCCATGTGTCCACAAGGCCTGTGTGACCTCACAGTGCCCATCCCTGGGGCAGGCAGAGGTCCCTCCCCTGCGAGCTGCAGTGAAGACAGAAGGAGCAGCAGGGGCCTGGCTTCCTGAGGACAGACTGGGCTGCTTTAGGAAGAAAGGAACCCCCACCCACTCCATCCACCCACCAGCCTGGAGGATGATGAGGGCCAGCTGATGGGTCCGCATGGAAGCCAGACACCTGCTCATTCTGCCAGCTCTTCACCTCTTGGAACAGTCCAGGCGACACCACTGTATCCCGTGACCAAGGCCTCCTGCCCCAAACAGTCCCCACCTGCCCCTGCAGCTCCCACCCCCGCTTCCTGTCCAGCTGGACAAGACAGACCGTTGTTTCTCGGGGAACCTTAAGTGAAAAACTTACCAAAGCACATCCTGCCTGGTCCCTCCCCACCTCACCTCCCGTCCTTCCAGATCTCCAGCCTCCACTCACCTCCTTAAGAAGCTTCCTGCTCTCCCGGTGGCATGTTTGGAAGATCTTTTTAACTATTTTACAGTTCTTTCTGAGGAGGGAAAAAACGAAAGAAACACTGTGGAGTGGTTTGAGGGTAAATCCCTTTTGTTTGAAAACCCAGAAGATCCAGACAGCCTGGATGAGCATTTTCACTGTGTCGTCTGAGCCCTGAGGTGTCTGGGACTGGGGAGGGGCTCTCCTATTGTCACCTGGGGCCTCCATTCTCTTATTTTCTCAGCAGATGTGTTTTAAACAGTCTTAATTTCATGTGGACAGAGAGTTCTGTTGCTGCAAACACTTGAAAATCTTCAATTTGGTTCAAGCCATGATCTGTCACTTAGGGAAACTGATTCCTGAGGCAGAACCACTGGCCTAAGTTTTCAGAAAGACTTGAAGCCTGCCAACCAGGTCAGACCCTATCCCCAGGGTTTGCTGTCTCCCAGGAGGTCCCAACTGACTGAAGGGCAATGCCAGCCCTGTGGGGGGTGTCTGGTCCACCCAGGTGGTGCTCGCATGGAGAGAGGCCTACCCACCTGGACACCTGTCTCCACGTCTCTTTTAAACGTTGAATGGAGGGGCCCTCCAGAGCCCAGAAGATCGTATGGAGAGAGGAAAGGTTCCTCAGGCCGTGGCATTCCTGGGGAAGGGAAGAGAATGAGCTGTGAGGGGGAGCTGGAGCCCTGCTTCCTCTGGCTTCTGTCCCCTCATTGATGTCTCCTGTCCTGGATGAGACAGCGGCTCAGGTAACCCGGAAAAGGCACAGCTGGAACCTGATGAGGAATACTTCCAGGGAGGAGGATTTCAGCTCAAGCCAAGAAAGGAGCCCAGGAAGTGGTGAGCTTCCTACCACTGGGACCAGGAGTCAGGTAATCGAGTCCTGACAGGAGGGGCCTAAAGTTTGTGCAAAGACTCAGACCACGGACTTCAAACGTGAGAGCTGATAAAGGAGAAGGGGCAGTTCCCCTGAATCCAGAGAGGGGCTCCCAGGGCCTCCCACATCTTACCTTGGCCACCTGGATCCAGAGCTCCACCACCCTGGCCCTGTCCTGGGCCGTCATGCTCGGGTCCCCAATGCAGGTGGTGATGATACATTCGACCACTCTGTTAAAGTGGGTCATGGTGGCATGGATGGTCGATGCCAGGTGCTCAATGCCCCTGTTGTCACCCTGGGACCAGATGGAGTCCAGGAATTCGTGGGGCCTCACTGTCTTGAAGAGCTCCTGGGGAGGACAGGGAGTGTCACCCAGCCCTGCCACAGCCTAGCTCAGCATCTGCAGCCCCCAGTCCCAGGCTGGGTCAGTGGTGAGAGCTGGAGCTCAGGAAGCTGAGAATGCGGCCTGAGGCTTGTGGGAGTCCCTGGGTCTTGCCTGTGTCCCCTGAGGGCACCCAGCACAGGATGACCCAGGAACCAATACTGTGGCGCAGGGAAGTGGCATTTGCTCGCCGCCCAGTCTCACTTCCTCCAAGCACCAGAACTTGGCTCCTGCTTGACCATCTCTAGGGGCATCTTTCACCCATTGTGACCATCCTGGGGTCTGACTCCTCTTTCAGATGCACATTCCCCGAAGGCAGCAACAACCAGGGGCTTTGTTTGTCTGCCTTGTAGTCATGTACACATGAGGTGCCTAATTAGTGTTGAGGCTGTTGAGGCCTCCTGGGCAAATGAGTGAACTACCCAAGGACGAGACAGCGCTTCAGTGTGCTCCACTTCCCCACCAAAGCGCAGACTCTGCCCAACTTCCTCTCTGCTCCACCTCATCCACCTGCACAGCCGCTCTGCATGGCAGCTGCTCTCAAAGTCCACCCCTACTGTCCACATGAGGACAGCAAAGGCTTGGGAGTTAAGAAGGCTGCTCAGGTCACGAGGGTAACTGGGGAAGCAAGAGGTTGGACCGAGATCATGGGATTCTGGATCAGGAAATGGCAGGTCTGGGGCAGCTGATGGCACAGGGAAGGCCGGCCCCACCTGCCCTGAGAGCCCCGCTGCTCACCACATCCATCAGTGTCAACTGCTCTGCCACCAGCCGGGGAGGGAACTCCAAGAAGCCAGGCTTCTCCTCCCTCAGCAGGTTCTTGGTGGTCACGTCCCAGGGGCAGGCGGGCTCTGGGGCTGGATCTGGCTCTGCTGTTATCTCTCCAGGTGGAGGGAGGATTCTCCCTGGAGCCAATGGTCCAGCTGGCTCCAGCTCAGGAGCTGGCACTGGGGCTGGAGCTGATGTTGGTGGTGGCTCTGGCCCTGGAGGGACTGATGGAGGTGACACTGGCTCCAGCTCTAGCACAGGTGGTGGAACTAGAGCTGGAGCTGGATCTAGCCGTGGAGCTGGCCCTTGCTCTGGCTCTGGAGCTGGAGGGAGCTCTGGAGATGGTACTGCAATAGGAGAAAAAAACAGTTTCACTCAAATAGCTGACTTCCCCTGTCCTGTCAAAGCCAGGAAAGACCCCACTGCCTTGAAGTGAACCAAGCCTCTGAACACTCTGCAAATTGTCTTCCCAGACTGCAGTCGCCTCACCTTCCAGCTCTGCCTCAATGGGCCGTGGATGCTCCAGCTGGACCTGGAGAAGGTAGGCGTGGCCCTGCAGCCCCGAGCCAGGCAAGCTGAGATGCAGAGAGGCCAGCTTCATGCTGAAGCAGGGATAGTGCAGGAGCTCCCAGAAATCCTGCCCTGAGTCCAGGCAGGTTTCCACCAGAGAAGAGATGGCACTGGGGGAGGCAATTGGGCAACAGAGTCAGAGGCCTGGCCTTTCCCTCCACGCTTCTCACCCAAGGCACCCTGGCTTGGGACTGGGCCCTATGCCTGCCCCTCTCCATCCAGGTGAGAGCCACATGGCAGCCCTGACCCCTGTGAGGCTGTCCTGGCAGTGGCAGGCCTGCTTATCCAGCAGGTTGACACAGAGTCTGTTGTGACTCTCTTCCCACTGACACTCTTCTCCTGAAGGTCTGGGACACAGCCCACCCCAGCCCTCCATGCACTTGTGCAACTGGATTGAGCACTGAGACAGATGTGTGACCAGGTTGCTCACACACCTCCTGTTCTGGGCCTGGAGGCGGTGGTCAGAAGAGGTAGATGTGGAGAAGGGGAGGCAGATTCAAATGGGTCTGTGGTGGGAATGGGTTTCTAGGGGAGAACTCAGCCCAGCCACCCCTCTGGTTCCCAGGGGTCCTGGCACCCATCCATAGCTCTGTGACTCCTGTCCTCCTGGAGTGGAAGCCACCAGGCCTCTGCCTTCCCATGGGAACCAACAGACGCGTGAGATGCGGCTCTGACAGGCTCCCCTCAGCCACAGCCTCCATCTCTCCCCCACAGCTTGTGCTTCAGAGACAGGAGCCCGTCCTTCTGCACCCAAACACCACTCACTTTTTTAGGTGGTCCTGCGCTCTGCCCTCCTGGCTGGAATAAGGGGAGATGCCTCCAGATGTAAAGGAGGCTCTGAGGGCATCCCTTGGGATGGACGGTGGATGACAAGACCTGCGAATGATGTCGAATGTCAATGTCTGACTCTCAGATGGAAATTGAGGCCACGCATTGTGTCTCCTTCATTCACTGAGTTTACTGTCTCCAAATGTCCTGCATGCAGTAGGTGCTTAATCTACATGGTTCAATAAATGTTGTCCACCCAGAACCATCCCAGACACCTGAGTGGGCCTAGGGCCTCTCTGCTGCCCCAGAGATCCTTGATTGGCTACCCCAAGGAAAAGGACCAGGACCAGCTGGATGGAATCTCCAACTCCTTGACAGGGTGGTTTCCATGTGCTTTTCCAAACTCAGAAAGGCCGCATCTCAGAGATGGGTGAGGCAGACTACTTTTCACGGGGAAGAGAGAAATAAACACCATGAACAACCACAGCACGTCCACAGCCCTCTCTGCAGAGCCAGGCACCATGTAAGCACCCGCCATGGCTGATCCCATGAGTTCCTACAAGATCCCCATGAAATTTATCCTCTCCCACCCTACTTTTCAGAGGAGCAAACTGAGGCTCAGAGAGATTCTGTGACACTCCCAGGACACACAGCTGGCAGGGGGCAGAGTCACCACTGTGCTGAGGAGGGAGTGGCCACTCACCTAGTAAACAGCTGGTCCAGGACCTGGTGGGATGTGTCTAAGGCCGAGTAGTTGACCATGAAGGTGGTGAAGCTAGAGATGTTCCTCCTCAGGAAAGCTGGTGCGATGGACTCTGTCAGCTTCTCCATCATGCCTGTCTGGAGGGCCCGCATCCTGCAGGCCTCATTTAAATTCACGGTGGACTCATCCTCACACTGAGGGAGAGGAGGAGGTACATACACTCAATGACATCATGGTGAACCAGCGGGAGGATTGAGGTGACTTTCTACCCTCCTGTGTAGCTGGTGGGAGGGAGTGGAGGTCCAGATTCCTTTGGGAGTGGGACTGTGGAGCACTCTAATGAGAAAACCCTGGGGGGTTCCAGGGGAGACTCAGATTTGAGTCTGCATTCTAGTAGTGCCTTGGTCATCTCAGAGTCCTGGGTATGAAGACCCCTCTGCACCCACACTCACCTCAGACCAGCCCTCTTCATTGATGGACTGGTGCACCTGTGTCCTCTCCAGGGAGATGGCGAACTGGAAACCATCTACCAGCTCCTCAACCATCACTTGGGTGCAGTGACAGTGCCCAGAAGTCAGGCCAGGAGGCATCAGGGGCCTGCCTGGACTTCGCCACAGAGGGAAACCCCACCACAGTTCAGACACAGAGGGGCATCTGCATAGTCTCCATCAGGGAAGGAATGTGATGACACCTCGATGGCCTGGGATTCACGTGTGGGTAGAAGAGCTTGGTCCCCAGCACTCACCATCCTCTCCTGCAGCCAAATCTTCAGTATGAACATGACACACCACCAGATCTCCACCATTTAGCTACCTGCTCCTGCTCTGGGTGGTTCCTCCTCATACTACCTTCTCTAACTCCACCTCCCACACACACACACACACACACACACACACACACACACACACAATGAGGGTCAAGGGGTGTGGGGCTGTCCATTTGGGATCACAGTTGTGGGCTGACCTAGAGTGGCCTGCCCTGGGCTACACTGTTACCTGATGGTTCCTCCTGCCAAAAGGCCACAGACATTCGAGGTGAGGGCTGAGCCAATGTCTAATGCGACTTAACATGCTCTCATTCTTGGCTTTCCGGGGGCCAGAGCCTCGGAAAGTCACGGGACAACACGAGAACATCCTGCTGTGTCGAGTGTCTCCACTCAAATGAACTGGACAGGAGGCTGTGGTTACAATGTGGGTGCCTGGTAACCAGAGTTCTAAGTTCTGTTGGGGGCTGTCACCAAGGAAGTGAGGTCACTTCTTCAAGGTTCTATTACTTGGCCCCTTCCTTCAATCAGACCCACCCAAAGCCCCCTCTAGGCTGTTGGCTGCTCTCCCTCCTTGCCCATGTCATCTCCATCACTGTACACAAATATCCATCACCACCCTCCCCACAGCTCCTTGGGAGTGGAACCAGTGGCCAGCTTTGAGGAGACAGAGCTGAAGTCACACCTCTTTTATCCTACCAGTTCTGTGTCCTGGAAAAGCCACTGTGCCTCTCAATATCTCCCCAGTCTCCCAACCTGCATAATGGGGATGGTGCTAAAACAGCTTTCTAGGATCATCGTCAGGTGTATATGAGATAATAGCTACGACACCTGTGGATTGGTGTCACATGTGTCTAATGCTGAACCTCCCATCTATGTCAGTTCCATCTGTGCAGCCTCCACAAACCCCCGCTCCATACTTCTTGTCACACATCATTGGCCTGAATTTGGTCTGGTCACTCTTATCTGCAAGAGGGGTTAGGAATTTTATCTTTTAGTTTGTTGAATTGCCACCCAAAATAAAACTGATTCTTTGTTCTGAATATTAAGGGAGAAGGTGAACAGTGGAAACTACCCGTGCTCTCTCCCTACACTAACCTTCAAGTTGAAGGGGAGGAGATGATCTTTTCAGATGAATCAAGCATGTATTTACCTACCACAGGCTCTCTTTTCTTGTTGTTTATTCCTCCACAGAGAACAAGAATTCTTGCTTCCAAACCAGAATGTATGAGACGTCCACTGCCCTCTGTTCCCAGCAGAGTGACCAGAACCAATTTGTTGGCTTTTATTTGCCTGGCCCTTGTAAGTAGATCTGAGAACATTCTTTCTATGTCCTTCATAGAGTGGGTCTGGGAGGGTCTGAGGTTGTAGAGAATTGTAGGCAAATAGCAGGCTCCTGAAAAACTGAGTCAAATTTGAATCTCTGTAATTCGAAGAAGGAGAGTGACATCAGCATCATGGTGGAATAAGACACCTTCTGTTTTTCTACTCCTGCACTAACAATGCTTTGGCATCCATCCATAGACAAAAGTGCCTTTGTGGGAGAAGTGGGATCCAGCACCATATGCCAAGGGACCCAGAGGGCGTCTCACCCACCCATGCATCTGGTAATAGGCAGACAGACCTCCGTCCCAGCTCTGGACCCTGCAGTGGCCCGTGAACCAGCTCAAGCTCCTTTCAGCTGCTGCATGGAAACCCCTGAAAACACTGTCTTAGATCATGACACACAGAGGAGAGGGCCTTTGTGGAAGTCCAGGTTTCAAGAAGAGACGTTCCAGCCCTCTGTTGGAGCACAAAAATATGAGTGTGGATGGGTTGAAGAGTTTGGGGGCATTGGCAGATAGGTACTCTTAGAGGGCTTTAAAGGCTGTGGATCCTGTAACTGCACTGAGCACTCCATCAAGAAGTCTCCCATGACTTGTGGGGTATGCCTCACCCATGGATCTCCCCAGCTGGCCCTTAGGCACCCCCAGTGCTCTGCGTGCCCCACATACACACACCTCCACCCTAGGGCTTCTTCCCTGTGTATGCTCCCAACAGTGGTGGTTAGAGTGAATTTTGGAGGACAGCTAGTGAGCACGTGCAGAAACTTAGTCCAAATCTGCAGGCCAGAGAGAGACCACAAACTTGAGGTTTCACACAACCTCTGGAATACAAAAGGGAGGCTGTCAGCGCCCAGCCTATTACATCACAGCATCAAGAGAATGCATACAAGCTGGAGAATTCTGCCATTAATGAACAAATTAAAAATGCTGGGATTATACTGGTATAACACATTAAAATACAAATGTGTTATTGAAACATATATTAAGTTTTAAAAAATGACATTTCAAATGTTGGAAAAATTAAGTTTGAGAAACCTTGTAGGTGGTCAGTAAACATCTGTCCCTCCCGCCGTCTCCAGAGCCGCCGTATGTATATGTATGGATACACACACACAGATAAATATTCCCCCTATAAGTTCTATATATAGAGAGAAGCATATGTGCGTGTGTGTCCACAAACACTCATACATATATATAATGCATGTACCTATGTATATCACATACATGTATGTATACATGATAGAATACTCACATGCACATGTGTATATCTCTACAATTTCACCTTCAATAAGGTAAATTTCTGGTTTGTATTGACTCTAAATAACTCTGCATTTTAACTTGTTAGGTCTGTTTCAGTTTGTTTTCCCCCAACTTTCTGGTTAGTCCTCTGGGCACTTCTCAATTGGATAACTGTTATGGTTTTCATTCGTTGTTGTGCTTTCATTCTCTTTTTAATAAACATATTTGTTGAAATATGACATACAATCAGAATAGAGCACAAACCCAAGTGTAAAGATCAAAAAGTGTACACATGTGTTAACACCACCCAGGCCAACAAACAGAACATGACCAGTTCTATTTATAGTAGATTAAACATGATATATATAATAGACAATAACCGCAGTTACCCAGATTATTATTTCTCCTTTTTCAGGAAGTAGCACACTGAATAGCAATGCTTAAAGCAAATTTGGTCATGATGTGGCCTGCTTCAAATATGTAGCTGGATTTGGAAGGTTAATTTTTTTTAGGAATACATGAGTTTAGTTCCAGAAAAAAAGAGGCTTGTAAATTTCCTTTCCTGTAATGACCTTGTAAGATTTTTGTAGCAAAGTTAAGCTATTCTCATAAAATAAATAAAAAAGTTTTTCCCATTTTTCCTGTTCTGTGGAAGAGCTAGAGTCAATGTGTATTATTTCTCTCCTGAATGTTTGGTGGAATTTGCCAGCAGCGGTGTTGGCCACGATGAAATGTGGGAATGTTTTAAACTATGGATTCAGTTTCTTCTTTAGATATGGGACTATTCAGAATTCTCATTTCTTCTTGAGACAGTTTTGGTAACTTTCATTTTCCTGGCAATTTGTGAATTTCATCTAAATGTTCAAATGTACTGACATGTTATTTATAATGACACGTGTGTTGTCAGGGAAGGTCTGGGGTGAGTCTCCTGGGGGCGGAAGTCAAGCTCAACTCATGTGTCCCCGCAGCTTCAGGCACCTGGATGCTGGAGGGAGAGCTTGTTCTCATTGCAGGACGAAAGGCTGAATGCTTTTCTTTTCGCCCTCTGCTCTCCATTCACACCAGCTCAGGAGACCTTGTTCCTGGCCAAGTTGGCGTGCAGGCAACGACCCATGTAAATTCTTCCAGGCCTGGTGGATATTTGGAATTTTTTTCTCAAATGTTCTCTTGAAACCACATGGCCACATTTGTATAATATTCTCTCTTTATTTTCTATTTGAGTCAGTTTTGGTAATCATATTTTCAATTTTTAAACTGTACAGGGCTGTGTCTCTTAGACTCCTAAGTGTTTTGTTTTAACTCCTTCAAACTTCTCCCAGATGTTCCTGCCTTACAGTGATTCCTTCTTCATGGGAGCTCTGAAGCTCTTCCTAGCTGCCTTGTTGTTGACAGTGGCAGATACACGAGTTTCATGGGGCAGAAGTTTAGGCAGTTTGATTGCCAGCCTTCTGCTGCCCCATTCTCAACCCACAGATGCCGTGCTTCTCTGCTTGTCCCAGAGCCTTCACTTGTAATTACTCTTCCTCCCCAGGGCTATCTCCAATCTCATGTTGATATTATTGCTGTTCTCTGAAGCATTTGATGACGTGTTCAAATGAACAAGCATTTTGGATCCTGAACCAAAGAACCATTTACAAAACACACTCTGAATGTGATCTGCTTTTCCATTCATTAAACTTTTCTCATAAACTTCATCACTTTTCTCCATGTGTGTGGAATTCAGTAAGGATGTTCCAGAGCCCAGGTGATGTTACTTGATTTAGCTATAAATTCTAAGGCTTCAGGAGCGCTGTTGCCACAGATGGAATGAGTTGGCTTGGCATTCTTCCTTAATTAAGTGATTACATTGGATTTGAAGATAATTGTGGTTTGAGTCTTTTCCCTAAGGAGCCCCATCCGTCTCAGCAGGTTTCAGTACAAGAACTATAAGTATGTTGTGGCCTTGGTTTTTGCCATTGAGGAAATCAACAGAAACCACCATTTTTTACCCAACATATCTTTGGGAGTTGATCTCTATAATGTCCTGCACTATGAACAGAGGACACTGGAGAGTTCACTCACTTGGCTCTCAGGGCTGGGCAACGACATCCCAAATTATACCTGTAGGAGAGAGAGCAAGTCTCTAGCAGCCCTTACTGGAACAACATGTGCAATTTCTGCCCAGATTGGAACACTGCTGGAACTGTACAAATTTCCACAGGTAAGGCTGTGTGGGATGGGGAGACATGAAACCATGTCTACTTTGATGCCATTCTCAGGTGCCTGAAAAGGAAGAAAGGAGGAGACTGTGTTTATGCATCTCTCACAGGATGTAATCTCCAAGGACGAGTGTATAGAGTCTTAGTGAGGTATGCACATTTCCTTTATTTGGTATCCCTAAACTCTATGATTTCATCCATGTCCATTGATAACAAGGTTCCAGGGACCATCTGCTCTTGGCTAGATTGGGTCCCAAGCCTGAGTCAACAAGCCATTTGCATGAACAACCTCTGCAGTGATGCAAATGAACTGCATCAGAGGAGGCGATGTCAGGTGTAAGGTGAAGGTGACAGACAGGGCCCATGCCACTCAGGGCTCAGACAAGAACAATCCAGCATCAATGCCTCCAAAGTGCAAGATAGGGAGGGACAGACTCACACACCCAGGGCCCAGGGCAGCCACAGAACATTCTGTGTGTGACCCATGCATGGCTGCACACCAATCATGAGTGCAGAAACACCACAAACCCATGAGTCCCTGCCTGGGGAATCAATAGTCATGCTGAATTTATAAGATTCCAAATCAGTAACTCAAGATCAATGCAGAAATAAAGTTGCATTTTGATTTTCTAAAAATTGACCTCCTTTCCTTTTCCTCAGTTCTTTTAACCATGTTAATTCCGGGATCAATATGTTGTGATGATCCACTTCTGCACCCTCAACATTGGTTTCCTCCATTATTAATGCTGTTGTGAGAAATTCCTCCCTTGCCTCACCCTAAAGCAGAGGATACTAGCTGGAAGGAGCCCCTGTATTCCCCATCACCCCAAACATCTATGACTAAGACAAAGGTCACACTTACACACCTCTATGGCCCTGGAGCAAAGGGGATTTTAGGGCAGTGAAACCATAGTTCTATATGATTCTGTAATGGCGGATACATATTACTATGCATTTGTCAAAACCCATAGAATGTACAACACAAAGAGTGACCCTAATTCCAACTATGGACTTTCATTAATTATAAGGTATCTGGACTGGTTCAGGAATTATAACAAATGTACCACACTAAAGTTAATACTTTGTAGTTAATAATGTTACAGTAATAATGTTATATAAATTATATAGATTACTAATGAGATGTTAATAATAGGGAAACTATGTTGGGGGGGATTAGGGTATATATAGGAACTCTCTACAATTTCCACTTAATTTTTCTGTAAACCTAAAACGATAAACCTATAACTGTAAAACGTTATAAGAAATAAAATCTATTTTTTTAAACCATATTTTCCTATCTGGTAGACTCTAGCTGCATGTCACCATTGAGCATTTAAAATGGGGCTAGTCCAAATTGAGATGTGCTGTAAGTGTAAAATACACAATGGGTTTCAAAGCTTTTATATAAAAATATGAATGTATAATACCTCAATGATAATTATATATTAACTACATGTTGAGATGATAATTCTTGGGAGATGTTGGGTTAAATAAAATATATTAAGATAAAAAATGAAAGGCTTACATGGCTACTGACTTGGGAATTGCAAGATGCACAACTACACACACACACGAGACTCTGGCTGAGGCAGAGTCTTCTAGGTTTTGCAACCACCTCATAAACTTATGGTCTCCCACACTCAAACCCACCTCTCCTGACTTGGAGCAAGGCTATTGCTATGGGTTGAATTGTGTCTCCCAAAAGATATGTTGATGTTCTAATCCCTGGAAGCTATGAATGTGACCTTATTTGGAAAGAGGGTCTTTGCAGATGTGATCAAGTTAAGATGAGGTCATTAGTGTGGACTCTAATCCAATATGACTGGTTGGAGAGGAAACAGCATTTCATGACAGAGGCAGAGATTGGACTGTTGCAGCTGCAGCCAATGAACACCAATGATTAGCGGCCACCACCGCAAGCTGGGGGAGTCAAGGAAGGGCCTGCTGCTACTTTGATATCAGATTTCTAGGCCTCAGAACTGGGAGAGATTGAATTTCTTTTGTTTTAAGTCACCCGCTTTGTGCTATTTTGTTACAGCAGCCCTGGAAAGTCATACAAGTATAAATGGCAGAAGTCGTGTCACACAGGAAACATAAAACAGAGGCAGAAAAAGGGGGATTTATTCTCTTCCTTCCAGGTTGGAGTGGTTTCCAGAAAAACTGGTTGCTGTAGCAGAGGTCCCTGGTGTCACTGTGGTTTTTCTGGGGCCACAGGAGCTGGTGAAGATGTTGGGCTGTTTGAGGAGACAGAGATAGTGGTATGCGGAGCTCTAACTATTATGCTGGAAATTTTGGAGATATTTGTGATTCAAGAGTCCTTAACCGGGGAAAAGGCCGTCACAAGGTTATTGGAATCAGGTCCGACTTGCCCTTCCCCACTGATGTCTGAGAAAAATGGGACCTTGTCCAATGCATGATGAACCAAAGAAGACCTTCCATGTAAGCTGACTTATAATATTGAAAATTTTCCAAACTCTTAAGTGTCTGTTGATAGGATGCTGGTTAAAGCTATTATAATAAATTCAAATTAAGTACTCTAGACATTAAAAATCAAATCGGAGTCTATTTTTTGAGCAAAAACTAAGTTTAGCTATTATAGGATACCAACGTTGTGAAATGAAATTTTTATGTTTATCTACATAAGAGGAAAATTGGCTGGAAGACAAAGCACCAAAATATTAATAGGGACTATCTTTGAAAGATGAACTTACAGTTGACTCAGTTTTCATTTTTTTTTCTCTTTGCTTACCTGATTTTCTGCTAAAATGATCATGCAATTTTGGTAATAAGGAAAATTGTGTATTGTTTTACATGACTAGACCATCATCGCTGAAGATTCTATGAAACAGGTGGGAGAAATAAGGGATCAGGTGTGTCTCTGACTTTTGTCAGGAAACAGCGCTCAAACCTCTGGCTACAAGAGGAGTGCTGCTTTTCTGGGGTAAGGGCTTAAGCAGCTTATTCCCACTCCAAACAGAAAATGATCTAACGTGCAGTTCAAGCCTGCAGATAAACTGCTGAACCTAAAAGACAGTTGTCTTCAGATCACTGTTATCATCTCGTCTTCTTTTAGTCTGCTAAGCTGCAGCATCGCCTTATCCATCCTGTGTCATCCATGCGCCCCTGTTGTTGATGGTGGTGGTGGTTGTGTGTGTGTGTATGTGTTTGTGTCGAGGTAAAGGTGAGGGGAGGGAAAAGGTCAAGGAAATAATAATGGCAAAGATGGCATCATAAAATTGAGACTTCACAAGTACTAGCCACCAGACTTAATCTGACATGCACCTTAAAATCCTGTGTCATTAAAATGTGACATTGGTGACAATCCCAACTAAATAAGAATACACCTCTAATTGTTGACTCTGTTTCACTCTTGAGTTTCTGTCCAACTTTCGTGTTTTGCCTTTTTTTTGGCAATACTTTATTTTCTAAAGAATGAAACTCCTAGGAAACAGTCCCTTAATAAACATCGAATCTGATTCCCAAGGGCCAATTATCCACTCTTATAATGGTCTCTCCACGATCAAAAATGTGAAAGACCGTTGGCTAGAGTGGAAATGTTGGAGTTATGCCAGTGGCACACTGTATTTCCCTAATTGAACTTCTGCACCTGGTTTGGCGGAAACTAAGAAACAGTACTGAACTCTGCAATGTGCAGGATGGCAAAAAAGGTCAGCCCCAGGCCGACTCCAAGACCCAGAAGGCATTTGTGGATGCCAGCTATTAACCTAAATTATCTTTGTTCTCTCTCAGGACTCTACTGCTTTCTTGCTTTCGTTGAGATTCAAAAGTGTTCAACCCAAGGTTTGTTGATGGTGAAGGAAGTGGTTAGTACCTCTTGCAGTTCTACAGCATTGGGTTTTCAACACAGTCCCTGTGTGTGATTTTATATTATCCTACAACCATTTGGAGGTAAGAAAGACAAACCTTGTCCTCAACCTGTTTCCGATGGAGAAAGTGTGGCATAGAGATGGTAAGTGAGCTTCTTAAGTAATGAAGAGAATATCACACAGAGAATGGAGGCCAACGCTATTTGATCTACAGGTAGACAATCGTGAGTTTGAACCTCTGCTCCCATAGATACCAAGAGATGACCTGGGGAGAATATAGAACCTCTCTAGGTTGCTTCTTCCTCAACTTGATATGGGAATGATAATATTTACATGCTATGGCTATTTTGAGGAAATGCAATAAAATAAATAGAACACCTGAATGTCATTTTGTGGGATGCCTTATGTGTGATAAACGCTTAGTAGTGATAGGCGTTATTTTAATCAAAGCTTCATTTAACTAGATTCTTAATGGCAAAATGAGAGAAGGCACATTGCTTCACTCCTTTATTAATAAGTAACTTTATTACAAAATAATGCAAAATGGCATTTTGTCCATTGTTTCCATTATGTAAAAATAATGACCCTTCAAATGCTTCTGATACTCACTCTTTATAACCAGAAGAGAGGAATCTCACTGTTTCCTCACTTCCTGCGGCCATAGAGGGGCAGCTACAATAGGTAACATTTTTGCAATATTTCGCAGAATATATATGGCTCTTTTGTCTACTTGAATATACTTCTTTTTTTCCCTAAAAATAACACCTTAATCAAATGAGCATGTATAGGTTTTCATTGGAAAGTAAATCTACGGTATTTGCATTTGAGTATTCCATTACTCGCTAAAATGGAAGCTGATTTAGATTCAGAAAGGATATGGATTTATAGCTGTTGAGGAAGATAAGAGGGTGCAAAATATTTGTACATAATTTGAAAATTACATGGAATCTAAAGACCAGAATTATCCATCAGTAGTTTCTCCTGGGAAAACCTAAAATGAGACCCCATTACAACTGCTGTTGTGTGTCCACAATCATGCGCGTGCACATTGAAACATGGTGCTGTAATAGCCTCCATGAAGGTTTTTCCCTAGTATGCCAGACTCTATCCGTCCTGCAATCTACCAGCTGGGAGACCAGGGGCAAGTGACTTCACTTCTTTGAACCTCATTTTCCTGGTCACTAAAATGGCTTTAAGAGTTACTGTATGAAGAGGCCTGCTTCAATGATTAAGTAAGATAACTCCAGTAAACTGCCTGTTTCAGTACTCGCCAGAATAAGTGCACAATAAGTGTTGTTTCTATTTCCTCCGACTCAAACACTGATCATAATGTTGGAAATAAGATGACTTCTCTATTGCACACCAGCAATGAAGAACACTTCTTCAGAGGCCTGCAGAAGCAATGCATTAGTGAGTTCAGGACTCAGGGCTTACATAGGGGCTCAATGGATTCAGATCATTTCATCCTTTCCCCAGGTGGTTGGTCAAAGTGAAATGTCAGAAATCATACAAAATGGTATTAAAAGTGTTGTTTCTTCTTCAGTTGAAGATGGTATGTCTTTTATTTCTTTTCAAAAATACTATTTGGAAGAAAAAGTGAAAATGAGGTGAATTTTCTTGTCTTTCTCAGTAATAAAGTCCAAGGACAAATTGTATAGGTGTGAAGAGGGAGGAAAAAAGGAAGAAGACCAGAAAAATAAAAAGTAAAATAAAAGGAAGAGAAAAGAATTAAAAGATATTAGATGGAGTGATTTTATTTAAATGAGTGCATAATCTCCCAGGTGAACAATTTAGATGCATGTTTTGGCACACATTTTTAAAAATTTTTATTTACTTTATCATATGTTAGAGGATGAATCTCTTTCTTTATAATTTTATCTCATTTGGATTAAATACAAAAGTTTCAATATCACAACTAATGAAATTAAAAGTAATTTAAAAATTAAATCTTATACAAATAAATCTGCCCCCTGAATCATAGCCATCTGCTTCCAGAGATGATGGAGAAAGGGTGTGAGATAGGACAATGGATAAGAAGATATAAAAGGGACTTGGATCTTGGGAAAAGGAGAGGAGATGGAGGGGATTAGAGAGAAAGCTTCATGAGGAGAGAGAAAATGAGTCATAGGTTTGGTGAGGTGATAAAGAAGGAAGAACTAGAAACAGAACTGGTGTTGAAAACAATCTGAGGTTTAAGAAGTCCAATATGAACCTGGGAATTTTGGCTGATGGAAAACTATAGCTTTAAATAGTGACAGGGTGACTCATGACACCTCACTGAGTTGATGTAAAAGAATGAAATAAAGGTCAAGAAATTCTAAATCAAGTCTTATTAAAAATTCTTAGGGTTTTCATGAGAGAACTCTTTTATTCTAGAAGCAGCTGAGATGCAGAGGTTCTCAAGCCTGAGCATCATCGTCATCCCCTGGGGAGCTTGTTCAAACAGATTCCTAGCCCAGGACCCAGACTTAGATTCAGTAGGGCTGGGGTGGAGCCAGGAAATTTGCATTTGTAACAAGCTCCCGGGTGATGCTGATGCTGCTGGTCCAGAGACCACACCTTGAGTAGGACAGTTCAAGAGGATTGCTCCAATGTTTTCCAAAAGAGTTTGAGTCCCTGCTGAAAGAAAATTTTTTTTTTCTAATAACATAAGCTGGCAACACCAATCATGTTCATTGATCATCCATTGAACAAATGTTTACAAAGTGAGTACCACTTGCCGAGTGTCACACTCAGCACATAAAAGGATTCAAGTAACCAAGACTCAAGTTGACTTGAGGCAGCCCAGGGTCTAAACAGAGTTCCTATCCTCTCCTCCACTCTAACGGTTGTTGTGACTGTGAAAATGTCTCCACTACTTGTCCCCCAAATGCAACGTGCAATAACATCACAAAGGGTTATGGATCTACCACTGACACAGGATTTATATCATGTCCTGGAAGGGAAAATTTTACAAATGGCACAGAAGATTGCAATGGTAAGTCCAAATAGAGTAACAGCCTTCGAAAATCAGAACAGAGGTAGTTGCAGCAAAATTGAACCAGTTCCTTAGAATATGACGTGAAATTCTAGAGAAAACCTACCGAAGTGAGCAAAGATGCCAGGAAGAAAACAGGTCATAGAACCGAAACGTGACACCAGGCCTACAATTGATTTTTCTCTTTTATTGGTTGCTTTAAAAAAATAACAGTGAATGTTGAAAGTAGTCCACACCTTAGAGTCTTAACTCATTCTGCAATAACAGCCTAATAGACCAGGGTTTTCAATCAAAGCCCAAGGCCATCCATAGTTGGAAACGTTACTAAGCAGATAGAGAAGCCTGTGCACATTATCAAATTAAAACCCAGGAAACAAATGGGAATTGTAACAGCATAACAGTTGACTTTTCCCATTTATCCAGTCCCTGTCCTAGATGTGGACATTGTATGAACAGGTTAGTCTTCTATTCCCATTTTGATTCTCTCTATGATACTGGAGAATTATTGCCTCTGTGCACAGCAGGCTGTTACTGCTAAGAATTCTCCCAAAGAACATACACTCTGATAATTTTTAAGCTCTTAATATCTTAGGAAAATCTCTTATCTCTTCAGTCCAGCTGTCCTTATCAGTGGCTCCCAAACCTGTATGCTGAATGAAATCACCCAGCGTTTTTCTGAAAACATCAGATTCTGAGTCCCAACTTCTCTGAAATTCATTTTACTGGGTCTGAGATTTACTTTGGGATTTATATTTTCAACAATTATCTCTAAATATTTCTGATGCTGTGAGTCCACAGAAACGTCTTGGGCACCACTACCAATGGATAGGTGGAGCGTATACATTCAGCTGGTTTGATTATGAACTGTTTGCTCCATTCCACAGATGAGGATGAATGCCACTGACTGACCACCCCAAAATTATTGGACCTATCCAATTGGAAGCTACCTTCGTACCCCTCAACCTGGTTTGGCTCCAAGTAAGGGAAAGTCAAACTTCACACGTGAAGAGGAAGAATGCACGGGTAAGTATTAATAAATCCCAGTGCCTGCGGACCACCAGGAATGCATATGATGTCCAAAGTGTTAGGTTTATTAATGTGCTGCAGCAAAGTGAACCTCCCATTGGGAAGCTTCAGTGTCTCAGTAAGAAGATGCTAGAAGGGGCTTATTGAAGTGTCTGGCCTTATGCCACGTGGCTTTGAGGAAAGCTAAGGAAGCAAGGGTTTCTTCTGTAAACGGTCCTGTCAGGAAATGAGTGCAAGTTGATAACTGGATATTTTCACTTTCAGGTAGGAGAAGAGACTAATGAAGTTGGGTAAGAGTTGCCTTTGCTTCAGAAGCAGAAGCATCCCTGTCAGCCAGGAGAGTGGAATGTTTGGGAATTTGTCAGGAATGCAAATTTTCAGGCCCCACCCCAGACCTACTGAATTGAAATCTGTGGGGATGGGACCCAGCAGCGTGTTTGAACAAGCCCTCCAGGCAGTGCTGATGCACACCAGAGTTTGAGAAGCACTGCCTTAGCCCAACCTACAACAGTAGTCAAAAAAGGTGGCAGGGGACACGCCATAAAAATCATGTCAAGAATTCTTGCCCACCAATGCTGGTGATAGGTTACACTGTTTTATATAATAAAACAGGGACCGTGGCTAGTATAGGGAATAGTCTATAGAGATGGTATAAGGAGTTTGAGAGAAATATTCAGGAACATTTGAAGGTAAACATTCTTCATTAATGTTACTCTGTTTCCCTGGGTCTCCAAAACATTTTTTTTTTTTTTTTAGAAAACTTGATCCTGTCTCACGTTTAGATACTTGATGCGACAGGAATCTGAGAAGAAAAATGGGGAGACGTTTTTTCATCTTGTAAGGTCAAATAGTTCCTGACCTTGAGGAAGTAACTCTCTCCAGCTTCTCTTCTATTTTTCATTCTTAGAAATCAACCCTAATTCTTCTCAACTTGGCAAAAATAAATTTTCCAGAGACTGTGAAGTCCAAGTGAGTTTCATACCGTCATCATCTTGTGAACTGGGCATGAGAAGGGGCAGACATAGAATATACTTAAGACTCTCGCAACATTTTTCAATATGTTGTGTGGTAGATATTTTTCCAAATACGAACCTAAATGTACCAGCTCTATTTATTCGTTAGATACCCGCTAATGTAAAATGCTACTTTTCAAAATGCAATGTGATAACTAAAACATGGTGCGGTGTGTATAGAAATTCTGTGTACTATTTTGCAATTTTTTTGTGAATTGGGTGGGGAACTGACCATTAGCCCTATTGCAGCCCTGGAGCTGGGCATCCCACACACATGACTTTAGTTCTTACACTCTCTGCTCTCTTCGTTTCACCTATTTTCATATTTCCCTAACAGGAACAACATTTTTAATTAATGCAGCTTTATATCTTTTAATAACTCATAGGTCATGGCATTAAAAATTTTCCTTTTTTTCTGAATCTCAGTTGAGCATGCCTTTCTTTAATACTAAATGTGTTGAATGCCAGAAAATATCCCTCGAGTGGTCAATTCAGATACTAAATCTCTTATAACTGATTTTGATTTTTACATATTGACTTGTTCTGAGAAAACTACTGGCAAATTGTACTAACCATCTATAAATGCATAATTAGCTTTAAGTCAACATCATGGTCACATGAACTATCAGCCACTCAAAGTCTTGGCTGCCCAAGTTAAATACACATATTTCTATGAAGCCCAGATCTCTGTGGTATAAAGAAAATGTCCAAATTGCCATTCTAGTGTGTGTTTTACTAGCTGACTTTCACAAATTATCAGAATAACAATAAATGGATTTGCTCTGACTTAGTGAGGCTCTCAAATAGGTGTGGAAATGGGAATGCAACACTCTCTTTAAAGGTTTGAAATCCTTTCTAATATTTTAATATCTTTTCATGCTTGGTGATTCTCAAACTTGACCATACATTAGAAACACTTGGAAGGCTGTACAAAATGTACTTATACCTGGGTCTCTGATGAATCAGAATCTCTGAGGTTAGAGTCCTATTGTCTATATAGTTTAAATTGTCAAATGGTTCTAATATACAAGGGTGGTTGAGAACCATCACAAATGGCTCCCAGGGTTTCCTCTCAATCATCTGGCTAGCAGGCCAGATCACTGGAATCCTAGTTCATTTTCGAAGGAAAAGGGAGCACATACAGAATAAGTATCCAAATCACTAGGAGAACGGGAGGTTCGGAGAGATTTTAATAGTTAAAACTATTTCCAAAAGAGGGCCTGTGAGTCTGCACTGAGGATACTATGCTTCTCTCTCCTTCCACCCACCCCCTAAAAGTTCCTCAGTCTAGAAGCCCACAGACGTATATGTATTTGGCTTAATTCAGTAGGTAAACAGGTGAAAACAGATGTTCTTTTCTGGCCCAATACATGAAGTCTCTGATATTTCACCAGATTCTTTTACCATATTGATTAACTCTATTCATTTTACTATTTTTTAATATAGTTGCTGTTTTAGTCAATTGGTTAACAATGAATATTTACAGTAAGAGAATAGCAGACAGCAGAAGAGGGAGACCGTGAACAAGAAAAGCAACACATACATGAAAAATAATGACAGAAAGGACAGAATGTGGGACAGGAAGGCAGAGCTGTATTCATCCATAGTTTTTCGAGAAGGGACCCGATAACAGGAGAACAGTTACTTCCTACTAGGTTTGAACAATTGCGTTGATTTCCCAAGCATTCTTTTGCAATGCACCTATCATCTCGATATGTAGGAAGACAAGCATCCCCAAGGAAGGTGTTTCTTTAGTTCCAAATCTCTAGAGAAAGGTCTTGGGCACAGAATATTCAGTTTCAGGCATCTCTTTCCATTTTCCTTAGTGACATTTTCTATATTTTATGGCAGGGGATAGCTAATTCTTTTGATCTCCTCGCAAACGTTACTGCCTATGGAACTGCCGGAAACAAAGAAGAAACGGCTGTGATGCTAACTCTGCGTCTTCAGGGTGTTCAATCAGCAGCATACGGTGCAGCTCAGAAACAAACCACAGAGCGGAAACGGAGGGTAGAGACACAGTTTATGGGTAAGCCCACACCAGTCACTCTTCCTCACAAGGCATCTGCTTGGATGAATGTGTTTCAAAATGGGTTGTCTCTGCAAAAAAAATTCATGGACCACAATGAAAATAAGACCCTTTCAGAACCTACACAGGCCAGGAGTCATGAAGTTTCCACAGAGTGTTATTGAATAAAGTAACTTGTGTCCTAGAATAATGAAATCATGGGTGGAAAGATTGCGACTGGTCACTCTCAGTCTAACCACATATTTAACATTCTTTTTGGGTATTTTCCAGGTTTGTATTTCAATGGGCACTTGTCCTTCAGCTGCTAAGCTGGAGGACTTATAACTTATCTAGTGCATGGTTTCTTGACTTTGGCAATATTGATATTTGGGGCTGTTCATTCATTATTGTGGGGACTGCCTTGTCTATTATAAAATGATTAGCAGCAAACCTGGTATCCAGATGCCAGAACCTCACCCTGACATCATGACAAACCAAAATATCACCAGATATTACCAAATGTCCCCTGGCGGGTACAAATCACCCCTGGTTCAGAACCACTGATGTGGAGAAATAAGATGTAAGTACATGAAATAGTAAGCATACATGGCAGACATAATCAGTGTAAAATGACTATATTTCCCAGAGATTGGAAATCTTACTTTCAGGCAGGGTTGCCAAAGAAACGCTTCAAAGAGGTAAGAATCAAGGATTTGGTCAAGAAGGGAGAAGAGAAGGAAATACCATAAAAAATAAACTGACCCATCATGCAGTGATTGATGGAAGGATATCTGCATAAATAAGTGATGAAAGCAATATAGCAAAATGTTAGCAATTGTAGAATGTGGGTGGTGGGTATTTGGGTGTTCCGTGTGCAATCTGCTTGACCATTTGTCATAAATTGTTGGGAACATATTTTTTTAAATAAGGCAAAATACCAGTGAAAGAAAGCCAATTGTAAAAGTTACTGCCCTCAAGGCATGATGACATGTGACTGTAAGATAAGTGCACAAATAACAACTCCTTGACTGCAAGTCTAAAGCATTCTGGAACTAGGACTATACCACTGTACCATATTTCCAAGGTGAAGCACATAGTTCAAGAGCTTTCACCAACTTTAACCAATTTGGTCCTCATGACAGTCCTGTAGAGTGAGCAAGGAAGGTGCTGCATTTTATGGATGAGGGAATGGATTCAAAGAGGTTGAGATTTAATCACTATGTGATATATGAATAAAAAGGCAAATTATGATTATTAATAATTCAATCCATTTTATTGCAAAGTAGTTTTCTGTTATATGACCATGCCACAGTTTATCTCTTCTATTGATGGACGCCTGAGCTGTTTTCAATTTTGGCACTATTGTGAATGAAACTCCTACAAGCATTCTTGTACAAGGCTTTTTGTGGACCTAAATTTTTGTTGCTCTTGGATGTATACCTAGGAGTGGAATTGCTGGGTTTCAGTTAAGAAACTGCCTAACAGTTTTTTAAAGTGATTGTACCATTTTACACACCAAAATATGAGAGTTCCAGTTGTTTCTCATCTTCACCAACACTTGGTGTTGTCGGTCTTTTTCATTTTAACCATCCTAATGGGTGTGTGGAAGTATCTCATGGGGTTAATTTGCATTTTACTGATGACTTATGATGTTGAGAACTTTTTCATGTGTTCACTGGCCATTTCTTCTTTGTTCACTGTCTACTCAAGTTTTTTGTCCTTTTAAAAAAGTTGGATTGTCTGTTTATTATTGAGTTGTAGAAGTTCTTTATATATTCTTGACACAAGTCTTTTGTCAGATACATGTGTTGAGAATATTTTCCCCAATCTGTAGCTTGCCTATTCATTTTCTTGATGAGTAAGTGTTGAATCCTGGATCCTAGGAAAGAGCTTGCAAATGGATCAACTCTCCCTTATTCAACTTATGTTCCAGTCCTCTTGATCAAGCACCCTAGACTCCAGTCTCACACACGCTCTCCTGACTTATGCTGGTCCATGCTGGGTAGGTTTTGTAGCTCCCTGGGGCATAGTCCCTTTGCTCCCTTGTCAGCCTCAATGTGTCAGCAGCTGGGTTATGTTGTGACTTACTCCTAATTTTGAGATTAAATCACAGTTGTAGGGATTAAAGTCCTGGTGGCCAGGAAGAGCAGATCCTGAATATCCACACCCCACTGAGATGGAGGTGGGTGGGTGAACATTGTCTTGTGGGGAAGCAGCCTCTGCATCATCTCCAAGCAAGTGGGAGACAGGAGGTCAGCGCATAATGGAAAGGAGTGGGCTACCTTTGGAGGCTCAGAGGGTTCAGGGGAATCTGGGGATTCAGGATCTTCAGGGACATCAATCTAGAGAACTCCATCCATCTTTTTCCCAACCGGGCCCTGACCTTGGTACAGCAGACCTACCTTTGTTGGGAATTTATCCTTCTTTGGAGTTTGGCTGTTCTGACCATTGAGTCTTGGGCCTGGTCCCCAGTTTCTCTGCCTTCCCACAGAGGAGATGAGAGCCTGTTTGTATACTGCCAAGGTGGCTATGGTGGTTTTAAGATATGTCCACAAATTCTTTGATATTCTTCCCTTCGAAAGGTGGAGCCTAATTCCCCTCTCCTTGAGTGTGGGCAAAACTTGACTACTCACTCCTAACAAATAGAAGAAAGTGAAAGTGATGTTGTACATTTCAGAAACTGGGTCAGAAAAGGCACTGAGGTGTCTTCCTTGCTCTCTCTTGGATTTCTTGCTCAGGAGGAAGTCAGCTGACATGTCATGAGGAAACTCAGGCAACAGATGGAGAAATCCTTGAGGTGAAGAACCGAGGCCTCGTGCCAACAGCCACATGAGTGATTTTAGAAGCAGATCCTTCAGCCTCAATCAAGTCTTCAGATGACTGTAGCCTCAGCTGATATCTTTTATTGTTGTTGTTGTGTGTGTTGATTGTGGAGTGTTGGTTAGAAGTAAGCTTGTTTTACTAATAGAGGCAATTCTCACTTTAAAGAACATTTTTTTGATGCACAGATAAAAGGAGGGCATGTTGGGAGAATAAAAAAATAGTAGATTAAAGATAGACTTTGAAATACTGGACACCAGAGATGTTCTAGAATGATAAACTCAAAGATGATGGTACATTGTACAATAAAACAGGGGTCAGCAAACCATGGCCTTTGGGTTGACAACCTGTTTTTTTAAAAAAAAACTCCAAATGTTACAATGTTATTACGGTAGTAGAGTTTTTATTTTATAACTTTTTTGAGATATCTGTCACATACCATACGATTCACCCACTTAAAGTACACAGTGCAGTAGTTTTTAGTATATTTACAGTTTTATAACCATCACTACAGTCTAATTTTAGAACATTTTCAACGCCGCAAAATGAAATCCCGAGCACATTAGCATCTCTCCCCATTCCTGCTCCATCACTTGACCCAGCCCCAAGCAACCACTGTTCCCTCTCTAAGGATTTACTATTCTAGACCTCTGCTCATTGAGTTCTGCAGATCTTCCAAGTGTTGACACATTTCATTATACGAAAACAAAACAAAACAAAATACCATACAGTGCTTAACACTACCCCCGACCTATCAGAAAAGTCTTACATAGTGGAAAGCTGTCAAGCTCTTTGTATCAAGTGTAAGTTTTCCATAATTTTGGCTGAGAGCTTGAATTTTGTTGTTGTCAACAAATACTGTCAGTTGTTTTCCTTGAACTGATGGGCTCTTGGAGGTAATTTTTGAGAAAATGTGTGCCAAATACCCAAAACTGAATAAGCTCAGTTTGTCAGTCGTTCTTTTAAGTAAAAATGACGTTCTATCAAGAGTGGCTAGGTCAGCTCAGATTGTCACACAAGTGCTTCTCCTCAAGACAGCCATTGTCCTTCAGTGCGTAACAGAAGTGCTTCCCGCCTACTTCCCATTTCATCACATACTACGTATTATATCAAAATATTAAAAAGAGGTATATTCAAGGTCAAGATTTAATAAAGTTAATAACATACGGGCCGGCCCCGTAGCATAGCGGTTAAGTGCGCGCGCTCCGCTGCTGGCGACCCGGGTTCAGATCCCGGGCGCGCACTGAGGCACCGCTTCTCCGGCCATGCTGAGGCCGCGTCCCACATACAGCAACTAGAAGGATGTGCAACTATGACATACAACTATCTACTGGGGCTTTGGGGGAAAAATAAATAAAATTTAAAAAAAAATAATATTACTGCTCCATCAAGAACGTTGTTTAGGGGCCGGCCCCGGGCACAAGCGGTTAAGTGAGCGCGCTCCGCTGCGGCGGCCCGGGGTTCGCCAGTTTGGATCCTGGCACGCACCGACGCACTGCTTGTCGAGCCATGCTGTGGCAGCATCCCATATAAAGTAGAGGAAGATGGGCACGGATGTTAGCCCGGGGCTGATCTTCCTCACAACAAAAAAAGAATGTTTTTTAGTAAAACTGGCTTTTTTTTTTTTTTTCCCCAGCGTAAGGTCATGCCTGTGAAGACTACGATGACTCTAATATAGTTTGGTGCAACCACCTTGATTTGTGCTGAGGCGTCATCTCTCTTCAGTCATATCTGCTCCCCTCCACCTGGGGGCAGATGACCTCTGTCCCAGCTTCCAGTGGGACAGATAAGTTTTGCCTATTTCTGAACTTCATATAAATGAAATCATAGAGCATATACTTTTTCGTGCCCGGCTTCTTTCACACAGCATTATGTTTGTGAGATTCATACGTGTGTATGGCTACGGTTTGTTCTCATTGCTATTTATATTTTCCTTGTAGAAATATCTGTCCCTTCTGTTGTAGATAGATATTTGGGTTATGCCCATGTTTTTGTTTTTGACTCGTGTGAGTAGTGCTGCTCTGAGTACTGTACCTGTCTTTGATGAACATATGTGCATGTTTCTCTTGGTATTTACCTAGGAGTAGAATTGCTAGGTTGTCAAGTATGTGTATTTCAGCTTAGCAACTGCTGCTGGTTGGTTTTCTATGATGTTATGTTTTTGAAATCATGAAATTAGATTGGACAAACAACTGTGATTTATATATAACAAAATAAAAGATGGGAAAATGTGTGCTAGATTGGAGAGGCAGTTTGGGGCCACACTCTTCGGAGCCTGAATGCCATGTGAAGGCAGAGTGGGCCGGGTGGTACAGTGAAGATGGGGCTAGGTTGAATCCACTCCTTGCATTCTGTGTTACCTTGGCCAAATTACTTAACCTTCTTCAACATTAGTTTCCTCCTCAGTAAAACGGGGATAGTACCCACCTAAAAGTGTTGTTTAGAAGATGAAATAAATAATGTATGAAAACTGCTTAGAAGAGGGCCTGGTACTTAAGACATCCCCCAAAGTATTAGTTTCTTTCCTCCCAAAAGATTTTATTTGGAAATATTAGGAGATATTGATAATATTTGAGCAGGAAGATACATCATTAACTGTTCTATCCTTTAAAGTGTTTAATAAACTAAAGGTAAGTCTGAGACTGAAGTGTTGGAGTTGCAATCCCCTAGTTTTCTGCTGGCGGGTATATTTTATGCCTGGCACAGAATGGGAGTGAGTGCATTTTGAGCTTCATTCTCAAGATATTGTTCTACGGAATGCACAGACCTGCCCATAGATCTACAGGGCTTTGAAGAGTAGAAATAACTTATTGTCATCACATAGCAAAAGCATTTTGGCATTCTTCTTTCTGTAGCATCTGCCCCAGAGGATGAAGCCCTAAAAGGTAAAGAGGAGAGACCAAGATGCAAATAATTGGTCTTTGTCTCAGCTGTAAAGAGATGACCATTGCTGTCATAGCCAAAGAAAGGCAAGGCCAAAGGAGCTGAAGTCCCAAAGTCTTAGGACCTAATAGCATGAGCAGTGACGTCAGATATAAGGAGAAGGTAAGGAACAGCATCAGATGAACCTGACTGGAACAAAGGGAGGTGGCCTGGAGATGCTGGTGTTTTGTCTGGATGTAAGGGAGGAGGGAGCAGAGTGGAGGGCACCTCCTGCTTTCCCAGTGGACACAGGCTGAGTAAAGACTTGTCTTCTTCAGTCTCATCATAAATGTGTCAGCCTGTGATTTAGTTATCTGTGGTCTCTTCCAATTAAACAAGATATGTGCAGCCATGACCATCCTGGAGATGCTCATCCAGAAACTGTTGTTGGACGATAACCGTTCACAAAGCTTATGTAAAAAAAAATGAGAGCTCCCTATAGGGAGGCTGAGTGGATTAGTGACAGCTTCCTCTCATCCTTCAGTCTCACACCATGCCAGAATAATCTTCCTAAAGCACCACATTGATCATGGGAAGCCCTACATCGAATGCTTAAGTGGCTCTCATTGCCTATAAAATCAGTCAGACTTCTCACCCCGGCATTCGTGGTCCTCGCTGAGCTGACCTCATTCTTTTGTGAGCCTTCTTTCTGATGACTCAGTAAACCATACTTTCTTCTTTAGCAAAACTAGTTTACTTGAGCTTTTATGACTTTTTAATTCTTTGTGCTTTTATAAATCCTCCTCATTCTTCAGGGGCCAATTCAAATTTATTTTCTGTCTTCCCTGAAGTTTTTTCTTTCCAGTCCAGCTTCCAGTATTTTCCTTCCTGTGAATTTCTGTAGCAAATAATTTGTTCATATTTAATTTGGCAACTAATCTTGTGCCATCTTGTGATGATATTTTATGGTGGACTGTTGTTTACACCTTTTTCTCTTTGCTTAGATTTTCATTGTTTTATTTTTTTCTCCAACCAATTCATGAGCTCCTTAAGCCAGAGTCCCTGTTATCAAGTTACTTTTTAAAAGAATGAGGTTACTTTTTATGTCTCACTATATCAAGCTAATGATTTACAAGTAATAGGCCCTTAATGAGAGTTTCTGTGTGTGTGTGTGATTATATGTGTCTTTTGACAGTAAAAATGAAGATAAATAAAACTATATGCCAGAAAACATCAAGGATATCTTACAAAACCAAAGATTTTCATAAGAAAAACAGAACTGAATTTTCCTGGAGCCAGACATGATGAGATGTTGCACAGAACTGAGGATGCCACGTCTACTGTGCAGAGACTGGATTGTTGGAGGCAAGTGTGGAAGCAGAGAGATGAGTGAAGAGGCTGTTTCACTCATCCAGGGGAGAGAGAATTGTAGCATATGCCACTGTGTTAGCAGCGGAACTGCAGAGAAGTGGATAGACTTGATGTGTAATTTTTGACCATACAATTGATAGAACTTGGTGATAGATTAAATGTTTGGGGAGAGGTAAAATCAAGGAGATGAGAGAAAAATCAGGGATGACTTTTGGAGGTGGTCAACGTTGTAGAAAGAAAAGTAGGAAAGTGTCGGGTCATGAAAGTTGAATATAGCCAGGAAATCAGCTAAGATGAAGAGAAGAGCATCTATTGGATTTAGCAACGTGGAGCCCAGTGGCGATCTTAGCAGAAGATTTTGGGTGTGTTGTAGGAACCGAATACACATCACTGTGTGTTGAATAGTGAATGAAGACTGGGAGGGGAAGAAGTGTAGACATGGTGATGAGAGTCTTTGGAGAAGCTTGTCAGTGAAGGAGAGCAGAGAGAGAGCCATCACTGAAGGAAGCCAGAAGGTCAAGGAAGCAGGAGATAAGACAGGCTTACTAAGCAAGTCGGTATTCTGTGTCAAGGACCCCTTGTGGGCAGTGTCAGCAGAAACATGTGGACTGATGATGAGTAACGATGGTTTCTCCACCTTTGTCCTCCATGCAGATACATACCATGGCTCCACAGAAGCCCCCAGTTGAGGACACGGTCCCAGGGCCAGGGTGGACTCAGCCTCTGAATTGAAGGAGATTATTTCTGACACCTAGAGAATGGGGGGTCCTAATGGACTTTAAGGTCCCAAAGGAAAAAGGCAATGGCATGGTTTGCCACCTGAGCGTGTGCACTGAAATTTGAAACCATTACACTTCTGTGGTGTTCCCAGTGGTATTCTTCTGTTATTTCTGCTGCCTGGACTCCTCCCCAACTTACATCGCCCCATCTCCACTTTCTGTCATTCAAGAGTCAGCTCAGTGGCCCCAACTTCTGGGGTGAGAGTACCCCTCCATGCTCCGATGGCACCTGGGTGCCCACTTCCATCCGACTTACTGTGTTGGGTTGGGATGGCACCCACCTGTCTCCCGGTGTGCATTCTCTTTCTCTCTATGCCCCATCACGAGCCTCAAACCTGGAAGCAGAGCAGCTGAAACACAGTTGACATCTGGCAGTTAGGAAGGAGCCCAAACTCCCGAGTCATATTTGAGCGCCACCATTTCTTGACTGTGTGGCCTCAAGCACATTATTTAACTTCTCTGTGTTTTGTTCTTCATCTGTAAAATGGGAGATACTAAAAGCACTTACCTCATAACACTGTTGTGAGGATTAAATGAAATAATACCTATAAAGCAGTAACAGTACCAGGCATATAGTAAGCGCTCAATAAATGTTGCTATCATTATTAAGGCATGGTAGATATTGATACATTTTTTATTGAAAGAATAAGTGAGTAAAGGGAAGAATAAAATCTGATGTGAAAGGAACCAGAACATGTGTCAGCCTGTTTTTCAATGCCTCTTCTGCCAGGCCAACTTGAGTCTATCTCTGGTGAATTGCATAAGTTCTCTGAGCCAATTTTCAGGCCATGCACAAGGAGGAGTGAGGACAGACAAGCAGTGGTTTCCTGGGGGTGCCTGGAACCTGACAGAGCCGTCTGGCCAGTCTGATCAACGAGGATCAAAGGAAGGCTGTCTCTCCATGAGAAGGACAGTATTACTCATGACCTCTCCCTGCTCTCTCACTCCTGGTACCTCCCAAATTAAGTATCTATGTACAAGACCTTGTCTCCAGCTCTGCCTTTATTGGTAAAGCTGAGACACAGATTGATAAAGGAGAAGTATATAAATATGATTGTGTTAATCAGCGTTCTCCAGAGAAATAGAACCACTAGGAGACATAGGAGTGCCATGATCTTCCGTCTGCAAGCTGGAGACTCAGGAAGGCTGGCGGTGTAGTTCCAGCCTGAGTCCACAGGCCTGAGAATCAGGAACAACAATGGTATAAGTTCCAGTTCAAGGGCGGGAGAAGACTGATGTCCCAGCTCAAACCTTCAGGCAGAGAGAGAGAGAGAGAGACAGAGAATTCAACTTTCCTCGGCATTTTTGTTCTATTCAGGCCCTCAGTGGGTTGGATGAGGCCCACACACAACAGGGAGGGCAATCTGCTTTACTCAGCCCGCTAGTTCAACTGCTAATCTCTTCCAGAAACACTTTTACAGACACCCTCAGAAATAACGTTTAGCCAGCGATCTGGGCACCTCATGACCTGGTCAAGTTGACCTATTTAACAGCCTAACTAATGATCACAATTATTAATATAGTTATGGGATATTTACGTATTTATGAAATGTGTATACCACTTGCAACTGTTCTTTGATAAGCAGGACTGTCTTCTGATATGAGTTTATGGCCTTTCTGATTTCTTGGTTTTAAATAGCTGTTCTTTTGCAAACTGGCAATGATGATAGACAGTAGTCTCTTAAAAAATCTTGACTTGTCAAAATTAAAAAATCCATAACCCTACTTGGGTCTCTTGTATTTCTAAAACATTTAACTTTGAAGGGATATCCAAAAGACAGAACTCTTGGTTTGAGATTTGGGGGCCAAAGGGTATGGTGATGGACCCTGCGATGAGAAGCAGAGCCATGAGGTGGTGATGCTGGCCCGTCAATTTTGTGGCTCTTGTTCGTGGAGAAACAGGCTAAAACAGCTTCAAAGCTGGTTTTGGCCAATGAAGAGGTAGATTTAGAGTGACAACTGGGCTTTTCCGTTTCATTTTCAAGACCTGGTTGGTTTTCTATCTTGGCTGTATCCTGGCAAATACTTGCACTTTTGTCCCAAGGTTTGCACGGCAAAGATGGTCCTACAGCAGAATATCATCTCCCCTAATGTATGAAAAATGTCTGCTCATGTTAGCCAAGCTCAATTGTCCCCCACCTATGCTGACATTTTCCTGTGGACGTTCTGATTTCTTAGTTACTTTGGGGTAGCTGAAATTCTCTAGTAGGAAAGAATGAACTTAATTATTCTTATGTATTTTAATTTTTCATTATACAAATAATATATGAAGCAGTACCTTTGTAAAACATTAATTAATTAAAAGTTATATATGGATCAAGCTAAAGGCTCCTTTAACCACAGCCCCACATATATCTGTCGCTGTAGAAAAAATATTCTTTTCTTTTTGTTTTGTGTGTTTAAAGAAAATGGTATAATATGCACCTCATTCTGCAGCCTCCTCTTTTCACCCAAAACTATATGGGAGATACTTCTGTAACAATTTGCTTGGATCTACTCCATTCTTTGTCACTCTGACATGTTACTATGAATAAACTACGTCTTGTTGAACCATTCTTCTTTTGGTGCACGTTTGGGTTGTCCCCATTTTTTGCTATTACAATATTATGAAGAATATTCTTATACATGTTTCTTTTTGCATCTGTGTGAAGGTCTCTCCTGGGCAGATACTAATAAACAGAACTGCTGAGTCATAGAAAATGCTCATTTGAGAAATTCAACAGGTATTTTCAATTTGTTCTCCAAAAGTTGTGCTTCAGTACCGTATGAGTGGATTCATTTTTCCATGTAACCAACACCTGAAACAAACTTTGTAAATGTTTGTCAATCTGATATCTAAGGCATGTCTCTTTGTTGATTTATTTTGTATTTCTGTCATCTCTGGGAAGGTTGAACACTTCTTGGTTACTGGCATTTCATATTTCCTCCACTGAGAATTGTTTGGCTGTTCGTGTCCTTTGCCACACTTCCACTGGATGGTTTGTCTCTCATTAGTTTACAGGAGTTCTTCATATAGTCTGCAGAGAAACCCTTGATTACATGTTGGAGTGTTTTCTTCTGTTTTTTTACTTAATTTACGGTGCCTTTGGTCTTACAAAGTTGTATTTTGCTGTAGTTAGTTTTATGAATCTTGTCGACTAGAGTTCTGCTTTCTGAGTCTCGTTTAGTAAGACTGTCTATTATCCAAGATATAAAGATGTTCTATAATCTTTTTAAAACAATCTAATACTTTTAATATTCATTCAAGTTTTATTGTTTATTATATTCAGATTTGGAGTTGATTTTTAAGGAGTGGTGTGAGACCAAATAGAATATTTATTAATATTTTGTCAAATGAATATCTGATTGTCCCAAAATAATGTATTGGCTATTACCAGACTTTATTAACATACATAGTGAATAGTTATGTCAAGTGCTGGTAGATCAAGTAAATCACAGACTGACAAATGACTGTAGGACTTAGCAATGTGGTGGTCACTTGTGACCGTGGAAAAAAGAGTTGTAGTGGGGTGGTGGGGGTTCATTGGAATGGGTTCAAGAGAGAATGAGAGAAATCAGAGATGGTGAGTACACACAGCCATTCCTGAGGTCAATCAGTTGTTCTTTTAAACCAATCAGAAGATGTTTTTGACATTTTTAACAAATGGCTCAAAACCATGAAACTCTTCATGTAGATTTTAAAGCAGATTAGAAAGCCTTCCATGTTGAAGTTCTGAAGTATGAGTTTCACACACTCATTGTTTTTGGCAACAGAACAGAGTCAATCCTCCTTATTCAGTAATTTGATATTCGTGAATTCACCTAGTCACTAACATTTACAGGTGAATCCAACCCCAACACACACTGTGTTTTCCCTGGTAATTCCTGGACGGGTGCAGAGTGGCAGAAAGTGGGAGTTGCCTGAGGCGCACGTTCCCAGCTGAGGTAGAACAAGGTGACACTCTTGTTTCAGCTCTCAGGTCAACAAGTGTCCTTTTCCTGGTCTATTAAATGGTACGTTTTTCACCTTTTTTGCTTCTTGCTGCTGTTTTTCCTCTTTGTAATGATCCGCAAACATAGTGCTGAAGTGCTGTGTAGTGTTCCTAAGCACAGGAAGCCTGTGCTAGGCCATATGTAGAAAACACTTGCGTTAGATGAGCTTCCTCCAGGCATGGGTTATGGATAGTGAGATTGGCTGGGAGTTCAAATAATGTGTCTACAGTCCATACTAAATAAGGTCTTTTCAAAAGAGACAAACATAAAACAAGGCTATGCGTTGACAGGTTCCCAAACATGTCACGACCAAAGACTGCAGAAACCTAACCTTGTCCTTCCCCTAGGAGCACTTGTTCAGTCTGGCTCATGCAGTGTTTGCTAAAAATTAATAGAATGTAACTCTTCCAAATAGGGAGGATCAATGGTAACATGATGGAGATATTTTCAAACCTCTCTTTTAAAAATGATGTCTAAAAAGCAGGCAGTTTCTCAACTAATGGTTGACTTGTCATCTTTACTTTGAAAGGACAGAGTTTTTAACAGCATCTGCTCAGAAGCATATCTTTGATAGACACATAAAAAAGTCTCAGCAAATTGGGGACAACTGTTTTTTGCAAGAGAAAATGTGTATAGAATACATATATTAACTTCAAGACAGTAGTTACCTTTGGGGAGGAAAGAGAGAGGAAGGAGAATGGTGTCTTCCACTGTGTAATATTTCTTAAAAAACGACATCAATAAGGTGTGCTCTGTTAGATCTCAGCAAAGAGTAAATGGTTTCTGTTATCCTATTCTCCTTCTAAGTATATTTAAAATAAATATGTAACTGGAACTGAGATGAAATAACACTAATGTAATAGATGCTATTTGCTGGAGTGCTCCCACCATCTGATGGACAGCTCATGATGGGTTGGTGATGTCACTGACACCATCTAAAGGTCAGGACACGTTGTTTACCAGCTGTGGAGCTAGAGAAGGCTCGGTCACCAGCAGCAGAGCCAGAGTTACCTCAACCTACAAAGTTAGAGCCACATAGAAGCAGATCCTGCTCCAGCTGTGGACTAGTGAGAGCTCTGGCAGCAGCTCCAGAGCTCAGGTGCAGCCAGCTCCAGAACTAGAGCTCCTCCAGCTCCCACACTCGACCAGCTCCAGAGCAGCAGCCATTCCCATTACTCGCTCCCTCACCACATCTGTCAATAAGGCAGAGCTAGAGTCAGTCTCAGGACCGGAGCCAATTTTAGAAGCAGGTCAGGCACCATCGCCTGAGACAGACCCAGCTCTAGCCCCAGCTCAGGTCCAGCTCCTGAGCCAGTTGCACAGCCAGAGCTGGTGGGATCTCCAGCATCAGCCACAGCAGTGGCTCCGGCACTAGGGCAGCTGCAGCACCACCCACATCGCCAGCAACTAAGGCCCGGCCGGCTCCAGCCCCCACCCAGAGATGTCTTTCCCTTTTCTATGTTTTATGATTTCTTATGTTTTATGTGTTCCAATTTAGATTCAATAAAGTTTAATGTTTTCATCACTTAAAGTTGTACAATTCAGGGCCGGCCATTAACTACATCCTCTATGCTGTGTACCGTCACCGTTATCTAGTTCCAGATCATTGCTTCACCCCACCAGAACCCCTGTACCCATGAAGCAGCCATGCCCCCATATCCACTCCCCCACCCCCTGGCAAGCACTGATCTGCTTCCTGTCTCTGTGCATTTCCCTGTCCCTGGTGTGGCTGTCCTGAGCACAGCCAACCCTCCTTTGGCCCCTCCCCCCCATGCTGAAGACCCCTGAGGATGCCAATGTGTTCAGTGCCATGAACCCGATGCCTAGTATGACTTTGACCTGAGGAAGCCCACCGTCACCAAGGGGGTGAGGTCAGGCATGGAGCCAGCTCAACCCTGCTTCACATGAAGAAGAGGGACTCGATATTGCCAAGGGCACCTTCTCCTCAGTCCCTAGTGCTGTTTAGCCACAGGGCCACCCTCCCCAGGGTCTGGCTAGCTGGGGAGATGAGCACATATAGACTAGAGTGACAAAAACCAGGTGGCCATCTTTTCTGTCCAACCAGCTGGCCCAGGCTACCCAGGAGCAGTTTCACCCTGAACCTCTCGTGCTGCAGGCCTGATGCCTGCCAGTCAGCAGGCTGTCCTGGCCTCCCGTGGAACACTGGGAGCCTTAGGTGCCTTCTGCCCTCTAGGGTCCAAAGGACTAGCTGACCTTTGCCAAGGAGTGCTGCCCATGGGCATGAAGCCCTGCCTGCCACTGAGGCACTGCCCTCTGTGCACCTCCCTCACACCTTCCCAGGTGCGGGTCACTTGCATCTGTGACTTCAGGTGTCCCAGAGTCCCCACTCACCCAGGGGGCGTGACCTCTGCAAATGCAGCCCTTCCATCCAGCCTCCAAGCCAACAGGCCCCAACACAGGCTTCAGGACCAGGCACGGCTCCCACTCCAAGTGCTGGGACACCTCAGGTGGGGCCAGGACCTCAGTGGCAGGGACATTGTCCAATGCTCAGCGAGCACTTGGCTGGTTCCTCCAGCTCCAAGGTGGAGGAGAGCAACATGAGTTTTGACCCAGAGTCCCCTGATGGCAAGGAAAAGAAGGTGGCTGCCCTCCCCATTCTCCCTGACAGCCCACTCCCAGTCCCTTCTTGCCCGGGACCAGTGTTCCCCAGCGACACCTACAAAGGGGCCAAGAACCCCAGGAGCTGGATGCCGGCCTGGGGTGTCCTGCCGAGTCCAGAGACTCTGCTGATCATGCCACCCCCACAGTTATGGAAATCAACCGCCCCCTGGGCCCCGATGGTCTCTGGTTTCATCTTGGCCTCCAGCAGCACTTCTTCCTCATCAGCCTCCACCACACCCATGGCAGCTTTGGTCACACACAAGCGTCGTGTCTCAGGCTCTTCAACCACAGCTCCTCGCTGGCCCTCTCCATCCACACGGTGGGCGATGCTGCATCATCCCTGTCCACCTGGAGTAAACAACAGCAACGTGGACAGGAGCGTCTTGTTTAGCCCACTGGTGGGACGTGCCCTTGGTCCCATCACTCAGAGCTCTCTGAGCACAGACCTGTCCTGAATGGCTACTTTGACAAGAAGCCCTCTCTGGGCCCTCCAGGCAGCATGCCCAGCCCAGGCAGGAGGTAGGCGACCGCCACAGTGCCCACTGTACATGGGAGGAAATGGAGGCAGCCTTCTCATCCTGTTGGTTCTTGGGGTCTGGGCTTGAGTGGAGGTGGATAAGATGTCCACCGAGCTCCCTCCAAATCTAGGATCTAACCACCTGAGGCTCTGATGAGACTGCTCGTTCAAGTCCAACCAACCTGTAGTGAAGCCCGACTCCTTGCCTGGGTCACGGTCCTGTGTGATCTGGTCCAGACACCGTCCCCAGAGTGCACCCCTCACTGCACCCCACCCTCCCTAAAGCCTTCCTCCCCAAGGACCCTGCCAAGCCCCTGCCCCCTTCAGAGCTCCTAGCCTGCAGTGCCCCTCCCCCGAGCCCCCATCCAGGATGGACTCACCTCTGTGCTGGGCTCACAGGCCACCTCCTCAGGCTCCTGTGCTAGCAGAGCCTTTAGGGTCAGATTGACCTGGGGTCAAACCCACAGCTGGGTCACCTCACAGCCCTGTGACAGGCAAGGTCATGTGGTGTCTTCTCGCAGCCTCAGTTTCCTCCATGAAAAATGGGGTCAGTGACTCTGACCTCAGGAGAGTGTGTTGGGATTCAAGCAGGGAGACGAAGCTGCCCAAAGTGCTTGGACTCAGGAGGTCGCCTGGCTGGGGGAGCCCCAACGCAGGACAAGGCCTCGATGGTCAATGCTGGGCTCAACACTGGTGAAAATCAAGGATTTCTAGTCCCCTGTTCACGTCTGGACTTGGTCACTTAGAGCAGAGTGACCTTGAATGCTGGGACCACTGGTCATCTGTAAAATGGGGTGCAATCACTCAGCACCCAGTGGGCTCCCTAATAACAGTAACTCCCTCCAATAGTTGCCTAGCTGGGCTCCCTTCAGCTCCTCCTACACCCGCCAGGGCTGCAGGCAGGGACTGGCTGGACCTCATGTGGTAGGGAGGGGGTGTAGAGGAGGAGGGAAAAGGGCAGCCTGGCCTTCTCCCTGCCCAGGGTCTGTGTCCACCACTGTCTTCGTGTCCGCAGGACCAGCCATGCATGGAGCTGGACCCTGGGATGGAGTCTGTGGACCAGGACAGTGAGGTCGGTGTATATTCAGTGACCCTCATGTCCCCAGATGTCCAACCTACCCAACTGCGCACCGTGTGGCCCACCTGTCTTCTGTGGCGTGTTCCTGCGACGTAGGGGATGTGAGGGTCACCGAGCAGTTGGCTGGGGAGGGGACAGACGAAAGCAGCCATGTCAAGGGACCGTTGTGTTACACGTGTGTGCTGCGAGCTGTGTCACCCAGAAGTGCTGTCTGCAGGGCCCCTCTGTGTGCCTGACCATGGACAGGAGGCCTGGTTGCTGCACAGGAGAGAGGCCTGTGAGACCGTGAGGGGATCCCTGCCACACTCATGTGGGCGGAGATCCCAGGCCATGTCCATGCTCATCGGGGCTGATGTTGCTCCGTGTCCAACCCTCACAGGACAGTTGGGAAACTGAGGCCAGGAGAAGCAGGGACAGGCCCTGGGGTCACAAGGTGGGCAGAGTCCAGAGGGGAAGAGAGCATTCCAAGCTCTTAGGCCAGCCTCAGCACTTCCAAGGGGTTTGCTTTGGGAATGAGAGCCCCTAATACCCTGGGGGACCCCTGCCAACGCCCTCCCATGTAGGGCCCTTTGCTGTACGCATCCCCACGTGGACACACTCACACACACAAGCATACACACACACTCTGAATGCCAAGCCCGGTCTCAGAAGGGAAGTGCTCACTGGGGAGGTGACAGGAGGAAGGAAGAAAGAGGTTGGAGGCAGCTCTGCCATGGGGCATGGGCATCCGGTCCCCTAACAACATGCCCAGGCCCATAGCATGAAGGGGAGAGATGCCAGACTGGTGGGCAGGGGGTCCCCAAGGTACACAGGGGGATGCAGGGGTTGGGGCCATCCCTAGAGCAGCCTGTAGAGAACCAGGTCTGGCGTCCTGTGGCCACCACTCTGGGCACCGGGAACTAGGATGTGACCCCCTAGGGGGGAGGGGATACAGCAGAGAAGGCTAGATCTTACGCCTCTGTAAATTGGGGTGCATAGATGGGGTGACTCTAAGGGTCACACAGGCTTGTAGAAGAGTCTATTGACCTTCGTTCTCCATCCATGACCCACTGTTCTCTGAGTCCTTGTAAAATGCATTCCATCCCCTCGAGGTCTTGCTGAGCAGAAGGCAGCCTGAGAGCTTGGGGACTGGGGCCCCGGGCAGTGCAGAACATGGCAGAGCACTGGTCGACTTGTCTGGGCACCAGGGACAAGGCCATCCTTGTCGGAGCCTCGGGGGCCTCCTTTGGAAGTGAGGTGGAGTCATTGCCCTGGCTGGGGCGAGGAGGCCTTGTGAGTCAACGGGACACGCCACGGCCAGTGGAGGGAAAGCGAGGAGCAAGAGAGGCTTCTGAGGTCCCTCACGTCCCTCCTGGAGCCCACAGGTCCTGCTCCTTTGCTTCCTCGGCCCTGGTGGAACCACTGCCTTGAGGACCCCAAACAAAGAAAGGTGTGTGTTTTGCTTTCTGCTTTCCTGCCTGGGGCTGCAAGGCTGGGGCTGACCACCAGGGGTGTCCTGTGTCCACTCATGCTCAATGCAGCAAGTGGAGCAGGGAAGGGACGCCCAGGGCTCGTTCTGGGTGTTCCCCTGTCCAAAGCAACAGGCACCTTTGATTACTGGCATCCACGTCCACAATGGGAGCTGCTCAGAGGCGGGAGGGGACTCTGAGATCCTTTCATGATTCTTTCAGCTACTGTGGCCCCAGCACTCACCCTGAGCAGGGCCCATGTTAGTCCTGAGGGCAGTGCTGAAAGCACCCACATGGTCTCTGTCCTCCAGGTGCTCACAGCCTGGAGGTGGAAAGGACAAAATCATGAACAAATCCATGTGAAAAAGAAGAGAAGGTGCTACAGAGCAACGAAGCAGGGTGCTGGAGGAGGGAGGGCCTGGAGCCCCTAGGTGGGTGTAAAGGGCCCCCCTGGGGACATTTGTGCCCTGAGCAGAAGGACAAGAGGAGCCAGCCCTGCATCTGTCTGCAAACAGCGTGCTGGGGGGAAGCTCAAAGGCACAGAGACTTGGAGGCAGAAGAGGATTTGACGAGAGAGGAGGTGAGAAAAGAGCCAGTGTGGCTAGAGTGAGCTGGGGAGGAGAGAAGTGAGGGAGAGGGGATGGCAGGGCCAGACCCAGGCCTGGAAGGAGGGACTAGCTGTCTATGCTGGGTGACAGCATTAGCCTCACTTAGCACTTACGAGACCTATCATTGAGCATCTGACAGTGTCTCTACCAGGGTCCAGGCTCAGGTCAGCTGGGAGGCTCCCCGTCAAGGTCTAGCAGGAGGCTGGGGCTGTGTTCTCAACTGAAGCTCGATAGAGGCAGGAGCCATCTCGGAGATCATTCGCAAGTATCGGGGCAGTGGTAGGATTCAGTTTGGATGGGGGGTTTCAGGCCTTTTCTGTCTGTGGGCCGGACCCTCTGCCAGTTCTTTGCATTAGGGGGTGTCATAGGGAAGGAAGCTCATAATATCTGATATGGCTTCTCCTGAATAGTGGATCAGAGAGACAGAAAGAGGGAGAGAAAGAGAGACAGTGACATACAGAGATAGAAAGATGGGGAGGAGAGACAAAGAGAGTAGACACAGACAGAGACAGGGAGACAAAGAGAGAGACAGAGAGACAGGGAGAGACCAAGAGAGATACAGACAGCCAGAGACACAGAGACAGAGAGAGACAAAGACAGAGAGAGAGAGACAGAGACAGAGAGATAGAATGAACACAGGAGAGACAGAACCACACAGAAGTCACAGACTTTTCATTAAGCTGACCGTGGAAGTGACATCCCATCACTCGGCCCTATTCTATTGGTTAGAAGCCAGCCGCAAAGTCCATTCTCATAGAGGAGCGGGGATTACATAGGATGTGTGCCTAGGAAGTGGGAACGCTGGGAGCCGTTGTGGGGGCTGCCCACCACATAGGCTGAGATGACCACCACTCAGGCACTTGGACCTGAGTCTAAACATAACAGGAGGCCCTGGAGGGTTGCGAGCCAGAAGGAGATGATGTCTGAACGTCATTTCATTTCAACCCTCCCTAGGAACACTGGGAAACAGGCAAGAGGGGAAGTGCCTCTCCCAGACGCCCAGCAGACCCAAGCCTCTTTGCGTTGTATTCTCTGCCACAGCCAGCCCTTTCTGTAATCCTTGCACTGCCAAGTCTGTGCAGGAGCTACGTGTGGGAGCAGCCCACGGGATTCACAGCCTCTGAAGGGATCTCTAGGTCTATACACCTGATGACATCCCTAGGAAGTAGATGCTAGAATGACCCCCACTACACAGAGAGGGACATGAACACAGGAGAGACCCTGAGAGGGGAGGCCCTGAGAGGCGCAGGGTTGTCCAGGGTGACATCACTGGCAAGAAGCAGGAGCGGGACTGAATTCAACTCTGTGTCCTCAAAGCTGGGGCCCTGGTTGCGTCCAGACCTCCCCAGAGGCTGTGGGGTGGACTGTGTCAGTGTGACTGTGTCTGGACAGGGTGTGGAGATGGAGAGTGAGCAGTCAGCAGCCCGGGGGGCCCTTAGGAAGGTCTTGTGTGAGGAGGAAGCTTAGGTAAGGAGATCCCAGGAAGTGACCTCACAGAGCCCAATAGAACTTGGAACCCTGGTAACTAGGCACCCACATCCTAAACACAGCCCCCAAGCGAGCTCACTTCTCTAGCAACATGTTTAGTTGCTGCTTCCCAATGACCAGGGGCCGGAGCCCCAGGAAAGCCCCCAAAGACCGATGCAGATGCTGGTGCCCCTCTCGCGGCCGACGGCTCTGGTCGTTTACCCGGAGGGACGGAAAGGTAACACCGGGAGGCCCAGGGAAGGCCATTCCAAACCAGACTACCACTGTGGTCCCATCTGGGCAGCCCTACATCCCCTCCCCATGTGTGCCTGGATGGGCGGGTTCATGTGGGTAGACCACCGTGAGCAGGAGCAGTCGGTGAGGTGTTAGAAGCCTTGGGGGGTCGGTCAGGTTCAAAGCCCAGGTCAAGGCCGGCTGGGTGGGATGTGGAGTGCGGGGTGGTGCCCTTCTGCCTGAGGTTTATCCCAAGCCCCTGAGGTGTAGGTCTTTCCTCAGGGGTGGAATAATGTGCAGACACAGGTGTGTGCCTGATCTGGGAGAATTAGGACCAGAGGGCAGAAGAGCAGCAGGGACAGCTGGGCAGGGCTCTGATGCCTCTGGGACGGAGCCAGTCACTGTCTTTGCAGAGCTCCACGAAGAAGATCAGTGTGGAGCTGGCGGAAGGGGATATTCCATCCATCTCCCCGATGGAGGCGCCGGTGTCCCACAGGCCTGGACCAGCAGCTACCGGGAGACGGTCTGCAGTGACAGTGATAAAACCCTCAGAGCCACCAGAAGACCCAGCTTCAATCCCGGGAAAACCATCATACCCACCATGTCCTGCAGCAGCGCAGGAGGCAGCTGAGGCCACAGCCTCCGTGCAGGGAGCGCCATCCCCTGCAGAGTCTCCTGTAGCATACCAGGAGGCAGAAGAGGCCCAAACCTCTGTGCAGGGAGGGCCATCCCCTGCACAGCCTCCTGCAGGAGACGAGGAGGCAGCTGAGACCCCTGCCTCCGTGCTGGGACAGACATCTCCTGCACAGACTCCCGCAGGACTCCAAGAGGCAGCTGAGGCCTCAGCCTCTGTGCAGGGAGAGCCATCCCCTGCACAGGCGCCTGCAGGACACAGGGAGGCAGCTGAGGCCAATCTCTGCGGCCTGGGAGAGCTGGCTCAGGACCCTCCCTCATTAGCACCTCCAGTCCCACCTGTTCCACCTACTCCCTTACCACCAATTTCCTTCCCCATCCTCCTAATTGTGTTTCTCTATTTCTTGGTTTCTTTCATTGATTTTTTTTTATTGTTTATATCTTGATTATTTAAAATAAATTTCACTTTCATCTTTTAACAGTTTACTGTTTTTCATTTTAAATTGTACACTTCATGAGCATTAAGTACATTCACAATGCTGTGCAGCCATCACCTCTGTATGCGTTTAGAGTATTTCATTCTCCAAAAGAACACCCTGTTCTAAAAGCACTCACTCCCACTTTCTCCCTCAGGCCCTGGCAACCCCTAATCTGTTTTCTGTCACTGTTTCCTTTTTTTTTTTAAATCTGTTCAGGATGTTTCCTATAAGTGAAATCATGCCATAGGTGGCCATGTGTTTTCTGCCCATTTATTTTCGCACGGCCTGATAGGTTTTCCTTTTCTGTTTTTATTTGAAATAGAATTTCTCTAATTTGATAGGAAAATCCCAGATGGAGTCTAGATTTGATGTATCAAAGAAAGCCCTTTTGGTAAATATGTGCATAATCTTGGGGTACAGACTGCTGTTCTAAGTGCGACACCAAAGCCAGAAGCCACACACGAAATGCGTTGCTCTTCCTGCAGCCTAAACAAAAACAAGAAAGGGTAGAAAGCTGGAAAGACAAACCAAGAGGCAGCTGAGGCATCAGCCTCCAAGCAGGGAGAGCCATCCCCTGCACTGGCTCCTGCAGGAGAACAGGAGGCAGCTGAGGCCCCAACCTCTGTGCAGGGAGAGCCATGCCCTGCACAGGCTCCTGCAGGAGAACGAGAGCCAGCAGAGGGCCCAGCCTCCGTGCAGGGAGAGCCATCCCTTGCACAGTCTCCTGCAGGAGACAGGGAGGCAGCTGAGGCTACAGCCTCTGTGCAGGGAGAGCCATCCCCTGCACAGGCTCCTGCAGGAGATCAGGAGGCGGCTGAGGGCCCAGCCTCTGTGTAAGGAGAGTCAAGCTCTGCACAGGCGCCTGCATGAGACAGAGAGGCAGCTGAGGCCAAATTCTGAGGCCTGGGAGAGCTGGCTCGGGAACCTCCCTCATTAGCACCTCCAGTCCCACCTGTTCCACCTGCTCCCTTACCACCAATTTCCTTCCCCATCCTCCTAATTGTGTTTCTCTATTTCATGGTTCCTTTCATTGCTTTTTTTATTGTTTATATCTTGATTATTTAAAATAAATTTCACTTTCATCTTTTAACAGTTTACTGTTTTTCATTTTAAATTGTACACTTCCTGAGCATTAAGTACATTCACAATGCTGTGCAGCCATCACCGCTGTATGCGTTTACAATATTTCATTCTCCAAAAGAACACCCTGTTCTAAAAGCACTCACTCCCACTTTCTCCCTCAGGCCCTGGCAACCCCTAATCTGTTTTCTGTCACTGTTTTGTTTTTTTTTTAATCTGTTCTGCATGTTTCTTATAAGTGAAATCATGCCGTAGGTGGCCATGTGTGTCTGCCCATTTCTTTTCGCACGGCCTGATAGGTTTTCCTTTTCTGTTTTTATTTGAAATAGAATTTCTCTAATTTGATAGGAAAATCCCAGATGGAGTCTAGATTTGATGTATCAAAGAAAGCCCTTCTGGTAAATATGTGCATAATCTTGGGGTACAGACTGCTGTTCTACGTGGGACACCAGAGCCAGAAGCCACACACGAAACGCGTTGCTCTTCCTGTGGCCAAAACAAAAACAAGCAAGGGTAGAAAGCTGGAAAGACAAACCACAAACCGGAATGTATTCCTCATGACACAAGGCCAGGGAAATGTTACGCATCCTTGTGGTCCAAAAAAACACTCGAAAGTCAGAGTTTTAAAAAGAGATAAAGAGCAAACACATTCAACGCCAACGAGAGGTGATACACAGGGGCAGCATGTGTCAGAGATGCGCGAGCTCCCCGAGGAGGAGACGCGCACATGGAGACACTGTGGAGAGGGCACTGGGCCCCATCAGACGGGCTGGGTTCCAGTGTGGTGACGACCAGACCTGGTGACAATGTGAGGAAGCAGAGGCCCCAGTAGACCCCTAGAGACAAGTGTGAAAGGACACTCCTCTCTGGAGACCAACCTGCAGGACCCATCGCAGTCCCCAGGGGCACGCCTGTGCTGGCGGTACTGATCCCAGGACTTCATCCCACAGAAATTCCTGCCCAACTTTTCAAAGATGTATTTTCCAGACTATTCATCACAGCACTGGTTGCAATAGCAAGCAATTGGAAGGAACGCTACTGTCCATGGCGAGGCGATGGGATCCATCTGTCCCATCTGTAAGACCACTAATATGTGATATCAGCCAGAAGACATGCATCTAGGAACATGAATCTGTGTGTGAGAGAGCGACAGAGACAGACAGAGAAAGAGAGAGACAGAGCCAGAGAGATACGCACCAAATCATCCATGGGGCTCACCTCTGGGGATGGGAATTGCCACTCGCTTCTCTTCTCCTTTAGAGGCCTGCGTGATGTTTCAACTTGATAGAATGTGCCTCTATTCCTCTTATAATTCTAACAAGATTAAAATCACATGTTAATGTTATCCATTTATCACTCATCTTTGGACTGAAGTACATTATTTCGTTTTTCTTTGTAAAGGTTTTTATTACAAAGACAATGTACGTTAATTACAGGAAAAGAATGAATTCTAAGGGAATTAAGAATTAAGTGGAAACTGAGGAGTGCCCTTAACAGGCAGTGTTCACCGTTTCAGTCCTTTGCCTTTGTATGCACGTGTGTGTGCACGTGTGTGCATGTGCCCATTCAGCTGTGTGCATCTGTATGCACATGGGTATGTCTATGGGCAAGTGTGTGTGGGTGTGCACTTGCGGCTATCGTGTGGGAAGGACTGCAGGGAGTGTGCTCTTCTGGAACCTGATTTCCCCAGGGCTGGACCCTGGCCAGTCAATCCTCTTCCTCCTCTGCGTCGGCCTCAGAATTGCCTAAGAGCCTCTGCTGGGCAACACGGATCATTTCTGATTTTTCACTCCCGTCATCGTGCTGAAAGGAACACCTGCATCCATAAATCTCTACTTCTTTAGGACCGATCCCTAGAGGCGGAGATTCTGGCTCATACTGTAAACGTGATGTTAAGGTGTTGGTCACAGTCTCTGACACCCAAGGTCTCCTTCTACCCTGTGATCTTGTTTGGGAACAGGGAGTCCAGAGACCCTGAAACAGAGACCTGAGGGAGGGAGGGAGAAGGAGGAGCAGCTAGGATGCAGGGGATGAAGGTACCTGGGGTGACCTGCCCAGCTGGAAGGCCTCGCTCCTGTTGCTTCTGTCCCTCCCACTCCCCTCACCCCTGGCCCCGCCCCTAACACACCTGACCCCGCTTTGGCCTTGCCCATGCCCCTCCTGCTCCCTAACTCACCTGAGCTGAGCAGCCTGGCCTGCCATCCAGGACAGATGATGATGAGGGTCTGGACACTCCTGCCTGCTCCCTCTCCCTCCAAGCAGAGAGCCCCATCCTCAGTCAGGAAAGTACATCTAGGTCAGTGCAGTGAGTCACAGGGACCTCCTTGAACATGCTCCCTCCAGGGGGAGTTCTCAGTTGCAACAGCAGGACCCACTTGAGCTTGTGTGAGCAGAAGTGACTTTTACAAGACAGAGTGGAGGTGTCATAGAAGGTGCCAGAAGGTCAGAGCACGGGGCTAGAGGCTTTGGAGAAGGTCATCGTGCCCAAAGCACACCTCAGGGTTTTCCAGGAGTGATGGCTGCCTCAGGCACTGTGCCAGCCCCAGCCCACATATCCAGCACATTCAGCCTCTGCGATGGAGGGGCCCTGCTCAGTGGGGATGAGGGAGAGAGCCCTGGTGACCTCGGAGAGGCACTGCCATTGGAGCCTCGGTTTCCTCCCCTGTGAAGTGGGGTGACAGCCGACCTTTCATGGTGGTGTCAGACAAGTTCGCTGAGGCTGCACCTGGAGCGCCCTGCACCTTCTCAGATCTCAACAGCTGCTAGCTCTAATGAAGAGGAATCAAGAGAGGAGAGATGGGGCTGGGTCCCGGATCCCCACCTGGCTGGCTGACTGCCGTGGGACAAGATGGGGTGGAGAAAGGCATTCCAGAGGAACAGTGGAGTCAGAGCGAGTAGGGCATGCCTGGTGGGAGATCAGAGTGGGCAGAGGCAAAGGGCCCCAGGGGGCTCTGAGTGGGGTGACATCAGCAGGAACAGCTCGCGGTGATGAGCACTTACCGGGGCCTCTGTTCTCCTCTTGAGCTATCTCCTTGAATCCTCCCCACAACTCCTTGGGGGAGGAGCAATTATTGTCTTCATTTCACTGATGAGGAAACTGAGGCTCAAAGAGACTTGCCCCCTCTGTGCCCTGCAGAGTGGCAGAGCCGGGATTTGAACCCAGTGCCTCTTAGACCCCTTGGGCCTGCCTGAGAAGGGCTCCCCCATGCTGAGAGAGGGACCTCTTTTCCCTAAAGTTCTGAGAACTTTTGGTCCTGATGCCCAGAGAGACCTCACTCTGCGGGGGGATAGGCTGGTCCTTGCTACTGGGAGAGCCCACAGCGCCCACAGCTGGCCATTCCTCGGCCACCATACCCAGCCCCAGGCAGACGGAGTGGCCCTGTCCCTTTAGTTCAGTGATGGCTGGAGGCCAGAAGGGTGCAGGCCCCAGGGAGGCCAGGACCCCTGAGCCCGAGGAGGCCACAGTGCAGGACAGTGGTTTGGAATGATCCAAAGTCAGAGAAACAGGGGTCCTAGTCCCTGCTCAGCCTCTTTCTAGCTGGTGATGCAGGTGAGGCTCTCAGCCTCAGTTTCCCCATCTGTACAATGAGGAAATAACTTGGCCTCCTGATGGGCTGTTGGGAGACTTCCCTGAGGAATTGCTTGAGCATCTCTAGCCTGGTGCCCGGAGCGTGTTAAGAGCCCCCTGCCAGGCAGTCACAGTGGTCCTCCAGGGCGCAGGGTCTGGGAAGTCCCTCCTCAGGTTCCCTTCCTGCTGCTCTGCTCCCGGGAACATTCAGCATTGTTTGAAGAGGAGCTGAAGAAGATCCAGGACCACACTGTGTTGCAGGTGACGGAGGCTCAGCGCTGGGAGGACAGCTGGACATGCTCCATGCCACCGTCCAGGGCTTGTGCTGTGACCCCCTGTGAGCCCCCCACAGATAAAGGCTCCTCCTGTGTGGATCCAGCTTCTGTGGTTTACTCACTTATTGCTTCATTCACCCAGTCATTCCTTCACTCATTCCTTCACTCACTCACTCCTGCACTCATGTACTCATTCATGCATTCGTTCATTGTTTCACTCACTCATTCAGCCAATACGTTCTGGTCCCTGCCGTGGGCCGAGCACTGTAACTTCACCAGTGAGTATGACCCCACGTGGTCCCTGCCCACCTGGAGCTCACATCCACTGTGTGACCTGAAAGAGGGCTGTCCCTCGGGTTAGCAGGGGTGATGAGCACCAGGAATCCACTTCTGAAAATAGAGGCCACCCATGCAAAGAAAAGAACGGAGAAAACCCATGCTTGGCACTTCATCGACCAAAAAAAATAATTAAAAGTTAAGAAAAATAAAGATATCCTACATTTAACAAAATGTGGGTTCTAATCACAAGTGTGCACTCATTCCGACAGCCAATGAGAAGTAATCCAGAGTGGACTGGGTATTGTAACACATTCTTCCGGCCAATAATAGCATTTCAGTAAACATGTTCCAGGGCCTCATGATTTTCCTAAGGCCTCTGTGATCCTCCAACACTTAAATCTTTCTCCTTGGAAGCGTCTGTCCTGTCCCCCTCCTTGTCGAATGGCTCTTCCACTGTCCGGGGGCCTACCCTGCACGGCCACACTCGTCAGCGACTCTCCACGTTGTGTGGACAGGCTGCCCGCGTTCCTCCCGCAGCCTCGCGAGCTCCTGTTGCTTTGGCAAGGTTGGGGTTTTCCCTGGGTGATCAGCGGGCGTCCTTCTTTGCAGCGGTGTGCGTCTCCCCACGCTGCGTCTCCTCTGACGACTCCGGGAGGCAGGCCTGTGTCCCCATCTCACAGGTGAGGAAGCTCAAGTCCAGAAGGCTGGACGGCCTGCTCCACGTCACAGCTAGCGTGCAGCCTCCGCAGAGTCTGGGCCCAGAGCAGACCAGGACGTAGGGCGAGTGGTTTGTCTGCAGGTGAGGGAGGAGGCCCGAGGGAGGCCATGGGGAAGGGAGCCTGGAGGAGGAGCGCCAGGGCGGGGCCTGACGAGGGAGCACTGAGGTGAGCATCCATCCTAGTCCTGTCGGGAGACGAGATCCCACCCGGACTGGCTCTGTGCCCGTGGGTGGAGGGTTTACCCCGGGTCGTGAAGGCTTCTGTGCTACAGGCTGGCACAGGCTCGCAGGAGAGGAAGCTCCCGGTGCAAGAGAGAGCCCTCAGGCAGAGAGTGGATGCAGGTGCTCCAGGGGGACACTGTGGGCCTGCTGGGGACTGGCTCCCAGGGACTGCAGGGACTCAAGTGGGCTGAGGGAACTGAAGGGCAGCAGCAGCAATGTCTGCAGCGGGGGCCTGCACACATGTCCCACACGTATGCCCCCAGAAAGGCTGCTCTGCATCGCATTTCTCCTCCCAGATGCGTAGTTGGCCCAAACCGCCCCTCCACTCCACACTCCCAACTCCTTTCCACTCGTCTCAGGTTACTAGAAATTCAGAATATTTTAGTTGGTGTTGGAGCCCAGAGACTTTTGTTTGTCCTGCCCATGTTCTAACATTGCTGGCTTTTTAAAGATCTCAGGGCTTTGACTCCAAAACAGCAGGATGATGAGGATCCCAGAGAGCTTTCTGGAAGCAAGACTTTACGCTTTGCAATACTGCCATCCCACCAGCTCTTCTCAAAATCCCTCCAGGACACAGACTCACAATCTTGGGTCCTCAGATTGCTGAAAGGATGCGCCTTCAGAAAGTGATCGGCGTGGGTCGGCAGGACGCACCGAATGGTTGAGTGAGGAGTTCAGCCAATCCTCTTCCCGGAAAGCCATGATCACACCGGACGTGCTGTCAGAAAACAAGCTCTGGGAAGAGACCAAAGACATACAACCAACTGAGGAGCATGTGAAGCTGAGGGAAGAACAGTGAGAGTCGTGGTGTTTTTGCCCAGGGCAGGTCCCGTCCCCACCCCCTCAGTGTGACGGCCCTGTGAGCGGCGCAAGCCTGAATGGGGGTGGCTTCACTGTCAGAGGTTGCCCACTTGATGTCGCCATGCGTGGGCAAAGCCCGGCCCCTAAGCATTTCTGGAAACAGTAGCCATCTCAGTGGCAAGCTGACGTGGAAGGTCAACTTTGCAGCCGCCTGAGGTTGGATCTAGAACAGAGCAGCGAATCAGCCAGGAAGGTCAGACGGACAACCACACGATGAGACAGACACAGCGGCCTTGATGGGCTGCACGTAACCCCAGGGGGTCTGGAAGGTGCTGTGCTTGTGCAGGCCTGTGCTCAATCAGGTGAGACCAGGAAGATGGGCATTGTGGGGATGCTTAGAGACCTGCCCCCAGCCTAGGCCCTGCCCCCAGGGGTTGCTGCCTCCCAGGAAGTCCAAGTTGACTGAGGGGACAATGCCCAGCCCTGTCGAAGGTCCCTGTCCACTCTGGGGCTCCCATGGAGAGAGGCCTTCCCACCTGGAAACTTCTCCCCAGGTCTTCTTCAGAGGCTGAAACGAGGTGCTCTCAGAGCAGAGAAGATGGTGAGCAGTGAGGAGAGGCTCCTGAGGAGTCGGCCCTCCTGGGGAAGGAAGCAAATGAGCTGGGAGGGTGGAGTGGTCCCTGCCTGCTCTGGCCTCAGCCCCCTCAGTGTACATCTCCCTCCTGGAGGGGACAGGAGCCCAGGGAACCCGGGAGAGCACACCCGGGCCGCGATGAGCAACACTCCCAAGGAGGAGGATCTGAGCTCAACGCAGGATCAGCCCAGGTAGGAAGGGAGCCTTTCGCCACCAGGACACTCGAGTCAAGGTCAGCGTGCCCCTGCAGGGATGATCTCCCTGCCTGTTCTATACGTCCCTGTGGACCACTGACTGCTTAGGGACTGGCTTCTGACCAGCAGACCCAGCACAAGTGACAGGACGACCCTTCCCAGATTCCATCACCGAGGCTGTCATTCTCTCTCACTCGCTCTCTTGTGTTCCCTCTTCCCTCTCCCCTTGTTCCCCTCTCTCAGTCTGTCTAACCCCTGGACCTGGGGACATACATGGACGTCCTGAGCTCCCCTATGCAGAGGCCCACGCAGAAGAAAACCAAGGGAGTGCCCTGGCCAACAGACAGAAAGGAGCCAGGCTCTCAGTGAAGCTGATCCTGACCGAGCCCACAGGAGTAAGCTTGACAGCACATCTCACCCTGGTCCAGCCTCGGTGGAGGCCACAGCCCCAACCTGGAAGTTGTCATGAGCAGAGGCTCCAGCTCAGCTGTGCAGGATTCCTGGTCCACAGAGATGGAGAGAGAGTGAATATTTGCGGTTTACAGATGCAGGGTGGGGAGCAGTGTTGTCAGAGAGGAGGAAACACCTCACACCATCTCCCAGTTCCCAGGTCTGGCCTGCCCTTCTCCCTCCTCTCCCCTCCAGGTTCTCTGCAGCCACAGTGCCCACCTCTCTAACCTCCTCTGGCCAAATTCACTTCTGCCTGGGTGTCTCCACACCAGCAGTGCCTTCTCCCTGGCACGCTGATCACAGGTGAGTGCAGCGCTGGGTCCTCATGTCATTCTGGTCACAGCAAATGTCACCTCAGTCAGGCCTTTCAGACCCTCCTACCCAGTGAGACCCCAGCCCTTCCTGCAGGACACTCTTTATTTTCATTCCAGTTCATGCTCTTCTCTTTCACGTGTCTCTGATTTTGTGCTTTTGTCCATCTGCCTCCAGACTGAGCTCCTGGTGGGCAGGGACCACTGGGTAGATTTCAGCACCACCCTTGGGCCCACCAGGGCTCCCGGCCCAGGGTGATGGCTTGGCACATAGCTGCCGAATGAACAAATAGGGGCATCTTGGATCCCTCCTTCCTGCTTTTGCTCCACTCAGTGGGTGAAGAGGAACACTAGTAATAGGAAGTGCAAGTGGGTCCTGAGGCAGGCGGAGGGTCAGCATGACTTCTGCATGAATCCTCCTCTCCCCAAATTGCTCCAGCAAAGCTCAGTGGGCACCACTGACACAGGAGGCTGCCACCTGATGGCCAACACAGGAACTGCAGCCTCAGGCAGGGACAGCACAGCACCAGGCAGGCATGTATCTCTTGTGGAGAAATGCCTATCCAAACGCATTGCCCATTTTTCATTGTGCTATTTGTATTTTATTGTTGAGAGGGGAGAATGTATTATATATTCTCAATAGTAGACCTTTATCAGATATGTAAAGATCTGTAAACATATTCTCCCCTTCTGTGAGTTGTCTTTTCGCTTTCTTGATCGTGTCTTTCAACGCACTCAAGTTTTACTTTTCATGAAGTTTAATTGATCTGTTTTCCCTTTGGTTGCTTATGTGTTGGGTGCCACAATTACAAAAACATTGCCTAATCCAGGGCCATGTTTTCTTCCAAGAGTTTTATAGTTTTAGGTCTTACATTCACATCTTTGATGGTAAGAAGATGTAACATTTTTGTATATGGTGTGAGGTAGGGGTTCACCTTTATTCTTTCACATGTGGATATCCACCTGTCCCAGCACTACTTGTTGAAAAGATTATTCCATCCTCATTGTCTTGGCATCTCAAATAATTCTAGAATCTGTGGTTGTTGCAGGTGGTGTGACTTACAGTTCCTTAGAATTTTTCTTTACATGAAGGTTGCTTTTCTCTGGCCTTGTGGACTTTCACCCACTGCATATGTAGACAGATCATTAGCGAAATAATCATATCAGGTATTTGGACTAGTTTTTCCTTTGCTTGCGGTGGGTATGTAAGTCCACACCCTGTTACTCCCTGATGGCTGGGTGGACCACATTGCACCATTGTTCTGGCCTGGATTATCGCTGTATCCTTCTAACTGGTTTCTCTGCCTCTATATTTGACCCGCCATCTATCCTCAATGCACCAATTGGAGTGACCCTTTAAAACCAGATGTCACACCCTGACATTGTGAAATCTCTCAAGGGGCTCTCCATTTCTCTCAGGGGGAAAGTTCAAGTCCTTATGATGGACCTCAAGCCCAATACAGTTGGTCCCACACTCTCTCTGACATCATCTTTGGCCAGTCATCCCCTGTACCATTTGCTCCAGTCCCTCTGCCTCCATTATGCTCCTGGTACATGCCAGGCACTCTCCCACCTGTAGACTTGTACTCTATGTTCCTTCCACTTGGAATCCTCTTCCACATGATGATTTCATGCCTCATCTTCTTCACTATCTTTAATTCTGTGTTCAAATGTCATCTTGGTGAGGCTGTATTGACCACGTCATTTAAAATATAAACTATCCTCTTGTCCTGACACTCCCTATCCAACTTGTTCCCCTTTCATTTTTCCCCTTAGCACTAACACCCTATAAAATAATATATAACGATAAGAATCAGTGTTCAATCAGGACACGGAAACCAACCAATAGATTGAGCAGGGACAGTTTATATAATGAACAATTAACCATAAACCTTTAAAGGGAACTATAGAGAATAGCCCAGAATTACAGTAGAGTAGTTAAGAAAGAAACAAATTTGGGAGAGGACCCCCTCGCCAAGGCTGCCTTCAGGCCTTGTTGGAGAAGGAATGATTGCAGCACAGGGATGGTGGAGAAGATTGTCATGTTTCCCAAGGCCAGTACCAGTCCCTGGTCAGGGCAGAGCTCAGCAGGTGGGGAACAGCAGGCTGAGACTGGCAAACAGGAAAGCCCTGTCCCCTCCCAGGGGCAGGTAGGCTGAGGCTGGGATGCCTACTGGATTCACTGGGATTCCACTTGCAGCGGTGCCACTCATTCTCCTTATTAAGCCATCCAAGGGGATCCACTGAATCCACTGTGGATCACCCACTGTGGGTGAGTCCACGTAGACACCCCTGAATTGTGCCACTGCTGGTTGTACTGCAGGAGAAAGAAAAAGAAAAGAATGGAAGCACCCTGGAATTAGGATGGAAGGCCCTTTGTCCTAAACCTTCTCTGACAAAAGCTTAACCCCTGCCAGGTGCAAAAGAGAAATGTCTACTGGGTGCAGCTCCATTATTGCAGAACAGACAACAGAGGGCAACACTCTGATGTTGTTACACAGGGGCAATCCATTGATAACTGGCACCATAATTCCCTTATTATTTTGTTTATGTATTCCATGCTTTTACTTCCAACTTGCCTCTATTGCTTTATTTGAAGTAAGATTTTGAAGACAGCATATGCTTGTATCAAGGTTTCTAAAAAAAGGTATTTTGACCCCCCAAAATGCCATTATTAGATCAAAACAACAGAAGAATTAAAAGTACAAAGTAGCTATACTATCAGTATATGCCTTAAATAAATAGTTTACTGTCAAATTCCTCTTATATAAGAAAGCACCATGCAGTTTCATTTTAATGATGTTAGCCTCAATAATCTAGTATAATAATAAACTCCTTTGTAATGAGTAACTATATAAAATGAAGTTACAATAATTTACAATTTACGTCTGTGACATGACCCAACTACTCTCTACAAGCACCACTGAAATCTTGATTGATGCTTGGCTACCTTGTTCTACTAGAACTAACGGGAATATTTCACTGCCAACAAATTCTGTTTACCTACTGTGTAGTTTATAAGGGTTGAATTCTTCTCTACTTGAAAATCACCATTTTCATATCTCCATATGGATACCTGTTTATTGGTAGATAGCTTTGCAGCCAGTATAGTTTTTTTCAGGAGAGTCTTATATAAGAATTCATGAAATATGAGTATAAATAACTTACACTTAGGCAATTTTTCTTTTTCTTTTTTTTTCCCTGCTTGGAAAGATTTGCCCTGAGCTAACATCTGTTGCCAATCTGCCTCTCTTCTTTCTCCCTTCCCAAAGCCCCAGTACATAGTTCTATATTCTACGTGTAAATCCTTCTAGTTCTTCTACATGAGTCACTGCCACAGCATAGTCAATGAGAGACGAGTGGTGTGGTTCGCGCCTGGGAACTGAACCTGGGACTCCGAAGCGGAGCGTGCCAAACTTTAACCGCTAGGCCATCAGGGGTTGCTCCAGGAAATTTTTCTAGAAAAATATTGGAATCAAGATGTATGATTTATTTCTAAAAATTTCATAACATACTTTAAAACATGAAATGCTCAACATGTTTAAAAGCACTTTACCACTCAGTTTACCTTAACAAAGATATAGCAAACATTTTGAGAAATATGCTTTCAACAGGAAAGTCCAATTGTAGCTTTATGCTTTTGTAGACCACTCCCAATAACGTGGCTTAAAAAATATAACTGTAAGATTCTCTCAAGAAAATGTATTTCATTTCTATAAAAATCGTTCTTTACAGTGTCTCAATGTTTGTTTCCTACTAAGCTTCTCAATGTTCTTTAGGCTTAACAATATAGTAGAATCAAGCTCCTATAATCTAGCTTTTAATCCCACAATCCGGAAAGCTCTATCTCAAGGTCATCAACGACCTCTTAAATCACCGAATAATATTATTCCCATTTTATAAGTGCGAATACTAGGTTTGAAAGAAGTCAAGTTCATGCCCAATATTGTTTAGCTAGTAAGAGGCAGAGCCTAGATATGACTGACTCCTGCTGTCTGATTCTAAAATCCATAAGCATAACCTCTAGGTATACAGCCAAACATAACACTCTGTATTCTTGCAACAGAATAAATGCATTTGCTTTTTCTTTAATATCTGTAACACGGTTCTTAACTATTCCAATACATTGGTTTCTCCCTTTCTGTAAATGAGAGTGTTCTTCAAAGTACCTTCCTTCCTCTCTGCTCTTCTCTATACATTCCCTCCACTCCCAGTTCTTGAATTCATTTAACAAGCATTTATTTTATTGAGTCCATACAATTCCAGACCCCATGGAAAAACAATGAAAAAAAAACAGTCCCTGGCCTTGAAGGATTTACAGACTACTAGGGGAGAAAGCCCTATAAGCAAGTCCAATACTATTTTCAAAAAAAAAAAAAACAAGTTTGAGTCTGCACAAACACAGAAGGCTATCTATGCCACACAGCACGGGTTTTCAAGCCTTTTCTGAGGAGGACTACAGTTTTTTAAGAAATAGCGTTTAAAATTTCCAAAAGAGCACGCAAGACCTAGAACTTCCCTGATCCACTGTCCCCTTCCCACTACAAGCCATGTTTTTTCTAAGACTCTTAAGAACATCGTTTGAAAACCACTATATTCTAACATCTTAATAGTTTTGCCTTTCATGCCTAGGTCTTTAATCTACCTGGAATGGATTTTTGTGTACGGAGTAAAGTAGGGTTCCAATTTGAATTTTTTCCATACTGATATCTAATAGTCCCAGGACCACTTAAAGAAACGCCCCTCCTTTGCCCTCTGCTCTGTAAGAGCACTTCTATTAAAAGAAATCAAGTTTCTGGATACACGTGGAACTGGATTTGGGTTCTCTACTGTTTTCCACTGGTCTAACACTGTGCTAATACCAAAGTGCTTTAGTTACTATAGCTTTATATATAATAAATCAGGATATCTCATAGATCAAGTCTTCTCACCTTGACCTGCTGCTTAAAAAATATCTTGGCTATTCTTAGTCCTTTGTATTTCCATATGTATTTTAGAAAAGACACGTAATTTTGAGCTCTGTAATTTCCTGGCAAACTGGTAAAATACCCACAAAACAAATCTAGATCAGTGTTTCTCGACCGGGGCAATTTTAACACCCCCACCTCCCACCCCAGGGACATTCAGCAACGTCTGGAAACATCTTTGGTTGTCACAAAGTGGGGGGTAGGTACTACTGGCCTCTAGTGGGTTGAGGCCTGGGAGATGCTGCTAAGCATCCCACAGTGCACAGGACAGCTGCCACAACAAAGAATTATCCCATTCAAATTTTAATAGTGCCACTTTTGAGAAACCCTGTTCCAAATAAATCAAGGGGCAAATTTGCATGGGCCCATTAAAGGCCAGGCAACGTCTACCAAAAACAATAATTTAGTTTTAGAAAAACTGAACTGCCGTGTGCCAAATGAGATTTACCCCAATTCATTAAAAAAAAAATCATATTATTTGCATAGACCAAAAGGCTATCTTCCTCTTCTCTATAGCAGGGACATTTACAGGAAGCTTATTGGAGGGGTTAAGTCTTTAAAATACAAAGTTATAAAGAAACAAGACGTATCCAGAAGATATTTAAAAAAAAAAAAGAAACTCATAGAAATCAGTAAGAAACAACCCAATAGAAATATGGGCAATCTAAATAGGCAATTCACTAAAAGGAATATTCAAATGACCAATAAACATATAAAAAGATGCTCAACCTCATTAGTCACCAGAGAAATACCAATTCAAACTCACGAGAACACCATCCATGCACCAGAATGGCTAAAATTTTAGAAGACTGGACATAGCAAGTGTTAACAAGAATGCTGAACAACGTAATTCCCATATACTACTGGATGTAGGGAAGGGGTTGCATAAACTGGTTCAACCACTTTGGAAAATGTTGGCAGTCTCTACTATAGCTGAACATATCCATACACTATGACCAGCAATGCCATTCCTAGGTATATATCCAACAGAAAATACTTACCTATTTGCAAAAGAATGAACAAGAATGTTCATAAAAGCATTAAAAGCCTAATGTAGAAACCATCCAAATGTCTAATAACTGCAGAACAGATTAATAAACTGTGATATGTTCATAGAAGTAAATAATATACCACAACAAGAACTACTACTATATGCAACAACACAAATGAATCCCCAAAATACAATGGTAAGCAAAAGTACGCAGACTCAAGAGTACAGATATCACTCCATTTCTATAAAGAGGCAAAACTCATCAATGGTGACAGAAGGGAGGATAGCCAATACCTGTGGAGAGAAAGGATAGTGACTAGAAAAGAGCATAAGAAGGGGCTATAGGGTGTTGGTAATGTCCTATTTTTATCTAGGTGGTAGATACACGAGTGTGTTTACTTTGTGAAAATTCATCAAGCTATACACTTAGGATTTGTATGCTTTTCTGTATTTAGCTTATATCTTACTAAAGAATTTGCTTAAAAATAGAAAGAATCCAACCCTGATTTATCGCATCTGATGCTTCAAGAGACTATTCTAAACAGCCCAAACTCACAATGATGCTAAAATGCAAGTTGCGTATATATTGACAACGGATTTTTTACCAAGGAACAAAGGCAATGCAGTGGATAAAGGATAGCCTTTTCAATAAATGGTGCTGAACAATGAGCTATCCATAGGCAAAATAAATGAACTTGGATCCATACCTCACACCATATACCAAAAATAACTCGAAATGGATTTTAGACCTAACAGTAAAACCTAAAACTATATTTGATAGAAAAACACTTGTATTCAAAATATATAAAGAACTCTCGAAACTTAACAATAAGAAAAAAAAACAGGCAAAAGTTTCAAAAAGACATTTTATCAGAGAAGATATACAGATGGCTCATAAGCACATGAAAAGACGCTCAACATCATAAGTCATCAGGGAAATGCAAATTAAAACCACAATGAGATACCACACTACATGCCTATTAGAATGGCAGACAAGACTGACCATACCAAGTGTAAGCAAAGATGTAGAGAAATGGGAACTCTCCGACACTGCTGGTGGGAATGTAAAATGGTATAATGTATAAACACTTTGGGTAACAGTTTGGAAGTTTCTTAAAGAGTTAAACATAAGTGATCCACTCATTCTACTCTTATGTATTTGCCCATAAAAAGGAAAGCACATGTCCATAACAAAGACTTACATACAAATGTTCATAGCAGCTTTATTTGTAATAGCCCAAAACTAGAAACAACTCACATATACATCAACACGTGACTGGATAAACAATTTGTAGTATATCCATAGAACAGAACCTTACTCAGCAACACAAAGGAACAAACTGTTGACACACACAACATGGATGAATTTCAAAAGAATTATGTTAAGTGACAGAAGCTAGACAAAATTGGTGTACAAATTGTCTGATTCCATTTATATAAACTCTAGAAAATGCAAACTAATCTATAGGGATGGAAAGCAAATCAGTGGTTGTTTGGGGAGAGAAAGTCACAGAGGGGTAGGAAGGAGGGATAACAAAGGTGCATGAGAAAACTTTTGAAGGTAATGGATATGTTCACTATCTTGACGCTGACTGAAAGTTTCATGGAGGTACACCTTATGGTGGAGGCCATAACTTATCAAAGCGTACCATTTATTTTATTTTATATTTTTTCATTTATATATTTTTATTTGGAAATGTTTATATCAGTACAGTGAAACTAAATTTTAGAGACACGGGATGTCATTAGTTTGGATATCATTAGTTTATTATAAAAGAGAGACATGGAAATTATTTACATGATGAAAGATTTCAGTACTTCAGTGGAATGGGCAGCTTCACGTGATGCCATTTCAATAGTAATTCATTTCAGTCTACATACTTTCCAAGAATGTCACCATCTCTAAATAAGAAATAATCCTTGTCGTCTAGAGCTACTTTGGTGCCTCCGAACTCTAGGAGAAGAACTTTATCTCCCACTTTCACACTAACTGGTTGAATCTCTCCACTCTTTCCTTTAGAGCCCGATCCAACAGCTACTACTGTTGCTTGCAATACTTTTCCTTGAGATTTTTCTGGAAGCATAATGCCTCCTTTGGTTACAGTTTCAGCTGCACTCCTTTCAACCAAAACTCGGTCAAAGAGGGCAAGAGACTTTCTACATGCCTGTCCTGCCATGACTCCGGCCGCCGCAGCCCAGCCCACGCTCTGCTCTAGCGCCGCCGTTGCAAGCAGAGACCCGCAGTCCCACCCTCGAGACACGTGAACTTGGGACAAGGCACCCGGCGCGCAGGCGCGCTCGCCCCCGGCCCCTGCCCCTCCCCGCGCGAGGGGGCGGCGAGGCAGCGGGCGCCGCGATTCGCCAGGAGGGCCCTGCGCAGACCCTGACGCGAGGACCCCAAAGCGTACCATTTAAATAAATGCAGTTTGTTTTGTCAAGTATGTTTCAATAAAGCTTTTCTAAAAAAAATACAGGTTGTATATAAATATTATAAACCAGAGTTTCTATAATTTGCTCAAAATCAACTCCATTCATTCACACAACAAATAGTTATCTAGCACCTACTATACGCCAAGCACTCTGCTAGGTTCCAGGGTTACAATGGTAAGCAAACTGACATGGCTCCTGACCTCATGGAGAACACAGTCTGCTAGGGGAAACAGAGATCAACAAAAGATGCACACAGACACATGGATAATAAAAACTTCACAGACAAGTGCTGTGAAGGAGACAAACACAGTGAGATGACACAAAATAACAGGGAAACCAAATCTGATCTAACGGAAAGGTCAGCATGGCTCCCTCAAGGAAGTGAAATTTAAGCGATACCTAATGGAAGAGGAGGATAACAAGTTGAAGATGTAACTTTCCTCAGAAGAGACACTAACACAAGCAAAGGCTCTGAGGCAGAAGAAAGCATGACCCTTTGAAGGAATGGAAAGAAAGTCAAAAGGGTCAAAACACTGTAGACAACACTATTGGTCACCTCTCCAGTAACTATTCCATCTCCTCTTCCTCACTCCTAACACAATCACACTTGGGTTCCAGCAGCCACCCTCCTCCACACATAGTCACGTGCTTTAGAGGAAGATGACTCCATTCTTGATTTTAGGAAGTGGATACGTTGAGACTTAAGTCAGTCATGGCCACCTCTTTTCTCCCTGCCAGTGATTAGTTAAAGAATGGCATGAGTGAAAGCAGGAAAAGAAGTTATTGCATGCTCTAAACAAGAGATGGTAGTTTGGACCAGGGAGTTGTCAATGGAGATAGAGATTTGCACGGAGAAATAAGGTAGAGCAACGTGTACAGGATGTCTCCTAGGTTTCTGGCTTAGGCAAATAACGACCAATCTTTTCCATATAGTCAAAGCCAGAGAAATATTTTTTAAAAATTAAGAGTCTTATGTTATTCTTAATATATTTCACTTAAATAAATCTAATTAGAACTATTCAAGGATCATACCTAAAACATATCTCATCCTCATGCAGGATACTGGCTTCAGAAGTTCATGCAAACTTATCAGGAATGAATGAGGCTAACTAGATTTTGTCTTACAATACAAATCAGTGTTTTCTAAAATTCTAACTTATAATTAACAATCCTGCCTACAAATAACATCAATTTCTGAATATCATTTATTTTGCCTTGCCTGCTTCAAAAAATGATTTAAGCTAGCAAAATGTCCAAATCAATTAAAAGCCAAGCCAAGAATAAAGTAGTCCAAGGATTTCTGACCACTCTTGTGTTATCTAAAAATAATTCCAGAGAAATTAGATGGCGGTACCTAATGAATTATGCTCATCAAATTTATCAAATTAGGTCTCATAACAACAGTAATGAAGGTTCCTATTACACATACCAACAGACCCAGGCAAAAATATAACCTACCTTGACAAGTTGATGAAGCGCCATTTCTTTCAGAAGCTGGTGTACTTGGACTGTTGAAATGACGTGAAGCTCCTCGGTCCTCGCCATCGTTTGTAACACTCTTTGAGCGGCACGTTTTGGTGTGCCACAATCCTTCTCAAAATAATGAAATAGAGAGCCAGCTACCTGTTCAGTGTGCTTGATGGAAAAGGATGAAACCTAGAAAAGGAAAAAAAATGGATCATATCCTAAAACATTATCATCCACATTTTGAGAGAATTTCCTACAACCAAGACCAAATCACTTTTATTTTTATGGCACCATTAAAATTAGCTATAACTTATGTGAGTTTTTTGACATATCATGAGAAAGTTATCTAATTTATTCTTTGAAAAATCAACTTTCCAATATCATCTATTAAATAATCACATTTTCCATTAATTTGAAATATCAAATCTAACATATACCAAACAATGCCTAGTATAAGGCATAGTACTTATATTTGTAAATTTTAATTTTATTCCATTGATCTGTTTCTTCATTATTTTCATATAGTGTTCATAAGTAATTCTGTATGATATGTTTTTCTATTAATTTTTATAAATCCACATAATTATACAGTTTGGTATATTGCAAATGCTTTGTTAATGCTGATAACAAATTAGATTATATATTTTGCTCATCAAATTAAAACAAGGAGATTTTTCTGAGAAAGGATTTTAGATACGCTGTTTCATCTCTATAATGAGTATCACTGATGTTTTCTCTCTCCTTGGCCTATATTACTCCTTAATTTTTATATGCACTGCAATTGATATAACATCAATGAGGCCACAATAAATGTTTTCTTCTTCCTTCTTTCCTGGATACAGCTCTTATGCAGCCCTTCCTGGTAAATTATACTCTTATTTTAAATCTATAGTGTTTATTCGTTTCAGTGCAGGGCCTCTATGACAGCTGTTCTGAAATGCTACCAAGGGAATTCATTCATTTAGATGCAGTTCCTTCTGAATAACTTCAGTTGCCTGAGATTGCCAATGGTCTAAAGTGTAACTCCTACTCACTTGGACTGGCCTGAAACTTGTGCCATTAAACTAAGCTCGAGGGTTTCAGGAAATCATAGCTAGATTGGTCAATTACTGTGCAATAATCCACTTAGGGAGGCAGCTTCCTAGGACCACTAGGGTTAAGGGTAATTTTGTAAGAATTCTCGATTTATAAGGCAGCACCCACTCTTATACCTGTGCCACACTGGACTCATTTGCCTGCTGCCAACATATCCGTGTGAAGAGATGTGAGAACTGCTGTAAAACGAGAACCACAACGATTTCCCAGTGATAGCATGGCTATGTTCTGATTTTAATATATGGAACTAAAAATCCAAGTCACGCTTCTTTCTTCCAAACTCTAGCTCATAATAACTGTCTACTAAACCAAGTGTGCCTGGTAAACTAGCATAATTGACCCAGTCAGCAACAATAACAAAAGAATAGAGGCAGCAGCGCTTAGCACAGTGCTAAACACTTTAGTTGCATTTATTATTCACAAGAACCAAACAAGTAGACTCTGCTAACACCACCCTCCCCATTTTAGAGATGAGGTAATGGAAGTTTAAGAGGTTAAATAATTTGTTATTGTCACACTGCTATTACGTTGTGGGCCTAGCACTGGAATGCTAGTCTATGTGACTCTAAGTACCAAGCACTCTATAAATATTTAACCAAATACTTCAAGATGGTGGCAGTTAAATACCCTGTCTCTGAACTGAATTTGATTTCCACCATCCCAGAAAAATAAGTTTATAACCTTTTCTTAAATGCCCCTTTCTTCCTCAATAGCATCAACTAATGCCTTGCAATTTTAATATTCTTTCCAATAATTAATTTTTTGTTTGTTTTCGGAACTAATTTTAATTGGCTATGAAATTAAGAAAATCATAAACTAAGCTTCTTAATTTTCTTTTTATTGAGGTTACATTGGTTTATAACATGTAAATTTCATGTGTACATCCTTATATTTTGGCTTCTGTATAGATTGCATCATGTTTACTACCAAGAGTCTAGTTTCCATCCATCACCATATATATGTGCCCCTTTACCCCTTTCGCCTTCTCCCCCCCCGGCCCCACTTCCCCTCTGGTAACCTCCAAGCTGTTCTTATCTATGTGTTTGTTTGGTTTTTTGTCTTTCACATACGAGTGAAATCATATGGTATTTGTCTTTCTCTGTCTGACATTTCACTTAGCATAATACCCTCTAGATCCATCCATGTTGTCGCAAATGGCAGAGGCAACTATAACCTAGCCAAGTTGACACATAAAACTAATCATCACACATTCTGAATTGAACAAATGAATGAATGAAAACCCATTCACTTGTTATCCCAGCTTTATAATTGCAGAGGATAAGCCATTATAACTGGGAAGAGAATGGAATTTGGAGAAGCTAAAAATGACCAACTCTATCCCAACACAAGAAATACCAGTTTCTTGTGCAGAGGAATTCCTCTGCTACACCAAAATGAAAAGTTCATTATCTCCCTGACTTAGCCCACATATTGTGCTTTCCAATCTTTGCTCAGTATTACATGTCTATTGGAATACCGTATCCTACCCTGCAGTCCAAGTAACAGCCTTCCTTCAAGGTTCAGCTAAGCACTGCTTACGGAGTGAAGCTTGCTTAGAGGGCAATTTGCTCTGGACTTCCATTGCAGGTAAGGTTTACAGTACTTATTTAGCAATTCCATCCACAGCTTTTATTATTATTCATCATTAGAACTAATCCCCCAGCTAGACCATGGTAATGAGTCCATATGCAATTTTGTGTTCCCTAGATGCATAATAGGTCAAAAACGATTATGACCACTCAGGTCCCTGTCAGACAAAGAGAATGGCTTCGTAAGCTAGTCTACTTTTATTAAAAGACCATCCTGATGGCAAAGTGAGCAGAAATATGTAAAGAGATCACTACATTCTCTGCAGCGCAGTATGTGCCTGTTGGTGTGCAGCCGAATCTGTTTTGGCTGCATCTGCTTTTGTTTTTTCTCCTCTTGCATTTCCTTTTCCCTTTCCTCCCCTTCTCACTGCACATGCCCATGCCTCTAAGAAGCCATACTAATATCTCTTGACAAATGCATGGGCTGCAGGTCTTACCCTGCCTCCTCAGCTCCGCCACACAGACCCTGTGCTTTAGCATGACTCACAATAGCAAGACCCAGCTAGGGTCCCGTCACCTCAGAGTGCTTCCGTGCCTCTGTAGAGACACGCTTAATTCCTGCTGGTGTTGCTGGGAGCTTATTTACAAGTGTGGGATCGAGGAATAATCCCCTAAAGGCATTACAAATGATACTTGCTTTTCAAATCTTTTTGTCTAGTGATTTAATCAAACACTGTGCTCAAGTTAAGTATCACAGATTGTAGGATATGAAAGCAGGAAAATGCCACATTACATCTTCTTCTTTTCCCTGCCATAACATGATGATCCTTGTGGTCTATTTCTTGGAATAATTAAACCCTATCTTACACCTAAGTTGTACTACAAAATTAAACCCTGAGTCATTTGTCTGGAACTTGGAATGTCTTTTCCCATTGAAAGATGTTATTACTATTGGTCAATTTCCTGAAATAGGCTAAAAAATCTCAAGATAGACTTAATTCCGCAAACTAGGCTCAGTATATTATCAATATTTTGGATTTTTTTCCCCAGTAAACTGTATTGAAAATGCAGCCATTATTTATAGCACAAGTTTCACTTTGTGACAGTGGGAGCTTATCTTCCTGCCAGAAAGGCGCTGGATAGAGATGTGGATGGATATTTGTACTTGTAGATTTCATCCACTGGATGTTTATATGAAGCGTGGCCACAACCCATGTATTTTCTGAATGAAAAAATATATTTATGAATAAGCAGATATCCTATCTGCTATGTACCATGACAGAGGAAAAACGTTAAAAATACCTCGTTTGGTATCAAGCAGCAAGAATCACAGGGAATGTTGGATCACATCCTCTCATTGAACAATTCCCTTTTGCTAAAATAAAAAATCTAACCTTTCCTTGACATTGTGTGGATAAACTCACCCCAAAATCAGGCAATTAAAGACAAGGTGTTGGTATGATGGAAGCTGTCTATATTTACATAGTTTGTTCAAATGAAGACTAGCATTAAAGACTCTACCAGGAGAGTTGACCATGTCTGTCCCTCCAAAAATCTCAGATGTCTTTCTGTTCCCTTTTTAGAAGACTTGAATAAAAAATGCAGAGTACTTAAAAACATACGCTCAGCTGGAGAAAGCAGATAGAGAAACAAGAGAAAGCTTCCTTGCCTGGTGCAAAGGGAGGGAAATGCCTGCCTTTTATATATAAAACCCTGAGACTAATTACATTAAAGGCATATTCAGTAATATCATTTAATAATTTTTTCCAGGATACTTACGAGTAATTTTAATATATATCTTTTAACCTATACCTCATGTTCCATTATACATAATTATTCTGCTTGCTTATTATACCCTTTAAATTACAATGATTAATCATACACATTGCATAATTGAATTGTGAAAAATGATTAATCATCATTGTATTATTGTTTAATTATACTACACATTTCATTTTAACTAGAAAATGCAAAGTGCTTTAACTCATGGGCTAACCACATTGTTATATGGCTAATTAGCCAGGATTTTATTACAGGTAAAGAAATTAAGGTCCAGGTTGGGTGACTTATCCAAGGTGAAACAAGAATATTCCTTGCCCTTGGTCTGAATTAAGAATAGGTTAGAATGCAGAACTTTTAGCCATTTTTTCACAAAACCAAACCAAAGAAAAACAAAAAGTTTTTCTCTCTTATATGATAACTCTTAAAGAATATGTACTCTTCTTTCCCAGAATCACCTGGTTCCTATAGGGTTTCAGAGAACATAGTCAATGAGGATATCTGATAACCTCCTATTGACATTAAACCCAGGTAGGCACACTATCCCAGTCCCAGCCTCTGACCCTATACAGTTCCACAGCATCCTGGAACAGCTTCAGGATATCTTACCTCATAACTGGCCTCCAGACAGGTGTTGTCTCCAGAGGGCAGTAGCGGAGAACTGCGATCCTGGACATAAACGCTCCATCTTTTCTTTTCTATTATAACGCCTATCCACAATACAAAATGGACAGAGACAATAAAAAGAACCGATGGGAATTGTTCTAAATCCCAAGGCAGCTTTTTCTGATTCTTAAGGAAGTAGTTAAATTCCCTCTCGAGTAAACTGCATTTGGTTTAGTTAAGTCCATTGATGGATCTTTGGATTATTGTTCAAGTTAAGACTCAAGCCTTAACCAGGAAAAGACAGGAAACAAGTGAATGAACATCAACAATAGCAACAAATTGGTCTCTGTTTTATCTCTTGCATGATGTGATATTCATAATTCCTGAGAGGGAAAGTCTCATTGCTCAATGTTAGATCATAGCACTGCCCCCTACCCCAGTTTAATTATGGGGAAGGGAGGACATTTGATATGAGATACTTGACTGAAGGAGTTTGCAGGAACCCTCTAGCTTCTGTTGACTGTAGGCAGAGCACCTACATTAATGTCACACCCAAACTCCACATAACAAGTGGGAAACATTCCTCAAGGTAGATTGGAAAATTGTTAGAAAGGGAAAATAGACGCTGAGCAGCAAAAGGTAAAAATAAAAATATACGTCCACTACAGAGTCTAATTGACACACTGGGATTTTTAAAATATGCATTGGTATCTGAATAAGGTTAATATTATTTCAAATATTCTACATTTATATTTTTACGTATGTGTGTGTTTATATCAAAATTTACAACTGGGAAGATACAACTCAGTTATTCTTCAAGTACCTCTCTCTTAATAAAGAAACATGGGAAAATCCAGCGAATACATTTTTATTTGAAGAGAAACTCTAAAATCAAGGATCATATATAAGGTATATTAACTTGCTTGTAACAATTTTTCTGGTAAGAGCTTCAAATTGCAAATTCTCTAAAGTGAATATTTTTTAAAAATATGGTAACTATCTTTATTATACACAGTCTTCTTACATGCTCTCATAATTTGTCCCTGTTAGCGTTCTTGACTGGATACAACAGACTCAAGAAATAATCCTCCTATTTGACGTTTTTAGATCTGGCATCTAACTGCAGATACCATGGTTACAATGTCAAGTGTTAGGCATGAAACTGTAGGCTTTAAAACGCAGCAAAATTGATATATTGGCTTTTTAGGACATTCAACCACATCTGGCCCAGATCACATATTTATTTATGAAGAAATGGTTGTCAGTAAGATAAGGTGATGTAGACCATTAATTATAGATGAAGCCAGGAGATAAGGAAAAAGATGATTATTTATACAACCTGGTTCCAGAGTGCTGTACGGTGCAAGAGCTAATAAAACGGCTCTAATAACTTTGAACCCAAGAGGTAATTTACATTTTATTAGGTGGAAGAGATTTGAAATTGTTTGTTGCAGAAGATTAAAAAGAAAGAAAATAAAGAGAAAGAGACTGAAGCCTAAATTAGAAATGAGATTCATGATTTTCCTTTTGATCCACAGAAGAGCAACTGTCTGTAGTTCATTATAACTTCATATAATGTCCCATCAGGTTGTCGGAAAATTGACTCTTTAAAGGTGATGCTGCTGAAAAATGGTGTCTAAAAAAAAAAGATTTCTTTTTTCTTTTTTTTAACATTACTGTCTCCTGCAGCATTTTGCTAATGAGATACACAATAAAATTATATCACTCATGCATTATTTAACATCACACCCCCCAGATTTCCATCTCTTGATTTTAGATGACTCTCATGCCCAAAAACAGAACAGCCCCAGGCATTTTAGATTTTGAATATAAATCACCTATATAGTCTAAGAATGTTATTTTAAATAAAATACTCAATTGTCTGCCCTCTATTACATGTGAAAGAGAATATGTATTTTTTATTAATTATAACTTCATTTACATATTGTAATATTTCTTTTGTTCATTGAACAAATTTTTATTGAATGCCCATTGGTACAGATGTCATGATAGGGATATAGGATATTGTTTAATTTAATTAAAAAATCATTAACTCCTAGCATATTCCACACCTCCCATGCCGGCACTTGAAAGAAATACTTTGATAACTTGCTGGTATAAATTAAAATATTTACAGAGATAAGATATCCATTCTACATTCAAAATGGCCCGGGACTTTAACATTTAAGTTGCAGAGGGAAATATGTTTATGTGGCCAAACCATGTAATTAAGTAGGAAGATTTATACAGTGGTGTGTGTGCTGGAGTCAGCTTATTCTGGCTCAAGGGAACTGTTGTAAGAATCTCTTTCAAATCCACGTTCACTACTGTCAAGTTACTGACTTGAAATTGGCCATAGTAGGTATTTACACCAGAGAAATTGTAAATGCAGCAAACCAGTGGTTTTTGTTTTGTTTTGTTGTTTTCAGAGGGCCAGTTGTTAAACATTTACCAGTGCACTGCTGGATTCATGCAATATTGTTTAGAGAATCACGCACACAAATAAAATGCAATCTTGAAAGAGCAACAATCCTTTTGAAAGATTTCCAATGTTGTAAATGTTGTACCAAAATAACGTTACATTAAAATAATATTGACAAATTATATATTTGGCATTTACCTTAAAATAATCCATCTCACCTAAAAAAATGACTTGGTATGGTGATAGGAAATAGATAAAAGAAACTGGTAAAAAATATTAATATTTTTAAAGTTGGGTGATTAGTATATAAGTTCATTTTCCATTTTTATATTTGTGAAGATTTCCATAAAAACATGTTAAAAATAACTAAGAAAAAAGTCAATATGCGTACACATATATATATATTCACTGATATATACTCATATATGCATGTGTATATATATTTACATTTTTTATTAATAATTATATGTATTCATAGATAAGTAGTATATTCTCAAAAATAAAGACCATATAAATATTCTCAAAAATAAAGACAAAGCATTTGCTGTATAGACATTCCATTATTTTCTTAGTATTTCTCTGTATCAGGAAGTTATAGTTTGTAGTTTAATTATGAAAAGAATATTTTTCATTAATCTCAAATATTTCCTTAACTATGATTCAAATCTCATCTGGGAACAAAAAGAAGGGACCAAATTTTCTTCTTAAGTAAATGTATGACAAATAAAAGCACCAGAGGTTATAGTTTAATATTATCTTAATAGAGGTATTAAGGGCTTGTATATTTCAAAACCCTGTAAGATTGATGAGGTCCTTTGCATACTATTGAGTCCAACTATTTTATTTTGTGAATGAAAAAAAAACAAAACTTAAAAAAGACCAGGGATTTCTTCCAAGTTAGTTAACTAAGTTCTTGCTACTCAAAGTGTGGACCAGCCCCAACGTCTCCTAGGAGCTGGTCCCTACCCCGGAACAACCGGAAGGGAATCTCTAGTTAAACAAGACCCTAGTGATATACATGCGCTTCAAAAACTGAGAAGCACCCAACCAGGCAGTAACAAATTTGGGCTAGAAATCAGGTCCCCTAACTCTTTCTCTGATTCCCCCACCTCATTATACCACACTCCCTAGCGAGTGGATGAACTTCCTTTTGTTAATCATAACAGGAATATAGCCTTTCCTCGTTCTATTTGTATTTTCCTCGTCTAGGTTATGTTTGTGCAGACATATGCAAATACTGGAGAGGCAGCAAGAGACTTCTGCCAGGTTTTGCCTATTTCCTTCAATCTCGGGTTGGTCATTTTATACAAGGACCATGTTGATATTCTGCAACGCGAGAAAAGTTACCATATGCTAAAAGAATCGGCACTAGGGACAGCAGTGATCTGTGATGATGATGATGGTAAAAAAAAAAGTCTGCATTCTGCATGACAGAAAAGGAGTCACATAGATTCATCAAGATTCATACGTTAATGAGTTTGAGAAGAACTGAAAACGCTGTGCTAATGGCCACATACTGCCCTTAAACGGGTGTATAACCTTTCCCCTGACCTCAATAGCACTCTCTTTATTTAAAGAAAAAGCGCATGTGGAAAGCACATGGTGTCGAGAACGCAGAGCTTCTCGGACAGAGAGCCTCTGAGAGAATTCAGACATTCAGACGGGAGGGAGCTGCCACGGGTTAAACCGGTTACCCCACACTAAACTTAATTGACGAATAATTTATAGCAGCCAAGAAATGTTAATTGAACAATGAATCACTTAGACTGAAGGATAAAATGCACCTGGATTGATCACTAGAAAGCAAACAAGATTGAAAAGAGCTTAGGAGGACTTGAGTACCTTGAAACTTAAAGCCGCTAAATAAAGAACGTCATGACAGCAGGACTAGCAAACACTGGAGAGAGAAACTGGCAGAGCTTGTGGGATCCCAGGGCATGGCTTGACGGCAACAGGTGTTTGTGCTTTTGTTCAATTCTTTCGCGGAAGTAGGGCACTGGGCTAGGAGAATTCTACCATATTTTTTTAACCATGTTCTTCAAACACTATTTCTTTTTTCCTTCAGGCATGCTACCCCCAAGAAATTAAGACAACTGTCATTTCAATATTTGGAACACACAGGGTGTGGTGGGCATTAATTAATTTCCTACAAGGCTCAAGAAGCGGTTCAGGTTACAGTTGAGGGGATGGCTGATGAGAGAGAGGAGTCAGGCTTGGTCATCAGGCCAACAGAAATTGGTACAGAATTAAACACAAATCTGAGTGCAATGCCTGGAGGGAATTCTGGTCAAATAGTGTTAGCATAAGCTTGCCAAATTAAGTAACGTGACAGCAACAGGAAAAGGATACTAAACAGCAAAACACTCAGTTGAGTTAGGATCCGCCATCATACCTGTTTGTCACTGAAAATATAATTGTATTTATACAAGAGCAATGTTTATTTTATTTATTTATTTATTTATTTATTTATTTATTTATTTATTTATTTATTTATTTATTTATTGAGGAAGACTAGCCCTGAGCTAACATCCAATGCCAATCCTCCTCTTTTTTCTGAGGAAGATTGTCCCTGGGCTAACATCCATGCCCATCTCCCTCTACTTTGTATGCGGGATCACCTGCCACAGCATGGCTTGACAAGGGGTGCATAGGTCCTCACCCAGGATCTGAACCTGCAAACCCTGGGCCGCCAAAGCAGAGCGTGTGCACTTAACCACTATACCACCCGGCTGGGCCCTTATTATTTTTTTAAGCAAGGATTGTTTAGAAATTTTGATAAAGTTTTGCTTGTTTTTAAGGTAATGTGGTATGACTGGGTCACAATTTGCTAGTTTTCTAACTCTCTCCAAGTTCTGGTGTGGATCCTGGTAAAATAATCTGAGAGACTTACCTCAGTCTTTGACGTTGGAATGACAGATTTGCTGAGCCTTTATTTTCCCTGAGAGACAGCACGGAGCAGCAGGGAGATCTCGGCAGGCAGGCAAAACTCTGGCTCTGCCCTTCTCAGCTACTAGCCACAAGCAATAACCATGTCTAGTTGTCAGCGTCCTCATCTTTGCATCTCAGATCATCCTTCACCAGCTTGCTGTGGAGACTAAATGAGATGATAAAAGTAGATTGTTCTGCACAGTGCCTGGCATACAAAATGAGAAAAAATCTAAAAGCTCTTTTCTCCCTTCCCTCCATCTGTGATGGAAGATTTCTTCAAACACAAATCACCCAGAAGTGGCTAAACGAAGTGATTTATGGGAAAACAATAATTTCCTCCATTTTGAATAATTTACTACTACGAATTATTGAGTGTGTCACTATGACCATCTAGCTAACTATTCCCAAACAAGGGTATATGTGTGCTCACATTAAAAAACAAAAAAAGTCAAAAAAAGGAAATCCAAATAAAACAAAATTTAAAAGAAACAAAAGTCAAAATTACAGAAAATTTAAATAGTTTTCTTAAATGTTCAGAGTTTGGTCTCCTCTTCTCTCCCAGCTATATTTGTCTGTAAGGTTGACCTCAATTTAGTGATCGTTCTTACTCTGGGATGCGATAACCTTACGTTTATGGAAAATTGCTTTGAATTTTCTTAAGGTGATAGCCATTCGAGCATAAACATGCACTGTCATTTGTTTTGGGCTCTGTTTTGCCAGGAGAGGTTGTGCATCTTTCAGAAAGCATGTTTCCCTTTCACTGCTTGTGTTTTCTAAGAGATCAGCCTGGCAGTGTTATTTTATGGGTTACTTTATGCTTTGTGATTTTCCTGTGATTGACTTCTTGCACTTAAGCTAAAGGGACTTACTGATGTTAACTGAGGTTGTTTCATTCCTGTAAAAGAACAGGCTTTAACTAGGCAAATCTCAGATGGATGAAGATGCTTCACATTCTACACTGCATCAGGATATGCATAGGATTTTACAGCAAGGGGTTTGGAGAACAGTTAGGAAAAGTTAAATAGATACACATTTGTTAACATCATTCTTCACTTCGCTGTGTATTTACAGTTTGTTGAGAACATACTTCTTGACCCCCAAGAATGATGATGAAGTGACTAATTTTCTTTGTGTCACAGTTGCCTCATTCTAACATGAAAGATTTAAACTAGATGAGACAATGACTTAATAAATGTGAAAACTTTTGTCAAATCTAAAGTGTCTGTAAATATGTATTAGCCAGCCTCCAAGATGGTTCCAGTAATCTCTGTCTCTTGTATTCATGTGCCTGTGTGGTGCCCTCCCATATTAAATAGGACCGGCCTGTTGAACCTACAGGATATTGTGGAAATGATGGTGTGTGATTTCCAAGGTTAGGTCATAAAAGATATCACAGTTTACACCCTGATCTCTTTCAGATCACTTGGTCTAGGGAAAGCCAGCATCTACGACATGAGCACACACAAGCAGTCCTAAGGAGAGACCCAGACATCACGATCGTAATCTCATGAGAAACTCTGAGCTAAAACTGCCCGGCTAAGCCAATTCCAAATCCGTGACCCACACAAAGTGTCCAAAATAATAAATCTCTATTGTTGACATAAGCCAATAAATTTGGGGGCAATTTGTTATGTGACTATAGTTAACAAATAGGAAATGGTGGTTCATTCATTCATTCATTCAATGTGTGTAGAGCATGTTGTACCAGACACTGTACCGGAAGGTTAGATACAAAGATAAACAAGCACTCAATTCACTGAGAAAGAAAAATGTGAAAAAAAAACTAAAAAATGTTTTACTTGGCACACTGTATTAATAATGACTTTGATTGTAAAAGCACCATTGCTGTAATTCTTTAATCTATGATTAAGTAGCATTTATATAATCCTTGGGCAAACACAAAGTAGAAGGAAAGAAATTTCCCTCAGCAACCTGGATAAATGCACTGTGATTATTACCACTTTCATTTTCTTTCAAAATGTGTCCAGGCTAACTAATTAATTTGATCAAAAGCATGTCTCATGAACCAGAGTCAAATGCCCAATCCTTGGCCAGAGAGTTTTCCATTCCATGGCCAACACCAAAGCTCCTTAACTTGGCTTCCCTCTTCCTCAGAAGACAGGCCAAGAGAAGGTGTCACAATCAGCAGAAATAGGAAAATTAAATGCAAGCAAACCAACACAGTGAGCAAATAAACCCATCATTATATATATGATGTGCGCCTTATGAAATTTTGAAACTATCTATAGCAAGTTAAAATTGTTACATAAACTTACTTGAGTTTCAAGAATTACAAGGAGTTGTGCACAAAGACACCATGTTGATCACTGATCCAAATGATGCATTTTACAGACGTAGCAAAAGTTACAGATAAAGTAGCTTACCATCAGTCACAGAATTAGTTAATTCAAGAAGCAGAAATATAACACAGAAGTCCAATGCAGATGATTTTGCAAACTCCCTAAGTGGCTTCTTTGGCAGTTTAAGAATCACAATAACAGGGGCCGGGGCATAGTGGTTAAGTTCATGCACTCCACTTCAGCGGCCCGGGGTTTGCGGGTTCAGATCCCGGGCGCAGACCTCTGCACTGCTTACCAAGCCATGCTGTGGCGGCGTCCCACATATAAAGTAGAGGAAGACGGGCATGGATGTTAGCCCAGGGCCAATCTTCCTCAGCAAAAAGAGGAGGATTGGCAAGAGATGTTAGCTCAGGGCTAGTCTTCCTCACCAAAAAATAAAATAAAATAAATAAGAAACACAGTAACAGAAATGTGGCTGAACTCACTGCTCTGTAAATTCTAATTTAGGTTGATGACATAAACTTCTCGCTGTTCCCTTAGTGGGAGTGTCAAATGTCTATTTGATACACATTATACCAAAGAGCAAAACAATTTCTTTCTTATGCCACAAGAAGAGATAATCTTGTGGATTTGACAATGTCACGTCAGAAAGCTGTATAATACTCCCTCAAAACTACACTTTAGAGAGCATGAAGAACAGAGATCTTGCCACAGGGCAATCAGACCCTAGAGTACGACTTTTCAAACAGCAGTTGTTCCCACGTTTAGAGTCAAATAAACAAGATCTGTAAGGCTCCTAGAAATGAGGTGCTGGAACTGGGTGTGCTTTGATATTCAAAACTTTTCCAGAGGGAGAAATTGACAGTCTGACAACAGCATACGTCAGAGTTTTTCACGATTTGATATTGCTGGGAAGGTAGAGCTCCGAGCCTGGAGTAGCCAGGTTTCACATTTTTCTTTCGTAATACAACTTTAGGCTATAGCATAGTGTCAAATGAATTCAGTGATCTTCTTGATTGTTTTATTCTTAGAGAGTACTATTTACAGTTCTCAGGTTTAAAATTAATATTCAATATGTCACAGAAACAAATACGGAAATATTACTTTCCTCATAATTTCAGTGTACAAATAGTGTTATTCTATTTATTAATCTAATGAAAAAGACAACAATCTTCACTTTTTCTTTGATTAACTCAAACAAACTAAACCTCCCCTCAGAAAAGTTTTATCTACAACTCAGTTATAATTCACATTTAAAACCACTTCAAAATTTAATAATTCTACTTTATTTTTATAGTCTTCAAATGTATGACTTAACAAGCAACACCTTTCCAAGTGCTCAAAAATAGTTTTTAAGAATGCAGCAAATTAAACTTATGAAAATAGTTACTCAAATTATTTTGATTATCCCAACATAGTTTAGAGTAGTGGCCAAATTCCTTTATATTTTTCCTGCTGAAATCAGAAGTCCAAAATCAATTGTGCATTTTAAATTGTAAATTTTAATCTAATAAAATCTCGATAGTCTATGTCAAATTCTCTTAAATGTGATAAACATTTAAAATGCCAATTACATATACTATTCTTAACCCTAGCGCCCAAGTATGAATTCTTTAGGTTTGGTTTATTTTGCCATTTTATTTTCAGCTCTAACCGTTTGCATACTGGAAAGATACTTATCTAATAAGGAAATATTTTGATCATCTCAGGTCTGTTGGTTGCCAACTCAATAAGCTATGGGGTCACTGATCAGCCAAAAAAAGTGCTCAGGTCTGGGCCGGAGGGGCTGCACATCCAGAGTGATTCCTCCTCCACCAAAGAGGCGTGCACTGAGCCATTTTCCATATTCACTTTGCAAACTGAGGATTCAAAGCCCATACTTTTCAGATAGGATGCTAACTTTCACAAGTTAAGAGTTAAAATTCTATAATTCAATACTTTATTTCACTATATGAATATGTAAATACAGCTAAAATTGCAAATAACTGAAGTCTTTACTGAACTTCTTATTTTTTCTTTCTCTTCATTTTTCATATTCACAATTCTTTACAGTTAGCTTAACGACATTCGATTATATTTTCCATGTGTCTCATAACTTTGGTGATGCACAACTCTAATGTCACCAAATGAAATGTGGAAGAGAGGTTTATAAAATATCAATACAGCAGGACAAATCTACTGAAAGCCCTACACACACAACTGTAGGACTTTCAGTAGATTTAATACTGTCGTTGAGTCTCTCCTCCTAGAATAGTTGAGCAGAGTTGGCCACCTATGGATGCTTATAAGACACTTTGCCACCGTAGGATCTGTCAGAGTGATGATGCATTGTTTCATCCATTCTTCACACCATTCCTTTTGACTGGATAGTATATATTTCCTTATTTAAATGTTTTATAATTATAATAAACAAAAGTATTAATTAAACTTGTGAATTTAACATTAAAAGGAGTCTTAATGGAGTTGAATACTGTCTCAGAGGCACAAAGAAAAAAATGGGAATTAAATTATATACACTAGAAAGGTTATACTTCTGGTGCCATTTCAGTGACAAAGAACAATTTCTTAAAAGGGATAGTCCTCGTGGAAATGTTGTCCTGAGAAATAGGCCACTTTACTGAGAGAGTGCTCAGCAGAGCTGTGTGCTTCCCTCTCATATTAGTTTGTTAAGGCTGCCATGACGGAGAACCACAGACTGAGTGACAAACAACAGAAATTTATTTTCTAACACTTCTGAAAACTAGAAGTCTGAGATCAAGGTGTCGGCAGGGTCATGCTCCCTCTGAAGGCTCTGGGGAAGGATCTATTCCAGGCCTGTCTCCTAGCTTCTGGTGTTCTTTGGCTGTGGCAACATAACTCCAATCTTCACATGGAATTCTCCCTGTGTGCTTGTTTGTCTCTGTGTCCAAACTCTCCCTTTGTATAAGAACACCAATCATATTGGATTAGAGCCTAGCCAAATGATCTCATCTTCATTAATCACATCTGCAACAAACTTATTCCCAAATAAGGTCACATTCTGAAGTACTGAGAGTTAGGACTTCAACATATGAACTTTAGGGGGACACAATTCAACCCATAACCCCTCTCTAGTGCTGTCTAAGAGCAGAAGGACCTCAGAGTTATTTGAGACTGACGGGAGCAAGCGGCAAGTCATCATCACTCTGGGAGTGGAATGGCTTGAGACCTGAGATTTAAACATCTTTCCTGGAGGTGAAACACCTAATGCAGGGGTACGGGAGATGCTCTTGAGTAACAAGTCACTGACTTGGACATGAGGGGATATTTAAGAAAGCAGTAATGCAAAATATTTTTCCATAAATGAAGAACATGTTTTCATATTTTAGAAAGAGTTTAAGGAGATAGAAAATTTTTCTGAAGATAACCTTACTATTTGCAATTCTTAGCCCTGTTTCAACACAGCTTAGGACCCTTAAAAGAGAGAAATTCATCTATCCATTTAGCTTAGATATTTCTAGAAGTAGGTAAATGTGGTCACACTAAGAAAAAGCACTATAATTACCTACCATTGGATCTAATAAAGCAGATTACTAAATTATAGAAATTAAATTAAGATCCCTCTGATTTCTAGAAGAAGGTGTCTCCAAAGTGTGAACACCATGATTTGGCAAAAGCTGAGTTCTGTCATTATATTTTTACCTTATTTTTATTCTATGATCTATTTTGTCCTGCTAAATCAAGAGAACTGAAAGACATATTGCACTTTGATTCAATGAAGTCAGAACATCTGATTCCACGCTCAGCCTAAGTACCAGAGCCCCCTGCTCTACCCATTGTCCCCCAAATATGTTTTGTACATCCTCATCTTAGCTTAAGTTGACATCTGTGGCCTATTCAGAATCATTGCATGTATTACTATTGAGGTCTCTATCATGTCAATAAACGACCATATATTCTGGGAACTCACGAAGGACACAGAGTAAATTAAAATTGTTGTAACATTATATTCTCCCGTCCAGCAGTAAAATCTCTAGTGTCTCATGTATTGGGAAGGCAAAGTCTTAAATACCAACCTGGGAGTCTATGCTTATCCTGAAGATTTCTCAACCTCTCTCACAATTTTACTGCTAATGCTTTAGTAAAAGCAATCTCCACTCCAAACCTGTACAAGGCAGGCTGGCTTGAGGGACCCTGACACGGTGGACAATGCAATGGCCACGCCCCAATAGGGCAAAGTGGAGCCCAATTTTAGAAGCAGGGATAAGCTCTTCCAATATCACGAGAATCTTCTGCCCCAGAACTGAGAATCTGATCACATTAATTTCAATTTCATTCCTGCCATATTAACTATTTTTATGACCTTACTGTGCAACTGGGTGTGGCTTAGCCGACGCTGGTGTCTGTTTCAGTTGGCTTTCCAGTCTTCGGTTTGGATCTTGGCTTTGTCAAACCTTAGCTTGCAGTTGTGCGAGCACACGCCCCGCAGCTTTAGCTCTTCTCTTCTTTCCTCACCAGTCTGGATCTCCGGGAAAGTCCAAGGGCTTGTCTCACCTTCACTGCAAAACCTGAGGGAGGTGGCGCCCAGATTTTTGGATTTGGGACTGGCGCTCTGCTGCCCCCTACTGGTCCTAAGCCATACTTGACATTGAAGAACAACCTCTTCAAAAGCCAAGCATTTCTAAAGGAGCTATTCTTTCCAGAACTCAATCAAACATCTATAAAGTTGACTAATAAAGAGAAAAAGCCTAATACATATTGAGAACTTAAATTCCCAGCCACCACGCTTGGACTTTTGTGCATATTCATGAGTTAATCTTCTTAACTTCCTTGTGAGATAACTGTTATAACTCACTAGATAAATTGTTTTCAGGGAGAATTGGAGAGATTAGATAATGTGCCTAAGAAATCAAGCATAGGTCATACCTGGGGTTTTGCTTTTTCGGTAACTGTTCATACCTGCTTTTCTCTGACTCAGGGCACAGGTTCACTAACTCTCTTGGCTCAGAGTAAATTCTTAAATGCCCAAAATACCATTTTATCATTCGCAGCAACGGGGTTAAAATTAAGCTATGTACGAATTTGGGCTACAGTTCAAATTGTTTTTTCTACTATTTTCAGGACATAGAGAAATACTACAAAAGAAAATAAACATTGGCTAGGAAGTCAAAAAGCCTGGATATAAATTTCAGGCTGTTGCTTGGGCAAGTCAATACACAGCCTGAGTCACAATTTCCTGAAATGCAAAACAGAGAGCACCCTCTTTCTGCCTCAGCAAGGAGTCGTGTGGATCACACCACAGTGTGGGGAACTTAGTGCACGCTCTGCAGAAGTGCCGGCGCTTCTTGCGTGTCTCATTCTAGATTCCCCAATGTACATACGCATAGTGACTTTAATAAGGATCATAGATTATGCGCGAGAGAAAGAACACCGGTATTTCCTATTAAACAACAGTAGGCTTATATTGAAAAATTCAAACATTAATAATATTATAGCAATCAATATGCAAAGGATGATGTAAACAGTAGAAAGGAAAATAATTCTTGATGCAGGAGCTTACTCAAATGAACAAGCATGAACCTAAATGCTTTTTATTATTTTAATTCAATAAGTTATAAGACGACTACAACTGCCGCTACTATTACTACTACTCTTATTATAAGGTAGAAAAGGGAAGAAATTATGTTACTAATTTTGCCTCTTTATGTATAATAATCACGTAAGATGTTTACAAACTTTCTACAAAAAACATATAGAAATCATTGTAATGGTTATACAATATGCAGTCAACTTTTTTTCTGGGAAATATTATTAGCAACAATGCTGACTTTTCTCTCCCATTTATGTTATTCCCATGAGAATTAGTTCCCCTGTGGTTAGTGTGTTTTGTTTTCACTGAAATTTAAAATGGAAAATAAGTAGATTATTTCAAAAACAGTGGTCCTGTAAATTAATCTTTATGACTGTAGAACAATGTAATCTATATTATCCAGGGCTATGTTCAAGAACCTCATAAGCTGTTTTCTGCCTCCCTTCTTATATCTCTCAACCTATTGCATCAGAAAGACCTATGCAAAATCCAAGCTCACCAATTCACTCATTTTTTAAAAATACTTTTAATTTATATCCATTGCTTGCAAGGTAAAGTCAAATCTCCTTTGAGGGACGTATGATTCTTTTCATGATCAAGTTCCTGCTTCTCTCTTTAGCGCTCTTCTACCACTCCCCACTTGCACTTTATGATTCAGTCATATCAAACCGATGGCATTTCAAGATTATGACGTCACATCCATCTGTCTTTGTCAACTGCTCACCCTTCTTTATTCCTGGGCTTCTCTACAACCCCTTTCATCCTTTAGAGAGTTTTTATTCAGCCTTCAAGAGCCAGAATCTCTGCAAGAGAACTTTCCAGGAAGTCATCCCTAACCTTCCTCACCAATCTAGGCTCCACTAGTCACAATGATAAATTATATTTGGTTAACAATTTAATTCTAGCTCTGGGCTAAGCATGGCACATACATTAATTATGTAATCCAGACAATAACCATGTGAGTAGTTAATATTATTATCCCTTTGTGTATAATGAAATAAAAACACAGAAAAGTTAATCAACTTGGCAAAGACCACACAGCTACTCAGTTGCAAAGCTGAGAATCCAAATTCCGTTAGTTTAGCTCCCGAATCCATCAGCTTTAACATCTCTGCAGACACTATTTTTCACGTACAACACTGTACTGAAATGACCCCTTCAAATAGTCATCTCCCCACCAAGATTTACCAGGAGAAAAAAATCAGGTCATTCATGTTTCTACCTACAGCATATCATATGTTATAGCGTTCGATAAATATTTGTTGAGGCTAACCATGCTCTATTTTTTAAATTATGTTATTTTTCAATTACATAGAGCTTTTCAAGGGGAAAATGTATACTTATTGGAGTAAAGAGTATATAATATAAAATGTTCTTCTGAAAAGAATTTGAGATGTCAATAAAACCCATGTACATAGTAAGGCTATTAAATTTGCAGATAATAAAATAAAATGTGTAGTTTTCTCAACATTTTTATAACCCGATGGAATAATATGATGAAACATTTTATGAACTCAGAGACTCTAATACACCTTCCTATGGGAGGCTTGTCTTTCCCTGACTGTTTAGAATCAATGATGCAGAACAAGCGAATAGATCAACCTCTAAGAGTAATGATTAAACATCAAGTCTAACTCTGAACTTCTCAGCAACAAAAGCAAAGTATGAAATATGATATGCATGTGTCTCCATTATAATGAAGCAAACTTTTAATTCAAATCATAATTTTAATAGTAAATTAAGTAGTAATCATAATCATAGCATTTTAATAGTAGGTATTTATATTGATTTTTAATTATACATTAATATATTTCCAAGTTATTTGGATGAAGCAAAAAATATTAAAAAATATATATCTTCCTCCTTAAACAATATGACTATCTACAAGAAAAGATTATATATAATATCATATGTATATACTTATTTTATGATAAACAGTATATAATTGTATAAATAGGTAGGTCTATACATATATAGATAAATAGAAAGATTTACCTACTTGACAAAGTAGTAGGTTACATATTTCTATCAGATATTTGCTTGTTTCTGTCCCCTTGAAGCAGGTATGTCCAGAATTATTCCTGACATCCAACTGTGAACACTAGATAAACAAGTTCCTTGGATACAGTCTTTGTGTTGACTATTTTTAAGATTTCCAAATTATTTAGAGACAGCAAACAGAATGTTGATGTCTAACAAATAAGACACATATAAGTACCTTAAACTTCCACCATAAATAATGTAGTTTTCTACATTGTTAATATTCTGTGATACAGAATTCTATCAAGATTTTTACTGTTTTTGAGCACTCAGACCCAGGCATGCTCATTTGCTGCAACTCTGAACACCAGGAAATGAATAAAACTTCCTTGAATATAATTCTTATATTGGAATCAGACACTCATCTGTTCATCTCTATAATGGGCCTCAGCAAAAGAATGGTTTCCTCTGGGTTGCAAACATTTGCTATGCAGGGGGAAAAAAGAGAGAGAGAGATCATTTGAGATCATCATGAATATTGTGGGGCAGTCAAGTGGGATATGTCTAATACATTGTGCTCATCATAATCTTTTTTTCTAAAATACATATTTTATAAGACAAGCTAATCTCTGCCTATCTGCCTTCCGTTAATATTTTTCTAAATTGATTCATCTATTTAATTTTCCTAGTCTAATTTGTGTTGCTGATGTTGAGTGGCCTTTTGTATCAATTTACTCAAAGTTTACTCTCCCATCTATTCTCTCATTCTTAGCTGTTCTGATGTTATAAAATTGTTGATATTTCTATAATTTTATTGATGATAAAATTAATATAATTTGGGTTAAAAGGTGACTTAAACTGTTTAAACAATTTCCTTAATTTTGCCTTGGCTCCCAGAAAATTATAGCTGGAAAAGTAGTAAATAGAAATAAATACAAATAAATAAAGCACATACTAGGATAAAGGGTTTTAAGTACTATGTAAAAACAAGCCAAAAACAAAGTAAATCAGGGTAAGATATCGTGAGAGACAGGGAGAGAGAATGATTCACCCATTGTATGTTAAGAACATTTTTGGCAATGGAGCAACTACTGACATGTCCCCCCTTGCCCCATGTGCCCTGTTGAAGAATGCACAGTAGCTCACATTGTAGATGAAGACAATTATTATAAGCTAGGATTCCATAATGTTAATTATTTATTAGTAAAAAGCCTTTGCATTATACACATTAAAAGAGAAGAAATATGTAGTCAAAATGTAGCTAATATTGCCTTTAAGAGAGGAAAAGTCAAAATGTATAACTAATGAGATATGCTATTAAGTCAATACAATTAATTATATACTCTTTTTGATAAAACGAAGACATCTTAGAAATGAATTGAATATGCAGGTGGAAGTTTCCCAAATCATTAAAGAACCAACTTCTAGAAGAAAAATGTCAATTGAATTAAGGACTATTCTACGTTTATTTTGATAAGAATTGAATATTATTAATATTTTCAGGTTTTAAAACATCATACAGACTTTAATTTAGATGACAGGAATAACTTGAGGCTTGTGGTGATTTTTTTCCCCTCTTTTTTCAGACAAACTAAGGGTGATTCTCTTTTCAATTATTATTGCCAGGTCTTAGGTATAGTGATAATATTTTCCTGAAATTTAATTTACATATGAATGAGATGAGTTTACATTTCTTCCATTTCTCACACTTTTCAAATTAACTTAATTAAAGAATATCAAAGGAATTTAAGTTACAAACAGAATAATTCTGAGAGAGAGAGTTTGGCTCTATCCTTTAAGACAACTAAAGAAACAGATATTAATTCACAGATATCATGAAGGGAAAGTACCGAATAAGAGTTTGAGTTAAATAGGAGTCATTGTGTGTGTGTGTGTGTGTGTGTGTGTGTGTGTGTTTGTGTGTGTGTGTATGTGCGTGTGTAAGTGAAGCTTTGGAATCTTTGGAATATCACACAGTGAAAGTGACATAACTCAGTCTATGAGGATGAGGACGCCAAACCAGAAACCCTGACACTGTCGTTGCCAGGTAGCCACGAGCGGCCACTCCACTCAGGCATTAGGAAGCTGGTTAATCAGGACCTGAATTTCAGGAAAGCACTTAGTCGCCAATGAGCTCGAGTCTGAAAGGGCAATCGAGTCACCCCAAGGCAAAGAAAACAAAGATGAGCATCAGCTGAACAGCAGAATCCGTAGAATCCTGCCGCCTGGAGTGCGCTGAGACCCGGAGCAAGGTGGATTCGGGGGTCAGGATTAGAAGGATGGTGAGAGAATGTCCCAGATGGGGAAAAGGAAGAACCAGGAAAGACAGGAAGACAGACCGAATATTCCTGCAACTCCCGTGATGCTGGCTGTCTATTGTGCCTCTCCCTTGACCAACTCAGACTCCCTAAGCTTATTTCACTTTGAAACTTCTCTTAAATTTGGCAATTGATCAATAAAAAGAATTGTGAAGACATGTAAATCAAGTATTTAAAAGATGAGTCATTTTTAAACCACACAATTCTCCTAGTGTATTTTGCAATAAGCAAAGTTGTTCAATAAGAACTGTCAGATCAGGGAACTAACAATTTCAAAAGTAGATAAAATAACTAAAATGTGTGTTATTTAACATGCAATTTGCACTCATTTGAGTTTATTAATGTTATGAAGCAGCAGCCCATTTTTTTATCAGATTCCTTTCTTCATGCCCCAAATAAAATTTCCTGGAAATTCATATATAAATATCTATGAGGATGCAATGAACACAAAGAGCAGGATGCTGCTACGTGCTGGAGAGAAAAATTGATGCAGTTAAGCACATGACACTGGAGGAAGAAGAAAAACCTGAAAATGTGTGAAGAGACATTTCCCTCTAGTGTTTGTATTTTGCCCACACAGACACTAGCTCAGCTTTTATCAAGAGGGCCATAATCTGTTTTTTCTTTTTCCACAAAGGAAGCAATGAGAAGAGTGAGACTAAAGCAGTGTACTGCCACTTCCCTGAGCTAGACAGGGTCAATCAGGGTCAGAAGTGCCAAGAAGACACCAGGGCACACAGCTTATCAGGGCGTGTCTTTGGAGCCCTCAAGCGAGAAACATCTCCTGAGAGCAACGAAAGTCAGAGAGAGACGCGGAGGGATACTCACGAGGTGGGGGAAATTGTGGGACTGACTTGAATTTTTTAAAGTAAATAATGTGTCTGTGATATGAGACGTAGTGGAAACACAGAGCCAATTAGTCTAACTTTTTAGACTTGTTCTCTACTAATCTTAATTATCTGACACAGCAGTGACCTTATCCGGTAATAAAATGAGGTTGAAAAACTCTCTTCTTACAACCACTTTATTGAAACGTGATTGACATACAAAAAGCTATATATATTTAATACATACGAATCGATGAGTTTGCAGGTAAGTATACACCTGTGAAATCATCGCCACAATCTATGTGGTAAACATATCCATCAGCTCCAAAAGTTTCCTACTGCCCTCTTTAATCATTCATTACTATTATTTTTTTGTGATAAGAACACTTGACATTAGATCTACCCCTTCAGCAAGTTTTTAAGTATACCATATATTATTAACTATAGATACTATCCTGTACACTAGATTTCTAGGTCTTATTCATCTTGTGTACTTGAAACTTTGTGCTCTCCTACTAATATCTTCCCATATCCTCTTCCCCCCATCCCCTGGTAACCACCCTTCTACTCGCTGGTTCTATGAGTTCGACTATTTCAGATTTCTCCTGTAAGTGGTATCATGCGTATTTGTCCTTCTGGACTGGTTTATTTCACTTAATATAATGACCTCCAGGTTCGTCCATGTTGCTGCAAATGGCAGAATTTCCTTCAATAAACATTAACATTGCTTCCATGTTTTGTCTATTGTGAATAATGCTACAATGAACATAGGAGCACAAATAATGTTTTTATCTTCTTCTTACTATTTAAGTGGTTAAATATAAAAGAAAGTACAGTGCCAAGAAAGAGAATATGAAAAGGAATATGCAGCCTGGTATATAAACCTATGAAGCTAAATTTAAAAATTCGAATATAGGGGCTCGCCTGGTGGTGGAGCAATTAAGTGCGCATGCTCCACTTCGGCAACCTGGGGTTCGCAGGTTCGGATCCCCGGCCTGGACCAACACAGCGCCTGTCAAGCCACGCTGTCACAGCGTCCCATATAAAGTAAAGGAAGATAGGCATGGATGTTAGCTCTGGGCTGATCTTCCTCACCAAAAAAAAAAAAAAAAAGTGAGAGAGAGAAATGATTATTGGGTGTGTATATGTATGTATTTTTTCCTAGATTATAAAATAGTTTACATAATATGAAAGGTGAATTTTTGGCTAGGAAAAATTGCAGAAACATAATGGATAAAAAGCCAATATCTTTTTAATAAGAGACTTTGTACAAATCTATAGGAAATAGATGAAAACTCCAGTAGAAAATGTATAATGATGTATAAGAATATTATTAGACCATTTAAAAAAATTTAATATAATAAACAAATGTTTAACCTCTTGTTCGCTTAAATCAAAGCTAATTAAAATATTTTTGAAAATATTTTAATGCTAATATCAAACATTTAGAAGTTTTGTGGAAAAGGAAAGTCTCATTTACTGCTGGTGACAGTGCAATTTGCTGTGACAGCAACTTGGAAATATGTATCAGTTGATGTATTTGACAATATGTATCAACATATCAAAAACGGTTAAAAGATGTTTTGTTTTATGATCTACACTTTACTACTGGAAATTAATCCTAGAGAAGTAATCACAGACTGTAGTAACCAAAGTGTTAGCCACAAGAATTTACATTGGTGCACTATTGACAATAGCAAAATATTGAAAACAGCTATTCAACAATAAATTGTTGGGATTTTCTAAATCTTATAAATTTTTAAATAAATTTTACAAATTTATAAAATTGTGGGATTTTATTAATAAACTATAACATAGTCCCTCGATGTAGTTACAAAAAAGAAAACTGTGGGTAATAAATGTGTCCTTCTCTCCCTGTTTCTCTCTGTCTCTCTCTGTCTGCCTCTTTCTCTGCGTGTGTGTGTGTACATATTTTTTTTTATGTGTGTGTATATGGAATTGTATACTCCTAATTTTAAGAAGGATTATTTATTTTCGGGTAGCAGCATTTTAGAAGACTTTAGTTTGCTTCATTTTCTTATGCATATTTTCAAAAGTGTTCTGCAGTAAATGTGGATTTATTTTACAATATGTAAAATATAAAAGTTATAAAAGCAAATCTAAGAGAGCTTTCTCTCATACATTAGAGAGGGAGAATTAAACTAATTAAATGGCCTAAAACTCATTTAAAAACAAATAAAAAAAGCCACTTTGTCACAATGGCTTTCTAAGAACACTACCTCACAGTTGAAAACGGTGGTTTAGCATTTCATTTGACAAATCTATATGCCTGTCTGTTGTTTGCTGAAGAATTGCAACAGTCATTGCCAGGAATGTTTCTGATTTATCAGTCATTCTCTTATGAGTGTTATTTGTAAACTGTGAGAGTAAAATGATTCTTCCTTATGATATACTAAATAATAAAGGACAATGTATATTTCTTAAATGTAAAATGCAGGATTTTACTTCTTGGTGAAATGCTTGATTTCCTTTTATATTCACGCATTTTCTTTATTAACAAAACATTGGATATATGGAGAAAACAATTGGGAACACAGATAGTATTTTTGCACGTCAAGAGATCAAAAAAATTATAGTTATAAATTCCCAAAGATATCTTGAAGAATAATATATGATATGCAGGGATGTGCAGTTTATACTTGATAATCTACTAATGCCCGTGCTAAAACCTGCTTTAAGAGGATACAGCTCCTCCTCTTCAATATGCATTTTAGCATCCTGTCAGCAAGCTTTACTAACTTAATTTTGTCGGATGCTCCAAAAAAGAAAGATAAGTATTGACAGATTAATCAATGTCTGCTAAGCCTGGAATTTGTCTATACATTATGAATTTAATGTCACTCAATTTAAAAGGGAAAGAATATACGTTGAGCTAGTCCTGCACATTGTAATACTTCCATAGGCCAAATCTGAAAGTAAACTAGAGTCGTCCTAAGGTTGAATAATTAAAAAAAATAAACAGTATAAGATCCAAGGAAAAGTAATTATTCATATCATTAACATTTTTCTTAAACTGTACTCAGCTTTTTCATTTAAACCTATACAACAGGAGATATAATATTTATTGGTATTTTAATCTAATTAGTTCCTATTTTCTTTTAAGAAAACTGGAAAATTTTGGTTATCTAACCATGTGACTTGAAGGATGTTTTGCCAGTCAAATCATTTTGGGCAACTATATGGGAATACAAATGATTTACAAATGATCAAATGATATTTCCAAAAACAATCCTCATCAGTAAAATAATGGAAGTAATATTTGGAATTATAAAAAAAAATCAATGCAAATTCAAATTAAAGATTTTGTAACACGAAATCCATGTTTAAGGCTCTTGAAACAAACTATTTTTCCAGATATGAATCTAAACTTTTGTATATGATATTACCAGTATAGTACAGTCATTCAGGCAGATTTTCATGGATTTTGCCATTTTATTATCTGACTTAGTAGTTATAAGTTATATCCCACTTACTCAAAAATCTTAATTGAAAATGTTATATGTTTTATGTATATATGCATTGTTCTCAGATATGCTTTCAGAATTTTCACTTAAGGAAACTGTGTTCCAAGATATGAATATTCATCCTGTTTAAATACAGAAACTCAGCTGTGGTTTTTTTCATTTTTTTTTTCTTTGCATTTAAAATAGAAGTATTGTCACTCAGTTCCTCTGAGAGTTGGAGGATTAAGTCGTCCTTTTCCTCCTGGAAAAGAAAAATCATTTCTATTTTGCTATGATTTATGAGTAATGGACATGAAAGCATATTATGAAAGAATAAGAGAGGAATGCCTTTTTTGTTTTTAGGAGTGAAAAATTGTTAGAGGTTGACTAGAACATCTAGAAAGGAGCTAGCTGGGTGAGTTCCCCAAAGATATACAGAATTCTGGAACCTAAACCAAAGAAAATCATCCAAGAAAAAGTGCCTGCTATCCTGGAAGAGCCCAGTCAATGTATCTGATGACGGAATAGACTGTTTCACAATTCACAGGGGACCTATATTCTCCGCCTCCAAGTTTGAACCATACGTGTTTCTCAAGGCTCAATTTAATGACACTGCCAAGGTATATACAACTGATCCTTATTATTCAGATTCAGTATTTGCAAATTTGCCTACTCGCTAAAATTTATTCGTAATCCCAATTAATACCTGCAGCACTTTCCCAGTCACCGTGGACATGCTAAGGTGCAATAAGACTATGACCTCCCTTCTTATTTCAGCTCTCAGGCTGTAAACAAGTGTCCTTTTCAAAGTCTGTTTAGTATGTTTTTCACATTTTTGTGCTTTTTGTTGGTTATTTCACTATTTAAAATGCTCCCAAACATAGTAGGGTAGCTCTGTCTAGTGTTTCTAAGCGCAAGAAAGCTGTGATGTGTCTTATGGAAAGATGTGAATGTTAGACAAGCTTTGTAAGGGACTTATAGCATTGTTGGCTGTGAGTTTAATGTTAATGAATCAAAAATATATATTAAGTAAGGTGACTTTAAACAGAAACACACATAAAACCATGTTTGCATTGATTGTTTGACAAAAAGGTTGTGACCAAAGGCTCACAAAATCTTAACCCTGTATTTCCCCTTGGAGCAATGATTCAGTATTCACTAATTCATTGTTTGAGGCAACTTTATAGACCATAACTATTGCAAATAATGAGAATCAACTCCCTATCTATCTATCTATCTATCTATCTATCTATCTATCTATCTATCTCTATCATGTATCATGTGTTGAATGCATACATCTAAGACAAACAAGTCTACAGCATTCTTATTCAGAAACTAGGATGTCCAAATGCTTAACTTTGATAAACCCCACAGTTTCCAAAAAAATTTAGAAACAAAATAGGAGACTTTTAAATAACTAATGGGTAAAAAAAGAAATCAAAGCAGAAATTAGAATGTATTTTGCACTACATGAATATGAAAACACAATATATACAAATCTCTGGGATACACCCAAAACAAATTTAAAGGGAAATTTATAGCACCAAATGCTTTTATTAGAAAGAAGAAAGGTCTCAAATCAATGACCACAGAGCTCACCTCAACACACTAGAAAAAGAAAAGCTAATTGAACTCACATACGGAAAAGGAAGAAGATGATAACAATCAGAGCATAAATAAATGAAATAGAATACACAAGGGTCTTCAGCATTTTATTTTACCCCCCTCCTGTCTTTCACATTATTATTGTCATTATTATTGTGTTTTTAATTCTATATATATTTTAAATTGACAGATGATATTATTATGGTTTTTACGATCAATATTCATTTACATTTAGCCATCTGTTTATCTTTTTCATTGTTCTTCATTTCTTCTTCAATTCTTATATTTTTATCTGGGATTACTTTCCTTATCTCTGAAAAACTCGGTAAAACTCCTTTAGTATTTCACATAGTGCACATCTGCTGGCTATGAAATCTTATTTTTGTTTGCCTGAAATATTTTTATTTCCCCTTCATTTTTAAAGAATATTCTACTGGTTACAGAATTCTATGTTGGCAGTTGTTTCCTGTGAGCACAATAAAGTTGTCATACTATTGTTTTCTGACTTGCAAACTTACTATTCTCGAAGGTCGGTTCTCAGTTCCAATGTTAACCGTTTGATGATAATGAATCTTTTTTGTCTTTGACTGTCTTTAGTATAATTTATCTTTGTTATTCAGCAGTTTCATTAGGATATACCTAGCTATTTTTGGTTCCTAGAGCTTCTTGATCCTGTAGATTCTATATCTCTCATCAGTTTTGGAAGACTGTCAACTAGAACCATTTTAAATATTCCTTTGTCTACTCTTCCTCTCTTCTTCTGGGATTCAAATTAAGTGTATATTAATGCTTTTCACCATGACCTCTTACAATCATTTCTGTATTGTCCTTCCTTTTATTTCTCTCCATGTCTCAGTAAAGATATTTTCTACTTTCTTTTCTTCAAGTTCACTTATCCTTTCTTTCGTTGTGTCTAATCTATATTTAAACTTATATATTGAGTTCTTAATGTCAATTACTGTATTTTCCATTCAATTATTTTTAAAGATTTCACTTCTCTGACAAAATTTTCTGTCATATCAAGTGTTTTCATGAACATAATAATCAGAGATATTTTAGACTGAGTAGGCTGGTAAAATACTTGGCTGTGGGTCTGTATCTATTATTTCTTTATTCTTTGGTTTGTGGTCATTTCTTCCTTGACCCTAATATGCCTTGAAATTTTTTTATTGGATTCCAGTCATTTTGAATAAAAAATTACAAAAACTCTTCTCTGATAATTTTATCTTCTTTCAGAGAGATTTTACTTTTTTTTTTTTTCCCTAAATGACAGTCAGAGCATAAACAAATCATTTTGATCCAATCAGGGTTTTAAGATGATAGGAAGGTGGGTTTTAGTCTCTTTGAGGTATGGTCTATTTCTGACTTGCTCTTTTTTTTCATAGAGCATAACTTTTCAAAGGTGTCAAATGAAATACTAGAGCAATTACCGGGCCCCTTTCTTCTTGACAGACCCTAAATTCCCAATTTTGTTTTCCCAGCACATTGAACCTGACAAAACATCTGCTTCAGTTTTTACCTTCTGAGTGTCAGCTGTCTTCTTGTCGTCTTGGTCTCTCAGTCCACAACAGCTTAGAAACGGACAAACGCCTTACGGTGAATAGCAACTTAGAAAATCAGACACACTTCTCTGTGTCTCCTATTTCTTGAGGATCTTGGTCCCTCCAATTCTGACTGGTTGGTTATACCTGTACTTCATATTATCTTGTCTCTTTAGCCCTGTAAGACTGTCAAGAGTCCTGAGTTTTTGCTTTCTGCTTAGTCTCTCTGCCTTCTGCCACTTAGCAATGGAAAATACCTCAAGGGGAAATTTTGTGGAAAGTTGGGCTCATATTGTGTATTCCTTTTATTAGGATATTGTCCTATCAATTGCTGGATGCCCTAGATACTCTCCAATGCCTCCAATAAGTAAGGTGTTTTCTTTTTCTTTTCTTAAATGTGATTTTTATAGTTATTCTTGGTGAAAGTTGGTTTGATACAAGCTAGTCATTTACAACTATATGGAGAATTTTAAATTCAGAGAAGTACTGTTGTCAAGAAATTGTGAAAGTAGATTGCCTGTTACCAAATAGATAATCAGCAATTTAATAATATTATGTAAAGCTACTTTTGAGTCACAAAAAGATTCTTTAAAGGAATATTACTTGGAGGAAATGTCTACATTAATTAATATGGACAAGTAGAAAAATATATATCTATTACCATTTTTCAGGCCCAGTTTGCTAATGACCTCTGTGTGTTGTTTTGGGCACAGTTAATCATCAAAAGTGGAGGACAGACAAGAATTGTTTGAAGTCTCTTTCAGCATTTTTTTCTGTTTAGTCATAAGTAATATTAGAACAAGTGATCTTAGAGCCAACTTTCAATGAGCAGTTAATGGTGGTATTTGAGCAGTCAGAAGATGAGTTCTGGAACATAACATAGAGTTAAAATATATGCAATAAATCCAAGAAGGATATCAAACACTGAGGTCTTACTAACCCCTTTGGAAAACAAAACTGTGTAAGTATTTGCACAGCATAAGTAAATGAGATAAATACCGAAACAAACACAAGTTATTTATTAAAAGAGGTAACAATTAAAAAATTGAACACAAAGTCAAAAAACAACTCAAAGTAATCAATCATTACAATAAAAAGAGTTTTTTGTTGTTGTTGTTGAGGAAGATTGGCCCTGAGCTAACAGCCGTGCCAATCTTCCTCTATTTTGTATTTGGGATGCTGCCACATCGTGGCTTGATGAGTGGTGTGTAGGTAGGTCCACACCCAGGATCCAAATCGGCTAACCCTGGGCCACTGGAGCAGAGTGCGTGAACTTAACCACTATGCCACCAGGCCAGCCCCCCTCAAAAGATTTTTTTAATATTAAAATTGATTATTATCTAAAAAGCATGACACTTGGAATGTGTTATTTCTCTTTTGTTGTCATAATTATTACGTGATTTGTAATTTGCAGTTAAAGTACTCAGATTCTTGAGGTTCATTCTTATTCCGCTGGAGTCTAGGAAAGTCATCTCTTAGAGGTTGAGCTGAAACAAAATAATAATAACAATACATAGTTTCTTTTTTTATATAACAGCCTCAGCCTTAAGGGGAAACCATACAGTTTTGGACAACACGAAGAGGTGAACTCAGTTGGAACAGGTTAAACGTCCCACTCAATCTCCATTGTTGAGTGAAGGGTGAGTGGACCACTGGCCCTGTTTGCATTAATCTGTCCACAAACAAAACCTCTTCTTTGGCAATGTCATGTGAACTTAATCACTAACTTCAAATTCGTCTGACAAAATATTCAACATTAATAAGGCAGTAAAATTAAGATTCTTTCCATTCTCAGTCAGATTTCCCTATGCCAGCAAAAATAGTCAATCAGTAAAATAAGTGATGTATTTAATAGTCATAGCTGATTATTCCATTTTCATTGAAGACATTTTTGAACTCTCGATTTTCCTAAGGCTTAAACACTAGACTTTGCAGCTTTCATATTATACAGAATATTCTGTTTGTGCTAAAATTATATCATACAATTGAAAATACATTTACCACTTTGAGCTTATTTTATGCAAGGCAAAAGACAAAATAGGCATGGCTATAACATTGTACTTGTCATTATCTTCTTCTATGACATTCTTTTTTTTTTTGTGAGGAAGATCAGCCCCAAGCTAACATCCAATGCCAATCCTCCTCTTTTTTTTTTTTTTTTGCCGAGGAAGATTGGCCCTGACATGAGATCCATGCCCATCTTCCTCTACTTTATATGGGACGCTGGCACAGCATGGTGTGACAAGCGGTGGGTCGGTGCGCGCCCAGGATCCGGGCCCGTGAACCTCGGGCCGCCTAAGCGGAGCGTGCCCACTCAACCGCTTGCACCACTGTGCCAGCCCCCGACATTCTTTATTAACTTCAAATTTGAAGTGGTATGTTAGCAATTTGAATCTTCATGAGAATGATTGAAACGTATTTTTGTTGCCTTTGTGTAGAATGGAGTCCAGGCTCACGTCACCCGTATGCCATGCTTTTGTACATATGTGTTAATGATTATAAGTGATCATTCATTAGATCTAATCCACAGAGAGTCTTCGTCGTATAGTCTACATAATAGCACATAGAAGGTTCAGGATAGAGTTTTCTTGAGAAGAGTAACAAGATTATATAACATAGTTTTAATAATATTCATATTTTAATAATATTCATAATTTTTTTAATTTTTATGTCAAATTTTAAAAGGACAACTTTATCACTTCAGCAAGAAGTTAGCATGCTCTTTAGATAGATTCTGTACTATGACTTATAGATAGAAAGTCATCTTTGATGATAAAATCACATTTTAAGCATTTTCTTTCCTAGTCTCTGATATTACATCAGTTCTTAATATAAATTCAACTCATAAACATCTACTAGGTATCTCAATTCATAGTTGTGAGACATTATGCTTACCTAATGTATCAGGCACTTTTTTCCCCCAGAAGTGATGTTTTCTGATGTTACAACCATGAAAATCAGGGTGAAACTCTGGGATTTCAGGGAGGCATCGGAAGACAAGAGTGAAGAATGAAGTACAAAAATAAAAACACTTTAATTTCATGATTGGAAAAGTCATTACCCTAATCCTTGAGTATATCTTCTATGCCCTTCTCTTGCATATGCCTATATCGTTGCTGTGGTATCTGCCTCCAGTGCACCAGAGAGCCACCAAACCAGGCACCTCCATGCTAATGAAACCCTTTGCTGACCACTCAGGGCACATTGTAGAAGAGGAGGGGCCTGCAAGATTTGTCAGAGCTGGTCACCAGGGGTGGAGAGTTGGAGAAGGTCATCAAGAGTATGTGATCATCAGCTGAAACTCTAACTAGACCGGAGCAATTGGAGGCTCCGCATCCACTCCCCTGTCCTTGGAATGTACATTTGGCCCACCATTCGCACTAGGAGCCACTTCAAGGACACAGCCTTGAGCGAGTAATGTGTTGTTGAGACCATGTGGATGGTATTCATGACTGAATCTCATTAAGGACTCTAAATAAACTCTTAAATGAAGAACTTGGCAGGCGGATGTGGAGATCTACTCGTCTTGCGGCCAACCAAGATTAGCCTTGTATGTAAGTTGCCTTGCTTATTAAAACAGCCACCTAACCCCCTCCCCATAAAAATCGTAGTATTTTTATATTGTATCGGTGGGTTTTTTCCTAAGCAACTACAAATAAGGTAGAAGGAAAGTGAAATTGCTCAGGTATCTGCCCCCTTGAGAAAGACTGCATTCCTAATTGCAGTCAACCGCGTTACACATATGCGCCATATGTAAAGTAGTATTTAAGAGTTCAGACTGAACTGGCTTTAAATGTAGGCATATCGCTAAGTGTAAATTTACATTTTACACTTAGCCTCTCCAAGCCTTAGTTTCGCTACCTGTGAAATGTTCTATGGTTGCTGTGAATTTCACAAAAAATACAAAAAAGTCTAACACAGTACCTGCACATGGTACGCATATTGGCTGTTTTATCATAAGTATTATTATAGCTGATTTTATTAGTAGGAATGAAGAAATGTTTATATAGTTCAATGGAAAAGTAACTCATGTATTTATGGCAGAATCGAACATCTATACAGCTCTACAGTCCCCTATAGAGCTCTCAAACTAATCATATTCAACTGGTCCTATATGAATAACCCCAATCAACATTTCTACTTATGATTTTCCACTTACAAATTTTTTAAGAAAATATTAATAATTATAAATACTTATGGGAATTTTATTTTTATGTTGGATAAAAAGTAGAATCATTCTCCAGATATTACACAACAACCTGCCTTTTTCACTTACCATGAACATCTTCCTAGTTCAAATACATACTTGTTGCTATTGTTAATCATACTACCAGCTACTCAATCACCAAAGCAAGAAAATTGAAAAAATTATTTTTATTTGTCTCTTTCCCTCTCCCTCTATGTTTGGTTTGATCACCAGATTTTAATTTCTAAATATTTATTATATCAAATCTTCTATGTCCTTATTATAACCACTTTATTTCACTCCCTCAAAATTTCTTTTCGTAACCATTGCATTATCTCCCTAACCAGGCTCCTTCCATGCAGACATTTATACCAAATAAAAATACTCAATTATATTCTTACTAAATTGCATCTCTGATTTTATTACACCTTTGCCTAAATTTTCTCAAATTCTTTCCTGAGAAGATAAAGTCTAAGCTCTTTATATGTCATTTAAGACCTTGCATAATGCAATTTCTATCTGTTTCTCCAACTTACCTACCACGCTTCCTACCTTATACTTTATCCTCAAGCAAGCTATGCTGCTTATAAATTTTCCCATATCGACCTTTCCCTTTTATATCTTCAGTTTATTCTCTTTACATGAAATTCCCATTCCCTAAATTCATCATTGGCTAATGCAATCGAAGCATCACTCAGTAGAAGCAACACCACCAGTCTCTCTCAGTATGGCTTAAATGGCATTCTTCGGAGTCCTGTGACACCCTCTGTATAATCCCACCATTTTTCACATCACATTGAATTATAATTTTCTATTCATAGGTCTAATTATGAACTTTTGGAAGTTGGGAGAATTTTCTTATTTTAATCGTATTTATTGTATGTTTCTAGTATATACATAGGTGGTAAGTGTTTTTTCAGTCAAAATGGTGGATTTGAGAGGTTGAATGAACATAACCTGGCTGCTTTTTAGGTCTTAGGAATTGAGAAAAAGAGTAAGAGAGACAGAAAACTTCAATGTTTCTATTTTTTGGTAATGAGAGTATGATATTACCATGTTCTGAGTTAAGGAATATAGAAGGAAGACCAAATCTGGGTAACAATATGAAAAATTCAGTTTAATAAGAGATATCTACACTATACCCAAATGGAGATGTGCAATAATAAATGAGATCTAGAAGTCTAAACATCAAATAAAACAAAGAGAAATACGGTCTAGAAATATAAATGTATGACTTTTCACTGTAAAGGTGAGATTAGAAGCCTCCTAGAAAGATTCCGTAGGATGAGAAGAAGGCCTTTCATAGTGTAGTCCTATCTGTTTTTCAGATAGGAACACCATCATTTAAGGGATGTACACGTGATGAGAAGTTTAAGTAAGAACTCAATATAAACAACCCAAAAGTAGGATTAAGTGATGCAACCAGTAGTCAAAAATCAATTACCTATTGTAGTCAGTCTTATAACACAAAGGAGGAAAGTGAGCCTCACGTAAGGATTCTGGTAATGTCATCACATTTTGTTCTTAGTTCTGCAGCTGACACTCTGTCTCAGTGTTAGGAAGACACAAAGGATTGGATTACTGAAAATAGAATATCTTATAGCAAGGAGCCCTCAGCTCTTTAGCACTATTCGATGATTTCCACAAGAAGACATAGAATCTTTGTTGCCCAATATTCTCACTTTTCAATACAGACTTTTATGCTAATTTCTTATTTTTAAATATTAAACAGTGCATGAGACAAAGAAAAGACAACTCTAGGCTGGGTTCAGGATGCTGACCACAATTTTGGAACCTCTGTACTACTTGGAAAAAAGTCTGTGTTCAAGATGGTATAGAAATATCTGATTTAAATAACTGAGGTTCCAAACATAGGCAATAATTTTAACATATGTGTGAAACACTGAAATTTATCTAACAGCAGTGTAGCTGAAAGATGGCCAGATTGGGTTTCAGAAAACCTGTTCTTTCATTCGATTATATTATTTAGTAAATATATATGAACATCATTAACTCATCATCTATTTTATGGGAATAAAATGAGAAAAAGAAAATGCTTGGGAAGTCATAAGATATTAAAAAGTTCATAGCATTATAATTAAATTTATTAGTCATACGGTTCATTTGAAATCAATAACTTCAATGTGGTTCTTTGTAATTCATGTCAATGTATATATGTAGTACATATAGAATGTAGAGAAGTATACAGCAAAAATTCATCTCTTCCTACCCTCTTATATAAGCAGCAGCCCCAACATGATGCTTATCACTCCACCTCACCACTTAATGAAGATAGACAATATTTGGTGGCGGTAGTGGTGTGGTTATGACAGGTAATTTGTATTAAATACTCTCCTAGATATAATAATTTATAGTAATACACTTAATTCTGAATGATAATTCACATATACCATTAATCAGTTAGAGAAATGAAGATGACTCACGTTTGATAATTTCCAGATATATTTAGAAGTACAATATGTTCCTTGAAGTATAGTCACCTACCAACCAAAATCTCCAAATCATAGAAGAATGATTTCTGTCTGACCTCAATGTTTAGTAAGCTAGAACTAGATGGGAAATATTCTCAAGCTTCAGAAGAATTAAAAAAAAACTTCAAAGAGAAAATGTAGTCATCTGAAAAAGTGTGATACAGTATGCTCATTGGAATTGAAATGGTCCTTGGTTAAAAAGTTTAAGAAAGTAAATTAAAATGCCAAGCACGACGGATAACTTGAGCAATAAAGAATATGTTTCACTCTCTCTCCACAGTAACAGGAAAAGAGTTCAGTCCAATTAAATATTCATGAAACAAAAGATCAAGGCTTTAAGTCTTAGACCAAGTTCAAGACTGGGCATGAACTAATGATCCAATAGTTTATATGAATATTAAACATTTAGTAGAGAAATAACTCAGACTTACATTTTGGAAGGGATTCCATTTTAATTTAATTCTCTGATAGTTAATTTTACCAATTCTGGGTAAGAAATTGATTGACATATAACACAATTATATCCAAGACCATATACTGAAGATTACTCAATTGATGGTTGCCCTAAGTTTCAGCAGTAAAAGATGCACTGAGTAATTTTTATTATATTGTGGTAACAGTTGCTGTTCTTTCCCCAAATCTTTTAACTTCTCACACATACGAAAATTAAATATGAGCTGATAGGCAAGGATACATGTGCGAATTTAATTACTATACTTTGCCCCAAAACTTGCTGCAAACTTAGTTTGAAGGGGTGTTCCTATGTATTATTTTTAGCATTAGTTGTTAGTGAGGCACACATTGCATGTATTAATCATTTGAAATGAAAACTCCCTCCTGAGACCTCCCTAGAAACAGGTGTAAGCAATTTCGTTTCAAAAGATTGATGGAATAGAAATACACCCAAGGAAGCTTTGACAGGTTTGACATCCTACTTTTAAAGATCCAGGAAAAAGTGAGGTTAATCCTGCCACAGGCAGAATGCCTCCTCTAAGTGTCTATAAACCAGACACCGCTGAGAGGTCCAGCGAAAATAATCATCTGCTCTTCATGCCGAAAGGCAGCAAGCACTGCAGGGGAGATCAAGTCCCAGACTTTCAGTCCATCCTCCGTGCAGCAGGCCTGTGGCCATACTTCCCCGGAGAAGGCGCCTTGTCCGTCACTACAACCAGTTCAACCAAAGTATTTTATCCATTTATTTATTTTCAAGTTGTCTACGATGTTTTTGGAAGCAACGGCAGACAAAGCTTCCTCTAGAAAGCCTAAGGGATCTGTAGTCCTTTTGAGCAAAATGGCCTGCAGACATTTTTGCAAAACTACTGATAAAAGAACTCTGAGTACCAACATGTTGGCTGAACCAAAATAAAGCATGTACCAGTACATGCCAGTGTACACACCAGTGTAGTGTGATGAAATGGGAAATTTAGAAAAGAAGAAAAATAAAGGGAGCAAAGAGGCTAGATAGAATATAACAATTTATTATTACATGAATTTATTCTCATTGGCCCAGCCTAGTGTTTACTCAAGATATCAGGAACTTCTATCTAATGACAAAATGTTATTTGAAATTACACCATGCACTTTCATTAACAAAGAAAGAAATCACTGAGATAAGAATTCATATACTTTCCTCAGAGGTGTCTTGTATCATATTTTATTTTAACACCTGCATGAGCTTATGTTTTATACTATGAGTATCTAGGGTTCATGAGTTTCAATTTACTTTTTTCTGTACACACAATATATTTCACAGTCATTGCCATATAATGGATATTCAATAAATGTTTGTTGAATGTTTTGATGAATAAAATTCTTTTTAGATCAAAGAGTCTTAACTTTGAGTCAATAGAGGATATTTAATAGACTCATGAGCCCCTAAAAGTGTACACCAGGTGCTTGTGTTAATGTTCAAAAGTCCATTTTATTCCTGTGGAGAAATCCATATATTTCACCATATTTCCAAAGAGCATCATGATTTCCCTCCCATAAATGATTGTCCCTTTCTTTAAAGAAATGTAAAGATACAATCTTTCAAGGCAGTATGATATAACAGAAAGGTCTAGGACTTACCGAAAACTCTCAGAAAACCTCATACTTTACAGTGATTTGTTAGAAACGTTTCTGTAAAATTAGAAAAGACAAGGATGTTGATTAGGACCATTTGTTTTGAACACTGTAATGAGGTCTTATCCAGAGCAGTAATAAAAATTTTTTTAATATTAATAAGAGATGTAAAGTTTGGAAAGAATTGTAAAGAAGAGCATGATTGTGTGTAGATGGTATGATCATCTACATAACAAACATGGGATAATGTGTAGATGATAATTAGAATTAATATAAGAATTCAACAAGATTGCCAGACAACAAAATCAATATTTTAAAATAATGGGAGTTCCAATAAATTAGGGAGAAAAAAGTAAAGAACACGTAATTTAAAAGATTCATTTACTAAGAAGCTAAAATTATAAGAACTTTGGAATATATCTAGTGTCGAATGTACATTTTATAGAAAAATGTAAAAGTGTATTAAAGAATATAAATATTGAAAAATAGAAATTTCATAAAATAAACACAATAAATGAAAAAAGAAAGTTCATCTAGTTTCTTTTAACAAGGCACAACAAAACGGTAAAACATAATAATAATAAAACTGATTATATTGAAATTAATGACTCATTTAACATGTAACTCCATAAAAGACAGTCTACCCAAAGGAATCAGAGCTTTTCAATGTATATAACTAGCAAAGATATGGTATCCAGAATACATTCAAAATGTTTACAAATCAATAATAATTTTAAAAAATAGGTATGAACTGAATATATAGTAAAATTGGGAATAGGCATAGACATCAGAGTAGAAATAGTTATGATTATTATTATTAGCATTAGCATCATGATTACTATGGTTATTTAACCTGGACTTGATTTAAGCAATCTTTTCTTCTAGTACTTTCCTTTTCCAGATCAAGTTTTAACAATCCTGAGAGGCCTCACCCCAAATCACAAAGATTTCCAAAACTACTTTTTTTAATCCCAAATCTAAATTTCAATCTATTATCACAACACTTAAACCATTGACTCCAATTATTAGATAAATAAATGCTTTTCTATGCACACGATAATTATGACGACCACCAGCGAATAAGGGAAAACAAATACTCACAGCAAATTATAAGGGAACTCAGTATAGAAAAAGTTAGCTCAGCCTAAGAGTAGCAGAGTGAGACTCAGCCAGTCATCACAGCAATGTAAAGCAAACTACAAACTAAAACACTCTGACAAACTTTATTATCATAATCCGAATTAATCTTTATCAGTTAATTTTGTGGTTGATATGCATAAGTAACAGAGATATGAAAATTAAATAGGGGGCCGGCCCCATGGCCTAGTGGTTAAGTTCGGTGCGCTCTGCTTTGGCAGCCTGGGTTCAGTTCCCAGGTGCAGACCTAAACCACTCATCGGTGGCCATGTGGTGGTGGTGACCCACATACAAAACAGAGAAAGATTGGCACAGATGTTAGCTCTGGGCTAATCTTCCTCAGCAAAACAAAAATTAAATAGTAGGCATTTTCATCATATTTTCTAGCAATAAGATTAATGATCTTACATCATGACCCCTGAAGATAATTGGATTTCAAGGTATAAATATTACATATAAACAATGCATTTTCATTTAGATGTCATGATTCTAATTCAAAGTATTTTACCAAGTATTGGTTCTGTCAATTAAGGACTTTTTGAGGCTGTTATAAGGTTCATAAAGTAAGAATTTTTGTATATTTCTAATTTTTGAATATTTTATCTGTATAGCATGACCTTCTTTATATCTAGTGATGATTTTAGCTTTAAATCTATTTTGTGTCTTATTAACATAGTCATGCCAGATAGTATCATATTGTTTTTCACCTTTTTACTTTCAGTCTCTGATTTCTGATATTTTAGATATGATCTTTTGAATAGTATAAAATTGGAATTCATGTTTTTATGCAGCCTGATTTTTTTAACTTTCATACTGAATATTTATTCCATTCACATTCAATTTAATTACAGATATATCTGGGTCTATATCTACCATCTTATTTCATTCTACTAATTTATTTCTTTCATTCTATGATTTTTCTTCTCTCCATTATTGTCTTTTGGTGGTTGTTTTGTGTATGTTTGAGTAGGTATTTTTTCTCACATTCTACTCTTTTTAACTTTACTACATTGAACTGTATGCTGTCTATTCTATTCTCTTCAGGTTACAATAACACATATATAACTTACCAATGTTGAAAATTAATCAATACACTTATTCTCTTCTCTCATCTTACAAGGACGTCAATTACTACTCTTCCTCACTTATATGTTATTATTTTGTTTGTTTTAATTCTATCTTGTCCCTTTTAACCTCACAAAACAATATTGTTTTTAAAAGATTAAAGATCACTTAGATTTACTACACATTTACCACTTATTTTATTATTCATTCCTTCTCACAACCTCCAATGTTTTCCTTGTTATCACTTCTGCCTTTCCACATCTTTTAGATTTTCCTTTAATGAGGATCTACTTGTGGGAACATTTTTGCTGATTTTGTCTCTTTTAGGACGTATACCTTCTTATCCTAATTCTAGACATTTGCTTTCACTAAATATAGAATTCTAGGTTGACACATTTTCTTTCAGCACATTGAAGATATCACTGTTCTTTGTCTTGCATTGTTTCTTTTGTTGATACTGAGAGGTAAGCTGTCCATCTAATTGTTGCTCCTAGAATCTGTGGATTGGTGTCTTTATGACCAGAAATACCCCAAGCATTATTTATTCCAATATTGTTTATTTTCCACTTTTCTCTTTTCTCTCCTTCTAGAACACCAATTAGATATATGTTGGACTTTCTTATGTTAATACTCCCTGGATTTTTTCTTTTTTTTATGGTTTCCTTCTCTTATTACCTCTATATTCTAGATAATTTCTTCTATTCAATCTTGTAGTTCACTAATTTTTCTATTGCTTCATCTAGTTAGCTGCTAAATGCATCCATTAAGTCATTAAATGTTATTTTCAATTATTTTATCTATTATTTCTTAGTCTTTTAGGTTATTTTTCAAATCTGTTTGCTCCTTTTTTATAGTTTCCTATACTGTGAAGATCTTTTCAAACTTCTCTTCTTTCAAATACGCTAAGTATTGTAATTTAATAATGTGAGCCTGCTAGCTCTAATATTTGAAGTTTTTGCAGGTCATTTCTTCTTTCTAGTATTTTTGTTTTGGTTTATTTTTTTACTCTTGCTCATGGTCAGCTATTCTTTTTCCTTGGCGCGTTATTTGTGGGAATTCTTTGAGGTCTAGAATTAGTGGGCCTCCTTCCAGAGAGCATTGACGTTTGCCTCGGCAAACCACCTTGGGACACTTCCACTTTATTTGTTTATTTTTTTGTGAGGAAGATCAGCCCTGAGCTAACATCTGTTGCCAATCCTCCTATTTTTGCTGAGGAGGATTGGCCCTGGGCTAACATCCATGCCCATCTTCCTCTACTTTATATGGGACACCACGACAGCATGGTTTGATAAGCAGTGCCTTGATCTGCGCCCGGGATCCAAACCTGCGAACCCCAGGCCACCAGAGCGGAGCATGCAGACTTAACCACTATACCACCAGGCCCGCCCCAGGACACTTCCACTTTAAATGAAACTTACATCCCAAGGTAGTTGGGGCAGCTGGCTGATGTGATTTGTCCTATAAAAGAGCATCGGCAAGCTTGTGGTTGTAGTGCCTGACAGGGTTTTTCCCTTTTCTCTGTTAAATGAAAAGGCAACTTTCCTTGTAGCACTTGGGGATGGCCGGTTTCCTCCTGGTTCACACACACTTAGAAGTTACAGTTCTTCCAGCTCTATGGTTGCTACCAAAGAATTCCCTCTTCTAGCCAACCTAGAACAGCGTTTCCTCCTCACTCTTCTCCCCTTTTCTTAGGATAGATTGAAAACTTAAAATCAGATTCTCCAGGCAAAACCCCATAGGTTAAAATTAATTTCTTTGCTTATTACAACATTCTGGGTTCCAAGTTTCATTAAATTTTTGTCTGATAATGCTTTAATAATCTGTAAGCTTCTAAGTGTTTTTAAGATGATTGAAAGAAACATACATATTCATAATTTTAACTTTTCAGCAGAAAGGTGTCAAGTCCCTAAGCAACAGCAATGACTACAGCTGTTAGGTCAGCTTGCCACTGTTCCATAGAATGGATTGGGAAGGAGACAACAAGCCTGAATGGATTTAGACAGCTTATTATCTATACCATAGCAAGCAACATTAGCTTCTCATCCACATTGGTTACTCTTGCTCTCCCAAGTCCCACGGGGTAACGCAGAGGCAGGCCAAGGCGAGGACCACATATATAAGTAGGACCTTTGTCACAGCTAAGGAATCTCAAAATTAGGAAACTCAATCTTTTAAAGATTCTGAAACCTGCCTAACCTTTCCCCACAGAGAATCATCATCTGTATATTCCTGGTCAGAAAAAAAAAAAAAAGAATCTGCTGATGTGGAGAAAGACATGTCTCTTGCTTCCAGAGGTATCTGCATTTCAAACACAGTTGACAAAACCTGTCAATGCCCTTGGTTCAGAAGACATGCAGATAAAACAATTATCTCACAACAAAACGTTAAGTCCCAATATCTAGCCAACCATATCAATGAGATTAGAAAACATCTCTCTCCAATGTCATATATGCTAAATACAAAAAAAAATACGCAATAATATATGTGCCTTAAAACAAAATAAAATAAGAAACACTTGTATCCACCATCAGCCCAGAATTCTGAAGGAAAGAAAATATGTTCTACTAAAAAAGAAAGCAACCTCTTTGAATTCAGCAAGAATTATTTCAATCATTCATTAGGTTAAATATCATTTATTGAGTCCCTACATTGTGCAGAATCTGGTGATAAAACAATTAGAAAAGGATTTATTAAATAATCAAATAAATATATAAATGAGCATTTAATTAAACAAAGGGAAGAAATGTGGTTCTTCAAAAGTACAATAAAACATAAATAAAACCTGCCCTAGACTGGAGAATTGAGATTATCAAAGAGGACTGCTCTGGGGAAGTGATGCTTCTGTTGAGAGCTTTAGGCTAGGTAGGAAATAAATGGCTTCAGTTTGTCACTTATTTTTCTGGAAATACACAACTTAGCACAACATTTTTTTTTTTTTTTTTTTTTTTTTGTGAGGAGATCAGCCCTGAGCTAACATCCGCCAATCCTCCTCTTTTTTTTTTTTTTGCTGAGGAAGACGGCCCTGGGCTAACATCGGTGCCCATCTTCCTCCACTTTATATGGGACGCCGCCACAGCATGGCTTACCAAGCAGTGCGTCGGTGCGCGCCCGGGATCCGAACCAGCGAACCCCGGGCCGCCGCAGCGGAACGCGTGCACCTAACCGCTTGCGCCACCGGGCCGGCCCCTAGCACAACATTTTTAAAGGGAAGTTTCGAAGTGGAAATGATGACAGTTCTATTAACATATCCTCACTTTTTGGAAGTTAATATTTTGATAACTTAGAATATCATCCCGTGATGCCATTGGTCCTGGGCTCTTCACATTCACGAATCTTTCTGATTATTCTCCCTGGATAATTCTCACACACGCAGCGAGGTCAACTTGCATTGAGTGGCCTCTCCTCTTCAGAGCATTGGGATAACATCCATACCTAGCATTTGATGCTATGATCTATTCTGCAAGGCTCAATCTTATTTGATTTATTCTAATTTAATTAATAATTTCATAGAAAAATAACAGTGCCCTGTGCTGATTTAATCAATAAAATAACTTATGTATGGTTTACAATTAGAAAGCAAAGTGAGCACTGCCCCAGTGGCATACTGGTTAAGTTCACGTGTTCTGCTTCCGCAAGCTGGGGTTCGTGGGTTCAGATCCCGAGTGTGGACCTACACATCACTCATCAAGCCATGTTGTGGCAGCATCCCATATACAAAATAGAGGAAGATTGGCACAGATGTTAGCTCAGGGCCAATCTTCCTCACCAAAAAGAAACCGAAACAGCAGAGTGAAATAATAATCCAATACCAAAGACAAATGCCATGCAATATCTAAACGGAAAAATACAGATACCACAGAGTTTGAAAAATCTTTATTCATGCCTTGAAAGCAAATCTTGTGGGTGTATATGTGTGTGTATTCCAAAACAAACAAACGTTATTTAATAATTGTATTTTTCTTTTGTTAGTTTCTTTTTTTTTTATGTTTTTTTTTTTTAATTTTTTGTTTATTGCAGTAACATTGGTTTATACCATTGTAAAAATTTCAGGTGTACATCATTGTACTTCTATTTCTGCACAGATTACATCATGTTCACCACCAAAATACTAATTACAACCCATCACCACACACATGTACCGAATTATCCCTTTCACCCTCCTCCCTCCCCCCTTCCCCTCTGGTAACCACCAATCCAATCTCTGTCCCTATGTGTTTGTTTATTGTTGTTATTATCTACTACTTAATGAAGGAAATCATATGGTATTTGACCTTCTCCCTCTGACTTATTTCACTTTGCATTATACCCTCAATGTCCATCCATGTTGTCACAAATGGCTGGATTTCATCGTTTCTTATGGCTGAGTAGTATTCCATTGTGTTAGTTTCTTTAAAAAAAATCTACTTGGCTGACTCATGCAGGTTACATTGAGCCAAAAAATGACTCAAAATGTTAAAAATATATAGTCCAAATTATTTAAAGATTCCTGTGAAGAGAAAAATAATGGAAGGTCTTTTAGTGTACCCCAAAATAATTAATTCACATATACAGAGATAACCGAAAATATTCACGTATTTTTTTTAAATTTTTTAAACTTTTAATCATTACCTGTTTTAACCCTTATGAGGTATATGTCCTGATATCTGTCTGATTTGGAAATGCTGATTTGGGGCCTCTGTGGAGACAATTTGAGTCTAACAGAGTAAGACAATCATTTGAATTGCTGTCTGGAGTAATGGCTCCATCCAAGATTTTTTTCCTTTTTCTACCCAATAAAAATCTGGGTGCATTCTATAATTTTTAGTGTCTTAAGGGCCATGGCATGTCATGAATCAGTAGAGACACTTGGCAGATTTGATGAGTATCACCCTGCACCTGTTCTGGTGGCCATCCTTGCTCCTTTATAATCCAAAGAGGAAAAGAGAACCAGGGAGCAGTTGTGCACATTTGTTCTCGTTAACCTAATGTCAAAACAAGTAGGCAGTTAAATTAATAGCTATGCAGAGGAATGAAGAGTGAGTAGAGGAATCCATCTCTGTCTCATAATTTAATGTCATATGGAAAGGACATCCTGATGTTTGTCTCACCTTATCACACTTCAACCAGTTTTTTATTTATATTCACATTTTATACTTTGCTATGTACTTGCAAGGCTCAGAGTGGCTTTCAGAAATACAATACCAAATGAATTTAAAATAGCTGAAAATTTGAGGTAAAGAAAAATACAGTTGTACGAGTAGGATTGAGAAAAAAATGTTTAGTATGAGATTTCAAAGAGAGGACTCTGTATTATGTAGTAAACAATATCAACAAGTTAAAATAACTACAATAATGACCATCAGAGAGAAGTTTCTTCTAATATCTCTTAGTATAAGATGCTGACAACTCACCAAACAATTCAGTAACAGGCAGTTGGGTGGGAGACCGATGTGAGCCAGACACACACAACTGTCTGAGGCTCTTGACAGGTACTTAGAATGTCTAGAAAAATGGGTGGATCAGCTATACTTAAGCAAATAGAGTTGTTTTCAAAGTGACTTTTATAGCTATTGAGCAGCTCTCAGATCCAGATTTTACTCCCTGGTAAGTATCTGAAATACAACTATATATCCTATTATGTCAACTTCCATGTGCATTAACAATCTGAGAAGATAGATATTTTCTTGGAGAAAGCGAGAAGTTTAACAAGTATACTTTACTTCCAGAGTACCCTTAGAAAATGTATTTTTCTACTTTAGAACTGACAAATAAAATCATCAATATAACAGTCACTTCTACCCATTCTGTTGGCCAAAGCAAGTCATATGGCTGAACCTCAAGTCAAAGAGTAGGTAATATGGTGACTCTGTGAAGATGAGAGCAAGAGAATATATATGTTTTAGCAATAGGCTAATCAAATACAGTTAAATATACAAACATATTGCAACAGTCTTTCGTTAACATATACTTAAGATGTTCATCAATAGAGAATACATTCTATAAAATGAAGTGTTTTCATATAATGAGAAAACTATATAGCCATTAAAAAACTATTATTTCTGTAGGTTCTGATAACAAGCACAATACAAACATATCTTAAACAGAATAAAAGAGAAGTGTTCACAGTGTTGTGAGATAAGGGTTATAGCAACAGATCTTCAATCCACTTATATCCTGTACCTGGGGAGGGATTTTGGTGGGTAACACTCCTAGAAAAGAAGAAGGCATATAATCCAGCCCAGTCTCCTTGTAAATACGCTGTGTTTTTTGCTAGCAGTAGATTTCTTTTCTTCAGTATGCTTTTAACAGAATGTACCTGGTTTTCAAGAATTGCTATGCTAAGCAAACTTGTAATCTATAAATTTATTGAGCATGGCTCCCTGGAAAAAGTCACAAAAGCAGTATAACTGTATGAGCATGTGTTAGTTTTCTAGGACTGCTATAACAAAACTCTACAGACTGGGTGGCTTAAACAACTGAAATTTATTTTTTCACAGTGCTGGAGGCTGGAAGTCCATGATCCCAGTGCCAGCAAATTTGGTTCCTGGTGAGAGCTCTCTTCCTGGGTTGTAGTTGACTGCCTTCTTGCTGGGTCCTCCCATGATCTTTCTTCAGTGTGTGCACACAGAGAAAGAGCGAGTTCTCTGGTGTCTCTCTCATAAGGACACTAACCCTATTGGATCAAGGCCCCACCGTTACAACCTCATTTAACCTTAATTGTTTCCTCAGGGGCCCCATCTCCAATTATAGCAATACTAGGGGGTTAGGGCTTCAACATATGAATTTGGAGGGGACATCTGGTTCATAACAGAGCATAAAATTAAGATATTTCCTGATTTAAAATGTTCTTCCTTTCTAAGGAAAGCATCTATACACTTCATCTGTTAACTGGAGTCAGAGGGCATCCAGTGAGAGAATAAAGAGTTGAGCAGTCATTCTGGGGGACTTGAACATCTTCTTGCTTCACCCGTGCCTCTTGACTATTGGATAATTATTAATAAAGCATGGCCTGAGTAAGATCTTCACTTTGTGTACATTTGACTTAACAATCTGATCCTGTGTGTTATCTCCAGTGTGTATAGTGTTTTAGCAATTATGGAGAATTTTTAAATAAAACAATAAATCAAAGGATGAATAAGAACATAAATTACTTATCATATTTAGTCAGCCGTTTAAAGATTTTCAAATTTACTAATGAGTAAATTCTAACATCAAAATTCAACTCCTCAGAGAATGCTTGTGCATAGCTAAAGGGCCTATAAGAGTTAATTTTATTAACTTTAAATCAACAAAATTAAATTTAGAGCTTAAAAATATAGGCTAGCACATAAAAAAATTTAAAAAGAAATAAAAATTAAAACAGACAAAAAAATAAAAAATAAACTAAGTGATAAAGATAAAGAAAGGATAATAATAGTACCAATAACCTTTGTTTTTAATTAGATTACATAACGAATAGCAATGTGTAACCAAAAAAAAAAAGTGACAAGGTTTGAATTGTGTTTGTTATAGTTATTCTCACCTACTGTGATATAATGGCAAGTGCTAGTCTCATAACCAAGTGTTAATGAATAAATCATAATTCTCACTGTGGGATGCATTTCTTGACACATACTAATTCCCATGAAAAATATAAAAAAGGTAAAATGTTTTCAAAACTGAAAACTAGAACTTCTAATTAAAAGTTCTTCAATATGTTCCATAATGTGGAGGGCTCCAATAACCTCTGTACATAGGTTAGAAGGATGCAAAGTTCTTGTTGGTGGAAAGGTCTTGTCTTTGCCACAGGTGGTGTACATATAGATCAGCAGATCAAACTGAGAACAGAAGCTTATCTTTTAAACTGTCAAAATAGAATCACACCCCTCCGCTTATTTCTGATCATTTAAGCATATGAACCTTGCTCAGTGGTACAATAAGGATGTTTTTCCCTACATTTAAATATTCACTGAAGAATTCAGTCCTGGGACATTTGTAATCCAGTCCCGGGAAAGTCTTACTGGACCATGTTAACATACATTAATTATTATTTTGTCATTATACTCCAAGTTCTATATAAAAATAAATAAATAAATACATAAAACATTTTTCTTCAGCTCCTTAGAGAGTCTTTGTCTTTTTGAAATATTTTCTCAAAGCATTATTCACTGTAACTCAATATACCTAATATAAACCCCATTTTCTGAATTGCTGACTTGAGAGTTCTTTCCACACCTGCTTGCTCCCATCCACATCCTTGGTTTAAATACAAGCTTGTTGAATCAATAGATAAATCAACCAAAACTGTATCACTTTTTGCCTAGATCCCAAAACTAATGAATCGTGCAATTAATTAGCTCACCGTATAGGCCCATTAAGTGATCTAGAGTCCACTTTTGGGTACTTTTTTTTTTTAATTTTATTAAAGTTGGGTTGTGTAAGTGCTATGTGAAATCATTTTGTAAGTGAGAACAAAATCAAGGTATAGACATAATTTTTCTCTGTTTTACATTTGGGTACAAAATATAATTTGCTCTAATACCCAAGGAGACTATTTGACTTGAGGGATGTGACTTAGAAACCCAACTATGCTCTATGAATATCAAGGGTAACAAGAAGGGGGCTGTTGGGGAAGGGTGTTAGTCCATAGCAAGCCTCTATTATTCCTAACAATCCAAAGTAAGCCTATGATTTATTTATCAAAACAAATGAGTTTATATGCAAAGACATCTTTAAATCACATTAAATTATTACACAACCAAATTCAAAGAGTATTTTCTATGCCCAGTTAGTGTCAAGAAGCAGCTCTACTAGCCCTGAGGGTCTAGTGGTTAAAGTTCGGCACTCTCAGCACTTTGGAGGCCTGGGTTTGCTTCCCAGTGGCAGAACCACACCGCCCATCCATCAGTTGCCATGCTGTGTTGGCAGCTCACACAGAAGCACCAGAAGCATTTACAACTAGGATATGTCACCATGCACTGGGGCTTTGAGGAGGAAAGAAAAAAAAAAGAGGAAGATTGGCAACAGATGTTAGCTCAGGGCAAATCTTTCCCTGCAAAAAAAAAAAAAAAAAGCTCTAGTCCCAGCCCAAGCCCCTCCTAGAAATTTTGAAGGTGCCACTGAAGAGTGCCCCCACCACCTGCTTCTCTCTGTGACAGTGGTGAAATAATGTAATCTCAGCTCCTTCACCTCTAACTTGAGAACAACAATATCCAGTTCCCTGGCATAGCTCTTACTTTCTCCTTGAACCCTTACTTCCTGGATCTAAAAATACTGAGTAGCACATTTCTACCAATAACCTTCAATTTTAGAAGGCAATTAAGTGAGTTTTTCTAAGCAAAAATTGTTGCTAATTCATTGAAATTATAATTCCACCTGCTTAAAAATATAAATTGGCTGATTATGTGACAAATCGTCAATGAAGGAGGATCTTACATTTTAATGCCAGCCTATGGAATCTGGGTACCACGGGGACTGAGGCACCTAAGATAAAATTTATTCTGAAGTAGGGAAAGTTCTAGAAGCAACACCATACAAAACAAAAGGAAGAGCTATTATCACTTTTCATTACTTTTAGGGTTGTTTTTTTTTTTTTTTTTTTGGTGAGGAAGACCAGCCCTCAGCTAACAGCTGTCAGCAATCCTCCTCTTTTTGCTGAGCAAGACCAGGCCTGGGCTAACTTCCATGCCCATCTTCCTCTACTTTATATATGGGATGCCTGCCACAGCATGGCTTGATAAGTGAGGCGTAGGACGGGCCCAGGATCTGAACCTGGAAACCCTGGGCCTCTGAAGCAGAGCATGAGAACCTAACCACTAAGCCAGTGGGCCAGCCCCACTTTGTGGGTTTTTAAAAAACATTTTTGATATCTCTTTTTGATATTTAATGTGAAGATTATTAGTTATGAATTCTCAGTAAAAGAAAATATTTGCACAAAATGTTTGAGAAGCCCTTCTCCCTTGATTTTAATGCCCCAAATCATCCAGTCTGCATAATGAAGAATTGTTTAGCCGCAGAGCAGAGAAGGGAAAAAAGACAGCAGGAATCAGGAGAAGTAGAGCAATGTGAATGGAGTAAAGATAAACAATGCTTTGAAGAAATGTTTTGGATTTGAAAAAGAGAAATATTAATTTATATAGTGGATTTCAATTCATTTCTTATATAAGTAAAGTGTTTTTAAAAAGAGATACTGTTCAGTTAGGTGATTTCATTTCACTTTATCTATTTTCTATAATCCTAATAAAATACCAAAACAAAAGAAAAAAGCATCATGTGTCAGCATTACATGTGGACTTAATACAAATATTTCTTATCAATATATTCCTAATTAACAAAATTTATTTTTAGCTAATGTTATTTGAGCATCATTAAATTAAATATATACATTAAATATTTAAAGAATTTACCCTCTGAGATTTAAATAATGTATACAGTAACATTTACCTCATATGCACCTCATCTCAGTATATATTTATATTTCAAAGAGGAAAGTTGAGAAATAGGAATTAAGGAATTATTACAAGTGAAAAAAACATGAGGGGGAAGAAGATCTTTAAAGGATCATTTATAGGCTTAGGAGTTCACTAAATTGAAACGCCTATGACCCTGACAAAGCGGTACTCAAATTCCAGTTGAAATAAACCATTTAAACTCATAAAATGATTTTTATTACCCTCTGAGAAAAGAAAAATCCAGTAGAGTCATCAATCGATTTGTTACATTTTTTTGTGCGTGGCGTTTGAGAAAGCGTCGTCAAAATCATTTTTCTGAGTTTATTATTTCAACAGCAAGGAATGCTTCCACAAGGCTTTTGTTATTAAAGAACGTGCATATAGTGTGATAATTTATGTCTAGTTCATTAAGCGGGTGTTCTGGGCAACATAATATAGGGGAAATGACAAATATGACACACTGTTTTCCATTAACCCCTCTGGCACTGACAGGCTGAAGCTCCCTTCTGAAGACTAATCCATTTTGCTGAATGCTTAGCATTTTCAGATCCTAGCTCTGGGTGCCAGAAAGGTTTCATGTTTGAAGTAGAAGAAAAGTATGTGGGTATTTTGGGCACCTAGTCAGCTATCCCTTATGAAAATCAATTGATAAAATCCCCAGTCATCAAAAGGAGAAAGCCTTTGTACACACAGTGCACACCAAACCAGGATGCTTCATACTCTGTCACTGGAGCAGATGCTATAAATCCCTTCTCATCAAATAGAAGGAAAGCTTTTTTTTTCTTTTTTAATATGACCACTATTGTCACCCTTTAGAAGGCTCCCTAACCCCATTTATATTTATTTCAAAGACTATTACTTAGGAAAGGTGAGGGGGGGTGGGGAGAAAGATATTGAATATAATTATTCACAATATCTAAACCAATGGTCACAGGACCACAAAACGCCTCCCCTCCATGGTCAAATTTAGCTCACAAACTTCCTTTATCATTTTGGACTTGAATGGATTTGCACGTTGTACTTTAGCTCCAGTTTGCCACGATTCCCACCAACCCTGCTATTCCTAACCTGTTTTCCACATTTACTTGATCTGCTTAATCCCCACAGGCATTGGAATACCATCTAAACATTCATCTCCCCAAGTAAGGCTCTACTAACTTTCTCCTTTGGTTTTATTTTTTCTAGGATTCAACAGAATTTACTATTGTTCACGGTTAGGACCACTCTGCTCTCAGATGACCTAGATTCAAATCTGAATCAGCTTCTTTCTATGTAGGCTACTTACTTAACCTCCCCAAACCTCACATTTTTCATTTGTAAAGTGGCAATTGTAATAATACTACAGTAACATTTATCGCATATGTACCAGATCTGTCTAACCACCAGTGCAGACTCCTGGGTATGCACAGAGACCCACACTCAGAAGGGCTACATGATAGGTAAGTACTCTATTGTCTCTGACTTTAAATTCTTAAAAATATTCCAACAAAGAGCCTAGCATTTCATTTTGCACTAGGCCTTGTAAATTTTATAGCCAGTTGTGCTAATCACAGAGAACTCTTCACCACTTAGTTTAGAGCTTTCTCCATATTACATCTTAAAATTGATTAATATGATGTCAAAATAAATGGACTTACAATGATATGGAAAGATCCACATCCCATTTGACCCATTATTTTCTTTTTATTGCTTCCCTTTTCTCAGCTGTATTTTTTCTTAGGTATATACATTGACTCAAAATTATTGACATTTTTATTCTATAACTTTTGGAAAGATTTAACAGACCCTCAAAACCCAACTCCTTTGGGTTGCCAGATTTAATAAATAAAGATACAGGATGTACAGTTATATTTAAATTTCAGATAAACAATAAATAAATTTTTTAAAAGACATCCCATGTAACATTTGGGAAACACTTACATGAAAAAAATTTAATTTGCATTAAAATCAATAAAGAAAAAGAATGGCATTGCATTACATTTAATCAATAATGTCAGCAAAATTCTAGAATAATTCTCCAGATTTCAAAGAAAAGAAAACAGATGGAAATGAAGAATTGTATGAATATGTATGGAGGTCAAAAAAAAAGAGACAAAATCATATGAATGTGCATCCTTGAAAAGATTGGGCTATTCATTATGCCCTATAAAATATTTAAATAAATTATAAAATAATTTTCTTCTAAAAATAGAAGGTGTACTATTAGTCTCTGGGGTACACATCTCTGGTCAAGCTAATATTTCCCCATGTTTTAAGCAGAAGAAACAGCATAAGCTCTTAGCCTGTAGAGGGGTCTGAGGGTTTCCACTCCTACCATAGATGGATCTCTCAGATGTTCTCTCAAAACCGATTTCCTGATGATATCTTCTAACCCGCCATCTTGCCTTTCTCCAGGAGCAAGGTATATGTTTACTGTTTATCTCCATTATTCCATTAAATAAGAAATGTCATATGCTCTTACTTCTTTAAGAATCTAAAATTTGTGGACATTTCTCCAAGCTCTATATGACTGATGTATCGAGAAAGTGATAGAAATCAAGGCTCCACATTTCGGCTTCACCTGGTTGTGAATGGCTCTGATTCCACAGAGCTGGGGGAGACAGCCAAGATGAAATGACAGGTTTCCTATCTTCCAATATGGACCCACAAAAGTAAAATTAAGCTGCTAATTGCTGAAATTATTCAAAGTATTCAGCCAAATATCCCCAAATAATCTGAATTTATTTATGAAAATGTTTTCCTATATACACTGGTTAGTAATCTTTCTAAAAATAATATTGTATTACCTTCATTTCTAGGGATGTTACACAAGTAATTCAAACATGAGATGGTTCTTCCAGCCCCACTCCCCCAGAATGAAAAATCAGTTATCTCAAGTCCATGTTACAACTTTTTTAAGTAGATGGTCATTATATTAATTATCAAAACCGTGAAAAATAGAAAAAAAAATCAAGTGTGGAACATAACATTAATTTCAAAGTGCTTCTTTTTTCCTCCAAAAAATCTGACGTCTGAAGAGAGCATGCTGGTGGAAGTTTAGCTAGATTTATCTACTCGGAAAAGTAACCATAAAAATCCACACAAGGAAGTGGTAACAATATTGGAAGTCAGTTTTAAGTGGGACTGGGTAGCATAAACAACAGAAATGGATGTTTCCACAGCTCTAGAGGCTGGGAAGCACAAGATCAGTGCCAGCATCTGATGAAGGCGCTCTTCCTGGCTTCTAGACGACCACCTTCTACTTGTGCGCTCACAGGGCGGAGACAGAGAGAGAGCCAGCGCTCTGGTGTCTCTTCTTATTACGGCACTAATCCCATCACGAGGCTCTCACCCTCACAGTCTCATCTAAACCTAATCGTCTCCCAAAGGCCTCCACCTTCAGACACAATCACACTGAGGGTTAGGACTTCAACACACAAACTTTGAAGGAACACAGTTCGTTCCGTAGCAGTGGACTTGACATTGTGAAACAGAAACTGCTTGGAAAAGATGGGAAGGCGCCTTGCACATTCTCACCATATAGTCGCTAATTTAAAGATGTATGAACCCACGAGAAAACAGAGCAGCTCGCTTTCTAAATCCCTCAAAAGCTGTTTGTGGTTATGACAAACACAATTTCTTTGACATTTATTCCACCAAGTCAAGCCATCCTTCTGCTTTCCCTAGTAATTTTCACCATCAACATTTTCTATGTAAAATCATCAAATCCAGAAAACACCTGCCCAGATATTGAAAAAAACTCTCAGTAAGCTAACACATATTGAGTGGTATATTCTAGGAGGCAGACCACACAGTGGTTAAAAGCCTACTTTCCAGAACCAGCCTGCCTAGGTGTGGAGCCCAGATCCACCACTTACAGCTGGGAGAAAGTAGTATCCGCTTGCCCTCCTGTAAAATAGAAAGGAATTGTAGTAATAGCAGTACTTATAGGGTTGTGAGGATTTAATGACGTAAAGTGTCTAAAGCGCTTAGACAATGCCTAATACGTGGTAAATAAATCTACTGGTTTATATCGGTATTATCTGCAAAGACTGTTAAAAATACATATGTCCGGGTCCCATCCAGAGCTAGTAAACACCAGTTAGGAATATATGTTAGTAAAACTAATGTGCTGGTGGCTAGTCCTGTTAGGGAACCACCTACGTATTCTCCAAACAGGAAGCTTATTCAGGTGCTTAGTGAGACAGATAATACCTGTAGCAGCGTTTGCTGTAATTATAGGTTTTTATTTACTGTGTAAGATTGGATGGAATGAGTATACATTCACCTGCAATAAAGTGCATCTGAGAAGAGTATTTGACTACTGTCTCATTGGGCAGAGAGCAGAATCTGTCCCCAAAAAACAAATCAAACCAAAATTAAAGTTCACAATATAAGCAAATATAGCCTTATTCAAACTGAGCCCAGGGAAATAAATGCAGCTTGAGAAAGAATATGGGAAAACAAGGGAAAAGAAAGAGCCCTTGAAATACTTAAAAGGAGGCGAGAGGAAACTTTTGAAATGTGCAGAAATCCTCAAAAAAAAAGTACATGGAAAGAGTTAAATAAAATATTGCACATCTAAATAAAAAGACTCTATGTAATTGTCAAAAACAATACCAGATTAGTATATGTATTAATGAAAATGTAAAATAAAATTGGACAAAGTAATCTTTTATATAAGATTGTAATATTTCATTATCATACATATACTAATTATTATGGAAAACCAGAATATAAAGATAAATAGTCTCTTATTATAGCTGTATTCAGAGAGAAGAAATTGAAGTTAAGATACTTTATGCTTATATTTATGTACATGTATGTATTCATATATGTATGTATATACTTACAATATCTTCTTGGCATCCTCATTTGATCTCTTTATTGTCACCCTTACTTACCACTCACGTTTTCTCCACTTTATGACAAAAGATTATTTTAAAAATATAAATCTGATTATAATACCCTGATGTTTAAAACACACTCCAATATCTTCTCGTGTCCCTGAGGACCAAGTATTAAATCCTTAATATGTGTGGAAAGACCATCTATACTGGAGTTTTGTCTAATTTCCTGCTTCCTCCTTCTCTAACTACTCTAGTCACACTTACTCTACTTGCTTAAGTCTCTCAGACGTGGCATAATTTTTCTTTCCTTCAAGACTAGAGAACTCTCCTCCAGGATCTTACCCATCCCTCCGTCTTTTCCCTAGGTAACGTACTCATTCTTCAGCTCTGCAGTATTTTGAACCAAATGTTTCTCAGATTAGAGCATTGATAATAGTGCAAATAATGCTTGCAAGACTTAAGAAGAGGTAGCAGAATTTAAATTGGCTTTTGCTAGAAACCCAAAATAATAGGTTAGGCAACACATTTTATGAGATTAAATGATGAGTAAAACGTAATCCAGACCCCCAGGCAAGGAGAGAAAGGTAAATGGACTAAACATTTATAGAGTATTCAATATGCTCTATATGCTTTACAGACAAAATCCCATATAATTACCAATCCACAAAATACGTATTTACCCTATTTTACGAATGAAGAAAGTAAAGATTAAAGAGATGATGAAAGATTCCTGATATCAAACTGAATTCCAATCCAGAACTGTCTAAATGCAAGACACACACGTTTTCCACCATCCCCTCCACCACAGCTCAGCAGCTTACAGCCCACAAATAACTCTAACACAAAGCACAGCGTGATTGGCGTGGCAATAAAAGGTGCTGTGGTAACGCTCTGAAAAAAGCGTCTTTCAGTAGAACTTGATCTGGTTGCTACAAACAGTGTTAGAGAATCATAGACGAGGATTCGGGAACCCTTCCTGAGGGAGGGAGTATTTGAGTTGGACCTCACTTACCAGGATTTTGAAATGATTCATAAAACACTTAGAAATGAATCATAAGTAGAAAAACCAGAAAGAATCATATTAGAAATACAGGCCACCAGAGGTGCTATTTTCACACTTTGCTAGGGTTCACACATCCTACCCAGTCCTCCTATCCAACCTCCCGATTGTCACAGATGGCTTGGCAGAGGAGGTAACTCTGGCAACTTTTCAGGGAAGGCAGTTAATCAAATTCTTACGGCCTTAGACAACAAGTTCCTGAGAAGTTCCCTTGGGTAGATGCAATGTAGACTGTCTTTCATATCTACCAAGGAGAGAAAGCTGCGCTTAAATGAGATGGTAGCAATGAATGATAAGGTTTAGGTATATGACAACTCAGGACCTTTCCCTGATAGGATAGGCTGCCACGCACTGAGGTAGATTGAAAAGAGAAGTTGAGGATATTTTCATTTGTTATTGTGAATTAAAATTTTACAAATTCTGGTATCAAGAGTATGCCTAAATCCCCCTTTTTTGTAGATTTTTTTAAATGGAATCACCAACAAACATCCTTATAGAAAGATTCTAAAGATAGATATAGAATAACAAGCATATGGGAGCAGATCATGAACACAAAATATGTTATGCTTCCGGAAATATTTTCTCAGTCATGTTCTGGGATAAAAGTATTTGTAAATTCTGCTCTATAAAATTATACAGAAAAGTCACATTTCTTTAGCTTCTTGTTTGAATGATAAATGCAAGTTCTACTTGAGAATTTCTTCAGAGAATAACTATCCATAATTGTATCAGAGACTTATTTGAAATAAACAGACAGACTTAAATCTTTCACATATGGTTAATTCCAACAAATTATGTTTTTCCCATATTTACAAGTAAAAAACATAGCATATATTTTAGTTGCCTAATTACTATATATCTTTATTAACTATTTTATTTTATTAAGTTGGAAAAAATAGCTATGAATATACTTTGCAATTTAAATCCCCAAAATTAGTAGAAACAGAAGCATGGGACATTCACATCCTTTAGATTCCACAAGCAGGAACAGAAGGGCTATCAGTAAAGTAGCAATATGATAAAATCAGTGAATCTTTCTAAAAGAGAGTCGCATTACCTGTTCTGTCAAACCTTTTATTAAATCAAAACTGAAGTCATTTCGAGCGACTGAAATTTACAAATGTGTCTTTCTACAAATAGATTATCTAATTGTCTGGATAAGTGAATAATGCAGACTCTTCTGTTCCTCTCTACTCAGAGCACCTGCACGGGCTGCTCTTTTTGCAGAGAAGGTTCTTCTCCCAGGTGGCCCTGTGGTTGGCTCCTCTTCATCACTAGCCATTGGTTCAAAGTTCACTTCCTCAGAGAAGTACCACCCTATATAGAATACTGACCCAACACACACACACACACACACACACCTATAATGCTCTACTGCATTAGCATATTTTATTAAGTCAGGGTTCTCCAAGTGTAGTACAAGGACTTCTGGGGGACCGCCACAGTTTTTCAAGAGGACTGAAATTTAAGACTATTTTCATAATAATGCTAAGGCATTATTTGCCCTTTAAATTCTCATTCTCTCATCATTGTAAGTATGAATTTCATTGATATGGTTTCAGATTCCACATTGCAACTAATCCTTAAGTTATATGCTTCATTTTAAGTTATAAGAAACACTTGTTCTATATACTCAGGATATGCTGTCTACATGCCCTAAGAAGCTTTCAATGCTACATGTACACACATATATGTAACATATATAATGTATATATCTTAAATGTTACACATATATATGTAATTACTGTGGGTGTATACACACACACTAACATTTAAGGTGCTTTAGAGCATGCACATAGCGTATCAGGAACTTTGAATTGATTCAGATAATAGTACCGTTACTATTCCGTTATATACACTATTCCAGATAACATACCATTACTAATAGTTCCATTACATAGAACCATATAAAATTGCCAATATTGGACTATGTTTGATCTACAAAAATTGCAATTTATTATGACCCAACAGTAAGAAAAAACCTTATATGAGGAAAAAGTTAATAGGAAAAGTTTACCTTTTCATATAAATAAGCATATTCATTATAATCGAAAGTACTATCCAGCTCTTCTTTTCCCCAAGAATTTAACCTTGCACAGGTAGTACAAAAAAACATCTGCCATAAGACCCTAAAAAGAATGTTGCAGTCTTTTCAGTCAGCGGGGACAGGTGTACCAAGAAGAGCAGGCCAGTTAGTTCCATCAGCTCCGGAAATGGATTGATCCCAAAGGCAATGAAAGGGGGACTTGACCATCTGCAGTTCCCAAGAAGAAAAATAAATCAGCTTCCGGTGTCTGCTGCAGCTCTGGATATGATCAGAATGTCCCCTAATTCTTTATAGCATGGAACAATGACATATAAGATATTGTTGCCAACTGGCACCAACTGCTCTACTTGGCAGTCAGTCAAGGGAAAGAAGGTGCTTTTCTCTCCCTAAATGTCTTCAATCATGCTTTTATTTTAGAAAATAAACAAGGGAGGGTAAGTACTAGTTATATATTACATGGCATAATATAAATATTGTTAGATAAATGGTAAAGTGTTGCTTTTAAAATAGCATATCCTATTTTTGGATCATTTCAACGTGTGTGGTGATGTGGGAAATGCCCTATTTCTAATATTTCTCTCCAGGGGAAGAAGTTCACTGTCTATAGCAACACTGGCCTGTCTCAATTCCCTCCCTCACTTTTCACCTAATTACGAGTTTGAAAGGAGAGTTGTATGTGAGTAGAACAGAGACTGCTTCTGGCCTTCTTGGAATTGAGCTATTTCAGGAAACACATGTCCCAATCTGTTCCTCCATGCCACCAATTTTAAAGGAGCCTCCCAGAGTGGCCACAGAGAAGCCTGCCCAGTCCAGCCCTGTTGTGTGGTTAAGGCTACTACTTCTCAGGTTCAGTGTTGCCCATAAATATAAACTTTTATAAAAATAAAGGTGATATTTTGGCCTCCACACGCTAACCTTTTGATCTTCTTTCTCAATTGGATCAAGATCTCCGTAGAGAAGATTATTATTAGGTGTCAAGAGCCTCAACATTTGGCATAATCAACTTCACTGAAAATAAACACACATTTACAAATCAATTCTCTGAGCACTATCATCTTTCTCACCTCTACAAGCTTGGAATTAAAGAGGTTGCTGGCCATTGCCTTACACGGCAGCTCAGAGAGCCTGGGAAAAAAGAGAATTGGGGAACCATTGGCTTGAAGATGTTACATAGTGACTTGTTTCCTTTTCTGCTTTCTAATGGATCAACTCAGGACGTATCTTCTGCCACTTGAGGCAAAAAGCCAAATAAACAAAAAACTCACAAAGCTATCCTGCCTTTTAACACTCTGTGAATTCTGATGGATTAATACAAATGGGGTTGGCAAAACCTGTGTCTACACTGGTGGGTACCGCCAAGCTATGGTGAAATAACGAAGTGCAGCCAGTAAAAGCTGCAGCCAAGACTAGAGTTACAAGAACTTCCCTTACTTCATTTTGCTATTGTGAGAAGACAGTTATGAAGAAGAACTTTGCTCAAATTAAATAGCACTCTATTTTTACATAAGATAGATGATCATAACAGTCGATGACACTTTTTAAGGGAAATGCTGCTGGAAAAATTATCAGGTGGAGCAGGCCTAAACAGCTGCCTCTGTTGGACTGGGTCTTCGCAGCTGCACAGAGCCCAGGATAAATGACAAGCAATTCTTCTCACTCAGTCCTCTATTACTTCTAAATCTTCAGACTCACATTTCATACTTCAACATCACATCATTTTTCTTATTGAGCTGCCAGGGGAAAAAAAAGATAATTTCACTAAAGATGATAAAATAAAGTGGACAGACTCTTTGTCATAGGTATGAATGAGAGGAAAAAGTCATCTAATTTTAACCCTGAGTTACAGAAGTATTTTCAAGTTTTTTACCTGGGTCAGCATGGAACCTCTGGGACAGATAGTAATAGAACTAGAGTTTCATAACCAACAAATGAATTGAGAGGTCACATTAACACAGTAATCAAAGCAGTAATGTCATATTACAAAAATAGTCCTGCTGTATCCAGAGTTCCTGATTTCCCAAAATTAAGCAATAAAACGAACTAGAGTCAAGCGAACCTGCCTACAAATCAGGAGATAACCCTGTCACAACATAAACTCTTGGAGCTCAAACACCATCATCTGTAAAATAAAGCTGTGAGAATTGCTGAATTTTAAGGTTTCTTTTAACTGTAATATTTTCTGTGTCTATTATCTTTGTTTATTGTAAGAGAAACAGATGGATAACAGGCACTTCTGCTGAGGGAAATGGGAAAGAAAACAAAAAGTCAGTACTAATGATAGCTAAACATTTTATGGAGGAAGGAAATCTAGTTATTCTGCTTTTCATTCTGTGCTATTTCTTTTAAGTAATTATACTATCAGTTCCTGATTCTAAAACCTTCATTTTCATTGCTTGCGTTTAAATGTGCCAATTAAAGATGCATTTTTAAATCATATTTATTATTTTTTTCGTCTTAGAAAAGTGCTACATATTCATTGCAATGAATACAAATACAAAAATTCACAAAACGAAAATGAAAATTATCTATAATCCTACCACCCAGACATAACCATAGTTGACATTTTCTATATCGGTGTATGTGTGTGAAATGTGAAATAAGTTCCCAGATATTGGCTTATCAAGTGGTACTGAAGTGCTTTGAGAATGGGTCCCTGTTTAGAAAGATTCAACTACATATCCTCAGTGGGCAAATTGAAATTGGCACCATGAGAATACAGAAATCACTTCCAAACAAGTAATTATTGAGGTCCAAGAATCCATACTGGGGAAACTGGGATAACGAGGGAAGAAGAAAATAAGCTCCTATGCTACAATTTGCTGAGCAGAATGGACTAAGAAATTGAGTGCCCCAATTGAGAGAGTTCCACTTATTAATTACCCTGATACATGGCATGCCTTCTTAATTGGAATAACCAGCAAGGCAGAGACTTAGTTCAGAGCATTCAAATGACTCCTAATAGTAGTTAACTGGCATGCCCATCTCATTTAAATGGAACACCTGGCCTTATATCTCAGCCTCCTTCCCAGGAGTTGGCTCTACAATATTTACTCACAAAACTTCTACAGGGCAAGGCTTTTATGGTTCCCTCACTGCTACCCCGTGGGGAGTGCTAAGAAAGTTTCACCAGGGCTTAGTTTCCTTCATAGCACCTTTATCAAGTAATTGCACATTTGACACTGAAAATCCAGAGTGGTAGACTGAGGTTAGTGACACACTTAGAGCTTTACTAAAGAGTATAGTCTTCAAGAGTATGTCTTCAATTTTATGAAGTACCTATTCTGCAGCCTTACAATTATAAATCTGATGTCACATTCAGCTATTATGGTAAAATTTCATTGATAAGAATGACAAGGAGACACAAAATGTCAACCTCAAATGAGTTTAGTTCAAATTATCCAATTAAATTTAAACTGCTAGAAAACAGATTCTCTACTACTCCTGCCTCTTTACACAAATAACCATTAAGACTATTGTTCTGGTGGCGATAAATAGTGTAGAAATTTCATTCAGTTCAAATCTTACAAGCTAAAATTAAAAAAAAAATCAATCTCAATACCATGACCTGAAAAGTACTCAGTATTTTTACAATTGAATACAAAACTTATGAAAGCCTACTGCTGTCTAACAACCATTGAAATATACGCAGCACTTGATCATTTTTTAATATCCCACAAACAGTTTCTTGGCAAGATGGGGAACTAACGCAGACAGTTGGCTCTCTCTCCTAAACCCAACTCTAGTGAGCTGACAGAATCAACAAGGAAATTGTTGGATGTGAGAAACTAACAGTCAACTTTTAAGAAATTTTATATTTATGTCCCTTTGTTAGAGGAAAATGGCAATCCAGAATGGAAAGACCAAAGGAGAGCTTCTAATCATGTTCTTTCCCTCCTCCACATTGCACAGGACTGCACATTGCTCCATGCACTAAATCTATGAGCCACAGACAGGGATGACAGGGTGATATCAGGGTAGCTGTCATAGGTTGGGTTTTTCTGAGGCAGATGCTGAGATAGGGCTTGAGGGACAATGCATTTATTAGAGACCAATACCTATGAAAGGAGAGAGACTAAAGCAGGCTTGGACAAAGGGAGAAGTCAAACTATGATGCTGGCCTAACACAGCTTTGGCCTAACAAGCAGAGAGTTTGGGAGCAAGAACTACCATCACAGGTGTCCTGTATCAAGCCGAAACAGCCAGGTATTTGTACCCCTGCCTCACTCAGTCACCAGATGTGGATTTCTCTGGAAAGGGAATGACCTTGTTGAGTCAGCTTTCTGCTTCTGATGAAGACCGTGAAGGAGTTGACACATGGCTGGGCAGTAAGTCCTCTCTTGAAATGGGGTCTGGGTGGTACATCTCCTGTCTACTACAGTGGTCTAGCGGCCAGTAAGGATGATGAGTGGAGAACAGTATCTATCTGCACCCACAGACCCACAGTCCCTTAGCTCTTCTTGTTTCATCCTCATCCTTTATACTCTCAGGATTAAATTACCGTAGTTAAGAAAGATATGGAAAGGGAAAGTATAGATGAATTTTACTAATGAATATAGAAGCAATAATTATAAATAAAATATTAAAAAATTAAATATACATATATTTCACTTGTATATGAAATGTAAGTGTTGGAACTATGTGTACGCAATGACTGAATGACTTCTCCAGCATTTCTCCCATATGCATATCTAGGCTCCACAGTCATGAGAAATTCATGTGGCAGCCATATTTGTTGTGGGGGGATTCCTCAAAGAATTAAGTTAACAGCAAGGCTTAAAAACATAAACCAATAAACAGAAACCTAAACGTGGATGACTTTAGTAGAGGCTTGGTAACAGACTTATTGTTAATAGTTTATCATGGCTTTGAATGTCTATGACATGTAGCTCTTTGCAGTTCTGTTGTGCATGTGATTTGAAAAAAACATGCACGGCAGGCAGGCAAGTGAGATAAGCTGATCGCCAGAAACCACTGCTCCATGAGGCTGTAGTAGTGGTTGTAGTGTTTGGAATTGTATTTATTTATTCATACAGAAAATCCTCGCAAACCTCGTTTACGTAAAATGTAACATGGTTTAGAAGTGAAAACCTACTGAGAGTGGATATAGAAGTGAAAAATATTTGATAAGGCCAAAGAGATTCTAAGCCATAAAACAGTAGTCCTGTGGACAAATTATATGTTGTCTTCGTGCTCACACACTGGGGTTATTGAGAAGCCCTCTAGATATGTTCCTCTGTGTCAAAATCTATTCCATTTCTGGCCTACCTGACAAGGAAGGCCATAGGTTTTGAGGGACAGGTTTTTGAGAATAGATTTCTTCAGCCATTCACCAGCTGTATGACCTCGTTCAAACTACGTAGGTTTCTTCAGTTTCAACTTCCTTGTTTGTAAAATAGTTTAGAATATATTTAGAATTGTATGATTATTAAATGAAGTTATAATAATGCTACTCACTTATCCGTATCCACATCACTCCCTCCTCTTTGCCAATCGCTTGCAAAATCGGATTCTTCACTTGATTATACCACAATTATAAATTTATGTATTCTAGTGAAATTTAAAAAAAATGTGTCCAGGGCTATATAACAACTCTTACTCTATTTATTTATCTAAATAGATATTTATTTGATGTGTATTATTTCAATGTCTTCCTAGATACGAATTAGCCTATTCTAGACAAATTTTTTCAAGCTCTTAGATTATTACCACATAATGGAAGAAGAGGAAGAGAAAGATAAGAGTCTTAGGGATAATCAGTAGTATATCAAGTAAGAAAAAATATCTAAAATCCACATCTAAATCCAGTAGAGCTAAAATTATATTTCAAAAGTCTAACAAATGGGAGCTTTTTGAAGTATTATTGAGAAAATTAGTATTTTTAATAACTCAGCTTCATGAAATGCATGATGTTTACATTCTGTTATAATTTTAGATTAGGAGAGTGGCATCAAATAATTCATTGTAATAATCTGAAATTCACTTCCATGTGTAAAATAGGCCTAAAGACAGAATACTGAATCCAGTTTTATTTAAAGAACCAGGAAAATTTATTCAGATATATGTAAGTCTAGGCACCGAGTGCAAAATTACTATAGTCTGTATGGGATAAAAAGCTATAAAATTTTCCTTTTTTCATTAAAGATTAATTTGGAATGTTAATGACTAATACTAAATCTAAATAAAAATTTTCTTTGCACTTATACGTCAGTATATTTCTTCTTTACTTTTGAGTAAGCTGTTACCTGGAGTTATTGCAAAATAAATTACAAATAGACCCCCAGTACTAAAATAATGAGATAGTAATTCAACTTTCTAGATAAATATATAATGCCATTTTCCAATAACAGAAGAGAGCTAAACAGCAATGGACTTGGATATCTTTAGCGATATATGGCACTCAAATCCATTATTAATTTTGTGCCTTACCCAGCACATAGGGGTGTAGCTAAGATTAGAGCTCACTGGATAATTTAAAATTCATAAAGTTTCTTGAGCTTCTCAGAGTAAGGTGCTATATAAATATTAAATAGCAGTAATCATAATGACGAAATTATTATTCCAATCTTCATCTTGCACATGCTGTAAGTAATTCTCAGCCACTTTATCACTTGGCTATATGCACATACACACAGTCAGGGAGGTTTTTGGGAGTATGGAATTCCCTTTGAAATCAATGAGAGTTCAGCAATCAATTCAACTCAGCAGGAGGCTTGGGGGTGTGGAAGAAAGAAAAATTGCACCATAACACTGAACAGAATCAAAGCAAATAGAAAACACAGTTCAATGGTTTCAAAGTTAAGAAAAATGAGGTAAGGCTGCTATTTTTAATTAAAAGAAATAAAATTCTAAATATTATTTTATAGGAAAAAAATAAGAGCAAAAAGAATAAATTAAAATTGTAAAGAAAAAATAAAAAAGCCATGCACTTTCTTGTATAAGAAATGAAAACTCTCCATTCTTTTAAATAAGATCTAACTATGTTCATCTGTATTTCTTGCAAGTTCCTAAACCTTATTTTGGATTTGAAAATATCTCTTTTGTATCATAATTTAAAATCCTCTTTGTGCCTGCTAAAATTGGTTGCTGTAATTGTCCTGAAGAGAAGGTAATAGATTGTATTAAAAAAGACAGCCTTCTGCATTACTGAAGACTACATCAGCACCTGTGGCCAAGAAAATTATAAAAATGGATGCCTTCCGAAAAGATGTGATAAAGTGCATTTCCTTATAATTAGAATAGTGGAAACTACAAATATGGTCATTTTTAATATTGAAAACATGGTACAAGTTTCAGGGAAAGGTATCTTTATGAACTGCTATTTATATAGCTTAAAAGCTGTCTCTTCCCTAAATTTCTTCTCAGACTCATACTTAGCCCAGAGATGGAAACCATATTTACAGAAACAATCTTCAGATTCTTTAAGATAAGAGGGCACAAACCAACACCTACAAGTTTGTAGTTTACTCAGCCAGCCTGTAACCATGGAAACAGATGGCCCATTTACACAGAGCCAGCCCTTGCGAATTCAACCCTGTCTCCCTGTCTTGAAAACCACTAACAATGTAATCTGATTACTTTGTCTAAGAATGTGTTACCATTCAAACAACCAACCAATCAAGAAAGTATATTAAAAAGTTCTTGCTACATTAGTGTATAAAAAGTCTTAAAACACGTCTCACACAAAAGGTTTAACATAATCCTTTCCACTGAATCTTCTTTTATTGGAGAAAGACACAGATGCTACATCAATAAGGCTCTTGATTCTGTGCCATCTGCCCACATTGTTCCCCACTTATTGTATCCCACACTTTATTGTTCTGTGCATCCTCAAACCTGCACACTCTGTCATGCACGTGTTCTTTATAACATTGACTTCACATCCTGTTCAGCCTCCGTGGAAATGTGTAGAGAACAATGACTATTGACAATTCTTTGAGAGATGAGATATATCATGAGTCTTTGGTCTTAAACAATGACAATTACCTATTTTTATTATATTATTAATATAAATAACCATAAGCATCACATTTGCTACTTTAGTATATCTTACAGCCTAAAATGAAAATCTCACGTATATTATTAATGTTGACTCTAACAGCCCTGTCAGAAACACATCCTCATTACTGTTTGCACAGAGAAAGTTCAAGAGACTTCAAGTATCTTGTCCAAGGTAAAAGTAAATGAATAAACAAAATAAATACAAGTAAAGTTTTTTATGGCAGACTCAGGATTCAAACTTTGATTTTTTGACCCTAAGTCTGTCTTGCACTCTGTACCTACAATTATTCAATTCCCAGGTAACATCCTAAGATAAACTGAACTTTTTTAGTTAACCATATTTACTGAAAAACAAAGTTTCTCTGTACATCTAACTGTCATCATACATCATTTATTCTTCTTATATGGCCCGTGGTGACTATAAATATTTTTATTGTGGCATAGTCTATGTAATCAAATATCAAAGATTAAAAGATTATGCTAAAAAATATTATCAAACTAATAACTTTCCTTTTGTTATTACAAGTCTCGTATTGTGATAAAATATAGATTTAAAAAAAAAACCCTTGACACTTTCTGCCCATGATAACGAAGGCATAGTTGACATATTGGAAAAAATGATTCCTTAATATTTCTACAACACTATAAATTGAGTGCTTTTATTTTCACTATCTTAAAGGATACAAAACATAGAAAGATAAATGAAGAATAATGTACTTGTTTCAGTTTTTATTGGAGGAGATTAAAAATTAAATTGTATCCTATTCATATTTTGTTGTTTATAATGAAGATAGAGTTCAGGAAAGTATTGCCTGTGGCATTTAAACAAATACAGTAAAATAAAATCCCTTTAGTATACCCTCTACTACTATAAATTTCTATATGCAGTGAATCAAAATTCTTTATTATCTTCGCATATTTCTTATAAAATTTATCACATTTTATGTTTCTCATCTGTTTCTATGTAGCTCCTGAAAGGTAGAGACTATAAGTTATTCAGGATGTATATACAATTTCAATAAAGGACATGGCACTTACTTGACATTCAGTGGAAAAATTTATGAATAATGTAACTGAGTAATATATCATAGGTGTTAGCCAGGGCCAAAGACACCCATGAAGTTGGGATTACTCTGAAGTCTGTAACAGATTATATACACACACATATATTATATGTATATAGATTATATATGCATATACATGCACATATATATGTTTAACATGAGGAAAGACATCTTTTCCCTTGATATCATTTAAATAAATTCATTTTTTTGGAATAGCATTTTTCAGACTTTTTTCTATAAAAGTGAAAGTTTAGAAATTCAAAGCATTTCAGAAATCTTAAGGTATAGCATTGCAAGTTACTTATAACTCTGATTTATATCGAGCCAGTGGTAAACTGATCCCACACGTGAAATGAGTCAAACTCTTTCAAAACATTAAAGGCGTATTGAAGGGAAGGGAAACTAGTAAACAGTTCGTGCTGCTCTACGAGATTTAATATTTCACAGGGGAAAATTTCTTCCTCCAAGAGAGCGGCTTACTTGTGAAGGCTCGCTGTGTTATCAGATCTGTTTGGATTGGACCTAAGCCTAGAAACATGGGTTAAGACCTTACGTTTACAGAAACTGCATCATACGCCTCCTGTATAACCAGACCCCTTTACAGAGGCTCTCAAAGAAAAAGAAAAAAAAAACCTACTCTTACTGCCAACGATGTAAAACCAAAATAGATGTTTACAAACATATTAAATCATCTGAAGCATTTTAATTAATTAAAAAGAAAACAGAACATTTTTATGATTATTTATGTTTTAATATCATATTAGTTTTCTACCGCTGTGTAACAAAGTACCACAAACACAGCACTTTAAAAACCTTCCTACTACCAGAGGGGAAGGGGGGAGGGAGGAGGGTGAAAGGGATAATTCGGCACAAGTGTGTGGTGATGGGTTGTATTTAGTATTTTGGTGGTGAACATGATGTAATCTATGCAGAAATAGAAGTATAATGATGTACACCTGAAATTTTTACAATGTTATAAACCAATGTTACTGCAATAAACAAAAAATTAAGAAAAAAAAAAAACATTCCTTATTTCCCTGTTGTCTAAGTTAGAAGTGTAGGTGGGCTTCACTGGGTTTACTGCTTTCGGTCTCACAAGGCTGAAATCAAGCTGTCAGCTGGGGTAGCTCTTCTCTACAAACTCGGGGAAGAATCCACTGCAAGGATCATTTAGGTTGTTGGTGGATCTAGTTCCACGTGGCTGTAGGACTGAGATCGCAGTGTCCTTGGTGGCTGTCAACCAGGGTGGCTCTCAGCTTTTAGAGAGTGCACCTCGGTCCTTGGATTTGCTCGTCCCTCTTCAAAGCCAGCAATGGAGCAATGACTCTTTCTCTATGCTTTGACTCTCTCTCTTGCAAGTGGGAAAACTTCTCTGCTTTTAAAGGGCTTGTGTGATTAAATTAGGACAGACAGAAAAATTTACCTTTTTCCATATAACATGACATAATCATGGAAGTAACACCATAGGCTGAAGGTCATGGGAGCCATTTAAAAATTAGGCTTACCACAAATATGTATTAAAATCTTAGTAGTTAAAAGAGCAAGCAATTAAAAAAATTACTATACTAATGTTGAATCTAGAGAATAATAGATTTAGTTTAAAAATGAAACCCCAATGAAGGCAGAAAGCTATTAATAACAATTTTAATTGTGTAAAATTTCAACATACGACGACATACATAAAACAGAAATAGTAATGGTTTTATATTAAAAGTATTTAGGCTATTAATCTGTATAGCTAATAACCTAATAAGTAAACCATCTAAATTTTAATTTATAAGATAAAAAATAATATGGATAAAAAGAAAGGTAAAAATGGTTTCATCACATGAATTTTAAAAATTCTTTGAAAGTGTCAATTATATTTAACAGTAATCATGTTACAATAAATTAGCATTCAGGTATAATTTAAATGTTAGAAAATCTGATTATATTTTAACTTCCTTCAAAAGGTGTTGGAGTCAGTCTTTTCCACCCATTTGCCTCTTAGCATCCTCAAAATAAATCAATAAAATTAAAAAGTACATGAAAAGAAAACTTCATCTTTAATTTAATTATGCAATAGACACTATCTGCAATTAAAATAGTATTATTATCTATAAAACAGAATGGAGTATGGCCCAAATCAAGGAAAACACCAGTTATTACATATACCAGCCAAGATGTCTAACGAGATGCATTATTCTCATGTATTATGACCTACAAATAATTCACATAATCCTTTAAAACTCCAACAACATTTCCCTGAAGCCATGTGGCAAACAGTACTGACAAGCCAATGGCAAAATCAAAGATTCCCATCGAATCTTAAAGATTTCCTTAGGAAACATGGAGCAAAAAGTGATAAAACTCAAACATGCGATCCTTTTCCTTTTCTGTGACTGTCTTCAACCAACAGAAATGGCAAGAACTTGAAGAGTAAAAAAGAGAGAAGGCACAGTCACCGTGTAGCTGTGGACCAGCGTCAGTTCAGCAGAGATAATTAAACACAAGATCGATAGCTCAAAATGCTGTGGTTGTACTAGAGTCAAGAGAAACCTCTGCTAGACGCTCTTCCTCCAAATTTTCTTGATTGTTCGTGTCATTCAAGTCTCTGCTGACATATAACCCGCTCAAGACTGCCTTGCCTGACCAACTTATCAAAAAATACCCCTCACAAACACATATACATACCTAATACCTTTTATTACCTTAACTGCTGTTTTCACATAGCATTAATTATTCCTAAAATCATGTTTACTGTCTTTTCTTCTAGAATATAAGTTCCAATAGAGGAAGAAGGAATTTTTTCTACATTTTTTACTGCTTTATCCCTAGCATTTAGAATAATGCCTAGCGCATATTGGGCATTTACTATATACTTAATGAGTGAATGAATGACAAATATTAAAACAATTTTAAATACATACTTGAAAGAGAAATGTCAAATTCATGATAGCAGTTTCTTCTGGGGAAAGATCAGATAGATAGATAGACAGATAGATAGATAGATAGATAGATAGATAGATAGATAGATAGATAGACAGATTGATAGACAGATAGATGACAGATAGGCAATTACAGATAAAGAGAGAAAGACAGAGAGAGAAGCATAGAAACAGAGTGAGACAGAGAGACAGACATAGTGAATATGTTCTCACAGGCTATGCTTTGCCTTTTTACTTTCTTATGGGAGGGGTCAAAAGAGGACTATAACTTTGGGGCAAGCTTATATTTCTTTATCAAAAATTTGAGGCTAGGGGCCATCCCAGTGGCGCAAGCGCTTAAGTGCGCCAGCTATGCTGCGGTGGCCCAGGGTTCGCCAGTTCGGATCCCGGGTATGCACCGACGCACCACTTGTCAAGCCATGCTGTGGCGGCTTCCCGTATAAAGTGGAGGAAGATAGGCATGGATGTTAGCCCAGGGCCAGTCTTCCTCAGCAAAAAGAGGAGGATTGGCAGATGTTAGCTCAGGGCCGATCTTCCTCACAAAAAAAAAAAAGAAAAAAAAATTGAGGCTAGGGGGCCTGTCCGGTGGCATAGTGGTTAAGTTCACTCGCTCCAATTTAGTGGCCCCGGGTTTGCAGGTTTAGATCCCAGGTGTGGACCTACACACCGCTTATCAAGCCATGCTGTGGTGGCGTCCCATATAAAGTAGAGGAAGATGGACACGGATGTTAGCCCAGGGCCAGTCTTCCTCAGCAAAAAGAGGAGGATTGGCGTGGATGTTACCTCAGGGTTGATCTTCCTCACAAAAAAAAATAAATAAATTCAAAAAGGGGCAGAGTATTTACATAAACATTTCTCAAAAGAAGATACACAAATGGTCAATAACCACATGAAAAGATGTTTAACGCCATTATTCACTCAGAAAATGCAAATCAAACCAAAATGAAATACTACTTCATGCCCACTATAAATGGCTATAATTTAAACGCCAGACAACGACAAGTGTTGACGGGGATGTGGAGGTGCAGGAGCTCTCATATGTTGCTGATGGGAATGGAAAATGCTGCAGCTGATTTGTAAAACAGTTTGGAAGGTTTCCTTCCTTCCTTTAAGGAAAGAAGTTTCCTTCCTTAAAATGTTAAGCATACGTGTTTGACAAAATGTTACCTTATAACCTAGCAATTACATTTCTAGCAAAACAAAAAAATGAAATTATACATCCATACAGAAACTTGTACATAAACGTTCATAGCAGCCTTCAAAGTAGCATAAAACGTGGAAACAATCAAAATGTCTATCAACTTATCAATGAATAAACAAATGCATGGAATATTATCTGGGAATGAAAGGGAATGAAGTGATGATATGTACTACAATGTGGAAGAAACTCAAAGGCACGCTAAGTGAAAGAAGCCAGACACAAAAAAAGCACATACCGTGTGATTCCATTTATATGAAATGTCCAAAATAGGCAATACCAGCGAGACAGAAATTAGAGTAATGTTTGCCCAGCAGAAGGTTGTGGTGGGGGGAAAAAAAAAAGGAAACTAACTGGAGGGGTATAAAGCTTCTGTTTTGAAAGGCAAAAATGTTCTCAAGTTAGGTTGATTAATTGGCAACGATTGCATAACTATGTGAATGAATTACCAAATAAACATGGAATTGTATACTTTAAATGACTGAATTTAAATGGGTTAATTGTATTGTATATGAATTATACCTCCATGAAGCAGTTGAAAAATATGAGTAAGATCAACTTACCTATTTATTAGAAGGAAAAAGTGATGTCAGACTGAATCAAGAAACAATATCTATTTTTTATGCAGTAATTAAATTAAAACTGCATCTTGAAGAAAATAACTCGGAAATGTTGCAAGTAGCAGGTTACGCAAATACACATCAGAGAAAAACAAAAAGAAGAGTTCATGATATCAATACCATATAAAGTTGAACTCAATGCAGAAAGCACTAAGAAAACAAGGAGTTCTCTCTCATATGAAATGTTTCAAATATATAAAAAATCATGTAGTATAATATGAGGAAGAGCTATGTGCCCTCCACCTAACGTTTACAAATTTTAACTTTATGCCATATTTGCTTCAACTTTTTTAATTTCTTTCATTGTTCTGTATGAAACTCCATGTGTTGTCCCTCATCCTATCTGCCTCCTTCCTTTAATTTTGTTTTTTTACTTAATTATTTTATGGAGGTCATATTGGCTTATAACACTGTATAATTTCAGGTGTACATTATTATGTATCGGTTTCTGTCTAGACTGCATCGTGCTCACCACCAATAGTCTAATTTGTATCCCTCACCGTACATGTGCCCCTTACTCCTTTCATCCTCCCCTCCTCTTTCCCTCTGGTAACCACTGATCTGTTCTCCTTATCTGTGTGTTTGTTTATCTTCCACATGAGGGAAATCATATGGTGTCGTGCCCTGTCTAGCTTATTTCACTTAGCATGATACCTTTAAGGTCCACCCGTGTTGTTGCAAATGGCACAATTTTCTCTTTTTTATGGCTGAGTAGTATTCCTTTGTGTGTGTGTGTGTGTGTGTATATATATATATATAGCAAATCTTCTTTATCCACTCATTCATGGATGGGCACTTGAGTTGCTTCCATGTCTTGGCTATTATGAATAATGCTGCAATGAACATAGGGATGTACACACAGATCTCTTTGAATTGTTTGTTTCATGTTCTTTGGATAAATACCCAGAAGTGAGATAGCAGGATTCCACTAGTATTTCTATTTTTAATTTTTTGATAAATCTCCATACTGTTTTCCACAGCGGCTACACCAGTTTGCATTCCCACCAGCAGGGTATGAGGGTTCCCATTTCTCCACATCCTCTCCAACACTTGTTATTTCTTGTCTTGGTAATTATAGCCATTCTGACAGGTGTGAGGTAGTATCTCATTGGAGTTTTGATTTACATTTCCTTAATAATCGGTGATGTTGAACATCTGTTCATGTGTCTGTTGGCCAACCATATATCTTCTTTGGAAAAATGTCTGTTCATATTCTTTGCCCATTTTTTGATTGGACTGTTTTTTTGTTGTTGAGTTGTGTAAGTTCTTTGTATATTTTGGAAATTAACCCTTTGTTGGATATATGATTGGCAGACATTTTCTCCCAGTTGGTGGGTTGTCTTTCATTTTTTTCATGGTTTCCTTTGCCTTGCAAAAGTTTTTTAGTCTGATGTAGTCTGATTTGTTTATTTTTTCTTTTGTTTCCCTTGCCTGAGTAGACATGGTATTTGAAAAAATACCACTAAGGCCAATATCAAAGAGTGGACTGCCTATATTTTCTTCTAGGAGTTTTATTGTTTCAGGTCTTACATTCAAGTCTTTAATCCATTTTCAGTTAATTTTTGTGTATGGTGTAAGATAATGGTCTACCTTCTTTCTTTAGCTTTTCTACATACTTTCTCTCTAGAGAAAACCTCATGCAAGGTCATATTGCAACAGTGTTCATAGCCACATTATTCATAAAAAGAAAAAATAGTAAACAATATAAATTTCTATCAATGTGTATGTTGAGGAATATTCTTGCAACTCAGTATGTTATGGAAATTAAAAATGAATGAAATGGGGCTGGCCCCGTTCATTAACCATTAAGCCGTAGTGGTTAAGTGCCCACGCTCCGCTGCTGGCAGCCCAGGTTCGATCCCAGGTGTGCACTGATGCACCACTTGTCAGGCCATGCTGTGGCGGCGTCCCATATAAAGTAGAGGAAGATGAGCACAGATGTTAGCCCAGGGCCAGTCTTCCTCAGCAAAAAGAGGAGGATTGGCATGGATGTTAGCTCAGGGCTGATCTTCCTCACAAAAAAAAAAAAAAATGAATGACGTAAGGCTACATTTATCCTCTTAAAAATATATATATATTATTAAATGAAAAGAAAAACCAAGTTAGGATGTTATTTATGAAATGTTCATATATATAATGTTTGAAAATCCATAAATATGTAATAAAGTATTAAAAACAAGTTAAGCAATAATAAAAAATGAAGTCGTGTGATATCTTTTGATACTCAGAATACTTAAATTTTAATGAAGTCAATGCATCAGTTGGTTCCTTTAGGGATTGAGCTTTTTTGTCATCTTGAAATTATCCTTGCCAACCACCAGATCATAAATATGACACCAATATTTTCTTCTGAAAGTTTTTAAAGGTTTGCTTTTTGCGTTAAGGTTTTTTTATCCTAGCTAGAATTGATCTTTGTGCCTGGTGTAATTAAAATCTAAATTGATTTGTTTCTATAAGGTTAGTCAATTGTCCCAGAACCATTTGCTGTATTCTTTCTCCACTGATGTGCATGCTCCATCTGTCATGGATCAGGGCTCCATATACTCACAGCCTGTTTTGGAGCTCTCTATTTTGTTACATGGCTCTATTTTTATTTATCTCTACCCTAATACTACTCTGTCTTTATTCTCCTAGATTTATAGTAAGTTTATATAGGATAAGGAAAGTTTCTCCAACTTTTTCAAAAATGTCTTGGCTCTTCTTGGCACTTAGATCTTATGTATAAATATCAAGATTAGCTTCTGAAAGTTTTGTGAATCTTATGATCCCTAAAATGGCATATCCTTCGTTTATTCAGATTTTCTTTTATATCTTTAAATATCTTTCTATAATTTTCTCCATATACACATTGCCATTTTTTGTTAAGTTTATTCCTAGATGCTTATTCATACCTTACTTGGGAACATGTAAATCTTTTTATCAAAGTACCAGGCAAACAGTACATACTCAAAAACTGTTAACTGCTATTATTAATGTGTTTTTTATTATATTCTCTATTAGTTTTTCTTGTTGTGTAGGGATGCTTTTGAGCCTTTGCATGTTGATTTTTTATGTAAGAAAACTTGCTTCACTTTCTTATTAGTTCCAATGCTCTTTCTGGGGATTTTCTTGGATTTGCTTCTGGTTTAACATATTTTATCACTTTATGGATATACTCTTCAATTTCTAGTTTCCTAAGAGATATATCTTCAGTAAATGTTAAATCATTCAAATGTTTTTCCTGTATATTTTTCTTTAATGTACAGTCACAAGTCACTTAACAATGGGATGCATTCTGAGAAATGTGTCCTCAGGCAATTTCATCGTTGTGTGAACATCATAGAGTGTCCTCACACAAACCTAGATGGTACAGCCTACTACACACCTAGACCATATGGTACTATTATAATGGGACTACCATTGTATATGTGGTCCATCATGGACTGAAACATCATTATGCCACACGTGACTGTACTAGTATTATTCCATCTTTAGTTGGGTTTCCCACGATGCAGATTCTGAGATGGAAATTAACATGTAGGAAGATGATCAGGAATCAAGCCTTGGGATCATCATCTATGGAAGGAAAGGGAAAGAGGCAGGATGGGGCAGAGCGAGAAGTTAGTCTGTAATGAAATCTCAAGGGAAACATCAGCCAACACTACAAGAGGCTCCACAGCTGAGGTGGGATGGTATGTCAGACTTTTCTTAAATTGGCGGGAGGGGGCCATGGCCTTAACTTCCTTCATGGACCAGTCATTTAATGCAAATTTTTAGGAAAAGGAGCTTAACCTCGGACAAGGTGACTCTCTTCATCCACTCATTTCTTGGAAATGACCAGTAGCTGAGGACTATCTGCTAGGAAATAGCATTCCCAGCCATAGGAAAATAGTCCTCAAGTCCAAAAAGAGTATCTAGTGGTACATCACACTATCAACTAAATATACACTGCGATAATAGATTTTGTGATGTTGAACTTCCTTGGATTACTGGGATAAACCATATTTGATCATAATATGATTTTTTAAACGTATACACTGATAAATTCAGTTTGCCAATATTTTATACTTTTTTATAAGCACTGCTAAGTTTTATTTGCTAATATTTTATTTCATATCTTTAGTCTTATGTTCATTAGTGATATTGGTCTATTTTTTTATTAATTTATTCATGGACTATTTATTGAGGGATTACTATGTGACATATACTGTTGGAGTGTTTAGGATATAATTTTTGAGAGCATAATTTTTTATTCTCTTTTCATAGAAGCTAGGTATTAATTCGATTTGTTGAACAGCCACAACATACTTAAAGTCTCTATCAAAATATTATAGAAAATTGTTTTTATCCAGGAAAAATTCTTTTTTCTTTTTTTTTTTTGTGAGGAAGATCAGCCCTGAGCTAACATCTGCTGCCAATCTTCCTCTTTTTGCTGAGGAATATTAACCCTGAGCTAACACCCATGCCCATTTTCTTCTATTTTGTATGTGGGACGCTGCCACACCATGGCTTGAGGAGCAGTGCATAGGTCCGCACTCCGGATCCAAATCAGTGAACCCCAACCCGCTGAAGGGGAGCACATAAACTTACCCACTACACCACTGGGCAGGCCCCTTGTTTTGTCTTCTTAGCATGATATTAAATGCACTTTAAAATTTTATTCTCAGGTTCACATTTAGTGGAAGATTTCTGTTGTTATTACTAATACTGCACATGCTCTTCCTCTCCCTCTTCCCCACTCTCTTTCTCCCTGTGCATCACCCCACTTTGGCTCTTTTAAAGATGCCTGTAGCTGGCCCTATCTGTCAAAAATATGGGTCTACTCCCAGTGTGTTAAGGGACATGGCAGAGTCAGTCAAGGTACTTTGACTGGGCTCTCGGAAATCAATTTACAAACTTGGAGGCAGTTTTCTCCGGCCACATCTTGTGAGCAGGTGTCACATCTTAATCTCTATTTTCAACCAATGAAATATTTTATTTGAAAATCATTTCTAATGCACTTTACTGATAGGAGCTAAACTTCCGGCTTCCACTGCGCATCTACTAACCCAGAGGCCAGCAGGCCCACAAAATCAGCTCTGTTTACCATGGTGCACATTCTGCTCCGTGGAGATACATGCCTTATATTTGAGCATAGCTATAACTCTATATTTGTTTTTATTATGTTATCTTCCATTAACATTTACATTTAAGCACTAACTCACTTTACCACCTTGTCCTAAAATATCTGGGAGGCATGTTAAAAGATAAATAGGGGCCGGCCTGGTTGCATAGTGGTTAAGTTCATGCGCTCCACTTCTGCAGCCTGGGGTTTGCCAGTTTGGATCCCGGGTTTGTTGTGTTTGGACCTACGCAACACTCGCCATGCTGTGGTGGCATCCCACATACAAAATTTGGGGAAGATTGGCACAGATGTTAGCTCAGGGCCAATCTTCCTCACCAAAAAGTAAAAACGATACATAATGTAGTACTGCCTTGATCTTCAGTGAAACAAATAATAGTATCTATATTATTTATACAGATTATTATCTGTATTATTATCTAATATATTATCTATATACTTATATAGATTATATATATTCTATATTATATATCTATAATAGTATCTATATAATAGTATCTATAAGCAGACATAAAATTATTTAGATAGAGAAAGGAAGAATACATAGGAATCTAATAAATCAAATAGTAGGTGGATCTAACAGCTATTTCTCCCTCTCTGCAGTTTGGGAATGCAACTCCTTTTCATAAACACATGGAACAATTAGATAAGTGTTTTAGGCACTGTTAAATAGTACCTTATTTAAGCCTCAAAACAACCCTATGATGTACATGCCATTATTCTATCATTTTAGAGATAAAGAAACCAAAATACAGAGAAGTTAAGTAATATCTTTAAAAGACACACAATTGGTAAGTGGTAAAGCAAGGATTCAAACCTAGGTATCTAACTTCAGAACCAAACTCTTCATCATGAGACACCTGAGGAAAAGCAGCTGGAGATGCCCAATCAGCAAATCACCATGTTCTACAAATGAAGACATAAGAGTTATACTACTGATGATAATTACACTGTTGGAACAAATGAGGTTACTCAAGGTGGCGGATAGCAAGAGAAGGAACTGAAGTCAGGATTTGGAGAACAGCAGGTTTAAGTAGAGGTTAGAGACCAAGAAGCCAGCGCAGGAGATAAAGAATCAACCCAGAAGTAGGAGGAGACCAAGAGATGTGTCTTCCAATAATCCAAGGTATTCTGCATATAATACAAAATTTTTTTTTAATTTTTTGTTTATTGCAGTAACATTGGTTTATAACATTGTATAAATTTCAGGTGTACATCTTTATACTTCTATTTCTGCATAGATTACATCATGTTCACCACCCAAATACTAATTACAACCCATCACCACACACTTGTGCTGAATTATCCCTTTTGCCCTCCTCCCTCCCCCCTTCCCCTCTGGTAACCACCAATCCAATCTCTGTCTCTGTGTGTTTGTTTATTGTCGTTATTATCTACTACTTAATGAAGGAAATCATACGGTATTTGACCTTCTCCCTCTGACTTATTTCACTTTGCATTATACCCTCAATGTCCATCCATGTTGTCACAAATGGCTGGATTTCATCGTTTCTTATGGCTGAGTAGTATTCCATTGTGTTTGTTTTGGGTTAGGGTTATATGTTGTGTCTAAAATTCTCTGTTAGACTAAACAGAGATAATTTCCATAATAAAATTCTACAAAAATAAAGTGCGAATCGAATAGACCAGATGATTCTAGCAAAGTTTAGAAAGTAGTATTTTTCAAGTATCATTTAGAATTAATTAAATTGGCTCAGATTTCACTTCACAAAAAAATTCAAATGAGTTAAATATCTTGAGATGAAAAGTACATTCATAGAAAAAAGACCTTATCCTAATTTTCCTGGTATGTCATGACCCATACATTCAGCTTTTAGTAAATTATAATATATTAGAACAAGATTTAATCACAACCTTTACTGATCTGGATCAGCATTTAGTTTAGATTCTTAGAGTGATACTGTTTATATTATTTGAAAAAACATATTCGAATTAGATTCTCAAACACTATTTGTGCTAATTCTTTTTAATACACTGATTGTAGACAGAGATACAGAGCTTTCTCAGCCTCACCCTCACATAGCACAGTATGACTTTCCTGCAGAGCACTCATCAGTATTTATGATTAAACCACTACATTTGGTGATGAATTGATAGATCCTTGGCTTCCACATTAATCAGTCAACTCCAGGAGAGCAAGGTCTGCCTCCGTTTTCACTCACCTTTGTAATCCTAGGCATGTCAAAATGTCTGCATCATAGGAAGAACTCAATCACTATTTTTGAATAAATAAATCATTATGGATAGAGAACTTTCAATGTTGTATTTCAAAGCTGCTTGGGGAAAAATGCGGCTGCTGTTGAACGATGCATCTTTTTCTCCCTCTTGCCATAGTTAACTTAGATGACGCCCAAAATAAAATTCAAAAAAACAAATATCAGACATACTTTTATGAAGGAAAATTCCTAAGATGTCTACAGAATGCTAAAACAACTAAGTGAAAATCAAAAAGTGCATTTATCTGGTTACTCGAATAATCAATCTAATTTTTAGCAATTGACTTGAGTAAATCATTCAAACAGCTGAACTAATCATTTTGACATATCATCTCAGCCTTGAAAAGGAATCTTCAATAGAACTTCTGAACTTACTGCTGATTCCCAAGTAAAGTTAGTGATTTATACACAGAAATAAATTAAACATCTTCTTTGATTCCCTCGCAAACCTGCTGGTTCTCCTCTTTCCCGGCTCAGTTAAAAACTTCCTCCTCTTTCCAGTCATTCAAGCTGGAATCCAAAAATATTCTCCTTCATTCCCCACATATAATTAGTTACCAAATCCTCTCAGTCACACCTTTCCAAAGTCTCTCTCCTGTGTCAATTTATTCTTATTCCCACTACCCTAGTTCACACCGTCATCTCTTCTCACCTAGACAATTCAATAGCTTGCCCCTATTCCTAATTCTAGAGAAAAGATTACTTGGGTTAAAAATTCAGAAATCTGGGTTCTATCATTTCCTGTGCTATCAATTGATAATGAGCCTCTTTTATCATGTATTAAATACGGGGATTGTGTTCTCTGAAAATTCCCCTAAAGTCATGTAATTTTTCCCCAGCTAAATCCTCCCTTCACATTTCCTCCAATTACATTCTCAGAACATAGATCAAACATCAACTTCCTACTCAAATCCTTCCACAGGAACTCAATGTTGATAGAAAAAGGTTCAAATTACTTAGAATGGAATTCAACTCTACCCAGCATCTGAACCCAACTCACCTTCCCGTCGTTTTCTGCCACATTTACCTTCTAAATTGATGCAGTCCAGAAATTCCTGATTTGTTGGTTTCCCAAATTTGCCCTATACATTCCTACTTCCATATGTTAACCCCTCTGAGAAACCCTCCTGGATAATACCATCTGTCAGTATCTTTCCCATCCTTCAAGAGCCATGCCAAATGCCATTTCCTCCAGCATTCCTGATTCCTGGCCACACTTAGACTCTCCCTCCCCTTTGTATCCATCAAGATTTGTTTAGACATTTATTTACTTCTCTTCTCATTTTGTTTAGTCTTATCAACCAAATTTTTAGTTTAGTCAAGATCTAATTCTTTCCTATTTCTCACAACACTTACTGCTTTACAATGAAAATAATCAATGGAAAAATACTTATAAATATTTCAACTCCTAATCTATTTCCCTCCTCCTCCTTTTTCTCTATTTTTTCATTCCCTATTACCTCTAATTTTAAATTAAAAAATACTTTTTCTTTTTAAAATGAAAGTTATTTGTGTAGTGCTTGCTTAAATATATTATTTCCTCAGTATACTGTGCATGCAAAAAAAGTGCTAAAATCACATAGGCTAAGATCATTGATGAATTTTCAATGAATTAGTGAGATTCTTTTGTGTTATTGTAAATTATAATAATAGCTCAATAGTTTTCACAGATATATATTTGCCAAAATCTACTCTTTGATTTTTTTTGGCGAGGAAGTTTTGCCCTGAGCTAACATCCATGCCAATACTCCTCTATTTTGGATGTGGGTCACCACCACAGCATGGCTGATGAGTGGAGCAGGTCCACGACCGGGATCCAAACCCATGAACTCATGAACCTGGACCACTTAAGCAGAGCATGCAGAACTTGAACCACTCGGCCACAGGGCAGGCCCCGCCAAAATCATCTCTTGATGAATACTTGGATAGTTTCTAGTTGAGAGACATTATGAATAACGCTGTTATGTGCCTTCTTGTATATATATTTTGCAGCATTCATTTCTCTTTGGGAAATATCTAGGAGTAGAACTGCTGGATGATAAGGCAAGTTGGTGCTAAACTTTAGTAAATACCGTCAGATAGTTTTACAAAGTGGTTATACCAATTTATAGCCCTTCAAGTAGTAATCAAGACTCCCACTTGCTTTACACTCCTGCCAAAACTATGCAATGTCAATATTTTAGATTTTAGCTATTCACGTGCCAGGTTTTGCATTTGACACCCAAGAGATGGCCCCTAGATTGCCTGGCACTGATAGCCAATGGGGCTTGCACTCATGAGTTATAAAAGACTGTAGCAAACAAAGAAGCAGTTCTTAACTAGTGCTCACATGAGCACTCACCTAAATCATCTGCCCAGGGCTCAGCACAGAGGGAGTAGGCAAAAACACCCATCTCTCAGTCCTTCCCTGAAAGGGATTTGACTGTGTACTTTACAAACTGCTGCCTGAGCTTGCAGCTTCTAATTAACGTGTTGGTACTTCCACTGCCTTCTCCCTCCGGCTCACTCCAAGGATAAAATCAGGTCACCAACATCTCTCTGGAAGGAGCTTGTACACATGCCTGGAGCCCTAGCTTTTGTGGCTGCCACCACATAAAACATTTTTGCACCAATGTCCTGCTGTACTACCTTTGTCATTCTGGTTCTGGATTCTCCACTTTGTTCCGTTAGGCTGTATTTAGATGAATCTCATACCGTCTTCATGAAAGTGTCTTTACTAAACGTTTTGATATGTTCTTATTTTCAAGATTTTCTTGGTTATACCTGGTCCAAGAATTCTTGATCCACATAAAATTAAAAATCAGCTTGAAATTTTCACACACAAAACATCGTGGTTCAATGTTAATTAAGATTGCATTGAATCTATAGATTCACCAGAGAATAATGGACATCTTTACAATATTGAGTCTTTATAAAACTAGCTATAATTTTTAAATCTCTAGATCAAAGGAAATGAAATAAATTAGCTGAGCAGAAAGAAGCAACAAGGAAGGATGAATTTGAGACAAGAAAAAAGAGAAATAAACAGTGTTAAACATTTCAAGATGAAAAAGTTATTATCAAAAGAGCAAGAAGTTGTATCCTCTATATCACCTGAATCAACTGATATAATATCGGGTTAGATAATTCAGCTAAGTCAGCAATTAGTTTGTCCTTCATTATCGTAAAGAGATGAATTAACTAGAAGAAATCTGGAGATAAAAAATTGGTAAAATGCAACAAAATTACTCATAAAAAGAAAGGAAGTACATTAAGTGTATACAAACTCATTTAAAATGATATCAATTTGAAGGACAAAGCACCTAAAATGCTTACATATTGAAATGTATTAGAGATTAAGGAAAAGAGCTTTTATTTCAGGCTAGTTCACTGATTGGCTAAGAAGATCATTTGAAATTGAATAAATACGTGGTCAATGTGTTTTAAACTTGCTGATAAAGAATTATTTTGATCTAAGTGATCTTCCCAAGCAAAATGGCAGAAAACCAATACCTAAATCAGTTAAAATTAAAAATGTTTAATGCAACAAGGATTTTATGGGTATAATCTTATTCTCAGTATCAATACTTTCTCTGCATCTTTTTCTCATGCAAAGCCTTCCAACTGAAACGATTGTGATAAAAGCTTGAATTTAATGATATCTATAATAGCTCCATTTTTAGTGAAGCATATGGCATAATTAAAATATATCTAAACTCAAAGCTCTAAGAAGTGAATTGTCTCATTAATGAAATGCCTAAGTGGCCAGGAAGAGAACAAAACAGTCCATCAGAGCACGAGTAAGTATAAAATAAATATTACTGAGGATACACTTTCTCCTAATGAAGTAGCTTTTCGGTATCTTCGATGTGTCAACGGAAGATGACTTTCTGGTTTCAACAGACAATTAGTCATAATATTTTGCAGATATCCCATATGTTAGAGAGAGCAATGTTTATAAAAGTTATAAAGCTAAAAATGTTCCAAAAATGAGAGGAAAGTTATATTTTCTACTTATACAAATATATTTTTTTAAGAATATATATGACAAGAACAAATAAAAATAAATATAGATATATAGAACCCAAAAATAAATATATAGAACCCAAGGATTTTCAGTAGTCTTTCTAGAAGGGTGCTTTTAAAAATCTATCATGGAACTTATGAAAGTAATGATAAAAATTTCTATGTGGAAACCTGAGGAAAGAAAAAAAACTCCCTCAATCTGAATGTTCATTCAATACAAAGCATTATATGGAACAAAAGACCCCAAATAGCCAAAGCAATCCTGAGAAAAAAGAACAAAGCTGGAGGCATCACACTCCTTGATTTCAAAGCATACTACAAAGCTATAGCAATCAAAACAGCATGATACTGGTACAGAAACAGACACACAGATCAATGGAACAGAATGGAGATCCCGGAAATAAACCCACACATCTATGGACAGCTAATTTTTGACAAGGGAGCTAAGAACATACAATGGAGAAAGGAAAGTCTCTCCAATAAATGGTGTTGGGAAAACTGGACAGCCACATGCAAAAGAATGAAAGTAGACCGTTATCTTACTCCATACACAAAAATTAACTCAAAATGGTTTAAAGGCTTGAATGTAAGATCTGAAACCATAAAACTCCTATAAGGAAACACACGCAGTACGCTCTTCGCCATGGGTCTTAGCAGGATCTTTTTGAATACCATGTGTCATCAGGCAAGGGAAACAAAAGAAAAAATAAACAAATGGGACTACATCAGACTAGAGAGCTTCTGCTACACAAAGGAAACCAGGAACAAAATGGAAAGATAACCCAACAACTGGGAGAAAATATTTGAAAATCATATATCCAACAAGAGATTAATCTACAAAATATATAAAGAACTCATATAACTCAACAATAACAACAACAACAATAACAAAAAACTCAATTAAAAAAATGGACAGAGGATCTGAACAGATATTTTTCCAAAGAAGATAGACAGATGGCCAACAGGTATGTGAAAAGATGTTCAACATCTCTAATTATTAGAGAAATTCAAATCAAAATCACAATAAGATATCACCTCACGCCCATCATAATGGCTATTACTAAAAAGACAAGAAATAACAAGTGTTGGAGAGGATATGGAGAAAAGGGAACCCTCATACACTGTTGGTGGGAGTGCAAACTGGTGCAACCTCTACGGAAAACAGTACGGAGATTCCTCAAAAAATTAAAAATGGAAATACCAGTGGGATCTAGCTATTCCCCTTTGGATATTTATCCAAAGAACATGAAAACACTGATTCAAAATGATATAAGCACCCATATGTTCATTGCATCATTATTCACAATAGCCAAGACTTGGAAACAACCTAAGTGCCCATTGACAGATGAACGGAAAAGAAAATGTGGTATATATATACGACTGAAAACTACTAGCCATAAAAAAAAGATAAAATCTTGCCATTTACAACAATATGGATGGACCTTGAGGGTATTATGCTAAGTGAAATTAAGTCATATGGAGAAAGCCAAATACCGTATGAGTTCCCTCATATGTGAAAGAGAAAACAACAACAACAAACATACAAACAGACACAGAGAATAGGTTGGTGGTTACCAGAGGGGAAGGGGGTGAGGGGGAGGGCGAAAGGGGTAAAAACCCACATAGGTATGGTGATGTATGGCAACTAGATTTTTGGTGATGAACACAACGTAGTCCATCCAGAAGTCAAAATATAATGATGCACACCTGAAATTTATATAACGTTATCAATCAATGTTACTCAATAAAAAAATAATTAAAAAATATATTAAATACAATTTTTATGTGAATGATTTCTAGACGCTCAAAGGACCAAAATCTTTGTCACAGCCTCCAATAATTATTGTTCCAATATCATCTCATGTCCCTCTCACACTTTCTCACTACAGTGTGAAAACATTGGTCCCTTTTCAATTTCTTAACTCCTCAAGTTATAGTCTGGCCTCAGAGTCTCTCGATCCACCTAATATGTTTTGGCCTCAGGATTTTTGCACATGCTTTTCCTTTACCTAGAAGGTAATTCCTCTGCACTCTCAATCCAGCTAAGTCCTGTCTATTTGGCTGGTCTCAGAAAATACCACTTAAATACCACTTGCTCAGTGATATCCCCAAATCTGTATTCAATCCCCAGTTGATCTCCTTTAAAATTCCCTTCTTTTTTTATCTTAACAAATACTATAATATACAATGATGTATTTATTTTTATTGTTTCTCTCAGTAGTCAAGCAAAAAAAATATTCAAAAAAAGGCAACTAGAATTACCAAGAGATGGAGAAAATAGAAAAAAATATTCAGATTTTCACTTGGGATGATAACCATTGAGAGGAAACAGGAGGCAATAAAATTGAGATTGGTGGGAAAAGATGAACAGAAATTTCTCTGCAAAATTCTATAAATGGATAAAGTGAGTTTACCTGTTTCTACAGCACCATAAGCCCATGTACTTCTCTTGTAGAATCACAACTACTCAAGATATGGATAACTGGAAAACATTTAAATGTTTAAAAAGTAACTTCATGGCTAATTTCAGATATATTTTAACTTTAACATTAGTTTCAAAATGTTCTGTCCCTTTCATGAGACTCCAAATACCTTTTTTAAAGACAAGATATGGGATTGAATCAATCACTAATCTCACACAGTGTAGAAATAGGAATGGTTTTGACCTCTTTGTTTAGAGAAATAAAATTCTAGCAGAGATTTGCTTCTTTTTGCTTTCATATATTTACTTTATATTCTAATTACCAGAAACTTACAGCATATATAGGGATAAAGAACAAAATGCTCCTGGTTTGCAAAATACAAAATACCAAAACTTAGAAAAAGAATAAAATGTAAAAAATTCTACTTGTGTGTAATGATCATTGTTTTCTTGAAGTACAAAGAAATCAAAACAGATAAATATTCCACTGAAACACAAAATAAAGCATGCATTTTAAATATGAAAGACATGAGATAGAATAATCATAAAACATTCAGTATAATGAGTCAAGATGTTTTAATACGCATAAACGTTAGGAAAAAAATCCCGCATCTTCAAAATTATTGGATGCTAAACAATTGCATTGTCTTTTAAACAACCAAGAAATTGTGATAAGGGAGACATTTTGGAGAAATCTGCTCTATTTCCCTAAAATGTACATGTGGCATTTCCTATATAGCTAAACTTTCTTGGACCAGTTTTAATAGGTGTAGTGGATTTACCATTCTGATTTTCAGAAACACTAAGTCATGATTAGAATAAGAGAGAGGAAGCTAAAATAGAAACGCCAGAGAATGAAAAAAGTCCCCATCTTCAGTCCAAGCACAATAGATTCTTAATATATGCTTATAATAATAATTTCTGAGATCTTTATACCATAAAATATTGCTGTTCAGTGCAGTAGGGTGTAAGATAATAAGGACCGTACAGGTAAGGATGGGTAGAGAAGAGAGAAATGTCATATTGATAGGCAGATGCTGGGCACCAAACAGGGACATTCACGGGCTAGGTGGCAGTTCTCACAGTGCAAATGATTTAATTTTTTGCCTAAACAAAATTTCAGAGGTCTTCATCAACTGTAAAAACTACCAAATTAGTGAAACAAGGCAACACAATTGACTTAGATGCATATCTAAAATCCTAAAAAGTTTTTGGTTCTTGTACTTCCCACAGTTACCCATAATTGCAATGACACTGCGTATTGAGGACTCCAAATTTCCTTGTCCTGCATTACCAAACTTCCTTGTCCTGCACTAACAGAAGGGGCCCCCACCCTCTGATTATTAGTCGAGTGCTCACTAAGTTATCATGAACCAAGTCCAACGTGTGTGAATTCCTTCTGGCCACTGCCTTGGCTGATAGTCTTCCACTGACCTATTCGAAAAGAAATAGAGATGATTTAAGAACCACAGAGAAGGAACTGATTATCCCAAATTAATTCTTTAGCATTCCTGATTTTCTGTCTGAAATTTAGCAGTTAAAACTTAGTCTATATTAACTACATTGTAAATTTTTCAAGGAAGAAATAACACTTCGTCAATCGTGTATACATTCATGTGAATAGAAGATCAAATAAATGGCTTGTTAACAAGTAGAGGGAAAAAATTAAGTTCATGGATTCCTAGGAATGGACAAAGGAGGGGTTTCTGAAGGCTGGGAAGTTATGGAAGTTAATCTTCAGCTACCTCACAAATTTGTGAATCCATTATCAAATATTCAGCAAAGAAAACCAGAAGGAAAAAAATTGACTCTGCATTTGAGGTTTATTTTTTGTTTGTGTTTGTAGTGGGGCTGGTTGAGAGACATTTTCCCGATAGGCTAGAAACTTCGCCCTTTCTCTTCAGGTAGCTGAGAGATCAAAGAAACTTCAAAGAAAAGAGGGAAAAATGAAGGGGCTGTTGAAATCTCACAGCAACATTAGAACTGGAGGTGCTGCTTCCAGGGGTCTGTGGCACCCAAGGCTATCCTGTGCTGAGCCAAGATTAAGAATTCGTCACAACTCAAGATTCCATTTTCAGGTAACCGAGACTGAAAAAGACCCGTGACTTCACATTCTGCGATGTGAGCAGCCATTTCCAGCGACACGGCCAGTGCTCAGGATCTGAATGAAATCAAACCAGCTAAGAAAACTGAGTTCAGTAATTTAATAGCAAAAGCTCCACAGCTTTCTTTTTCCTCTGGATTGCTAAAAGATTCGCTGGGGAATTTAAATCATCGCATTCATCTCTTCTCTTCCAAAGTTCACATTTTCAATCTAGAGCCTTGCTGCTCAGTGTGTTCCACAGACCAGCAGCTCCGCTATCTCCTGGAACTTGTTAGAAAAGCACGATGCTGGGTCCCACGCCAGACCTACCACATCTGACTACAGTGCGTTAGGTTTGCATGAATTCAAGTTGGAAACATTAATCTAAAATCTGCTTCTTTGAGAAGTAAACCAAGTCTATGGGCGCTTCCCTAGGAGAACATAAACCACTGATTATTTGTGCACGGTACGCTGGCATAATCGAATTCGATCTTAATGACGATCTTAATTTACTGATCCTTCAAAATTTTGTTTCTATTGATTCTTATTTTAAGTGAAAGGAGAAAAAGTAATCCAACATTCTCTTTGGATAGTACTGAATGCTAATTATCCTCCTTCTCTGTCTTTCTTCTCTTTCTTGAACTCCCTTCTAACAATTACCGAAATTTGAGCACTCAAACACAATCTAGCCAATGACTAGGGAAGTATTTACATATTAAATTCCTTACCAATATATGAAATATTTTGTAATTATAAATATCATTATAAAATGTACAGCTAATGTCACTAATATTCAAAATATTAAGGTATGTATAAGGAAGAATTTTGAATGTGAGATTTGTCTTAACTCGAACATACTATCGTCAGCTTGCGTTTCCACATAAACTCTTCCCACAAGACAAATTAAACACAACCAAAGCTAAAAGTAAGCAAGGAGGAGTTTTCGTTACACGAAAAATTCCTTTTTTACCTATGTTCTCTTTTTTGATTAATGGCATCTCCACCCTCACAAATTATTCTGGATAATAACGAACTCATGTCAAGTTCTTTCTGTCATCCACATCTAATCTGTCAGTTCTTCTTCCTTTCCATTCCTTCTTCCAGTACCCAAATCAGATCCATATCACATCTCAAATGAATCATGGTAATAGCTTACTAACTGGGTCTTTATATCTTTACTCTCTACCTTCTCCCAAATTAATTCCATGATATCAACCATTAAAGTAAAGTTCAAATTAGATCTTGGTCCTCAAAAACTTTTACCATATTCTATTGCTTATAGGATAAAGTTTAAACTCCTTACCCTAGTGTTTAAGGCTTTCACAATTACACATTTGCAAACTCATCTAGCACCACTGTTTCCACGTACCCTGGAAAATAGCAGCCTCTTCGAACTGCTTAACACCTTTCAATGTTCAAGTATATTTTCACTCCTGCACTTCTGTGACTTTAATTATCCCGTTCTCTCAAACTGTACTTTCTTTTTCCCTTCACTCTTTATCTATCTTTTAGCATTTGCCCATTGTATCAACGTTGAGCTTCATGGCAATGCCCTTAGCCCTTATTTATTTTCTTCTGTTTTTCATTGATTTTTTCTTTCCCCTATATTCCCCATTTATGTTAAAGGTCATTATTTTTGGACAATCTTATCCAGTCAACTGTAAGGTCCTTGAGAAAAGTGTTTTTAGATAAATCTCTTTGCTAAATAAGATGTAACACAATCACAGCCATTCAAAATATTTGTTGAATTGAATATTCATTTTGTTATAACAGAAAAAATTAAATAATTATACTATAATTAGTATATGAAAATTAAAGAATTATAACATACTATAATTAGTATATTAAAAACTCTTGGAGATACAGATTTATGGTTGAATCTACTAAGTTTAATTTGACATAGGTTTTGCACTTTTTAAAATTATTCTCTGTTGCATAGGGACACTTCTACGTGATTAGAATTATGAGAAAGATATTTAAAATATCCAAATGTGATTTCTACTGGCAAAGTAATATTGATTTCTTTTGATGTGAGACATCAAATCTTTTGATGTGAGATTGTCAGATAATTTATTTTTCTAACCCATGTAAGTCCCAGAAATCATACAACTGCAATAGAAGGAAATTGCCACTAGAATATAAGCCACAGAAAGTCATTTCTGTTCGCTAATGTATTCCAATCATCTACAGTGCCTGACATAAGAGTAGGTACTCTGTAGATATTTGTTATGTGAATCAATGACTGAATAGATGAATGAATTAGAGGGACTGAATTAGAGGGAATGAATTTTGGGACTATTGAATCAAGAAGAATAAAATCAATTTCAGATACTAACAACATATCCATAAAGTAACATATATATGATATTAAAGGAAAATGACAGAGAAAATGGTAGAAAGATTTGTACTGGACTTCTTTCTGATATGCTTTTATATTCTTTACTTGTATGAAATCACAACAGGAAATTGATTTGTATTTGAAAGAGGTATTCACATTCTCCTAGCCTCAGACGATCAATGGAATGAATTAGGAGGTCCCAGAGACTGTAGGCAATTCCTTAATTCTTCAGCAGTTGTTAGTGATGACCCAGTACAAATGCACTTAGCACAACCATCCAAAGTCAATTAGTCACCCCAACTCTCCACAAATTTGTAGACATTAATTCAAAGTTTGTGGGCAAAAAAATAAGTCATCATTTTAGTAAAGTAAGTCTTTCAAGTCAAAGTGTTTTTTTTGCTACTATTCTGTTTTCTCTTATTTCATTTTCCTACATGTGTTAAGATAGAATTTATGGGATTGCTTTTCCGATGATATGATTGTATTTTTATGTTTTCATAAATAAAACAAAAGAAGTCAAATTTGATGTTTTTGGTTTTTTTAAAAATTTCAAATGGGACATTACTGGTATATAAGGAATCTACTGATTCTTTTATATTTACTTTATATTTAACTGTTATTCTATGTATCCTAACAACAACAATAATAATAATGAACAACATCACCAGCACTCACACTGTGCCAGCCTCATGCTAAGTGTTTGAGGTCTGTAATCCCATTTTACTCTTTCAAAATAGGGGACAGGCACAAGTAGCACCTCTATTTTAACCTATATAAAATAAGACAGTGAAGTTGAACTACTGTCCAATGCTAAACAATTGCCCAAGGAGCAAACGGCCCAGCTGGATGTCAGACCTCAAAGACACAGCCATCACTATACACGCTACATGTCTTCTTTTAGTTTTCCTGATGATTCTGTTGCCCCAAAATACACAGATAATTTGTCTGTAAATAATGAAAATGTTGCCTCTGTTTTAGAATATCTGTAGCTTTTAATTTGTGCTAAATGAACCAGCCAATTAAACAAATTAAGATTAACATGAATCATGATGCAGATTTTGAATCTGAGATATATATTGTATACAGTTCTATTGGGTCAAGGCAAAAATTCTAGTCTTTTATTTTGAGCTAGAAATGATAATTATATTCAAGCAAATTTCACTAGGGATAGTTAAATATATTTTGATGTAGATCTGATTTGATTTTGATTTGATTTTGATTTAGATATGAAGGATCTGATTAATAGATTTCCTGGTAATGATCCATTCTTGCATTCATGAAATAAACCCCACTGGCCATGATGGATTAAGTTCTTTAAATACAGCTGGATATCATTTGGTGGTAATTTACCTGCCATTTTTGCATCTATATTCATTATTGAGATTGATAATTTCTTTCTACGCTCTTTGTTAGGTTTGGTTATCAGCATTACAGGGTAGCTTTTCTTCTTTTTCGGTGTTCTAGAAACATTGAAATAGGCTGAAAATTATCTGTTCCTTGAGGATTTGAAAAAAGTATCTTATAAAATAACCCAGATCCACTCTTTTAGGGGATAGGGCAACATTCCCACTTATTTCATACTTCTCAGGTTTTCTATAATGACTTTAGTCAACTTTGATAACTTCCTGATGATTCATCTATTTCACAGAAAGACCCTTGAAATTAATTAATAAGATTTTTACAGAATATACTTATTTTAATATTTCTTCTCTATCTACTTTTATACACTTTTTCTGGGGCTGCCCAAAAATATTTTGAACATCCGTCCCACAGTTTGATAGTTCTCCACAAGCGAATCTCACCTTCCAAAAAACAAACAAATAAATACAACCTCTCCCTTTCTTCATATCTGTCTCAGTATAGTGCCGATGCTAGATTTCAGCTCTGCCAGTCAAGGTACCGACAGGATTCTTGTGTTTAGAAGTTAGTTGCATGATAATCCAGGCTAGGCATGGAAACTCCATCTTACTAGATGCTGCAGATTGAATCTTTGCGTCCTCTCCCCACCCAAATTGTGCTCTAACCCCCTGGTGTGGTTGTATTTGGAGACAAAGCCTCTAAGGAAATAATCAGGGTTAAATGAGGTTATAATGGTGAGACCCCAATCTGATAGGATTAGTGTCCTTATAAGAAGAGACATCAGAGTGCTCCCTAGCCCCCTCCCAGCACAAAAAAGAGGAGGCCATTTGAACACACAGGGAGAAAGCATCCATCTCTGCAAGCAAGGAAGAGATCTTCACCAGAAACTGAACATGCTTACACCCCGATCTTGGACTTCCCCAGCCCCCCAAAACTGTGAGAAATCAATTTCTGTTGTTTTATCCATGCAGTCTGTGGTATTTTATTAGGACCGCCCAAGCAGACTGATATACTAGAGTAAAAAGAAGCAAAATAGAACGATCTGGAGACAGCAGTACCTGTAGGCAGCTTCTACTCCAGAAAGATAAAGCAGCATCTTTGGGCTAATTCTGTGTTTGGTTGTATTGTTGCAGCCTCCTAAAGGTTCTGTGGGCAAGATATACCCCTTACCAGATTCCTTTCTACTTAAACAGCTAGAGTGTCTTCTACTAAGAACCTATCCATACAACACAAACTCACTTTTAATTAATTTATTTAGATATTTTCATTTCTAATTTCTACACATTTTTTCCTCATCAAAATTGCCTGTTTTATATTCAAAGAGGCAGTACGTGGAAGATTAACATTTCAAGCATGCTTATTGTGGCAGGCCCTTCAAAGATGTCCATATCCTAATCTCCAGAACCTGTGAATACAGTATGTAATCTGACAAGAGGAAATTAAAGCTCCAGATAGAATTCATTGACTTTAAAATATGGAAATTATACTGAATTATCTGGATGGGCCGAACGTAATCAGAAGGATCCTTATGAGAGGAGCAGGGAGGCAGAACAGCATCCAGGTAAGGCTATGTTCGAAAGACTCAGCAGACCATTGCTGGCTTTGGAGCTGGAAGGGGCCATGTGCCAAGGAATGTGGTAGCCTCTAGAAGCTGAAAAAAGGAAGAAAATGAATTGTGCCCTAAAGCTTCCCGAAGAAACACAGCTCTGCCAACACTTTGATTTTAGCCCAATGAGACTCATTTTGGACTTCTGACCTCCCAAGCAATAAGACAGTAAATTTGTGTTGTTGATGTCACCGGGTTTGTGGCAATTTGCTACAGCAGCAATAGAAAACTAACACACTGGTTAAGAAATGAACCTTGGAATCAGAAAGAACAATGATCAAATTACAACCTCACCACCTGTGAACTATGGATGCTTACAAAAGAAATTTTTTTTTAATAGCTTTATACTTTATTTATTTATTTATTTAATTTTTTGTTTATTGCAGTAACATTGGTTTATAACATTGTAAAAATTTCAGGTGTACATCATTTTACTTCTATTTCTGCATAGATTACATCATGTTCACCACCAAAATACTAATTACAACCCATCACCACACACATGTACCAAATTATCCCTTTCACCCTCCTCCCTCCCTGCTTCCCCTCTGTATAGAAGAAGAAAGGAACAGAGAAGGACTACTAAAACACTGAGAAAAAAAAAAAAAGTTAAAAAATGGCAGTAAGTACATACTTATCAATAGCTACTTTAAACATCAATGGACTAAATGCTCCAATTAAAAGAAATTTAATTTCTATAACGCTTTAACTCCTCATCTATAAAATGGTATAATAATAATATAATAATATTCTATAAAACCATGTAAGAACTGCCCCATAGGGCAGTTGTGAGGATTCATCTATATGGTCTATGATATGTAGTTGGCAAATATTTGACATATAATACTCATTGGAAAAAAATTTACAAGAATTAATTTTCCATTTATATAATTTATAGTCATAATTTTCTTTGTAATTATTCTTTCTGGCTTTGCCTAGTTTTATTTTTAATTTAGTCTAATTTCTTGAACTATTGATTAGCTAATTTACTTTCTTTCTTATTTTCCAACAAAAGCTTTTAGTGTTATTGCTTTTCTTCTAAGTATAGCCTTGACTGCATCATGTAAGTGTTAGTGAGTAGTGTTCTCATCATATTTAATTGTTTACTAATGGTTTTAATTTCTACTTTGACTCAAAAATTGTTTGGTAAAGTTTTATATTGTCTTAAATTTAAAAATGGTTGTAGTTTGTTGATGTTGTTATTGATAATGTTTAAACCTTTGACAATAACGTCCATCTATATTGCACACAAAGGGCCGGCCCCGTGGCTTAGCGGTTAAGTGCGCGCGCTCTGCTGCTGGCGGCTGGGGTTCGAATCCCGGGCGCGCACAGACGCACCGCTTCTCCCGCCATGCTGAGGCCGCGTCCCACATACAGCAACTAGAAGGATGTGCAACTATGACAGACAACTATCTGCTGGGGCTTTGGGGAGAAAAATAAAAATAAATATATTGCACACAAATCAGAAAATGTGTCTTATATAATACAACCTTTGTATTTATAGGATTTGCTTGAGATCTTGTCAAATAGACACTCAATCTTCTCTGTTTCCACAAAAATTAAACTTTTTAATAGATTATTTATAATTCTGCAAACATACTTAAAATTTATGTCTGCTTATTCTGGTAAAGGCTGGAATTTTTAATGTATTGAAATTATCTTCTTGATTATTTTTCCTCAGGTTCCTTAAAGTTTTTTTTCTATATATTGCTGTTCTCTACTATTCACTACATAAAGCATGTCATCTCATTATCAAGGTCTGTATTTTTTTTCTATTTAAAATTTACCTTTTTTCCTTTCTAGGACTTTTTACTTTGATGACAACTTTGCCTTAAGTGATTATTGAATTATTATTTTGCATTTGCCATTTCAACATTTGCCCATTAGTTTTTTATGTTTGTTTTTTGTATATTTCATGTAAACAGCATATATTGAAATTTTATTACCTTTACTCAAGCTGAAACTTTTTTCTTGTCAATACAATGGTTTAAGCATTTACATTTTTAACAGAATTTTTAATGTTTTGACAGATATAGTTTTGTTATGCATGCACACATACATATTTATCTGCTGTAATTATACATTCCACATTATGGTGGTGTTAATTTTATTACTGGTTACTTTTAAGAAGTTTTAAAAACATCAATGAGGCCATGTGTATTAACACAACTTAGATAAACCTGAAGACCACCTATGTCAACGTGATTTAGTCATTTGTTCCAAAAAAACGTGGTCTATGAATGATAAGGCTGAAACCACTATACAACTTCACTGTTTCATTCAGGAAATTCTCATGATCAATTTATCAGACATAATCTGCTCCCTTGGGTAACATTTTGGTTATCAGTCAAGACTTAGTTCAAGACCCCCATTTTGTTGTGTCCACCAAACTTAAACTAATCCATCATGAATTCAGCCCTGTCTCCATCAGATACCCACTTGGAAAGACCTGCCTTAAATTATTTGATCCTAGGTTCAAAGTCTATAAAACCCCACTTTAGTTTTCCCCTTTTGAGACAGTAAGAAGACTTTGTGGTAGTCTCCCTTACTAGAGGGAAATAATAAATTTCTAAATTTATTAGAAAGTTCTAATAAATTTAACTTCATAACAAGTCTAGAGATAGTTTGGAACACTGAATAGCATTAGACTCAAAATAAAGTGCCTCTTTTTTATAATAAGCAGTTTAACACCCCTTAATTCTCCCCTGCCCATTCCCACATTACAACATTTACTAACGTAACATGATTTACACCAAGTTTATTGCAATTAATTTTACATCTCATAAATTCTCTTGAACAACGATTTAGGCTTAATTTGTCCTAGTTGTCACATTTTTATACCTGACTTCTCCAATTATGAGCAATTAATTTGGAATTATTTTATAATTAGTTGGAATATTACTAAAATATATACTGAAAACTTTTAAACACTTTTCAAAGTAATCTGTAAGTGCATCTTTTGTATATTTGAATACTTGTTCTATTTCTAAGGAAATTTAGTTGGATAAAAATTATCTCAAGTCTCCATAAGCATCCTCCCATAACATCTCATATTTAGAGTCACAGAGAATTTGGAGGCTAGACTACTTCTTTTACAGATAATCTGTTTTCCTTTTTCTTTGTTTCCTCTGTGTTGTAGATTTTCTTTTTCCTCATGTGCCTAGTGGACTTTTTTCTAAAATAGAGGTTTCTTTTTTAAAAAGTTTTTCCTGAAGTGGTAGTTTTCCTGGAGGCTGTTTCATTTGGTATATGTTGGTAATTATTTTTCTGAAGAAACATGTCTCCAACAATAATTTAATGTCTTCAACAATAATTTAATCTAATTATCTTGTTTTTTTCTCCTGCTGAAACACCTATAATTCCATTGTCTGTCATTCCTTTTTATTTTTCTTTCCCTGCTATGAATCAAAGTGTCTAAAGTCGATCTTCCATATCATTAAATTGATTCTCTTCTTCCAGAATCCTGTTCGTTAATTTTTCTGATGAAAATTTAATTCAGACATTGCATATTTTGTTTCCTTGATTACTTCTTCACGTTTTCCTTCTCTGTTTTAATCTTATCCCATTCAGTCTTGATGGTTTTCTATATCAAGGATGTCAAAGTGTTTTCTGAAGTAATTTTATGGTTTCTGTAATAATCGCTCATTTTCAGAGGTACGGTCTTTTTCTGAGTCTTCATTTGATATTTTCGCTCCTTTGATCTGCAGTGCTTTTACCCCTCTCATCATTAAACTTTGTAGGAGTTATCCAGAGTTGGTGCTTACCAAGGGATTTGGTGTTGGGTTGCTTTGGCACAGCTTACTGTTTGGGTGCTAGCTAAATCCTCATTGTGGAGTCAGGGCTGGAGAGCAGGTTGATATACACAAGTCCCAGTCTATTACACAATTTCCAGCGAATGTTCTGCTTAAAGCAGGGCTTCTTTATGTTTTTGTGCCATGGAAAGATTTGCCAGAACACTGAACCATAGAGAAACCTTAAAAAGGCAAACAGAATTCCAAGAAAATAAATTATGCTGAAACACAGATAGCAATCTACTTTAAAATAAAATATACATTATATACCAATATATATGTGCTTCTTTATTAATCATTAATATCAAGATCTAGTGAAAGGTCTCATAACTACCATAAATCCAAAGTATCAATGAGCATAAAAGATATTTTGAGACACCTAAAGTTACTTAAATATGTTATCAAACTATTAATGATCTCTCTTGGGGAGAAAGTCACGAATCCTGCTAGTATAACTGTGGTTTATTGCCTACATTCGTACTTGAAAGGAATGCTACATTTCAGTTACAGACGAATGAAAATAAAGATTTCTTTTTTCCCATCCAATTTCATGGAGCCCCTGAATTTGGACCCCAGGTTAGCACACTTGCTCTAGTGTTGTTCTATTGGATGTAAGTGGAGTAACCTATTTCCTTGCCTGACATCTTAAAACTCTAAATTAAAGAATTCCATGAATAAATATGAGACATAGAAATACAGTTTTCAAGACATCTCCAGTTTTGCCCTTATCCATCATAGCTTAGTTGGGGGGATTTGGGGCCCTAGAAGTCATAAGAGGAAAAGGATTGCAGTCTGCTGTTTTCAAGAAGCCACACCTTCAAAGAAGATGAATAGCGCTCAGTTTTCTGCTTGATACTGATCCTGTGTCTCCAAGAACAGTTAGAAGATAATGGTTAAAGAACAGAATACACTTCTACTGTGCATCCGGTGATGGGGCTGCTGCCGGATTTCTTGAAGTGTATCATATTTTAGTTACCTATCAAAGAATTCTACCATCAGATCCCTCAGTCTTTTTTCTGCGTAACAATCTTGAAGTTTTTGGAGGTAATAACCACATGACAGTTGCTATCCAGATGCCAAATTAAAATAAAGGTATATAACACTATTTTAATTTTACACAGATAGCATAAACACAACTAAAACATAATTTTCAAGATATAGCTTGGTCTTTTGGAACACCATTCCAAATCTATGTTATAATATTGCTTCACAGGATAAATTAAATAATTTCCATGAATAAAATGGATCAGAACTATCCTTGAGTATAGAATCCCGGGAACAACTTTTCTCCTAAGAGGTTCAACTTTGTGTTTGTTGGGTTTACCTTAGGTCAAAATACACATTTGTGAACTTGAATTTTCTTTTAAGACATACACATGCACACACACACACACACAAACTATAGTATTGTACTAAACTAATCCACACATTTAAAAATTCTACTTTATGAATAAGTTCTTTTAGTTATACATATTGGATAGATGGATGGATGGATGGATGGATGGATGGATAGATAGATAGAAAATCAATATAGTTATACTTTTGAGTCTTTCTTTTCTTCTCATTCTTGTTCCTATGACATTACTGAATAAGCAGTTAGCGTTGTGGAGGGAAGCCCCTAAAGTATTTTTTTTTAAATTGTGACCTTAAAATTGTGTGTTCTAAACTGCTGCATGGTCATCAACTAAAGCATTCTTCTCAGTTTCTGCCTCACTATAACGACACTCTAGGCTTGCTGATCTCTGGCCCAGCTTCACACAGAACCACAGAGAGCACAGGGCTAGTAACAAGTAACCATGGCAACCAAACTCCATACATGTTTGCACAAAAAGGAGGAGGTTATATCGCTGTGGACTTTCATCTAAATGAAATTTTCTGATTGTTTTATGAATTCAGATTCTCTGGAGAAACAAAGCATTTCTCAAGTCAAGAGGTTATCCGTCAAATGCAGGAACTGTGCTCTCAGGGAAAATGATGGAATTCCATAAGACAAATATTTTCAAGATTTTACAAAAACGAAATACAGAAAGCTATCCCAGTTGAAAATACTACTTGGCAAGGAGCAAAGAAAGGGATCTGTATTTGCTATTGAGCTGGAGAAGACAATCTTTAGAAAAGGAAAGCCATCCGAGAATGAAGGAAACTTTAAACTCCATTAACAGATGGACTCATTAATATGACTTTGCTGCTCCTTTTCAAAAGGAACTAGTGACTAAACAAAACCCACAGAGGGAATCTTTGGGTGTGGAATTTATAAATAAAATATTGCCTTGATCTTTGTGTACACAATAAATGTATCAAAACAGTATCTGCAAAATTTAACCAAATATATTCAGCTGAATATAAAAAAACATTTTGGGATGCAAAGATATTTCCTCCAAATTATTTTCTTAGAAGAGTTATGAAAGATAGTCAAAGCTAAGAAGGGTAGCTATTTTGAAATATTATTGGTAATTTGTAGATTCTCACATATTTCTATATCTAGACTTTCTTGTTAATTCAATTTTTTTAAACACCTAAAGAAAAATAAGGTGCTATATCTCTTTCCTCTCAAAATTTTTGCACAAAATTTCCATCTCCTTTTGATTCTTTTGGGCATGTTTGGTCTACGATAAATTCCCCCACTGACACCTTTTGGTTGTTATAATCATCTTTGACAAAGAAGGTGCTATAGTAAAATTGCCTCTCAGTCCTCATACTGAAAAATATCTCAGATTATAAATTTGAGACATGTAATTGACAATAGTGCAACAGCCAGGAGTAGAAATAAAGGGATCCATGCAAGGCCTGCAAGAGACCAGAATGCCTCAATTATGATAACACCAAAAACCAACCACCACAGAGCTTATAAACTTACAACTTTCCCAAGTAAATGCTCTTAGAAATTATAAGTAAATTCTCTTAGACAGGTTTGGCTGTGAGATAAGGCTAACTGGCTCTGATTATTACATTTGATCCCTTGGTATGTACTTTGAAAACCATATAATTTTTACCAATAACGCAGGTACCAGGAGATTCTTTTGTTATGCAAAGCCAACTGTGAGTAAATCGGCAGAGCACGTCAAACTTAACCAACAGGCCACCGGGGCTGGCCCTCATCCTTAAGGATGTTAAAGTGTAGTTGGCTTATCCCCATACAAAGGTGAAGAGTACATGAGACTACGCAAGTGGGACAGAGGAAATATCACGTAGGAATTCAGAACAAGAGATCAGTGTAGGACAGAAAAAAACAGAGAACACTTGAAGAAGGAGGTGAGACTTGAAATGTGTTTTAATGGATAGGAAAGATTTCAAGAGGAAAAACATATTTCTCATCTTAATATTCAAATTAAGATGGGATTTTAAAGTTTGGTTACTAAATAGTAATGTATTTAAAAGAGCACATAAATTCAAAATGAGCAGTAGTGAATTTGAATTATCTCTATGCTTGTGATATTTTACAGATGATCTAGGAGACTTGAGATTTCATTGAAAAGGAAACAGATGTTAAAACAATTATTTTTGTTAAGTTAGATGTTTTAAAAAATGCTAGCATAACAGTTGAATATTGTAATATTTGGTGCCCAGATTTCTTTTCTAAAGCAAGACAATGAGAAAAAGAATGTAAACATGCTAGGAAAAGTGTAATTATACGTTGCACTTTTTTCCTAATGCTGTGAATCTTAAATTAAAAGGCCAGTTACACTATTAATGCTGCTTTTAGTTTTAACCACCAAAAGTGCAGAGCTGTTAATTTAACCATCTTTGTTACCTTACAATTCTTTCAATAAATCAAAGAAATCTAAATTAGACACCATTGTCTTTGCAAAATAACATGGTAGCAATAGATTTCACAGCAATTTTCACTGAATTCTTATTGAATTTCAGAATATTTTATCCCATTTTAGCTAATTCTTAAGAAGACTTTAGGAAATAATCACTTCCTTTAGTATACATAATGCTTTCTGAAATTTGCTTCATAGGAAAATAGATTAAAAGTTAGTAATTAATAAGTCACAATTGCCCCTTAAGGTTAGTCATCATTATTTTTATTCATTCTTGCAAAGTTGTAAACTCTTTGACTGAATTAACAGTTCCCAATATCACATTTATCAGCTCCAGGAATTAACAGAATATTGGCACTGAGGATGAAGAACTGGTGTAATTGTTTTGGTAACCCACCATCTTTACAATCTGGACGTAGATGAAAACATAGTTTTGGATTTGGATATGGGTAGGAATACTTATTGACACCTGCATCATTTTCAGATGTATTTTTGAATTTAGTTTCAGAACAATGTATCTGACATAACCTATAACTTGGGACAATCACTGGTGTCTCTCTGAGCCTCCTTTTCTTCATCTGCAACATGTGCTCTACTGCTAAGAACAGGTGTGGGGCAAACAGGATAACACATGCAGAAGGGCTCTGAGGTAGGAGCTTCACTGTAGAAATTGTGAAAATTAATAAAGGAAAACCTCACTTAAAACGGAGTCAGGAAGCCCCTTAGGGGAGGTCTACAGGACACAACTTCCCTGAAGCTTACTTTACAATTTGGACAGGAAGTGCAACTACTACTCCAGCAGGAGGAAGAAAGATTTTCTCCTTGCCCAGCAACAGCCCAGCCAATGAGAAGCTTCACAGCTCAGCCAACGAGAAGCCATCTCCGCCCCAAACTCTTACTTTCCTCCAATGAATTTTTGTTCAAAACAGCCCCTCCCAACCCCCTCTTCTTCTCTATAAAAGCAAGCTCCCCTCCCTTATTCTCTGGATTTGCCTGTGGTCCGCCATAGCTTGCATTTAACAAATTGCAATTCCTCTGTCTACTCTCGAATAAACTCATTTTGCTGGTAAGATAACTGGCCATTTTATTTTAAAGTTCACAAAATAATATACCTGCCATTTCTTGTTTCCTCCATTTCCATTATACTCTCTTATATCTGGCAAATTCCTCCACCTTTGCTTAATTGGTGAAGAACCTTAAATTTACAGTTTCAGTAATTCTAAACTGGTTCCCACACCTCACACACATTATTCCTGTTCTTTGGGTATCATGCTGCTAGGGGCTGGAAGAGTGGTACAAATACCACCAGGTAACCCTTTTTTGAACCACATGCACTTTGTGTTCTGAGTTATGTGCATGTAGAAATGTACATGTACATACTTATATTAAAATATGGCAATAAACTAAACCATTAAATATTGAATCAATATTTAAATTAAAATATGGCAAATAAGGATGGGCAACTGATCCACATGCTAAAAAAATCTTTCTGAAATGCTTCTATTCACAATATTGCTTTATATTCATTGATAAGCTGTCCTTATGCTTAAATTAATCTGAATTTGCCTACTTATATTATGTTGATTTACAAATCATCTCAAGTTTAGGAGCTCAAATTTCAATAACTATAAGTAACCCAAGATTATGGTAATAAATAAAATAATCTAAAGAAATCACAAGAATCTTTTAAAGATGCTCTACTATCATCATGTAAGAAATTATTTTAATTATGAAAACTTTAAAAACAAATTATTTCTACTTCTAACCATGACAGAACTTGCCTTGGTCCTTGACTTGCCGTCTCACCATAAAAAGCAAGAATACTGGAAAGCATGAAACAACTCTTTTCAGATATTGGGAAAACACACAATGCAGGGCTGTGATCCTCAGGAAGAAAACAAAAGAAGAAAACACTAAAACCTCTCCCTTTTACTGATGGCATTTGCTCTCCAAGCCCAGAGCAGGGACGGAGAAATGTGGATGCAAAGACGGGAGTTCAAGGAGACTGAGGCGTCTGAATTTTAGCACTTGTACTGAGAAGCTTGGAAACAGTCAATGTCTCAAGGGAAAAACTGGAATATTTGATTCACTTCTCGTGCCTCCCTTCTTTCTGGGATCTTGATGTTCCTCAAATCCAGGTGCTTTGGCAGAACCAAATTCTAATTTTTGTCTCTCCAGATCTGAAAAATTGTTTAAAGCTCTCCTGACTCCCCTGCCTTTTAGGAGCTTCTCAACCTGCTTTGTCTCTCCTCTCCCACCAAGAATGAGCAAATGTCCTATGGGGCATATGGGGTAAAATGAGAAAGCAACCTGCAGAATGTCGAGGCCCGACTCAATTGGTTTCCCTACACATTGGAAATTTGGCTTCTCACTATGGCCTTAATTTTCATTTTCCTACTAATATATAATAATTCTAAGCAATGAAGTTTGTCTCCCAAATACATTAGTAAAACTTGGCAAGAAAAACAAGGAGATGGCAGAATATTCTCAAATTTTAAAACCTGAAGGTCTGGACCAAAAAAGAGGAATATCAGGTTGGGGTCGAGATAACAGATACGGCCAGAGTAATGACTAACTCCAAAGCTAGCTTCACTGAAGAGAAGGCATTTTAAAGATTGAAGAAAAATCTTGTCAGAAGATCCCAGAAAAGTTCTAATTTTCATTACCAGTTAATAAAGTTATTGATACAGAAGTGTACAGAACAGAACATGGCTCTTGTTTATTTTCCTTGCACTTTTTGGCCTGGGATATGGGTTTTAAATAGACATTGTCTGTACTACCTTCATTAAAATAAACAAAATATTTGTAAAAACCATGAAAGAAGAAAGGAAGGAAGGGAAGGGGAGGGGAGGGGAGGGGAGGGGAGGGAAGGAGGGAGGGAGGGAGGGAGGAAGGAAGGAAGGAAGGAAGGAAGGAAGGAACTCTGTGCCTTTATTGGCCAAGCAGGCCACCTGAGTGAGATGAAGTGGGAGGTGTGGGTGGCCCCGGTGCCTGGCTGGCCATGGTTCCCGGGCCTGTAGGTGATGAGAACGCACCTAGGTAGTGGCCAGTCATCTCTCGCTAGGTTTCTACCTGGCTGAAGGTCTTGCCATTGTAGACGCCCACCATCTCCAGCAGGACGACCATGTCTCCAGGTGCATCTTCAGCACCTCAGGCCTCTCCCCGGCAGCGCCTCCTTCCTGGGCTCGCGCAGGCGCGTCAGCGGAAGAGCCGCCTCCACGGCAGGGCGGGTTTAGTGGCTGCGGCTGCACCCGCTGCTCCAGCTGCTCCTAGAATGTGACCCCGGCTGGGCGAGAGCCGCCCCGCGGTAGGTGCATTTGCAGAAGGTCCGCTTCTTCTTCGGCTCTACTTCCACCATCTTGTCGGTTCTGCTTTTCAGAATGTTGGTTTTCCCGTACATAAAGGAAAAGGTACGAACATATTCTCTCTCTAAATATTTTTAATTTTAACAAAGAAATTTTTATTATTTTTAGTTTCGAAAAGACAGCTACAATCAAAGAAACTCTAAACTGGTCCTGGCCAATAGAAATATAACAAGCCACATATGTGATTTTCACCTTTTCGTAGCCAAATTTTAAACAGTAGAAATGAAACAGATGAAATTAGTTTCAATAATATATTTTTATTTAACCCAATGTATCCAAAATATTATCATTTACACGTTTAATCAATATAAAAATTATTAATGATATACCTGTCATATTCACTACAACACAATAATGTTGATGCAGTGGTTAAGGTGAAATGTAGTCCCACTAAAGCAATAAAGATTTATGAAAGAAAAAATGTTTTAGGTGCTTCAGTTTTTAAGTTAAAATTAAATAAAATTTAGAATTCACTTCCTCCATAGCTCTACCCATATTTAAGTGCTCAACAGCTTCGTGTGCTTAGTGGCTGCCATCCTAGACAGCACAGTTCTAACCTCACTTGTTGATGGAAATTAGTGATTTTAAACGGAGGCTGCAGATCGCTGCCAGAGATGTGTTGGTCAAAGAAATATCTCCCTCAAAAGAGAGGCAGTGTTGAGAACGACAAGATGAATTAGTCAGTTATAGCTCTGACTTTAATTTTCAAAAGAATAAATAAGCTAATTAAAATCATTATGAACAATGCTGTTGATCTTAAAATCAATTCTCTTGTCATCCTGCCAAATAACAGTATTTCAAAATCTTTCCATCTAAAATCCTATTTTCTTACTGAAAAACATTTACCCTTTAGCATTTTTACTTTCATATTCTCACTGTACAAATTATTGCATTTCATCAAGACCCCAGAGCATGAGCCATTTCGTATACTGTGTCATCAGCCTCCTAGTGACTGTACTTTTGTCCCTTGTTGAACCTGTGGTCCATCACTTTCAAATACTCTCCACCCGCAACCCACAACTGCTTTGTTTTTTTGTCCTCCCACTACACTGGATCTGTACATCACTATCAGGAAATCACTCCAAACATTTGCTCTCCTGCTTTTATATGCAGACCATTAAGCACTGCTGGGAAAAATCATACCTCTGTACCAAATAAGTTTTCTCTGTTCAAGTTCACTCAACAATCCTTCTATTTGTTCTCGTCTGTCAACTCCATCAGCCCTTCTACGTGGCAGAGTCTCCAACTCTTAGACATTTTTCTCTATTTCTCCATTTTGTCCCCATGCTCATGCGCACCTCCATGCCCGTCTTTGATAGAGAAAATGTATCTTTTTAAGTTACAGCAAAGACAAAAGCCAAGTAGCAGAAATTCACTCAACCTCTACCTCCACCCACAAATGAACTGATCTTCATATACCACTTTCCCTCCTTCTTTCATATCTCACTGAAAGAAGGGCCAAGTTATCTGTTCAGTTTACTTTGAACTTAATAGAACTTTGAACCTCCTCAGAGACCTTTTTCCTCAGTATCTTTCTTTCTTTTATTTTTTTACCTTCAGTGTATAATTATCTCTTCTGTGTTAAAAAGAAAACCTCCCAGCATTTTTTTTTATTTTCCTATGTATATTATCCTATCTTTTTCCTTTCTTCACATTTGTCCCCGAGAAAAACATTGTCTTCTCACATTGTGTGACTTTCTTTATCTCCCGTTGATTCCTAATTACATTTACTCCTGGCTTCTTTCCCCACAGTCCACAGAATCTGGTCTCAATGAGGTCAAGGTTATTGTCTCTAGTGCCAGATTCAGTAGACGTGTCTAAGTACTTTCTTCACCTGATCTCCCTCTGTGCCATCTGATTAATTCCTCTTTCTTCTCTTGGCCTTCTTAATGCTGCTCTTTGCTAGATTTTTCCCAAATATTCTGGTCACTTCTTTTCAGTCTTTGTTATCACAGCTTTTTCTGATTGCATATTAAGAAGTTACGAATTTTAGTAATATAAATTTCTAAATAACATTCTCAATATTATAATATGAAAAGTGAAAGTGGTGGTTTTCTTCTGAAAATCATTCAGCCTATTGACTTGATGAAGAGACAATTCACCAAGCCAGGTGAACTGATTTGCTTTACGCGGGAGCTTATACTCTTGAAAATAAAGCCTCTATTCTTCAAATGTGTCCTGAGAGAAAGTTATGTAAAAACCTTAATAGCAATATAATCAGACTGTTACCACGCAATTGCACCATAAAGAATACCAGTCATGGATATAATCATGGAAAATTGCCAGACAATTGCAACATTAAAATGCATCAATCATAGACACAATCACACAAATGACTACAATCAGTAGTAAAATTTAAAGCAATTACAACTTTTAACGGAATTATTATGTGGGAAAATTATTTAAATAACAATACTGTGTTTCTAACTTTTACATAAATTCAAGAGAATGTCTCTGATACATGAATGCCTCCCCAGTAGAAGGGCACTTCTGCGCTAACCTCCAATTTCTTTCAAATGTCCTGGCCACTTAATTGTTAATGTATCTGAATGTCAAGTCTCAATTCCAAAGAAAGAGAGCTCCTAAAATGTAAGAAATAAGGTACACTCATATTAGAAAATTGTAATTGTGTCCTACAGGAGAAAAACTGATTTCTAAATATTACAAGGAGATGACATCAAAATGGTAAGCTGTTTAAATAATTTTTCAAATGTGACTTTCTAGCTGTTGCCAAGACATGAGAAATTAGTAACACTGTGTATATAAAGCAAAAATGTAACTTAAGAGAAAAGCAAATGCCCAGAAGCTCATAAAACAAAAGCATGCAGTCACCCTATCTACTCATGTTTACGATGATGTCTTAAATCATTTTCTTTTTAAATTTTTTTTTTGTTTTTTGCTTTTTATCTTCTTTATTCCTATTCACAGAGGTCATAACAAACTTAGATATATTTAATTCAAGCCTCCCTATTTTTGACTAAAATGAAAATTCTGTTCAGTTGAAATTAACCAGTGCAAAATTGCCACAGGCACATTCCAGCCAGAGAGTGCCTGGGTGTCAGAGCCCTCTGCCTGTCTAAAAGTCCCACATCACACTCCAGTGTTTTCTCCAGGCAGGCAGCCCATCCTTTGATGAGTTGATTCATGCTTCCGATCTTCCTGCCTCTGGCCTTGACCTGAGTACTGTGGCTAAATACACTAACAATACTTAAATCTTCAAAACTAGAGAAAGTTAAGAAGGCATGAAGGGCGGTATCAACTTAGAGACAATAGAGCCCACAGAACACTATTGCAGAACACAAGTTGGCCCAAACTTGTCAAAAACTCTCTCTCAAACACAAAGCCTAGAAAATAGCCAATTATTTATTTAATTATCACATATATTATTTAAAATGTAAATATCTATGAACGTTTTAAATAAATTTTTTTTCATCAAGACATCTAGCAAAGAATCCAAAATGCCTTACTGATGCAGTAACTTTCCCTAAAAATATCTGAGTTCTTCACCCAAGAAGAAAGGAAAGGTGTATGTGAATATGGCAGGGCAGGAAAAGCTATAACAAAACTGTTATGTTGTTATAAGCTTAAGACCCCTGGGACAGAGGATCACCAGAAAGTAGAATAAATGACCAGAAGGAATGGTTCCAAAGACAAGACACAGCTTAGGTCAAGATAATTCACATCAATCTTGCATCAAGCAATAAGCTAAAAATGTGTATTTTTGCCTCTTTCGCATGCATCCTTCTCCAATTGAACCCATATTCCCACAGCCCAAATCAAAGCTATTACTCTTATTGTCAATTCAGCTACATGATTGCTAAATGGACTTTCTTGATCTACCTTGAGAAAGTACTGTTATGTAAGAAATAAGCATGTAGGTAATATATAGCATATAAACAAATTAGTTGCAAATGACCAAATTACTAGGAAACTCTTGTTTTAAATTCTACACTGTCAGAAAGAAATTCCTTTAGCTATGATTTTTATTTCAAAAAAAATTAAAATAAACTGAGATATTTTGCTTTGAAAAATTAAATATAAAGCCTTGTACACTGAAAACTGACACATTAAAAAAACCTAATGTCTGAAACTTGGAAACATGAATGCTTCAGAGGCCTTCAAATGAAAAAGGCAATTTAACTCACTTTCCTCTTTGCCTGAATATTGGTGCAATATTATTTAATGCCACTAAACCAGCTTGTCAGTTTTTTCATGTTACTTTCCATTGGCAAATGTATAATGTGTCCAGTCTTTTATGGAGCTCTGCTTATATGCCAGGCACTTTACCAAATGCTTCGCATATGTTATCTCATTTAATCCCTCCAGCAACCCCTTTAAAATGCAACTTTTTCCCTATTTTACAGATTAGGAAATTGAAGCTCGGAAAGATGAGTACAACTAATTGCAGGAAAGGTAGAATAAAATCTAAATCTGTCTGACTCCAAAGCCAGAATGCTCAACCTGTGCAATAAATGTCCTCCCTAAATGACTAAGGTAGATCAACTTGCATCTAGAGAAAAAATAATTCAACTTCCAAAAGTACATTGCAATATAATTCAATACAGGAATTTCTAGTAATTTGAAAGAGTTAATAAGCTAAGGTAACCCAAATTGAGCAATATTTTACGAAGTTACTAGCCAGTTCTCTTCAAAAACCCAAGGTTGTAAAGTACAAAGAAATTCTCAGGAACAATTACACATTAAATAAAACTAAAGAAATATGACAACTAAATATAAGGAGTTATCCTGGAGTGGACTCTGGACTGGGGAGGGGGGCGGTATAAAAAGTAGCTACAAATAACATTATTAGGACAGAAATTTAAGTGTGGAGTATGGATTAGACAGTAGTATTATATCAATGTTAAGATTTCTGATTTTTATAACTGTACTGTAGTATATAGGAGGTTTTTGTGCTAATGTTGCAGCTCTAAGTTTGAAATTATCTCAAATCGTAGCAAAATAAAAAGTGGCTGATAGATAAAAGCAAACAATTAAAATAAGTCAAATAGGAAGAAAACAATCAGATTGATAACACTTCATAATTTTTATATTCTGACAAATATATATACTAGGGTGAATAAGGAAGAAAATGAGTAAATACATTGCTTTAAATTTTTCATTATTTGAGGGAATAATACTACGTATTCCCTATAGAATTCCTCCAGGGGCATTATAGTTGATTAGTATTACTTTTTTTTTAATTGGAAAGAATCTTTCAGAGTCTTGCGTAAGAAGATTTGGCTACTATTTTAAGAGTTTATTATGCTTATGCTCAAGTAATCTTGAATTACAATATAAATCCCTTGAAAGAATATTGATAGTCACATAACTACTATATAAATTCATTGCCACAGTATTTTAAATATTCTCCCTTGATATTCTTAATCTCCATATAATATAGAACAATGCTGATATTTTAACAAGAATGGAAAGAATACTGATTGCTACTACCTTTGAATGATACGTCACTTCCAGCAAAGGCTCAAGATGAGAAAAGGAAAGAAAGCTGAAACTAAAGACTATTTTCCAAAACTATACAAACATAAAAATGTAAAGATATACCTCAATTTGTTGCTAGTAAAGTACAGCTAAGTGCATTCAGTATCATTTTTTTTAAGGTTTGAGGTAAATATAAATTTTTTTTCAGTAAAAAAAAGTCATATGAATGTTGGTAATATATTTTAAACATCTCTATTTAGGAAACTCAGAAAACAATTAGACTGTATAATCATATCTGAGTTTAGTAAAGGGTCTGAGTTTAGTAGAGGGTACTCTATAAAAGTACACATACTAGACTATGTGCTCTAAAATTATCTTTTAAAACAAAATTTTGAGTGGATTTTGACTATTTTATATCTTTCAAAAAGAGATATAGGAAGGAAATATGTCAAAATGTCTGATAGATCTGGGTACAGGGAGTAGATATCTCACTATTTTCGGTAAGTTGGTTTTCCTTCAAAATTAATTTTTTTTAAACTTAATAGTTTGTTAGAAGAGTTTCATTGGAAAATGAGGTGGTATTAGGAGAAAATGACTATTTATTCCCAAATCTTTGTTTTAATTTTCTACAAAACACTGGTGTTTGTAAAATCAGGAATCCTAGGTTTAGTCAGGATCTTCAGTCATCTGTGTAATATTTTTAACCTCTCTAGGCTTCCTCATCTATAAAATTATGATATCTTAGAATCCTTTAAACTCTGAAATTGATTCTCAGACATACTATAGAAACAATAGCAAGAGAATATTGTTAAAGCCAGGATTGTTGGGTTTAGATATCTTCCAAAACTAACTTAAGTAAAAATAAAATGGAGACAGGAGAGGCAAGAAGTTTCGGCAACTCTAAGTGAGCTGTAACCAGGACCTGAAAAGCAAAGACGGCTAAGCCCTTGCCTCTCTCAGGAGCTCTCTCGCTCTCGTTTAGACTACATACTTTCCTCTCTTCTTCTCTGTGCATGTCTCCTTCATTTTTGTCTTTCTCTGAAGACTGGCTTGCTCTTCTTTTCCATGCACGTGACCACATATGATGAGGTCACCAAAACCTCACTGTTATATGACTTCATTGACTGAATAGCCAACTAGGGATTTTGGATCTCAAATTCAAATTCCCAGGAGAGAGACATTTTGTCTGACTATCTGTTGCCATGCAACTGTGATCTCTTGGGTCATGGCCCAGTCCTCAGGGCTGTGGAGGCACATTTGTTCTAGCACAGATCCAACAATCAGTGAGATTTTGAGAATCAGAAAGTTTCTGCAAGGTAGGAACAAAAAGAGTGTGATAAGGTATGACAGTTAATAATGAGGATTATGAAGAAAAATAAAAGGCCAACCTGAGAGTGAAAATCACCCTAATAACAAAAGCCATTGTAAGAAGAACTTTAAGAAAGGTGGTTTGATATGTCGACTATGTAAGAGGTTCGATCCATAAGGCAATAACCAATATAACAGCAGTGAGTTCTTCTGATTTCATAGGGTTTTACCACCACCTAAGAATTCCACTGTGTGCATTAGAGAAGAAAGCATTGAAATACCTATCAGGACAAATAATAGCCCAAATGCTTCAATCCAACAATCCTTCATTTTCAGTCTTCCAAAGATCTGTGGGATGCTTTCTAGGTTAAGATGCCAAGCATTAACCCATTCTTGAAATTCTTCACTTCATGTAAAGAGATCCACAAGAAGAAGTATAAAGATACGAGTTACAAATGGAGGTCATATGCTTTCATGATGTAGAAGAATAGATAAAAGAGTTCTCCCAATAGGATGATGAAGAGAAAAGTATGGGGGTAAAGGGGCAGATAGGTATGGTGACGGATGGCAAGTAGACTTTTGGTGGTGAACACGATGCAGTCTATACAGAAGTAGAAATATAATGATGTATATCTGAAATTTATATAATGCTATAAACCAATATGACCTTAATTTTTTAAAAAAGATAAAAGTATGAAGGGAATAACAAATTGTTCAGTGAGAAAAGGTATAAAAAATGTACAGGACTGGTCCAGAATCTTGGGAAAGCTGTCTACTCAGCTGTCATCTCCTTCAATTCCTGGAAATCTTACTTTCAGGTCACCAGTTGGTGTGCAGGTCCAGTCAGGGTTTAGTGGTCTCTTTAGATGTAACTTATGAATCCAAGGGTCTACCTTGGAGTCTAGTGACACAAGGGCTGGTTAACAGTAGCTGATAAGTTTCCTTCCAGTGAGGTTGGAGGGAGTCTTTCTAAAGGTGTCTTTTCCAGTGTCTACAGGAAAGTTCTGGGCTGCAGATTATGATGTCTGGTGTTTTAGTCTCCCGGGAGTGTACTGTGGAAAGACTGTTCTACCAAAGTGTGATTATTCTCTATGGATTTGGTTAGGCCTTTGCCAAATTGACGTATATCCCCTTTTATCAGCTGTGGATCAAAGGAAGTAGGGGCTAGGTGCATTGAGTATCCCGTTATAAGGAGAACAGATTCTTATTGAACTTATGCAAATATGTATATTGTCATGAAACTAAGAATATTTAATAAGAATTTCAGAATTCTAGAGGGATCAGGTATGGAGAAAAAGATAAACGCTTCAACCTTCGCTGCAAAGATACACTTTACCAAATTGCTGTAAGTTATAGATTGCTTAAAAGAGAGGAGAAAAGAGGGTCCTTTAAATCTGGAAAACAAAATATCAAAGCAATCAGTTTCCCATTAGAATTTTAGAAATTCCCACCCAGTTCAGTGTTATGATTTGATAACCCAAAGTTATCAAAGACCTGTACTCTAAAGTACTTGTCAAAGTCTTTTCTATCACTCTCTTTGAAGATGAAGCACTTTTGCAGCCACAGTTCTTTGCCAAAGCCCATCAGAGTAAAGCAAAAACTGTCTATAAATGACAAAAGACTCTAAAATGCCCATTATTAAAGATCTGATGAGCAGTCATTATAATGCAATTGACAAAGGAATTTGGTTATTTTGGGGACATGCAACATTTTAAGATAATAGTTGGAGTTTGATGATGTTATATTAGGACACATCCGATTTCCAGGAATTTCGTGTCATTTCTGGAGCACTAACAATATGTACCTACACAGATATGATGTAAAGAAGGCTTAGTATTACTTCTTATTTGATACTTCCCATGTAATTTAACATATCAAATAAACCTAATTAGGTTAATATCTCTCAGGTCAAAAAGACAGTATTTAGAATTTGATTCAGGGAAGTTGGTTAAAAATATCAAAAGATTTTAAAACATTTAATCCAAAAGGTTCACAGATTTTTATGAAACAATATTTAATTATCCATTTAACCAAAGCAACAAAAAGATTTTAAGGGAAAATGCAGAAGGTTACATAGTTTTAAGCAAAACCCAGTTCTTTTTTTTTTTTTTTTTTGTGAGGATATCAGCCCTATGCTAACATCTGCCAATCCTCCTCTTTTTTGCTGAGGAAGACTGGCCCTGGGCTACCATCCGTGCCCATCTTCCTCCACTTTATATGGGACGCTGCCGCAGCATGACTTGCCAAGCAGTGTGTCGGTGCGCACCCGGGATCCGAACCGGTGAACCCCGGGGCCCCACAGCGGAGCGTGTGCACTTAACCGCTTGCGCCACCAGGCCGGACCCAAAACCCAGTTCTTTTAATATTGAGAAAATGCAGCTTTTCTAAGTAATTGAAGACCTAATAAAGACAAAACAGAGAATCTTTGTTTTCTAGGCAAATTACATTAAAGATAAAGAAACTTTCTTTAGAATTTCTTTTTTTTTTTTTTTTTTGTGAGGAGGAGCAGCCCTGAGCTAACATCTGATGCCAATCCTCCCCTTTTTTCTTGAAGAAGATTGGCCCTGAGCTAACATCCATGGCCATCTTCCTCTACGTTATATGGGACGCCGCCACAGCATGGCTTGACAAGCGGTGCGTCAATGCGCGCCCGGGATCCGAACCTGTGAACCCCAGGCTGCCACAGCGGAGCGCCCGCACTTAATCGCTTGTGCCACCGGGCTGGCCCGCTCTTTATAATTTCTTATTAAGAGCAGATCAATAATCTGAGAAGACTTTGTCCAAGGACTTTGTTCTTTGTACTTTTAATTAATGTCCGAATTTTAATTTTGCACCAGTGTACTTTTGATATTAAAATTATTTTTCAATAAATTCACTTTAATCTTAGCCAGCTTGACCACACATTAAAATTTCTTTTTAAAGATTCGTTTTTCACAGTCTTCTACAATTTTTTGTCTTGTTTTGTCCTTTTTTTTTTTTTTATTTTGGAGCAATCATTTTATTTTAGAACAAAATTACTTTCTTTTTCCTTCAACAAAATTCCCTCTTCATTCTTCATATCTTCTTTCACTGAAAACACATAGCCTACTTTTCTTGCTTACTTTTCATTTACAGACATTCTCTCAATTTCAAAAACTTATAAAGTGTATCCAGAAAAGAAATGAAGCAAAGCAGTTGTTACAGAATAATTACAGATTTTACCTTGGAGGGTGGCATAATTGCCTATGCATTACATTAAATGAATATAAACTCCTTCCACATAGTACAAAGTAAGCCATATGCTTTTTGGATATTATAGAACGAGATTCACTTGGGTCTATAGGTTCATCCTGACATTGCTCTGCCACACTGTTCATGATAGAATAGGCGGATAGAACAAGATCCCCACATGGTTGCTGAAGACGGCTGCTGTAAGTTGAGTAGGCAGAATAAAGATTTGAAAGATGGAACAACAGCGTCTAAACTGATGGCAGGGCTATAAATATCTGGGAAGCCGTCACCAGAATTCCCAGCATTGTAAGTAGTTATAAGAACTGGGGGAAGTTCTTTTAAACAAAGATTGTTGCCTGGCTGTAAATCTGAAAAAACAGGCAACAGAGTATGAGCCTGTCAGAGAATGATTACAGCCTGGCCTTGAGGAGTTATCCTTGTGTGCCTACAGGACAGCAAGGGTGGTGGTTCTTGCATTGGCCTCTCCATCTGGCTGCACAGACCTTTCTGTTGCTCAATTTACTGTAGTATAAGAGCAATGGTTTTCAAACATGTTGAATCATTCCACAGCAAGAAATCTAGTGTATATCATGGTCCAGCATTTGCCTATATATATAAAACCATATAAGTATCTGAAATAAAAGTTTAATAAACTGATATGTATTTCCTATGCTTAATATATGCCATATGTGCCTTCTATTTTGCATTTTATGAAATTATTTTCTTTTATTTATATATAATAAATAAATTTCTAATAAATTTATCTATGAATTATAAAGTTGAAGATATGTATTATCCATTTATCTATATTGATAAATGTAGATACCATGTACATGTTCTGTTTAAATAAACGTTAATCATAATTTCTCAATCGTCTGTGACAATAGTTTGAAAAATAAAAAGTTTCAGTGAATCCTTCCATAGTAGGAAAAAGCTCTCAAGAGAATCCCATTGCTTCTCATCTTTCAGAGGCTCCTGCTGCTTTGCCTGCACTCTCTCAGCGTCAATGCACACAGTTTGCACAGAGTTAATTTATGTTTATCACTCTAAGTGTTCTGACATTTTCTCTTTGGTTCACCTTATATTCTCAGCTCTTCTTCCAACTTTTTTAACTCTTTGCTTTCCAGTGAAAACTAGGAAGCATGAAATTGTGAGCTATCAGATATTATAAGCTCATCTATTAGCATCCTGTAGTAGATTAGCAAACCCATAAACAAATTTCATAATTTCTAGAAGCATATTTCTCTTTACAGCAAACTTTTCAATGTGGCACAAAACATGTCTATTGGTGGACCCAAATATTGTTTGTTTCCCTGTATGTTTAGCAGTCAATGTCTCAGTGACTATCCTATCTGGAAATGATTTAGATATTTAATGGATATCCATTATTTAGTTTAGCTTAGTGTAAGCTTTTATCTTATTTACATTTATTTAAACACTTGTTTTTAACAATTATGTTTGGATTAGACATTAAAGAGTTAACCATCATCTTAAGTTATTTTTCTTGTTGACAAATTCTGTAACAGAATTATTTGACTAGTAAACAATTATTTGATTAGTAAACCCAGATAGAAAAACTTGTATGCTTGTATTTCATTCAGTATTGATTACTCTGAAGACATGCCTGATCTCAGACAATGTGAACTTGAAAGACGTTTGGGTTAGTTTCTATATTTCTGAGAATTTTAGGAATACTTAATATATATAAATGTTTAATTTTGGCAATACCATCCAGAGGTAGAAAAATACCATACATATATGTGTGTATATATATATGTATGTATATATGTATGTATGCATATGTATATATGTATATATACACACACATATGTATATACATACAGAGAGACACAAAGATCTTTAAAATTTTTAGCCATGTCTCAGGTACAAAACCCAAAAGAATAGTTGAATCTAAATTGTGTTTCTGGCAGATGGACTAAGTAAAGTTTACCTGCTCAGAAGGCCAAAGACTTTTACTAAAGATTTTTTTTATTTGCATGCTGTGAGGACCCTTTTATAGCTGTTTTTGAAGTCATTTTTTCTTTTAGAAGCTTCTGCATAGGAATCAAAGAATGCATTCCATTGTCTCTGAGAGGTTTGGAATCCTCTCTTTTAAGGGTGCCCCTTAAGGTGGACTTATCCAAAAGAAAGTTTCTCCAGAATGGCTGTTACAATCCCAAATTATCCAAAAGTTCACCCATTTCCAGAAAGGCACAAGATCCTGGTCCATAGACCAGGTGGAACCTATCTTGCCTTTGGATTCCCTAAAACTTCTTTACTACGATAGGCCTTCTTGTTCACTGGAATCACGTTTCCCCGCCTTTTGAACAGGATGGGGCACTTCCCAGGACACTTCAACATACCAATCAAAATAAGCTTCCCGTTCCACTTGCTTAGTTTTAGATCTCTTATTTTCTAACTGTGCATGCAAATAAACTAATTTATATATTTCAAAAGAGCCCCATTGGGGCCAAGCAAGTTTTAAATCATCCTTGGTATACCAGTGCCATTTCTCTAAAAATTGATATGCAGAGGGCCCATAATTTTTTAACATAAATCCAGCAGGGATCCCCAAAGAGCTGAATCCCTATAGCAATAGACTGCATACTTCCTGCTACAAGTATGGACTCACCAAAAGAGGAAGTAAATTCTCTTAAACTAGTTCCAAAAGACACCCAGATAAAAGCCAGAACCTCAACCAAGGTGGAGGTTCAGAACTGAGAGGACTCACCTGGCCTGAGGCTGTCAGGGAGATGACAGAGCACAGGAGGCTCACACAGGGGTCTTGCTCCAAACCAACAGCAGCCCCAGAAATAGGTGGAAAGTCGCTTCACATCCCATATCTCTAACACCAAATATGCCAACTTATTAAAAAAAACTGTAAAATAGAAGAGTAGCATTTATTTGGGGTCTTAGAATTGCAATTCAAGGAACACAGTTCCAGCAGCAGCTGGAAAGTCCAGACTTTTTATTAGCAAGAAAGAGAGCCCAGAACAGTTCCCTCCATTGTTTGTTAAGGAGGGTAAATTTCTGCTACAGTTTATTGGCTTACTCAAGGGCATATGGTTGCTACCAGAAAAAGTATGTTTTTGGACAGTCCTTCAGAAAGTTCTGTCTCAGCAAATAACTCCCTTTTTGGCAAGTCAGCATGGTCAGCACAGTTTCATATTTTTAACAAGGTGAAGTCCAGGGTACAAAATGGAGTCACCACTGACAATTCATTTCATAGGTGCAAGGCTAAAGAAACTTCTCTTGAGTCTGATCATAGAAGGCCGTATAGACAATTCATTATAATCAGTTTGTTATCTCCTTAGGCGAGTCCTAAATATGGCATGAAGTTTGGGCCTATCTATTGAAGACGTGGTATACCCCTTTCTGTTCTGTTCTCTACCTAAAGAATACTGTGGTAACAAGTTCTATAGATAGTTACATTTAAATTAATAAGGTTACTTGCTCTGACTAAGACAATTTGTTAAGCATACAAGACCATTACATGGGTTCAGAACCCATCTATACCATTCACTAACTGTGTTATAGTGGTGAAGTTATTTAAACTCCATAAGCCACAGTTTCCTCACCTGTACAAAGTATTAATACTAGCAGTTATTTAATAGGGAGCTATGCAGAGCAATTTAGCCCAGTGCCGGACACATAGTATGTATTCAAAAGTTGATTTCTTGAAAAATAATTTGTATAATGGCCAAAATAGTGTTTACGTAAATAAGGTTCAGTATAATAGATCACCAATACTTCTAAAATAATTTAGATTAGAATGTGTAAATCATTGTATAATTTGATATTTCCCACAATAAATTTATCATGGAAATAGTGGTCATATTTAGTTTTCTGCATTTTTTTACATAAACGAGGAAATAAGTTCATTTTCCTTTCTTCTTAATGGAATGTTGTACCTTACATTTTCTTATGTTGTTTTGTGTTATTGTGTTCTTTTTTTTTTATTGAGGTATAATTGACATATAACACTATATTAGTTTCAGGTGTACAACACAGTGGTTTGATATTTGTATATATTGCAAAATGATCACCACAATAAGTCTAGTTAACAACCATTATTATACATAGTTACAAATTTTTTTTCTTGTAGTGCGGACTTGTAAGTTCTTTATTAGCAACTTTCAAATATGCAATACAGTATTATTAAGTACAGTCAACATGCTGCATATTACTCCGTCTGGCCCAGTCATCAAGGCTAAGGAGGCACGATTTCTAATGGACAAGTTCTCCCAAAAGAGGAAGAGAAGTGGGGATAAAATAATGCTCAATTCCTTTGCCTCTTCATATGATCCCTAATAAGAATACAGTTAAATAATTTTTAATACTTTCTTGGGCACTATGTTTCGTAAGGGGAGAATTTGGTACCAGCTTTGTAAGTCTGTAGAACCAGAAGGATCAGCATTAACTGGTAATTGATATTGCCTGTCCACAAATGTAAGATCTCAAATTTTAGGAGTTGAATCTTTAGAAATAATTAGAGAGCTAAGTTCTCTGTGCTGTGACTTTCTTCCCAAAGACGTCCTACAGTTACTCTAATCTAGAGAGAAAAATCATTAAGAACTCTACTGAATGTTCTAAGATTATTATCTTTCAGATACTTGTTCTAAGATGATCCTATAATTTTTATCTTACTCTAAGATATTTTCAAGATTATTATCCTTCATATTCTTAGGATATTCTTATTATTTTATCTCCCATTAAATACACTTATGTTTTAGTGGAATTTGTTATGTTTATTATCTGTGTCAGACACAATTGGTGGTTTAATCAACAATCGTCTCATACCCCTTTTGTGTTTTTTAAAAGAACACAGAGTTTAAATACCTGGTGGTCCAGGACAAGAAAATATTTATTTATCTAAAAATAAATCTTGGTAAACTTATATATAATTTTATGAAATCTGGACAAGGAGACATGAAGGAAAAATACCAGGTTTGTGGCAGTGGGGGAAGTTAAGGTTCTGAGAAAGTTTACCTTACTCCCTCAAGAAAACGACATTCTTCTGGCCTTTGCTATTTCTTACAGAAGAACATTCTTGTCCAAGTGATTTAGACCATAAGACAGCAAATGTGAAAACAAAATTCAATATGACAACGTGAAGGGTAAAGTAACCTGTGCCTTTGAGAACAATGTCGCGGAATTAACCCAACTTCGCCTTTTTGTAATGAGAGATAATAAATCCAACCTATATTTAAGCCAGTGTTAAGTTGTGTCCTCTGTTATTTGAAACTCATCATTCTATCAATTTTATCCAAGTAGCGTATTCTCTTAAGTATTTTAAACAGTTTTTGCTTATCTTTTTCTTTCCTTGTATAATTTTTATTTTACTCCTTTCATTTTGTATCACTACTTCTGAGGGAGAAGAGCACATAGGGAAGCAGGAGGCACACATTTGAGACTTCATGGTGAAGGGCAAGATGTAAAAGAAAAAGAAAATTTATTTTTCCAAAGGAAGAAAAAAAGACATGATAAAAAGAGAAGACAAATCAAAGCCTCTTTCCCTGAAAAGAGTAGTATCCATTAAATAAACTGCACTTCAAAATATTAACAGAAGAGAGAACTCTTGAACAGAGAAACCTAATTAGCCATCTGAAAGTCTTGTATGTAGACATTTGTTATTGCCAATCCAGAATAATTTTTTTCAAATACTGAATCAACTAAAAATTGCAGAGTACTTCCATATGGACCTAATATAAAAAGAAAACAAGAAAAGGAGAATCAAAACATCTCAACTGATAAAAATTCTCTCTAATAAAAGAGCTAACAAGGAAATTAATTAATTAACTAAATAATTAAAGTAAAACCTTTAACACAACACTCCAAACTGAATTAAACAAGCTTAAGTAAAAACTGGCATTAAAAAACTTTGAATTATAAATTCCAAAATTTAGAACAGAAATGGACATCTAAGTTCATTCACTCTGAAAATAAGTTTTCAATATTAAGATAAATATTAACATGTGTTAATATTAGCTACATTACAGAGTGTCCAAGAGAGAAAAGCTTAAACTTCCAAGTTAATAAGGAAGATTTAGGAAAGGCATTCTAACAACTAAGACAAACCAAAATTGAAATAATGAAAGAAACAAAATGTTCAGAGAGAAATTGATCAGTATAGGCAAAGAAGATAAAAGACAGGCATAGTTGGAGATGTTAAAGACTAAAATAAAATAATTGAAAATATTTTAAACCATAATTCAAAAAAATTCAGAAACAAAGAAGTCCCGAAGCTATGTAAGTGAAGAGATCACCATATACTGAAAAAAATATGCCCTTTAATGTTTAGCTTCAATATCTTTCTTTAAGCGTAAAGAAAATTATCCTTGGAATATTCGCGCAAAAAGACAAAGTCACGTATCAACGAAAGAAAATCTGATGACATCAAAATTCTAGACAAGGACGTTGAAACCAAGACAGAGGTGAGACCTTTGTTCCAATAACTCAAGGAAGGAAAGTGTGAGCTACGGGTGTTAAATCAGCAAAACCGTTTCTCAAGTGTCAAGTCTATAGAAACTGTTTACTCCTGTAAGAACTCCAGGAGTACTGTATGAGCCCTTCCTGCAAAATCAATTACAGGACAAGCTTACTCCACTCAAGACGTGATTGAAGAAACTTGAGCAAAAGGACTGATTTTCAGCCCTGAATATATTTAACTGTAGGTCTAAGATGAAAACAGAGGTGGTAACAATGGTTGAAGAACAAGGGTGAGAACAAGGATAAAACAGCAATTGAAACAGAAGGATTTAAAATATTATGAGAAGACTGTGCAAAACTTTATGCAAATAAATGCCAAAACTTAGATGAAATAGATAATATCTCAGAAAAATATAGTTTATCAAATTTGATTATAATAGAGACAAAAAGTTTAAACAGATGATTTGCATATGACAAAGAGAGAAAGAGAGAGAATGGAAAGGCAGAAAGACAGAAAGAGACACAGAAAGAGTGAGAGAGTTATTAAAGAACTACCCAATAAAAAAGCATCACATCCAGATGATTCCATAGAGAATTCTATCAAAACTTCAAAGATTAGATAATTCCAATGCTGTATAAATTGTTACAGAACGTAGAAAATTAAGGAACACTTTAAAATATTTTTAGAAAGCAAGAATAGCATTGATTCCTAAACTGAAAAAATTTAGCACATACCAATTTTGTTTCTTAACATCAATCTAAAAATCTTAAATAAAACATTAGCAAACAAAATCTAATACTACATTAAGAAAAGATATAGCATCATTAATTGAAGTTTATTTAATAAATCTAAAGATAGAAATTCATTTGTAAAACTCACTATATTGATAGATATAAAAGAAAAATACATAATTATCTCCATAGATGCTAAAAAGCCCGTGATAAAATCCAACACCCGTTTCTGATTAAAATTTATTCAATAATATAGAAATATACACACATACATATAACATTATATACTCAGCCCTAAAGCCAGCATCTTAATGTGGAAGAAAAAGAGATATACCCATCAAGTTCAAGAATAAAGCATGAATACTTTCTATCTCCACTATTATTTAACAATAAATTAGAGGTATTGCCCATGAAATTAGATTAGAAGAAACAATTAGAGGCACGAGAATTGGAAAAGAAAAAGAAACCCCAAATGAATCAGTGATCTAAGTACACAAATTAAATCTATGCAATTACCAGGGAAAAATACATGGTATTCCTTTATAAACTGGGTGAAAAAAAGTCTACCTATAACTCAAAATCCTGATGCAATGAAAGGAAATATTGAAAAAAAATTCTGTAGGACATCCCCCCAAAAAAACATGGAAATAAAATTGATACATAGAAAGGAAATTATTTGTATATATCACAGGTAAAAAGTGATCATTCTAAGTATTTAAAGAACATTTTAAATTACAGGGGAAAATACCAAAACCAAATAAAAATAAAGGCAAAAGATATAAATGGCTTGCAAAAAGAGACACAAGAGACATACAAATGACCTTTAAACATATGAAAAGACATTTAACTTCACTCATGATAAGAGAATTTCATATTTATCTCACCTATACTAAGATTCCATATATTCTTTATCAGATTTATAAAACACAAAAGTTTGAGAACACTTTGTTTGAAGGCTTTGGAAACAAGTACTTTCATATATTGCTGATATAAATACAACATAGATTCAGCTCTCTGGGAAGAATTTGGCAGTATCTAACAAAACTTCAAATTTAGGAATTTACTGTTAAGATACACTTACAAAAATACAATTAAAAAATGTAGCCCATATACAGGAGATTGACTGAATAAATGACTGTTCACCACAAAATGAAGTTCTATGCAGTTTTAAACCAAAATATGAAGAAAATTTCTATGAACTCATATGCAGTGATTTTCAGGACAAGCTCTTTAGTGAAAAAAAAAATTAAGTTCAATAAAGTACCTATAATGCACTCCTTTTTTGGATAAGAAAGAATGAGAAGGAATATTTAGTATATATTGCTTTAATTTTGAAAAAATAAGTACAGGAAGTGAAAACCTGAAGCCAATGAAATGACTACCTGCACGGGGGTGAGTGGCAATGGCTTGGAAATGGATAGAAAAAAACGCGGGTCCCTTGGAGAAATATTGATTCCGGGGCTAAGGCAAGGAAAGTACAAGGTAAGACTAGAAAGTCTTCTTGTTACAGAAAGTAAGGAATTTCTTTTAAAAATTATAGGTACATATCAAAAGGATCCTGGAGCATGCATGAATAGGCTCCCACTGGCCAAATGGGGAATGGCTTGGCTATCAATCTGAATAAGAACATAACACACTGCAATAAGAAAGGAACCTAATATGTATATTGCTATTAAATAATAGTAATTACAAAGTGAGGAAAAGGAAAAGCTCTACTTTATGGACAAATATCAACTAACATGTTGAAAAAATTATAGAAATTAAAATTTATTCTTTTTCACCTATCATAGTAATGACAGAAAGAATCAATGGAAGCTAATAATTAGTGGATTTATGAACACAATATTATGTCCTCATAAACTTTCCCCCACAGATTACTTACTAAAAAGAACTTGTGCAGTGAGTAAATCTGAGAGATGACACCTTGGAGAAATGATCAAGCCATATTTCACCAATAATGGAAGAAACTGACATCATGTTCTGTACAGAGGACGCAAAAATCACCTGTGTAGTATGCCTGGCAAAAATGTTTAACTCCAGTCAAATCATGAGAAAAACCTTAAATGAATCCAATTGAGGTGCATTCTTCCAATTTGGAACCATATGAACTTTTTCTATTTTGAGAATCTTACTCTGTCAAGATGATTCTCCCTTGCTCCAATTAGTTGTAATAAATTTAGCTTTGATTTACTAACAATTAACAAAGCTTTGCTTTATTAGCCAACTAAAGAGAATAACAACTGAACGCAATGCGTTATTCTTCATGTCCTCTGGATCAAAAAACATCTGTTAAGAATTCTGTTTGGACGATTGGAGGAATTTAAATATGGACTATATATTAAATAATTGTATTTTTAAATGTTATATTTTCTGATTGTGATAATTTTATTACAGTAATGTAGAAGAGTATCCTTGTTTTTAGACGGTACATGCTGAAGTATTTGAGAAAGAAAAAGCAAATGTGGTAAAATGATGTCCTTTGATGAATTCTTACAACTCATATAGATTTTAATTTTTCAAAATAAAAAAATTGGAAAAAATAATGCAGAAAACTAGATAGTGATACTAATAGAATTGTACTTTAAAATTTTAGTTTTTAAAGTTCTTCAAAAATTAGAAGATTTCTAACATCTGAGTTTCTTTTGTTCTTTGGTTTTTACACTTTATTTCTATATTAATTGATAAATTTATATAGATTTCTTATTTTCCAAAACTGATTTTAAAAGTTTGGCATCTCAACTGAAAAGTGATTTTTAAGTAGTCTTGGAAAAAGCTCCATGGTTATTTTTGAGTTCTTTAAAAAAAAAATCATGTTAAAAATATTGAGATTTTGCTATCTCACTAACAATTCAACCAAAATACTTTCAGTTTAGCATATGTTAAAACATTTATGAGAAATGGTCATTGACCAAAATGTAAAAATATCACTTTTAACCATCAGCAAGTCTCCTTCTTTTGCTTACTTCATATGACTCACTTAATGGATAAATTGCTCATGCCCTTTGTTTCCTGCTGATTAGAAGTTGCTACTAGCACGACGTATATGAGAAAAATAGCAAATGTTTCTCAGAAACCCACAGAGCAATGTTTTTCCAACTTTGCAGAACATTGCCAAAAATATCTATCTGAACCACAGGCACCTGGAATGGATATAAGAACATATCACAAAGTTTTAAATCAACATAATCTCATTTTTCACTTCATTATAGAAACTGCCCACTTGCAAGGTGGTCAGTTGAGGAGCATAGCTACCAAGACCATCTAAGCAAAAAGAATATCCAGTCAGATTTGTGAATTTTTGTGCTAAGAAAGTTTATGTAAAAATATAGAGATTGGCTTCTATTCTGCAGAGGCAATGATCGAGGCAGTGTGAAGACAAAAAAGTTTTGGAGCTTTCTTTATGATCAAAAAAAGAATTCACAGTTACTGCTTGGCATACAGGAAACTTGACCTGGGATACTGTAAAAAGCCAGCTGAAAAGAGAAGCAACCAACGGAAATACCAGAGTCATTATTGAAAAGTAGATTGTAAGAGGCGTAAGGACAGAAGAGTTAACAAACCAAATTGAAAAATTGTGCCTATTTCATTTGAGTATTTCAAAATTAATACTTTATGAACTTTATGACCTGTTTAGATAAACCCAAAGAAGGATTCAGTAGATGATGGCATGTAGTTTGCTAAAATATTCTGCAAATTTAGTTTTGTCTCATGTCTGTGTGCTTCACAATTACTCTTGTCTCTGTCGTGAAAACATGCTTCCTCTAACATCTACTCCTCCTTTAACACTCAGGTTATGAACCTGGTATAGAAATCTTCTCTGAGTAGTCTTGACTGCCCATCTAAATAATCCTATATCACATAGCACATTCCTCTTTCACAGTGTCCTGGAAGTATTGATCTACTTGTTTGTTTTGTCCAACACTGCCTTCAATAAAGGGGTTTGTGTTACTCGGTTAAATCCTTAGCACGTTACCTAAGGCCCCAGTAAATCTCGGTTGAAGGAACGTGTAAATGAATGAGTGGACAAATGCCTCTCTATGCTGCCATACACCTGTGCCAAAAGGGCCTCTAGTGCCGATGTTACCAGTAAACACTCTAGGATCTAAGACATGTAAAAGGTGGCTTCACTCTGCTCAAGGTCCTCTGCACAAGTAAGGAACGTCATTCTCTCTTTCTTTCTTCACATTTCTCTTGTGTGGATCCCAGAATATTGGTGAGTTACGGTACCAACGCCTAACAGACTTCTTAAGGAAGTAGCTATTTGAAATATATGTTTTAGTTTCCACTCCTCTGTACTCTGGCACAAGAACCTGGGATAAAGAGAAGGGGGAAAGAAAACCATTAGGGCTAAAGGTTAATATGATCAACACAGGCCCCAGATGGCCAATCTTCTTTAACCTCAGCCTATCCTCAGATTTATTTTTCTGACTCTTTTTTTTCTTAAAATGAACTTTTCTTTAGAAGGCTCCTTGTATCTCATGCAAATAGGCTCCTCCAATCATGACCACACATAAATGACCTTGTGTGACTATTGTTTAGGTTCATATTCATATTCTACTACCAGAAGTGGTATTATTAAATACTGTGTTTACGTTCACAATTGACAAAGCACTATCATTATAAGATTTACGTTTATATTTCTCCTTTCATAATGAAAGAATCTCTAAAAAATGGGTTAGAAAGGTTTTACCAATAGAGAACATGATATTTACAAAGCTTTAAATGACATTCATACATTCACTTATTCATTCAACTATTCATTCAACAGATGAGTATTGACCATTAACTTTTGACCCTGTTAGGTTTTTAGAAGAGACTCACACTTTGACCAATGAAGTGGCTTAGAATAGCGGAGCCATGTATTGACCAGCAAATAGTACCCTAGGGAAAGTCACACTGTATAGCAAAAGCTTACTAACTGTGAAGTAGCTAAAGGTCCCCTGCCAAGGGCCCACCTTGGTCCCACTTCGTTCTTGGAAATCAACAATTCTTTTGTGACTATGGTCCCTACTCCATTAGTATAGATGTCACCTCCAATCCAGCCAGAAAAGGATTGAGTTAAACCATTTTTTTGTGTGTGATTCTTACAGTAGATTCAACTTCAGTAAAAATTCTTATGATGTATGGAAAATGGCATGGCTTCTTCTGTGTTCAAAACAGGATGTAACTGTATGAATCATTTACTACAGGAATAATTTTCAAACTTAGCATAAAATCCTTTCTCCAAATGAAACATTATTCATGAAGCCCAGATTCCAGACTTGGTTCAACACTTCCAACCCCTAAAATTCTACACCCCATGGAAGTCAGACTCTCCTCACGGATTTATACAAACTCCTGTGGTGACATTTTCATGGATTCCTCTACCTCAGTGCCCCTTTCCAAGAGAACTGCTTCTAAATACATTGTCAAACATCTCTCAGCCATCTTAGCAATTTAAATTATAAGGAAAATTCATCAGTAAGCTCTACTTACTGTATGGGAGAGAGCCAGATGACAGTCTTACATCAGAGAAACACCATAATTTCCAATGGAAGAGTAGGCATCGCCATTTGGTCACTCCACCACAAGGAAGATTTATTGACCCTCCTTCACTCAATCTCAGCTTCTCTTCTGCCTCTCTCTCTCTCTCTCCTTCCTTATCTTCTCATCCACTCTTACCAGATTTCTTTATAGCCCCAAAGTATTTTGTTATTTTATAGAACAATTAAGCATACCCCTTCTCTTACTGCTGAATGTGCCTAAACAAATTTACTAAAATGTTCTTTTAATTACTAATTTGATTCTAATTAAAAGTAGCTGTGATTAAAAATAGCAATTTGCCCCTGTCTCCTATCGTGTACGAAAGCTCAGTGTATAAGCAGAAAAATAAAGGAGTTATTCTAGTTGAACTGGGAGTGAGCCCTGAGAACTCCACCTTCTCATCTCCAACCTCTCCCCACCCAGTGTCAAAATGATTTTCACAGAACTTCTGGGAACACGTATTTGAAAATAACTTCCTAAGGGCTATTCCATCAGGAATAAACAAACAAAAAATAATCAAAAGTTAGAAAAGAGAGTACCAAATTAAAGATGCCTTTTTCTATGCATTATATTAAATGTTTATAAATTCTAATTACATATATTTCAAGTTGAGCATATTGTATTTTTTTAATGATTCCTAGGAATCCATTCTCAGTACCACAAGGTATTTCTATTTTTTGTTTGTTTGTTTGCTTATTCATTGACTTGGGCACTTATTTTTCTTTGTAAAGTGAACTTGGACGTTTAAACCATTTTATGATATTCATCTCTACCTCTACTAAACAGTAAAAAACTAATATTTGTTGAATGCTTATAATGTGCTAACCATATTATCTCCATTTTAGCAAGGAAAAAAAAAGTTATTGTACTAATTTATTTTCCTATCAACAGCGTAAGAGTTCTAGTTGCTTCACATTATTTTCAACTCTTGGTATATGTATTTTTTTCTTTATCCTAAAAGATAGCTGAGCTGCCTAGATTTACAGTGATATTCTCCCAGCATTTTGAACATACTATCATATTCTGGCTTCTTTTAATGCTGCCAGTTTAATTGTTGTCCTTTTGTAAACACTGCATTTTTCGTCTGGCCACCTTTCAGATCTTCTGTCTCTATTTTATATTCTGCTGTTTCACTTCTACTTGAATTCGTAGGTGTGATTTTTCTGCCTCCAATGTTTCCTAAGTCAGAGGATTCATGTCTTTCATTGACTCTGTGAAATTCTCAGATGTTATCTTTTGAGCAGGCTCTTTCATTTTCTATATTCAGCTAAGGAACCCCTATCGACTAAATGTTGAATTTCTCAGTCTATCTGACCGATGTCTTAGGTTTTCAACATCTTTATCTTTGAATTTCTCTTTCTGTGTAATATCTTCAATATGTAATACCAGTTAATCTTCTTCTTCTAAAATTACTATGTGTAATTTTAAAGAAAATATGTTTATTAATTGCTCAAGATCTGTTCTTTTTTAAGACTATCTTTTAGTCATAATATCCTGCTCACTTCCTATTTTTTGTAAATTATTTTCTTATGATTTTTTTAATCTTAAAAATATTTATTTAATAGCTTTTCTCCAACATTTCTATTATGCAACAAGTTCAGGAGACTTGTACTACTCTTTTGGTATCCACTGATTCTTGCTCATATTGGATTGTTTCTTTATGTTGTTTCTTGTAATTTTGGACTGAAGTAATGTTCAGTGGGGCTTTATCTTCCGGACTTAGCAACAGCTTGGGTTGGAAACAAATCTTCAGTAACGTTTTGTTTATTTTAAAAGCCTCCCCAGGAGTATTATGGGACTTGGAATACTTTTATGTTAATTCCTTGTATATGAACGCTCTCAGATTATGTAAGTAGAGTAAATTCAGATCCCAAACATATGTTTGTGAATTATCACTGGAAAAAATCCTACCTATAGAACAAGTCAAAAAGTCAATCTTTCAAGTCATCTCTCTTTCGAAGGGATGGATTTTATTCTAGTCCACCACTTCACTACAGGTGGCTAGTTGAGAGTTCTTGGATTATTAGGTAAACTAAACTGGGTCTCAGTTACAACTCTCTTTTCTGTTCCTTTATGGGCATTAATACTCAATCTCCTAGTTACCCAGACTAGCAAGCACTCTCAGAATGGCAAGTACTGACAAGCCTCAGCATTAGCTCGCATATTTTCTTCTCAAGGTTCGTTTTTTGTTTTTGTTTTTGTTTTTTTTGATCCTTAGAGCTGTCCTTTCCATCCTAGTAAACTCAGCCATGTGTTTTATTTAAATATTTGTGTTTTGTGCTTTATTTTATTTTATATGTATTACTTATTGTATTTTATCTGTCATCTTTTTTTCCCATTAAAATTTTCAGGAAATCTAATTTGCCATATTGCTGGAAATAGAAATCTCTTCTATATCCCAACTTTACATATTATCAATATTAATATTGCATATTTACTTTTTATATTAAAAAATTTTGTCATTTTAAACAAAACTAGGACACTGGAGCTAACATTTATGGCTTATTGTTTGTTATAAACTTTAAAGAGTAACTCTCATGCTAACGTTCAGAAAAAAATTTTAAACTTCTATTTCTACAATATATTTACAACTCTATCTGTATCTGTATAGGTATTCTAAAGTGAGCAGGTAGGCATAAAACTGCCTAGCTCACGTCACTATCCCACCAAGAAAATATCAACCAAAAGAAGGTAGTCTAGGTATGAGCTCTATTTTACCGACCATCAAGGTACTGCATTGTGCTTTCAAACAGGTTTATGCAGCCAAGTGAAAAATATGTGTGAAATAACAAATGCAGCTGAGTAGGTATAAATGTGAGTAAGCGAAAGAAATAAGCTGTATACGTGAGGAAACAGAATCTCCTATAGATTTTCATTCTGAAGATTTCCTTTGACTACTTACTCTAACCAAATCCCACCTTCTAAAAATAGCTTCATATGAATCCCAATGATTTATTCAGTATTTACTGAATATATATTTTTTTCTGGTCACTGACAATACAAAGATGAATAAGGCCACATTGCCTGGCCTTGGTGTTCATATTCTCGGAAGAAGAACAGACATGGAGCCAGAAAAATATATTACACTATGAAACATACAATATTGGGGGCATTAATCAAAGTGCGGTATGGAAGATGGGTTGATTGTTGGGAGGGAGGTGAGCAAGAGAAAGTTTTGTGAAGGAGACGGCACTGTGCTCAGTCTTCAAGGACAATTATACATTTGAGTGGTTGGGAAGGGCACTTCGGATAGAAGCAACAGCACGTGAAGAACTCTTCAAAACTAGGGACTATGCCTCTAGAATGTTCTTCGTACTTTGTTCTTGATGATACTGAATGAATTTAAACTTTCCAGAATGCATACTTAGTTGACAGTAATTAATGTTCCTAGGCATTCTGGGAAGAGATTAGAGAATTTCTGTTAATTTTTGTGAATGTGTAAAATAAATAGATGATATTCATGCCTTCACGATGTGTCTATTCAAATCAGAGATAAAAACATATACCATAAGTATGAAGAATCACAAATTATTTATCAACAACCTCAATGTCAAATAGAATCCCATCCCATTATGATAAAAGTGTAGGGATATTAGAGATGAATGTGGATGAGACATAATAGGCTAAATACTTACTAAAGTACAAAAACCTTAGCAAGGTTTATGAACACGAGATGAGTAAGGGACCAAACAACGCAAAAAAAGAAGAAAATGAGAAGCTGAATAAAGACAATAGAAACAACAGAAAGAGCATTGCACAGCACAATCATAAAAGAGATATTCAAACAGGAAACGCATTCATTTGTTTTATTATAAATTACTTTTATGATCACAAAAAGAAGTTCTTAAAACAGAGTTGCTGAGAACAAATGAGATGGAACAAATGGTGATGAGTACAGAAGGAAGGTAAAGGAAATTGTACAAAGGTCAAACCAGAGCAAGTGGCAAGATGGACATTTTTTAATGGGAACTGTATTTAGTAGGAATGCAACCACTATGCAAATAATATCTCTCTGTGTAAACTGTGAAAATCAGTCTTAATGTGACTGATTAAAAAATATTTCATCAAAATTATTAAAATTGAATCTTACCTTCCATAATAAATAATGATTCAAATAGGTGATACAGACCAATAGTGTAAAAGTAAGATCACAATCTGGTGATCTAGTGGTTACGATCCCATGCTCTCACTGCCACAGCCCGGGTTCGTTTCCCAGTCAGGGAACCACACCACGCATCTCTCAGTTGTCATACTGTGGCAGCTGCGTGTTACTGTGATGCTGAAAGCTGTGCCACCAGGATTTCAAATACCAACAGTGTCAACCATGGTGGACGGGTTTCAGCGGAGCTTTTTGACTAAGACAGATTGGAAAGAAGGACCTGGCCACCCACTTCTGAAAAAATTGGCCATGAAATCTCTGTGAATAGCGGTAGAGCAGTGTCTCATATAGCAGCAGAAGGTGAGAGGATAGCGCAAAAAGACCGGGCAGGGTCCACTCTGCTGTCTACAGGGTCGCTCAGAGTCAGAATGGACTCCACAGCACTAACAACAACAAAACATCACAAAGGACTAGTATTAATCAGTGAATTCTTCCTGGAGAAAGTGAGATTAAAAATAGATTTTGTAGAGTTACATAACATGGATTGATGACTAGAAGCAGGGAGAACTTTGCAAGTATGTGAAAAACAAAATCCCGAACCAGAGCATGGTACAGAGAGCAGGACACTGTAAGTAATAAATGTCAACACATTCACTTGAATAAATTAAAAACAGAATGCCAGAAAGGAGGGTGAGTAAAGGGGGAGGAAATTTCACTGGGTTCTTTAATGCTAACCTAGGTGAGAGATAGTATGAAAAGCAGAGAAACTAACGTAGACTTCAAAACTTCAAGCAAAAGGGGAAAACTAAAAGGGGAAAATTAGGAGAGGAAGAGGTGCCCCCAAAGAAGATAGAACAACTAATTTGAATTACATAATAAAGAATATGGTCTTCAGAGACATGAGTTGCACAGGAAAATGAGTACATACACATTTACCATTATAGCTTGAGTCAACTATGCATTTTATCACATTTTCAAAATAGAATACCTCACAACTCAACCGCGTTAAAAACAAACCTCAAAGATTGTATGATATCAAGAGTCAATTAGAAAAGCATTAATGTGCTTTCTCTTTTACTTTTCTGTGTACTTGACTTTCACTTTGTTAGCATGAGGCATCTTCTGTCCAGAAGGAGAACAGAATTTCTTACAGGAGGAATGAAAAGAGAAAAAATATATTAATATTCATTTCTGGGAGGCAGATGGAATTACTCTGAAACTATAATAGTTGTACAATGAGCCTATTGTATTAAGGTTTTTTTCCTCCAGTGTCCTGGTGGCCACCTTGCCTTCTGTCACGTAGGGAAGCCCAAGACTGGTGTTTCCAGCTCTTAGTGTTGAGAGATCTCCTTTAGAAGGGCTGTTAGCTCTTCCACCTAGGACCTAGAAGGCAGAGGCCTTGCTGCTTGATAGTAGAAGGCGGAGAATATAAAGAAAGTAAAAGGAGAGACTGTGCTGTCTCTAGCCTGCGGGTTGGTAAGAAGAATGGGGGAGAGCAAGAAAGTGATATGTGTGTCCCTAATTTCCCCTCCCCAGACTTTGGCCCCAACAGGTCCCTAGCAGCCAGCAGACAAGGGAGATGACCGCTTACCAAAGGACACTACAAGGACAGCACATGGCTCCTGGATTGGCAGTTCCCTCTGATGTCACAATCATACAAGCCGCTTCTATTGGTTCATGTACCTGTGTGCTGTTGTAGGAAGAGAGGAGGAGGCAAGCGGATGGCTTGTTCACTGCATGACGAGACTGATTATCGTATTGCATTGGAAAAGGTTAAAACTGGTTGGGGGTTTATTTATCCTTCCTCTCATGAAGAAATCCAAATTAGCTTAAAAACAAAATAAATAAATTAAATTTTTCTCAGCACATTTGAGTACAGTGTGAGCTAAATTTTATGACCCAGCTTCAATTGTATTGAAAACTACAAGAGAAGATCGCCATGTCTAAGATGTTTGATTTAAAAAAAATTACCAGCGAGTATCATTAGTCAAGTAAATAACTAAGGATCAGTTTACAGCAAGACACTTAGTGATATTAAAATATTAATGATTATTCTTATCATGATTATATTGACATTGCACTTCTGAGAACTCCGAGAAGTTTGCACGCTTTAACTCACTATTGCCTTGATGTTAAATGGAAAAAAATTGAAGCCCATTTAGTCAGAAACATAATTTAGTTGTACTGCCAATTAGTAGTTTAATCATATGAAGAAATACTTCAGATCCGCTAGGCAGTGTTTGATACTTTTATCAGTTCCTGTTTTTCTTTGTATTCTTGAACATAATTCTTTGTAAAAAATTTGCAAATGGGAGGGTTCATTTAAATAAAATATAAAATATTTGAGTTTTGCTGCACATTAATGGAAACTCACAACTGATTTTTTTTTAATTTTCATATTGATGGGATCTACTTTATTCTTTCTAAGTCTTATAGGAATGTCAAATTGAAAGTAGGTGCTAAATTTATTCATACACCTGAGTGTACATAGGAGTCTTTGTCATGTGTGGTCCAGTGCTCGTTTCATCTGCAAGATCCTCCTGGCCATTCTAAAGTTGATACTTTATTATAGATACTGTTTGTATAAATGGTAATGACTCTACTTCAGTTTTACCTTAATTTACATTTAATGGTAAAGAAAAATAAAACATCACCTATTCAGTTTCTCAGCTAATGGGCCCACTTTTTCCACTCATTGCTTTGAAAGGTCTCTGTGTTCACACAGTGTGATGAAGGGGCACGAGTGGGAGGGTGTTCACTGGAGAGCCTTCTGTCCTCCAGATGTGGCTTATGGACTGCCATAATGAAGGACAGTTATCCACGCCAGTTCTTAATTTCTTTGTTATTTCGACATTCGATTTGAGTGGTGGGAGAAGCTATTAACTGTATTTTACCCAATCTTTTCTCTTATATAGTTCTTTTGAAGGTAATTACTGAAAGAGCTAATATATACATCTGTACAGGGGAAATTTTCTAATTGCATTCATGGGCTTCTTTAGAATTTTTTGTACATATATTTGAACTTTTTCATGACTTTTAGTACACACACCAATTTAAAACACACACACACACACACACACACACACAAATCTGTTCTAGTCCCAGCCATGCCGTGAGGAAAAGTCCAGTCAGCGCCAGCCAACTCAGGCACGTGGGTCATTGCGAGCCTTGCCGGAACTTGAGCAGCTGGCCCGTGCTCTGAGGCGCATGCGACCTTCCTAGTGCTCAATCAACAAAATCTTGTTTTACTTTTTCCCTGAATTTCTGGCTACCCGGCATCAGCAGGGCTTTTAGTCCTTTCCCGGCATGAAGGATAGTTTAGGAAAGAGAGATGTCCTCCTAAAACAATTTAAGCCAAGAGTGAAATGGAGTTGGGCGCAGGCATTCAGAATAGTTTCGTCCTTCAGAAAGGGCAGAGGGCTTCACCATTTGTGAGCTAATAGAAAGAAAACGTCACACATGCAGCTGTACCACGTGCTGCCCAGCCTGAGAGATGGGGCAGAATTTCCGGTCTCTGCTTTTCCCCTAATTCACTTTTGACCGTCCACTTGAAGTCCTACAAACTCTCCACCAGACTGTAAGCTATAGAAGGGTAAAGACTTCCTCATTCGTCTTTAAATCCTCAGCTCCAGGCTTAAGGCTGGCACCTGTCACTCAGTGAATATTTTATGAATTGATTACTCCATATGTTTTATAATCACCTCTTCATTTTTGGGAGCCCACAGTAAAGCGAAGAACTGTCCCACCAGGGAGCACTCCTAAGCACTTCTGGTTTGACACTACCTGATTTGAATCGATTTTTACTCAAGTGAACTCTTAATGTTTTAATATGCCTCAGATTATCTTTGAATAGTTTTGGTGTCAGAAGAGGAAAGCAAAGGAGACTCCCGGTGGCCCCTAGGCACGCTGAGCAACAAGGTGTGGGACCCTGTTAAGCCCCTTGAGGTCACTGCTTTCTTGCTGCCCCTGGAGGGCACGGGCAAGTCCCGCTCGGATCCTGGATCCTACCTCCACTGCTTTTTTGTTATAAGCTTTCAGACTTCATTTGAGCTTTTTTTTTTTTTCTGGACTGGGTCTAGAAACTGGCTGGAGTCAGAGTGGATCCGAGTTAAAAACTGGACTGGGTCTGGAGTCAGACTGGGTCCTATTTAGAAACCAGACTGGATTTGGGGTGGGACTGGGTCCAACTTGAACTAGACTGGGGCTAGTGTGAGGCCTCGGGTGAATAAAATTTTGTTTTAATACTGAATGAGTAAGTTATCCTCACCAAAGATCTTCTTGAATTACAGTGGCCACAGTGGAGAACTTTTAACCATCTTAGGTAAGCTTATCCATTTACAAGTGCGCTGGAGGGGGTACAGGGAAAATTATTTTCCCTCTTCTACAGTTTCTGGTGACCTGGATGAGACCCACTGGGACACTCTACTCACTCCTAAGCCTGCAGGTGGCATCCTGGGAAAACTGGCAGAAACTGGCAAAGGGTAAGAATTCATACCAGTCAGCTCTCCTGATCTCTGTCTGTGGTGACTGGTCGAGAGAGGAAGAGAGGAAGGTAAAATTTTATGCTGTCCCTTCCTTTCCAAATTCAGATTGGCAGGAAAAACATTGGTTATCAGTCCTTTCTTTCCCAGGGACAGCTATTTCCTTCTTGTTTGTCTCATTTTGTGTCCTGAGAACTTGGCTTGGCAACCATCAGGTTGGGGGCCCCCAAAATATGAACAGACAGAGATGTAAGTGGCACCTCATTTGTGGCTAGATATGGCTGTACATAAGTGTAAGTTGCACTCCATTTGCTGCAATGGTCCTGCTGACTGTTGCCAGCTCTCAGGGGAATCATCTAAGTCTTTCTTTTGGTTGTCTTTGGGAGTGGCTCTGGGTCTTGGGAGGACAGTATCTTTTACACTCTCTTTAGAGATGCCTCTTGTCCCCATGGTATTGTTCAATACTGTCAAGAACATTTACTGTTTCTCCTGGCTGAAACTTGATAAGATATTTAAAAGGATTTTTTTTTTAAGCAGCTCTATGGTCAGAAGTTGGCCATATTGGAAGCTGATATTCAGAACCTGATAGGCAGAATAAAAGTATTTAATGCTGTTAACTCTAAAGACATGCCTGTTTTAATTAAACCAACAAACTTAAACTAGCTCTTATTTAGTGAAGATTATCCTAGATCACATGAACTTGAAAAACTTTTGGGTTAGTTTCTATATTTCTGAGACTATACTTGATTTATATACATGATTGTCTTTGAGCCAATTAAATAGAGATCTTTACAAATTAATTTTGGCAATATATCATCCAGAGATAGAAAAACACATCTATAACTTACATATATAGACATACGTAAACATACAGACAGGTGCAGAGATCTTATAGCTTTTGTTTTTAAAATTTTAGCCATGATACAGGTATGATAATGCAAAACTCACTAGTTTATCAAAGAATAGTTGGATCCAAATTGTATTTCCAGCTGTTATAATAAGTTAAGGTTACCTGCTCAGATGGCTAAAGCTTTTACTAATATTTTTAGAAAAGGCTCCTGTAAGTCACCAAAGACAGAAAATCCTTGATTTGTCAACATTGCCAAGATCATCATGATATCTATTTAAATTTTAAAAATAAATAGCTGCCCACAATGACAAAGACCTACAGTAACAATTGTACTTATAAAGATAAAAGTTAATGTAGAGAAAGATGTTAATTAGGCTCATAACATTCTAATAATCAATCATAATGTAAGTTGAAAATAAATATGATATGAGAGTATTTTTATGTTTTTCTTTCAGGCACATAATTTTTTAATTATGTGACACTTTCTTTCAAAACAGAAAATCTGGTGGTTTTCTTAAAATTAGGGTGAAGGTAGGGAGAAATTACTTAATGGGAAGTAAAAGAAAGAGTCACATTATAAGTAGGTTACATTCATAACATAATAAATGTACCACAGGTCAGACTTTTAAATAATTGCCTGCCTTATTACTCTAGAAATGCTGCCACATAAACTGGGCTAAAGAAATTGAGCAATTTTGTCACAGAAATTTGAAAATGATAGCACAGAGATTTCCGGTCCTACTGATGATTTGCCTGTCTATATAACTTTACTACTTATGGGGGAGGAAATAAACCATTATTCCTATTATTCTGTTTAATAATTTACTGGTAAATATCCAGTAGCTTCATTTAAACAGATGATTTAAAATTATACATATCTTCAAAATTATGCCATGTATTTAGGTTTTTTGAACACATACAGCAACATTTATAAGGAAATTATGGGTAAGATTAGAACGTAAATAATAGAAATAAAGTGACTCACTTTTACCAAATAACTAAAATTTATCATATTTTATAAATATTTTGCTTTATTTATTTTATGGCACATGCAGAAAATACATAATAGAACATGTAATAAGAAAATGTTGAAGAAATAAACCAAAAATGGGTTTGATTGGTTATGATATTTAGAAAAATGTAGTGAATCTCCCTTTTAGTTGTGAATATTGATTTTGGTATGAATTTGATGGTATTGGAATTTTTCCACCCAATGCTTCTGCATTGATTATATCTAATATTTATATGTTATCAATCATGTTGCAATGATTGAAATTTATTTAATTTCGTATATTTCAATACTTCAAGTGATTGAATTTTTATGTTTTCAGTCATAATGCCATGTTCCTACTAGCATATTAATCACTTGAGGACAGAGGCATTGTGTATCTTGTTTAGTGCTTTTTTCCCAGCTCTTAGAGCAGGACCTGTGTATAGTAGAAGCTCAATAAATATTTGTTGAACGAAAGACTATTTGAGACCTTTATCTCTTGTGGAATGATCTGTGAAATGATTCCTTTTCTGGAGACATCAATGCCAATAGAGTTAAGACCAAATGTTAGATCATTTGATCATTAGAGTCATTTGACCTAATAGATTTTTAAACCAAGACCAAATGAGATTTCTGAAATTAGAGTCTTAACAATATCAACATTGTCATCATCATCATGAACAATTACTATGAGAAGCATTTATAGAGTTTAATATACATTCCACTCATTTTGTTAGCCATTTGCAAAGACCATCGCATTCTAGCCTTGCAAAAAAATATTATATTTATTTTATATAAGGGAAAATTGTAACTCTGACCTTACCCAAAGTCACTTGGTAGGCAAACATAAAAGGAAGCAATCACATCCAGGTCTGTTTCCGTCTAAAGTTTTGCTCTTTCTTTTCTACCATACTCTTTCAATTTTGATAGATTTGTCATCAACAACATTTACCTTATTGCCGTACATATATTGATGGATGATTATGCAACCTAACATTGCTGAAGAGCTTTATTTTAACTTTATTTTTTTAATTTCAATGTAAAATTTTTCAAACATAGAAAAAATATAACAAAGTCAACATTAAGCTTCAACACCAATCAACATTTTTTATGACGGTTTCGTTTATTCTCCCGTTTTTCTTTTATATTTGTCTGTTGGTGTGTTTTAAAACAAATCCCAGACATTATGTCATTTCCTCTCTAAATGTTTCAGATAACATCTAAAAATGTTAAAGTTCTTGACAACTCCAATTGACTTTGCTTTGTGGATCGTAATATTATTTTATTATTTTTTATTGAGATACAATTGACATATAACATTATATTAGTTTCAAGTGTACAACATAATGATTAGATATTCGTATATATTGCGAAATGAGCACCACAGTAACTCTAGTTAACGCTCATTAGGACACACAGTTACAAAATTTTTTCTTCTTCTGTTGAGGACTTTTAAGATCTACTCTCTCAGCAGCTTTTAAATATACAATACAGTATTATTAACTATAGTCACCATGCTGTACATTACACCTCAGGACTTATTTATTTTATATATAGCTGGAAGTTTGTACCTTTTGACTCCCTTCACCCATTTCGCCCACCCCCACCCCCCAAATTGATTATTATTATTATTCAGTGACAAAGGTCCAAACATTAATTTCTTTTCACTTACTTTTCTCACATAAGAAACTATCATGATTCTCTTATTTTATTTATATTTGTTCTTAATCACATTCGTGTTGGGAATGTGGGGGAACAGAATTTGCTACCCCAAAGTGTGTCTCTTTGGCTTGATTATTTTTAAGAACAAAAGACTCGGAAAGAAATTTGACCTTCCCCCTAACTGCTAAAAGAATTTAAGATGGAAGGTCTGGTCTGGGAAGGAACTAATACCATAAGGAACTATAGTATAGTATGAACTAGGTGTGATGGACAGGGAGGAACCTAGCAAGGTGCGTTGAATCAAAGTCCTCTCCATGTTCCGTTGTCTCTGCAAGGTATGGCAAACATTTGTTTACCAAACTTTTGCTTTTTCATCTCATATGGATTGCCTTCCTCCCCTTTGATGTCCCAAACCACTACCCCCAACATCCTCCATTGTCTTTAACTAAAGATGGTATTTAAGGTGGTGGCTTCAGCCATTTTGGTGAGTTACTCAGTTTTCCTGGGTTTCTCCTATGTATACATGTTACTAAACTTTGTTTGATTTTCCACTGTTATTCTGTCTTTTGTCGATTTAATTCTTTAACTCTTAGATCAGCCAGAAGAAGCTAGAGGGTAGAGGAATAGTTCTTCCTTCTCTACAGGATAATTATTAAAATATTTAAATTATCGGAATTTACTGATATGTTATTAATAGTGGATAAATCATCTAAAATTAGAGAGAAAAATACAAGTATCAAAAGTCAATACAGAGCCAGCCCTGATAGCCTAGTGGTTAAAGTTCTGTGCTCTCTGCCTCAACGGCCCAGATTCGTGTCCCAGGTGCAGAACCACACCACCCGTCTGTCAGTTGCCATGGTGTGGGAGTGGCTCACACAGAAGAATGAAAAGAACCTACAAATAGAATATACAACTATGTACTGGGGCTTTCAGGAGTTAAAAAAAAAGAAAGACTGGCAACAGATGTTAGCTCAGGGTGAATCTTTCCCTGAAAAAATAAAAGTCAACACAAAATACAGAGAAAGAATTGTAACAGTGCATGCGAGTTTTATTTTCATTTATTTTTCTCTGATGAACTTCATGCTAACAGAATAATTATAAATTATTCAGCTAAGTGGTCTTCCTGCACTAGAAATATGCATTTACAGAGAGAGGAACATAGAGGAAATCTCCCTTCCCATTTGCCATTCTCTCCTTCTTTGTCACTTCCCAGATTCTCTACTATGAAGAATTCATTCTATAACCCTAGTCCTTGTAATTCATTGCTTTGAAAGTTAAATAACACACAGAGGAACTCGATATTTTCAGAAAATGCAGGTCCTACATGCTCAGCAAAAATGCATAACATTTTGCAGAACCTGTGTCTTTAGCATTTTTTGTGATTACATGTCTGATGTATTCATTGAATATGCTTGTTATACATTAGGCTTTCTATCTTATCCCAAATCCTATTTACAGGAATAGATTTATGGCATTTAAAGTAGAAACTAGAGGGGCTGGCCCAGTGGCACAAGCAGTTAAGTGTGCGCGACCCACTTCGGTGGCCTGGGGTTTGCAGGTTTGGATCCCGGGCTCACACCAACGCACCGCTTGTCAAGCCATGCTGTGCCGGCGTCCCATATAAAGTAGAGGAAGATGGGCGTGGATGTTAGCCCAGGGCCAATCTTCCTCAAGAAAAAAGGGGAGAATTGGCACCGGATGTTAGCTCAGGGCTAGTCTTCCTCACGAAAAAAAAGTAGAAACTAGAAATTTAGCCCAACATATTTTACCACGTTATTTACTCTGATACATTGTCATATCATATTAATCAGAATAAATATCCCAAGATAGATTCTGCTTAAGAAATTCATTTTGATTCTTGGTACACATACACACATTCACGCACGCAAACACACACACACAGAGGGAAAGAGAGATTTCAAATGCTATGTCTATTTGAAATCATTTACATAAATAGTTAAAACTGCATACTCTTCTATTCTCATTTGCATGTATTCTTATATTTAACCAAATTTTAGAGCCATTTGGGATCATTTGAAACCATTAGCTCTGACCAGAATTAAGCAGAATAAGCAAAACAGGCAAAATTAAAATACATTCACTGACTTTTCCATCTTCTAAAATCAAGAAAATAACGTTCTCCAAGCTTGGACACTTTATCCTTATCTTCTAATACTTTTGTGACTGCTTATTCTTCTAAACTCAAGTCTGTGGTAACTTTACACTCATTTCTCTCTCGTATCCAGGTCATTTGAGGGGGGAATGTGAAGAAGGTGAAGGAAAGAATTTCATTTTCTTGAAGAACTGTGTTGGGTCGTCACTCTACATACGATGCCTCATTTCACCATTAGAAAGTCTGTCGACACTGAACTTGTTTTTGAAAGATACAATTAATGTTGCATTTGGACCAGGTGGTATATTGGGGAAGGAAAGAGACTACGAAGGAGACAAAGAGGGAATATGCCATCAAGAACTTGAAAGAATCTCTAACCTTTTCTGATATAATTTTGTCCTTATTCCCCTTGCCCATTTCTTTCATACTCTAATGAAATTACTCTCTGCCTTGAAACCTTCCCCCTTCCATTCCATTTTCCATGCATGTAATGAACACACCTTTCAAATCTCTAGATCTATATCATTGCTTTCTTAAAAAAATGTAACCATTCCTTTCCACCACATGGACAAGATAAAATGTGTTAACATGATCCTCCATTATATGTGGCACTTGTCAATCTGCCACTTTTTCTTCACTTATTCATTTACTCAATAAATAAATCTTTTAAATGTCTGCACTGAGAGAAAATTTAGCATGGTGATTTAGGACATAGGGTCGGGAAACAGACCACCTAAATTTTAAAGTTAATCAGACCTAATAGGTGTATGAACTTGGGCAAATGACCTAAACCTTCCAAACCCCAGTTTTTACATTTATAAAATGAAATGGGAATAGACACTACTATATGTAACTACGTGGGGACTAAATAAGACTATCAATGCAATATATGTAGAACAATGCCTAGTACTTTGTGAGCACCAAATAAATGCAAGTCATTTTGCTGGTAATGGGCCTGGTTTCTAATGTATCACTGTGTATAACAGACTGAACAGAGGAAAAAATGGATGGCAAGAGTAGAGATGAGTTAGGTCCCTATTGTGATAGATCTAGCAATGGATGATGTTAGTTTGGAGCTGAGTGGTAGAGTGGAAATAGAGAAAAATGAACATATTCAAGAAAAATTTGAATTTAACATATGTAAGATTTAGTGATAGATTAGTTTTGTGGAATTAGGGAAGGGAGATGTCAAGGATCATTTCCAATGTTTTAAAATTTATTTTTATTGAGGTATAATTGACATAACATTATTAGTTTCAAGTATACAACGTAATGATTCAATATTGCAAAATGATCACCACAATAAGCCCAGTTAACGTCCATCACCATACATAGTTACAAAATTTCTTTTCTCGTGATAACTTTCAAGATCCACTCTCCTAGCTACTTTCAAATACGCAATACAGTATTATTAACTATAGTCACCACCCTGTACAATACATCCCCATGGCTTATTCATTTTATAACTGGAAATTGTACATTTGGACCCCCTTCACTCATTTAGCCCACCTCCTACCCCCTATCTCAGGCAACCATCAGTCTATCCCAATTTTTTATTTCTGTGATAGGATGAGGGAGGAGAAGGTTTGAAGGGGGCCAGGGCAAAGACCAAGAAGTAGAGTAGAAGATCCTGGAGTTGGTTTAGTACAGGTTGAATTTGATAAGCCTTTGAGTCATCAGAGGATAAATGTCAGGTAGGCAACTGGATATACATTGAAAGTGTAACAGGAAAAAACATCAGCAGTGGAGCTTCATCTCTCATTAATCAGGACCTGCAACTTATACTCCAACAACACTGGTCTTTAAAATGTCCCTTAAGTTTTTTACATCTATGTCTTTTATCATGTTTTTCCCTCTTTCTGGAATGTTCTTACCCAATCTTCTTCATCTGAATGCCAGATTCACATCTTTAAAGTTCAGTTGAGATGAAATCCTCTCCAATAAGCTGTCATAAGCAATTAGTCAACAAACTTGTTTTTATTCCTCCTAATTCACAGCTTCCCTTGAGGTTAGATGCGGCCATGTGACTAAGCTGTGGTCACTAGACTATGTCCCACTTCCAGGCCTAGCCTATAAAAAAAAAAAAAAAGACCTACAGGCCTTCTTGTCCCCTGTTTCCTGCCTGATGCACAGGATCCAGCAGTGGACTCTGAGGCCCTAGGAGATGCCAGAGCCATAGGATGGGAGCATTTAAAACACCAAGTGAGAGGGGCCCCACCAAGTATATCAAATATATAGAAATACACGAGCTAGAGAAAGTCCTACTGTGTTAAACCACAATAGTTTAGAATTATTATGGTAATTAGCCCACCCTTATGTCTTCCTAATTTTCCATGACCATATTGTGGCCCCCTATGTTCACAAAGCCCCATGGCACATTTGTATTATTATACATTCCATATAGGGTTCCACATTGACTTATATGCCTGTGTCTCAGAAACTAGAAGTTTTATGAGGGGAAAGTCCATGTCTTTCTCTTCTTTTTATCCCTAGAGCCTAACATCTTTCCTGAAATAGTTGGCTTGTGGTGAACATTTTTAGAATGAGAAAATGAATGAATTATTCATTTCATTTCGTTCATCCAAAATTTTCATGATGTTTCCCCCAAGACCAAGTTGGTGCCATAACACAAATTAACACCTATGCATTACTAGGGTTTCAATTCCTTAATCATATATTAATTTCTTATTTGTATTTGTCTTCCTTGATTCTGTCTCCTAATATCCAACTCCTCTTGAGTTGTTGGAAAAAAAATTTGAATTCTCTCCCAGTATATATTATTAAATGGATTTTGATATGTTAAAATTTTCTAAGACCATAACTCTTCCTTATGAAATATCTGCATTTCGTTGTTGTCTTTTTTTCTTTCCACATTAACATTCTTGCTTTGTTTCTATTTCAGCCAAAATAATGAGCTTTTGATTCTATCCTTTGGATAAAATTTATCCTCTGCTTTTAGATTTCTAAAAACATTCCAATCAATTTTAAAAAATGAACAACAAATACTTCCGTCATAAGTGCCGGAAACAAAAATTACGCTCTATTTTTCCTTAGCCCTAATGCCTTGCTGTTTTCTAAATTCAGCTTGGCATCTTAAAGTGCCATGAAATAATTAGAGAGATCACAGAAGGCTACTCCTCTCCTTGGCTAGGGAATAAAACCTGTCAGATCACCATATGCTACCCCTACACGTCAATGCAACCTTCTGAAAACTCATAAATTTCCCACTTCAGCGTTTCTAAGCAACCACTTTAATATTTTCAGCCACGAATTGGATGAAAGCCTCAGTAACAGCACACAAAGGAGAATTCACGGAAAGAACCCTAGGAAATGCCATGTGCACGCTCAGACAAAGGGGAAGGGAAAGTGCCTCCTCAAAGGATGTCTACGTGTTGCAGGTGCGTTCTAGGCATCACAATTAACGAGCGTTTTACTGTAACAGCAAATGCTGTAAACATCAATAGTTTTAAAGGAAGCTTAACGCTTAACGCTGAGTTTTTCTCATGTCCTCTTGGCATATTTATCGTTTTAGTACATTTAAGAGTATGAGTGACTTAAACATTTGTGTATAAAAGAATAACGTGGCCCCTAGAAGTAATATTTTTCAGAGATTCAATTTTTATAAGCATTTAAGTTTTGTTTATTTGTTTACTCATGGTGTCAGTATGGTGTAAAAATGTTTGAATTTCATGAAGCAGAAATTTACAATATAATAAGAAAGAACAGACATAGAATATCCAACTTGCAATTTTGTCACAAAGATTTATCAAACATAGAGTCATGCATTTCTCTGAAAGATGTTCAGTAAACCAAGGAAAATTTTGACATGAAGAAACACTGATCAAGGATTGGTGTTTGGGAATCAGAGATGCAGGCAAAGAACATGACATCTAGAATTAGAATCATCTAGATCTGAATTCTAATCCACCACCTACACGCTGTGCAACCCTAGTCTAGGTATTTAAACTCTCTCAGCTCTAAAATGAAGATTATGATACCTATATGGATTGTTGTAATGATTAAATAAAAATAAACATGAAGTCCTGAGCTACTATTAATTAATAGCTATCATTAGTATTTATATATGATTGACCTGTATCATCCCTCCTAATTATCTAACTGTTCTGTGGAGAAAACTGTGTGAAAATATTTTATTCCTCCAGGAAATGAACTCTCTGCCTTTCTGAAAAGGCCACTGTGAAATTCATCAAGCAGCCACAGAGCTTGTCAGGGCGTGTGCTAACCACTTCTTATCCCAGCCCCCTCAGATGGCTGTTTACTTTCTGCTGTCATTTATTGTACTCTAATATATCAAAGGTCTTTGGCCCATCTATTTCCTTTTTCTTTCCCAGACTATCTGGCCACAGCAGTAATCAAACCTAGCCAGTGAGTGAGTAATGAACAGAAATGTCACATATGCAGCAGGACTCTATACACAAGCAATCTCCTTATTCTCTGTCAAAATCCTGCGCCACTGTGGACTGCATGTGTTCCCAGAGGGACAGAGCAATGCCTCTGGTCCTAAGTGCTGTGCCTCTGGCTCCTGTATCATGCCTGCAATTGTTTTATTAGAAGTGTCCTCCAATTGATGTTCGCCTTACTCTATTTATTATCACCCAGAAGCCAAGAGTTTATCCATTCAAGAATGAGGGAATACTTTTATGGGTCTCTAATACAGTTTATATCTAGTTTGTAGCTTTTCTCTGAAAATTTCATAACTCAACTGAATATAGTCTGTGACTAACACCTATGACTTGCATAATGCTTTTGACTTTTCAATATGTTTTCACGTGAATTTCATTTGATCCTCAGAACCATCCTGCAAATTAGACTGGACAGGTACTATAATACGACCAGAGAATGTGATTGAAACTTAAATTGACTTACTCAAGGCCACAAAGTGAGTTAAAGTCTGACTTGGGTCTCCTCTGCCAGTGACTGTCTTTTCTAACACATTATTATTATAAATTTTCTTAATAAAATAGTATCTGATCAATAATGGACCGAGATATTTCATAACGTGCCTCGAACATTTGGTATGTTGTGAGTTTTGTTGTATAGATAGTTTCTAATAATTTGACTTTCTTTGTAATCTCAAATTGTATGTAAAGGTGGTAACAAATGGGTTGCAGCAGACAAATGTTAATTTTGATTGTTGTTATGAGAACTATATATCGTTGAAAACAATTGTAATGAATCACATAACCTTACGTCATGTGATATTGTGATTTTTTAATAGAGATATGTATTTAGTCTTCATCCCCATTTCTGGTACAGAGCTCCTAAAACCCTCGGAATTTCCTAAGTGATAAAAGCAATAAAAGTGTCTTGATATTTATAATAAGCCCCTTTCAACCACACCTGAGTTTGGTCTGTCAAATGTTAATGAGGTGACTTTTGGACTGCACCTAAAGATGGAGGCTGGTTGCTAGGGGAACCAACCATGTGATTAGAGGGTTGGAACTGTCAGTCCCACCCCCAGACTTCCGGAGAGGGGAGAGGGGCTGGAGATTGAGTTCAATCACTAATGGCCAGTGATTTAATCAACCATGCCTATGTAATAAAGCCTCCATAAAAACCAAAAGGAGGGGGTTCCGAGAGCTTCCAGGTTGGTGACCACGTGACTGTTTGGCAAGAGTGAAGAGTGTGGAAGCTCCACGTCCTTTCCCCATACCGTGGTCTATGCACCTCTGCCATCTGGTTGTTATAAACTAATAGTCTAATAAGTAAATGTTTCTCTGAGTTCTGTGAGCATTCTAGTGAAGTAATCAAACCCAAGGAGCGGTCACTGGAACCTCCGATCTATAGCCAGTCCGTCAGAAGCACAGGTGACAACCTGGACTTGCAGTTGGCATCTGAAAGGGGCGGGGTGCAGTCTTGTATCACTGAACCCTTAACCTGTGGGATCTGACACCATCTCCAGGTAGATAGTGTCAGAATTGAGTTGAAGTATATGACACCCAGCTGGTGTCCAAGAATTGCTTAGTGGTGTGGAAACCCTCCACACACATTGTAATTGGAGTCAGAATTTTGCATCTACACATTTTAATAGCTGTAAAAAAAAAACAAAAAAAATCTTTCACAATCATTATTGTTTCATTTGGAAAATCATCATAATATTATGAGGAAGGGAAAGCAAGTATTGTTCCCATGATGTGTGTTCAGTAAATCTATGTTGAATGAATGATTGTGAATGAGTGAACTCTTACCCCATGTTTGATGAGGGGGCTGACTGTTATGTAATGGACCTATTTCATCTTGAGACCAATTTTTTTGACTTGGTGTGAAAGATTCTTTTTACTACCCCATGCTTAAACACAGTCAAAATCTAACTCAGGCATTTAACACTGATTTTATTTTAATGACACTGTGCAAGGCTTTGCACAGAGAGAAAGATGTAGGTCTGGTTTTTGTCACCTAAGAACTTATATTCTAACTAGAGTGCATTGAGGCAGGCATATGAGTGCAAAAAACACAGAGGCATAAAAAATATTTAAAACAATGAATTTTTGAGATATATGGATGCCCAGTGGTTCTCTTTAGGGCTAGAAGTAAATATTTTCATATGGAATTCTGAAAAGTTAGAAGACTGATTGTCTATGAATATCCATCAATAGTTAACACAGAAAAGAAGTTGTGGGAAAACTATGGTCTGACCTGGCAGAGGGCAGCTGGCAGATCTCTATGTAATTTGGGAAGAGTTTGAAAGAGGTAAAAACTTGGAGCTACTCAAATAAAACTAGAGAAGTTAGAAGGGAAAAAGTGGAAGAAGCCAGAGTAGGAATAAACTGCTGTGATACTTCTAAAAGAATGGGGTAAGGAGCTTGGTTGACCTTCTCCCCAGAAAAATATCAATTCCACTGGTGAAAATTATAAAAAACAATCACTTAAAGTCTCTGGAAATTGTCACAAGAGTATATAGAAAATGCATAAAAATTCATTCAACAAAAGCTACTCAATATTGGTAAGAACACTGAGAGTCTGTGGAATTTGAGCCAACCTCATTTCATTACCTACCTCCACTCTCCAGCTCCACATTATAAAAGCTCTACCCTAGGGATGGGCAGCCAAGAAGACAGGGCTCCCTCTCCCCCAGATCCTAGGGTCTATGATATCATCCCAGGAGCGGCAACTGCTGGCATTTCTCATCCCTCCCTCAACTCCTCCCTCCCCCAGCCCCCACAGAACCTCTATTCCAAGCAGGTGTGGTAAAGGAGACCCTGGTCCCTCTTCCCCCATCTCATCCCCACTCTGCCCCAGGCGGAGGAGGTGGTGGATACTGGGGCCCATCACCTCTGCCCCAGCACCTGTTAGAGTGGAGATTCAATGCCCAGAAAGGCAAGCCAGGAAGACCAAGAGCTACCACACACACACACTCCGGTGCCTATAGTGGATTACAGATGTCACTTTGGGAAAAGCAGATTTCTGCCCCCAGCTCCGGTATGGTAGCACAGGAATTCTGTCCAGGGAGAAAGGCAGGTCATAAGGGTGAAGAGGTTCTCAGCCCTGCCTGAGGAGAATAACGTTATTTGTAACAGGAAATAGAGAACTCTAAGTGTCAGAAAGACTTTCTGCGTGCACCAGGCTGCACCCACTCAGGGGCAAACACAGCAGGATGTGGGGCAAGCTTGACAGCATTCCCAAATGATACACAGACCCATCAACACAGGGCGAAAGTCTGAATGGCAACAGAGGCTGACAAGTTTGAATTTTACTGGAACCCTCTCATCCTGGAAAACCGTCATGGTTAAAGAAATCCCCCACTCCTTGTGTTCTGGAAATAAGTTACTGCAAAGGAACACCCTTTCCCATATGACTTAGATAAGACTCACATATGTCCCCCTCATTGACCTATGACAAGACCAGACACAGACATTCCAAATTCCCATTCTTTGCCTCTTAAATATTTGCTGAACTGCTTGTCCCCACTGATCAATCTGAACAAAGTACTTGTTAACCAAACTTTGGTTAAGTTTCTCTCCTTCCTGCAGACCCCTGAACTTTGACCTACCCTCATTCTGAGCCAGCATACAACTTCTCCTAAACAGCCCCTCCTGAAAATAGGCTGACATCAAGATAAAATATTCGTTGATCCGCTATCCCATCACTCCACCCTTTCATTCCCCTTACCCACATCAAGTTCTTTCTAGCCTTGTTTACTCCTCCCTGTAAAAGAAAAACTCCTTTTGCCTAATGCTTGTTGCTAAAGTTGTTGCATCCTCCCTGTTACAATAGTCCCTTTCCTCCACTTTGCAATAATCTCTTCAATAAAGTCTCTCCTTACCTAAATCTGGATACCTTTATGGTGGTGCTTAAACACAACTTCTGACTAAACACGGAGTGAACAATACTCTCATCCAGGGTTGACACCTAAGAAGCCAGGATTTAAAATAATATCACAGTCATCCTGGAAGTCTGGAAGATTGTGTGACGCCCAGGCTGTGCTTTCCTGTGAGAAATCAGAGACTAAAGCTCAGAGAAATCAGAGAATAGTACCAGGCTGAAGAGGGGACAGAAAAGACATAGAAACTCCCTGAACTGATATAGCAGCCTTCAAGCACACATGTATACCAACAGTAAAGGATAAAAATCTAACTAAATAAGGAAGCTTAAGCAAAACTTTAATCAGTTAATTGTTATGCCAAACCAGAGGGTTCTCCTAGGTAGCTCGGATAAGAGAAAAACAAAAAGCAAAAGAATAGTCTTAGCAGGGATGTCAGAGGTTGCACATGGCAAGGGAAAAAGACATTACAGAATTTAGGTCAAGTCACTCAGCATATAAACAAATGACCAAGCAAAAGCAATAACTCCTTGGGAAGGTCAGTATCCAGAATTACTGCAATATACTATCTGAAATGTCTAGTTTTCAATAAAATCTGACAAGATATGCAAGGAAACAGGAAAGTGTGACCCATACTCAGGGGAAAAAAAGCAGGCAATAGAAATTGCCTTTGAAGAAGTCCAGATGGTAGACTTAGCAGACAAAGATTTTAAATGACCTATTATAAATATATAGAGAGAGTTTAGGGAAACCATGCTTAAAGAATGAAAAAGATATATAATGATAATGTATCATCATATAGAGAATATCAATGAAGAGACAAAAATTATTTTAAAAAACAAAAAAATTCTGGAGTTGAAAAGTACAGTAACTGAAATGAAAACTATTAAAGGGGCTCAAAAGCAGATTTGAACTGGTGGAAGAAACAACAAACTTGAAGAGAGATCAATAGAGATTATACAATCTGAAGAACAGAGAGTAAAAACAATGAAGAAAAATTAACACAGCTTCAGAGACATGTGGGATACAATTAAATACACTAACATATATCTAATGGGAATACCAAAAAAAAAAAAAGAGGAGAGAAAGAAAGGGACAGAAATAAAATTTGAAGAAATAATGGCTGAAAACTTCCCTAATTTGATGGAAAACGTTGCTTTACACATTCAAAAAAACGAAATTAATTCCAACTGGATAAATTCAAAGAGATCCATGGTTGTAGTGTTGAAAGATAAAGAGAAAATCTGGAAAGCAACAAGAGGAAAATGACTCATCTCGTACAAAGGAATCCCAATAAGGTTAATATCTGGCTTCTCATCAGAAACAGTGGAGAACCGAAGGCAATAGGATCACATTTTCAAAGTGCAGGAAGTGTCAACCAAGAATCTTATATCCAGTAAAATTATCATTAAAAAATGAGGGTGAAATAAAGGTATTCCCAAGTAAACAAAAACTGAGAGAATCTGTTTCTAGGACATCTTCTTTACAAGAAATACTAAATGAAGTTCTTCAAGCTGAAAGAAATTGGCACAAGACAGTAATTTGAATCAACACACATTAAAAAAAATGTGTCAGTAAAGGTAATTATGTAGGTAATTACAAAAGACAATGTAATTGTATATTTCTTCACCTTTGTCCTTTAGACTAATTTAAGAAGTCTCATAAATCGATGCATATAAAATTGAATAGACTTTTAAACATGTCGTTCGAAGAATAACGTCCCCTTTCCCAAGATGTCCACATCATGATCCCTAAAACCTGTGAATATGTTACCTGACCTGGAGAAAGGGATTTTGCAAGTGTGATTAAGATGAAGGATTTGGAGACAGGAAGATTATCCTGGATTATCCAATGGGCCCAGCCTAATTATATGAGCCCTTAAAAGTAGAGACCCTTTCCCAGTTGAGGTCCATTAGAAGGAATGTGGAAAGAAAGTCTAAGGAATGCGATGTAAAAAAAAAAAAAAAATGCGAAAGTCTAAGAAGAAAATATTTACTTCTAGCCCTAAAGAGAACCACTGGGCATTCATATATCTCAAAAATTCATTGTTTTAAATATTTTTTATGCCTCTGTATGCTAAGGCTGCTTTCAAAGATGGAGGAAGGGAACCATGAGAAAATGTGGGCATTCTCTAGGATCTGGAAAAGGCAAGGCAACTTATTCTGACCTAAAGCCTACAGAAAGGAACACTGCCCTGCCTATGGCTTGATTTTAGATCAATGAGACATGTCTCAAACTTCTTACATAAAGAACTGTGAGATAAAAATTTATTTTGTTTTAAGCCACTAAGTTCATGGTAATAAGTTATGACAGCAACAGATAACCATTACAAGTGGTGAAATCTAGCTAGTAATTTTTAAACTACCCGAAAAGAAAAGACTCAGGTAGAACTCAGTTAGACTGAGTGAAACTAGACTCAGCTTCATTCATGTATTCTTTCAAACATCCAAAGAAAATTCATATAAGTCCTTCTCAAACTCTTCCAAAAAATCAAGTAAAGGCAACACTTCACAATTCATTCTATGAGCCAGTATTACCCTGATACCAAAATGAGACAAAAATATCACAAGAAAATGTAACTACAGACCAATATCTCTTATGAATACAGATGGAAAAGTCCTCAAGAAAATACTAGCAAACCAAATTCTGCAACATATAAAAATTATATTATACACTATGACCAAGTGCGACTTGTCAGGAATGCAAGGGTGGTTCAACATAAAATCATTCACATTAATAGGAAAAAGGGAAAAGCCACATGATCATGTCAATTGAAGTAGAAAGAACATTTGACAAAATCCAACACCTTTTCATGATACACACACTCAACAAACTAAGAATAGAAGAGAACTTCTTCAATCTAAAAAAGGGCATCTATATGAAACTCACAGTTAACATCATACTTAATGGTGAAAGTCTCAATACTTTTTCCCTAAGGTCAGGAACAAAACCAAGTTGTCTGCTCTTGCTACTTCTATTAAAAATTGTCCTGTAAGTTTTAGAAAGAGAAATTAAGCAAGAAAAATAAATAAAGCTCATCCATATTGGACTGGAAGAATTACAGCTACCTCTATTTTCAAATTATATATATATTCTAAAGAGTCCATTAAAAAACTACTAGAGAGGACGTCAGGAACATGGTGGAGTCAGCTGTTCCCTGTGTCTCTCCCCTTTGAACTACAACTAAAAGGACATTCATCAACCATTGGAGGATACCCACACAGCACACCAGGGTGCCTGAGAGACCCAAGCAGCTGTACATCTGAAGGTGGATGGACTATCCCCCCAGGAGGTGATGAAGATAGGTGAGCACCCTCTGGACTCCAGGCAGCCCAGTGCACGTGTGTGACTACTTTCCTGGCTGGAGCAATCATAGCACTGCTGTGGCCCCAAGGGTGGGAGCATGCCTCAGCATGACTGTGGAAACAGGTGATGGCAGCCCTGGGCCCCCCATGTGATCACTTCCTCATGTAGAGGGGGAGCCCTCAGGGCCATGCAGTCCACAGAGAGCAGCACAGGCTTGCACCCAGTGGGGAAGCCCCACCCACCAAGCACAAAGACCAGTGCTACCAGGAGCAGAGGGCGGCTGAGCTGCTACTGAGGAGAACAAGCTCCCAGTTGCCATGAACACCCCTAGTATTGCTGCAGTTCCAAAGGGGGGAAAAGTGTCTCAGCAGGATTGTGAGAACAAGTGGCAATGGCCCTGAGCCCAGTGTGATCACTCGTTCATCTAGTGAGAAAAACCACAACCCCACCATGGTCCCAGGGAGGGGCTTCGGCTCGGTCCCAGAGGGGAGGTCCCACCCACGAAGCACAATGGTTGGTGCCACCTAGGTGTAGAGGGTGGCTGAGATCCCAGTCCGGGTGAACAAACTCCCAGCTGCCGTGAACACCCATGGTACTGCTGCAGCCCCAAAGGGGGAAGCGTGTCTCGATGTGACTGTTGGAGCTGGCGGCAGTAGCCCTGAGCCCCCATGTGATCACTCTCTCATCTGGTGGAAGAATCTACAATCCCACCTGGTCCCAGGGAGTGGCCTTGGCTCAGTCGTGGAGGGGAAGTCTCGCCCACCAAGCACAATGGCTGGTGTGACCTAGGAGCAGAGGGCGAGGGAGGCTGAGATCCCAATCTGGGCAAACAAGCTCCCAGCTGCTGTGAACACCCACAGTACCGCTGTGGCCCTGAAGCAGGGAGCACAGCTCTGTGAGTCTATGGGAGCAAGCGGCAGAAGCCCTGAGCCCCCCATGTGACTACTTCTCCATTTGGTGGGAGATCCCACAGGGCCACTGTGATCCCAAGGAGTGACCCAGGCTCAGACAGCCACACCTGACAGGGATCGCAGCAGTGGGCTCAGACTACACAGCTCCTGCACCCCCTCAAGTGGCAGCAGGTGGAACCTGCATCCAGAAACTATCACTATGCATCAGCACAAATCCACTCCATCAAATGGTTTAAAGAAATATATCAATACTCCTGACCAGAAGGAAAAAGACAAACACCCAGAAATCCCACCCTGAGGGCATGGAAATCTATGATCTAAATGACAAAGAATTCAAGACAGCCATCCTAAGATAACTCAACGAGCTACAAGACAATTCTGAAAGACAGTTCAATGAAATCAGGAACCAAATTACTGAACAGAGGGAATTCTTCACAAAAGAGATTAAAACTATAGAGAAAAACCAAACAGAACTGTTAGAGATGAAAAACAAAATGGATGAGATAAAGAAAAGTCTGGAGTCCTTAAACAATGGGGCTGATAATATGGAGGACAGAATTAGCAATCTGGAGGCTAGGAAGACAGAAATGCTTCAGATGGAGGAGGAGAGAACATAGACTAAAAAGAAATGAAGACATTCTCCAAGAAATATTTGACTCAATTAGGAAATGCAACATAAGGATTATAGGTATTCGAGAGGGAGAAGAGAGGGAAAAAGGAGCAGAGAGCTTGTTCAAAGAAATAACAACTGAGAACTTCCCAAACCTGGAGACGGAGCTGGAATTACACGTAAAAGAAGCCAACAGGACTCCTAAGTACACCAATGTAAAAAGACCTTCTCCAAGACATATGTTAGTAAAGCTGGCAAAAGTCAACAATAAAGAAAAAATATTAAGGGCAGCAAGGCAGAAGAGAATAACCTATAAAGGAAGCCCTATGAGGCTTTCAGCAGATTTTTCAACAGAAAGCTTGCAGGCGAGGAGAAAGTGGAATGATATATTCAAAATTTTGAAAGACAAAAACTTTCAGCCAAGAATACTATATCCAGTGAAAATATCCTTCAGATATGATGGAGAAATAAAAACTTTGCCAGATAAACAAAAGCTGAGGGAGTTCATTGCCACAAGACCCGCCCCACCCCACAAGTTTGATCAAGAAAGCCCTCGTACCTGAAAAGAAAAGAAGAAAGGGTTTACAAAGCCTTGAGCAAGCAGATAAATAGGCAGACAAAATCCAAAATTGCAACTCTCTATCAGAACAGATTAGCAAACACTTAATTATAACTCTAAAGATAAAGGAAAACAAAACATCAAAAATAAATATTATCACTTCATTTTAACCACAAATTCACAACACATAATGGAATAAGTTGTGACAACAACAACTTAGAAAGGGAAGAGGAAAGGGACGAAACCTACTTAGACTAAGGAAACAAGAGGCTATCAGGGAATGGACTATCTCATCTACGAGATCTTTTACACAAACTGTATGGTAACCACTAAACAAAAAATCAGAACAAAGACACAAATGATAAATAAAGAGAAAACCATCATAGACAGCCACCAAACTCAATTAGCAGTCCAAAATTCATGGGATGAGAAACAAGGAAAATACATAACAACTGAAAAACAAGAGATAAAATGGCAGCATTAAGCCCTCATATATCAATAATCACTCTAAATGTAAATGGATTGAATTCCCCTATCAAAAGACACAGTGGCTGGATGGATTGAAAAACCAGACCCAACAATTTGCTGCCTCCAGGAAACACATCTCAGCTCTAAAGACAAATACAGGCTCAGAGTAAAGGAATGGAAGATGATACTCCAAGCTAATGGCAAACAAAAGAAAGCAGGTGTGGCCATACTTATAACAGACAAAGTAGACTTCAAGATAAAAAAGGTAATGAGAGACAAAGAAGGGAAGTATATAATGATAAAAGGAACACTCCACCAAGAAGACATAACACTTGTAAATATATATGTACCCAACACAGGAACACCAAAGTACACAAAGCAGCTATTAACAAACCTAAAAGTAAATATCAACAACAACACAATAATAGTAGCGGACCTTAACACCCACATACATCAATGTATAGATCATCCAGATGGAAAGTCAATAAGGAAATAGTGGACTTAAATGAAAAACTAAACCAGATGGACTCAACAGATATATATAGAGCACTCCATCCAAAAAGAACAGATTACATATTCTTCTCAAGCACATGGAACATTCTCAAGGATAGACCATATCTTGGGAAACAAGTCAAACCTCTATAAATTTAAGAAGATTGAAATCATAACAGGCATCTTTCCTGACCATAATGCTATGAAACTATAAATCAACTATAAGAAAAAAGCTGGGAAAGTGACAGAGATGTGGAGACTAAACAACATGCTACTGAACAACCAATGGATCATTGAAGAAATTAAAGGAGAAATCAAAGAATATCTGGTGACAAATGAAAATGAAAATACACCATACCAATTCATATGGAATGCAGCAAAAGTGGTCCTGAGAGGGAAATTCATAGCAATACAGGCCCACCTTAGCAAACAAGAAAAATCCCAAAAAAGCAATCCCCAACTACACCTAACAGAATTAGGAAAAGAAGAACAAACAAAGCCCATAGTCAGCAGAAGGAGGGAAATAATAAAAATTAGAGCAGAAATAAACAAAATTGAAACCAAAAAAAACAGGAGAAAGGATCAATGAAACTAAGAGCTGGTTCTTTGAGAAGATAAACAAAATTGACAAACCCTTAGCTAGACTCACCAAGAAAAAAAGAGAGAAGGCTCAAATAAATAAAATTAGAAATGAAAGAGAAGAAATCACAATCACCACAGAAATACAAAGGATTATAAGAGAATACTATGAAAAACTATAGAAAAACTATATTCCAACAAAGTGGACAATCTAGAAGAAATGGATAAATTCTTAGACTCATATAGCCTCCCAAAACTGAATCAAGAAGAGATAGAGAACCTGAATAGACCAATCGCAAGTAAAGAGATTGAAACAGTGATCAAAAATCTCCCAAAAAATAAAAGTCCAGGACCAGATGGCTTCTTTGGAGAATTTTACCAAGTATTCAAAGAAGATTTAATACCTATCCTTCTCAAACTATTCCAAAAAATAGAGGAAGATGGAACATTTCCTAACACATTCTACAAGGCCAACATCACCCTGATACCAAAGCCAGACAAGGACAATACACAGAAGGCAAATTACAGGCCAATACCACTGATGAACATAGATGCAAAAATACTCCACAAAATATTGGCAAACCGAATACAGCAATACATTAGAAAGATCATACACCACGATCAAGTGGGATTTGTACCAGGGACACAGGGATGGTTCAACATCTGCAAATCAATCAATGTGATATACCACATTAACAAAATGAGGAATAAAAACCACATGATCATCTCAATAGATGCAAAAAAAGCATTTGAAAAGATCCAACATCCATTTACGATACAAACTCTCAACAAAATGGGTATAGAAAGTACCTCAACATGATAAAGGCCATATGTGACAAACCCACAGCCAACATCATACACAATGGGGAAAAACTGAAAGCCATCCCTCTGAGAACAGGAAAAAGATAAGAGTGCCCACTCTCGCCACTGTTATTCAACATAGTGTTGGAAGTTCTGGCCAGAGCAATTAGGCAAGAAAAAGGAATAAAAGGAATCCAAATAGGCGATGAAGAAGTGAAACTCTCACTGTTTGCAGATGACATGATTTTATATAGAGAAAACCCTAAAGAATCCATTAGAAAACTATTAGAAATAATCAACAACTACAGCAAAGTCGCAGGGTACAAAATCAACTTACAAAAATCAGTTGCATTTCTATACTCTAATGATGAACTAACAGAAAGAGAACTCAAGAATACAATCCCATTTACAATCACAACAAAAAGGATAAAATATCTAGGAATAAATTTAACCAAGGAGGTGAAAGACCTATACAATGAAAACTTTATAGTTTTATAAATAATTTTATAAAACTATTATATAAAATTATAAAATAGTTTTATAAATAATGTCTATAAAACTTTATAGTCATTATTGAAAGAAATCAATGGTGACATAAAGAAATGGAAAGATATTCCATGCACATGGATTGGAAGAATAAACATAGTTAAAATGTCCATACTACCTAAAGCAATCTACAGATTCAATGCAATCCTAATCAGAATCTCAATGACATTCTTCATAGAAATAGTACAAAGAATCCTAAAATTCGTATGGGGCAAGAAAAGACCCCGAATAGCTAAAGCAAATCTGAGAAAAAAGAACAAAGCTGGAGGCATCACAATCCCTGACTTCAAAACATACTACAAAGTGATAGTAATCAAAACAGCATGGTACTGGTACAAAAACAGACACACATATCAATGGAACAGAATTGAAACCCCAGAAATAAAATTCACATCTATGGCAGCTAATCTTTGACAAAATAGCAAAGAACGTACAATGGAGAAAAGAAATTCTCTTCAATAAATGATGCTGGGAAAACTGGACAGTCACTTGCAAAAGAATGAAAGTAGACCGTCTGCTTTCGCCATACACAAAAATTAACTCAAAATGGATCAAAGACCTGAAAGTGAGACCTGAAACTATAAAACTCTTGGAAGAAACTGTAGGCAGTACACTATTCATCATTGGTCATAAAGGGATCTTCTTGAATTCCGCGTCTACTCGGACAAGGGAAACAAAAGAAAAAATAAAACAAGTGGGACTTCATCAGACTAAAGAGCTTCTGCAAGGCAAACAAAACCAGAATCAAAATGAAAAGACAACATACCAACTGGGAGAAAATATTTGCAAACCATATATCCGATAAGGGGTTAATCTCCATAATATGTAAAGAACTCACACATCTGAACAACAAAAAAACAAATAACCTGATCAAAAAATAGGCAGAGGATATGAACAGACATTTTTCCAAGGAAGATATACAGATGGCCAATAGGCATATGAAAAGATGTTCAACATCACTAATCATCAGGAAAATGCAAACTACACTAAGACATCACCTTACACCCATGAGAATGGCTATAATCATCAAGACAAAAAATAACAAATGTTGGAGAGCATGTGGAAAAAAGGGAACCCTCATTCACTGCTGGTGGGAATGCAAAGTGGTGCGGCCTCTATGGAAAACAGTATGGAGATTCATCAAAAAATTAAAAAGAGAAATACCTTATGATCCAGCTATCCCACGTCTGAGTATTTATCCAAAAAACTTGAAATCAACAATCCAAAAAGACTTATGCACCCCTATGTTCATTGCAGCATTATAGCCAAGACATGGATGCACCCCAAGTGTCCCTTGAGTAATGACTGAATAAAGAAGATGTGGTATATATATATACCATGGAATACTACTCAGCCATAAAAAAAGACAAAATCATCCCATTTGCAACAACATGGATGGACCTAGAGGGTATTATGTTAAGTGAAATAAGCCAGAAAGAGAAAGACAAACACTGTATGACCTGTCACATATGTGGAATATGATAACACACAGACAGAGAGAACAGTTTGGTGGTTACCAGGGGAAAAGGAGTTGGCGGGTGGGCACAAAGGGTGAAGGGGTGCCTTTATATGGTGACTGACAAATAATAATGTGCAACTGGAATCTCACAATGTTATAAACTATTATGACATCAACAAAAAATTAAAAAAAAAATAAAGTAGGCTTTAAAAAAAAAGTCACAACAACAAAAAAACTACTAGAACTATTGAACAAATTCATCAAGATTGCAGGATACAAGATCAATATACAAAATTTAATTGTATTTCTCTACACTAACAAAGAGCATTCCTAAAATAAAATTTAAGTAAACAATTCATTTAAAATAGCAACAAAAAAGAATAAAATATTTAGGTATAAATCTAACAAAATAAGTACAAAACCTGTATACTGAAAACTACAAAACATTGGTGAGAAAAATTAAGAATATCTAAATAAATGGAAAGACATCCCATGTTTATGGATGAGAAAACTTGTTATTGTTATGATGGCCATACTCCCCAAATTAATCTACTGATTCAAAGCAATCCCTATTAAAATCCCAGCTGATGTCTTTGCAAATTTATTTGGAAAAGAAAAGGACCCAGTACAGACAAAACAATACAGAAAAATAATCATAAAGTTGAAAGACTTAGACTTTCCAATATCAGAACTTATGGCAAAGCTACATTAATCAATACAGTGTGGTCTGGGCATAAAGACGGATGTATAGATCTGGAATAGAATTGAGTCCAGAAATAAACCCTTGAATTTATCATCAATTAATTTTTGAAACGGGTATGAAGACAATTCAATGGGGAAAGAATAGTCTTTTCAACAAATGGTACTGGAACAACATGATAGTCACATGCAAAAGAGTGAAATTGAACCTATTAAAATTAATAAAGGGAAACTTCATTTAAAATGGAATCAGGAAGCCCTGTAGGGGGAGTTCTCACACACACACCTTCCATTGCAGCTTACTTTACAATTTGGGGCAGGAAGTGCAACCACTTTACTACTCCAGAAGGAAGAGGGAAGATTTTCTCCCTGCCCAGGAACAGCCCAGCCAATGAGAAGCCATCACCACCCTGAACTCTTACCTTCCTTCAATGAACTTTCATTTAGAACAGCCCCTCCCACCTCCCACCTTTAATCTATAAAGGCAAGCTCTCCTGCTTTGTTCTCTGGACTTGCTTATGGTTCACCATAGTTTGCATTTCCTGAACTGCAATTCCTCTGCTATTCCTGAATAAACTCTTTTTGCTGGTAAAATAACTTGCTAACTTATTTTAAAGTTGACAGACCTCTACCTCACACCATATACAAAGTTACTCCAACTGGATCATAGACCTCAATGCAAAAGAAAGCAAAATCTAAAAACTCTCAGAAGAAGACACTAGAGTAAATCTTCATGAGCTTGGGTCAAGCAAGCTTTCTTAGATATAACACCTGAAGCACAGATGGCAAAAATAGATAAATAAAACCACATCAAAATTAAAATCTAAACTTCTTTGCTGCAAATGATACCATCAAGAAATAAAAAGATATCCCACAGAATGGGAGAAAATATTTGCAAATCATATATCTGATAAGAGACTTACATATAGAATATATAAAGTTTATACAATTCAATAATAAAAAGACAAATAATACAATTAAAAATGGGTAAAGAATTTGAATAGACATCTAAAAAAGTATACAAATGGCTAACACACATATGAAAAGATCATAAATGTTATTAATGGTCAGAGAAATACAAATCAAAACCACAATGAGATATTACTTCATGCTGACTAGGATGGATGTAATATAAAAGACTGACAATAACAAATGTTGATGAGGAAGTGGAGAAATTGAAACCCTCATGCATTGTTGGGTGAGAATGTAAAATGGTACCCCTACTGCGGAAAACAGTTGGTGGTTTCTTAAAAAGTTAACCATAGAGTTACCAAATGACCCAGCTATTCCACTCCTAGATGTATACCCAAGAGAAATGAAGACATATGTCCACCCAAAAACCTGTTCATGAATTTTCACAATAGCGTTATTCATAACAGCCAAAGTCTGAAAACAACCCAAATGTCCATCATGATGAATAGATTAAAAAAAGATGTTATATACACGTAATGGAATATTATTCAATGATAAGAAGCAATGAAAGACTGACACATGTTACAACATGGATGAACCTTGAAAACATTAGGCTAAGTGAAAGAAGTCAATCACAAAAGACCAAACATTGTATGACTCCACATATATGAAATGTTCAGAATATGCAAATCTGAGGAGACAAAAGAGTAGTGGTTGCTTAGGGTTTGAGGTATGGGCAGCATAAAAAATTAATTACTAAGGGAGTTTCTTTTAGGGGAGACAAAAATATTTTAAAATTAGTTGTGGTTTAGTCAGAATCCTGTGATTAAAAAACAGTGAGGGGGCCGGCCTGGTGGTGTCGTGGTTAAGTTCGCGCACTCCGCTGTGACGGCCTGGGGTGTGCGGGTTCAGATCCCGGGCATGCACTTACACACTGCTCAGCAAGCCATGCTGCAGCGGCGTCCCACATACAAAATAGAGGAAGATGGGCACAGATGCTAGCTCAGGACAAATCTTCCTCAATAAAAAGAGGAAGATTGGCAACAGATGTTAGCTCAGGGCTAATCTTCCTCACCAAAAAGAAAAGAAAAAAAAACACATTTAATTACACACTTTACACGGGTGAATTGGATAGTATACAAATTACATCTCAAAGCTATTTTTAAACGGAATAAGCTGCTGCTTCCAGAACTGGTTAAGGATCTTTGAGTAAAAGAGAGAGAGATCAACTCTGTCTAAACTAAGCAAAAAAAAATGTTGGAAAAAATTGGGGCATTTTACTGAAACGAAGAATAGAATGCATAACCAAGGCTTCACTGAGCAACCACAGCATCCCTGAACTCGTTTATGGACTCCACCTACGTTCATGCACAGCATAACGACGTTTCAGTCAATGAGGGACATATACGATGGCGGTCCCATAAGATGAGTACCACATAGCCTAGGTGTGTAGTAGGCTACACCATCTAGGGTTGTGTAAGTACACTCTACGATGTTTGCACAACGAAATCGCCTAATGACGCACTTCTCAGAACATATCCCAGTTGTTAATTAGCACATGACTGTATTTAAAAGAGAAAACAACTTGTCTAGGACAGCGTTGTCTTGAGTTTGCTGTCATATGTAGCTGAACCTAGCTCTAAGTAAACATGCATTTTATTAAATGAAGAAAACTCACTTCTCTTTTTAGCTTGCTAAGGGTTTTATCAGGAATAATTGTTAAATTTTACAAAATGCTTCTTACATATGGTTTTCTTTATTACCTTAACTTAGTGAATTTCTTAACGACTGTATTCTTGTCAAATCTGAATCCGTTGTTTATTTCTTCTTACTCTTCCTCATTGCGAAGCTTCCTCCTATTATTTCTATGATACCCTTGTTATGAGTTTATTTTTCTGGAACTTTATCTACCGGAATTTTTTGAGTCCTGCAATAAGGTCCAATCTTCCAGAGAGGATTTTCATTCGCCTCTGTCAACTAAAAAGCCAGGGCTACTTTACAATAAATTCTGAAGTTTGGGGTATTCAGCCATCCACTTTTTTTGAAATCCAGATCTATAGGCACCTTAGGGACAGCTTACATTTAGATCTGCTTAGGGAAAAATATTCCCCCCTCCACCTACAACCCATGGTTGTAAATGGCATGTTTCACTGACGGTGTTAAAAAACAAAATTTAACCGAGTAAATTTGAAGCTCTAATTGGCTTTACTAAATGATTCATGGAACAAGCACTGTCCCATCTAGCAAGTAAAAGTGTGCTGCAAGGAGTTGTACAAAATGGAAGGTTTTTATAGGCAAAGGGAGGGTGAGGTAAGGAAGTTATTAGCAAAAGAAAAGAAAGGATTGTTTCAGGCCAGGACATCTTTTGAGAGGAAGGGAACAGTGGGAGTTTTATCACACAGATTACCTCACTAGTGCTGATCAGAAAATTTCAGATTGACTACTTAAAATCACATTCTTGGGAGATGTTTAAAACTGAAATTATATCTTGGTTTGCTGTCCTGGAGGCAAATTACTCCATTTGGGGCCTGTTATTTCTTTTCTAACAACAGCGTGAAATTTTTTATTTGTTTATTTATATATGAATATTTGTTTAGCTTTTCTATTTCATTAAGTTGACTTTATGCAGAAGTTTCCAATCTAATGGCTTATTGTGTTTGAGCCCTAGGCTTTGTCTTCTGTTCCTCGCAGAATAAAGACCCATTTGAAATGAAGCTCTGGGCGAACAGATATCGAGAGGCTTCTGTGTTCACTTACCCATCAGGATTTGTTCTGATCTCTTTTTGGTCTTCAGAATTTTCCACATTTTTTTGCCTTCTCCTCTGCTATGTTTGTAAAACGTGCTTTTAATGTTTATCCAACACCTTAAGAGATTTGTTCTTGCCCACTTTCTATTCATTTCCTAGACAATATAAATATTTTTCACTGGTTTTTGAACTTTATATAAAGCTCAACATTGTGATTGTAAGAATTCTGTTGCTGGTGGAGGTGTAGTTCATCCAGTTTCGTGGCTGTATAATAGTCCAATGTACAATTATATAAAAACATTTATTTTTTATATTGCACATGAATATTTTGATGTGGAGAGTTGTAGAGTATTTCAAAAAAAAGGTTGCTATGAAAAATTTTTTACACATATATCCTCCAGCATATGTGCATGCATTTCCTAAGTGGATATTCATAGGAGTTGAAGTTTTAGATGTGTGTACATCTTCTGTGTTGGCAGATTGCTTACTGACGTGGATGTACCAATTTCTATTCCCACCAGCAGTGAATGAGAGTTTCTGTTGCTCCACATTTTCACCAGCATTTGATTGTGTCACAGATTTTTTAACGTTGCTAATTTGGGGGGTGTGTAACAATATCTCGTTATCACTCTAACTGGCGTTCCCTGATTGGTAATGTGGTTGAGTATCTTTTCTTCCATTGTCTCCTCTGCTTTTTTTTCTTCTGTTAATTGCATGTTTCAGTATCTTGCCCATTTTTCTATTGGATTATCTGAGGTTTTTTTTTTCAACACAGGTTTTCTTTATCTCTTAAAACTCACTAGGAAGGACACAAACTAGGCTGGGTTGGAAAGTTTTCTTTTCCTCTAGATATGTATTAGCTGACACTTCTAGGAAATATGCACAAAGGGAAAAATAAGGAGCTATCTGAGGAGCACAAACAGGAAAATTCTCAAGGAAAAAGAAAATATTAAAATTACGATGTAAAGAAGATAGATGAAGAAGTGTTATCACATATCTGGCAGCTCACATGGAAAGAAAAAAATAAAAGAAGAGGAGAGGAAATCATGATTAAGACTCCCCTAGAATTAAAAAAGGAAAAAGATGATGTAAGCCTACGGAATGAAAGTTTTCCTCACAAAACAAATAGGATAGATAAGGGGAAAAAAAATACAGTTTTTTAAGATCAGAAGCAAAGAGACAGCAAAAGAAATCAAAAGAAACAAATTATCTATAAAGGAACACAAATTGACTCTGGATACAAGATGACAATGGGGCGATATTCTCAAAGTGCTGAAGGAAAAAATATTTGAACCTAAAATTCTAACGTCCATTTAAACTTTCTTTAGATGCAAAAACAAGATAAAGTGGGTCTTCAGACACACTAGACCCAATTTAAAAATGGTTTTCAAGAAAAAAGTCAAAAGAATCCAGGAGGAAATACTATGGAATCTCTTATCATGGTGATATAGTTATTCATATTAAGTAAATTTAAGAGGCATTCATCAATAAGGAGAACAAAAATATAGATCTTTAAAGCATAGATGCATATCTCTGACTATATGTTAAATACATTAGACTGGCTGCCCATGGTGGAGGGAGGGGTCGGTGTAAGAATGGGAATGCAGAATGAAGAGGAAAAAAATACACAAAAATAAATAAAACAAGAACCAAGTTGCGTACACTGTTGAGGCTGATGTGCCATGATTTGTGTACCTGCAGTCCCCCCCCCACCAAAAAACTGAAGCAAAAATGTTACAATAGAACCACAAACAGCAAACAAGGAGACTTTGAATTACACAGTTATAGTTAGAGAATTTGTCACATTATTTTCAGAAACAGATGAAGCTGAACCCAAAATAGGGAAAGACAGAAAAGACTTAACTAAATCAAGAATTATGAGTTAATAGATATAAACATGCATATAAACAATGCATGTTTTCCAAGCATTCAAAACCACCACAAAAATTTTGACTATATTGAAATTAACATTTCAGTTCAATAAAGAACGCCATATACAAAGTTAACCGTTCCAGACAGGAAATGGCATTTCGAATGTCTATGCCCAACAATTAATTAATATCAGGAACATAAAAGGTTCTGCTGATAATATACAACAAACCGAAAATCTAACAGAAAAATGAGCAAAGGCCATAAATAGCCAACAAACAATAAAAGGAAATTCAAATGACTTAAAAATAGGAAAAGATGTACTCGGCCTCACAGATAATTAGAGAATAATTGAAACAATGGCATAGCACTTTCACCCTTAAGTTTGGCGAGAATATTATTAAGTAATTCCAAAGATCATCAGATGTGGGAAAGCAGAATCCTTCATGCTCTGTTGAGAGGAGGCCAAACTGGTGAGCCATCTGAAGAGCACTGTGAAGCATTTCAGGGAAATTATGTAGGCATGTACACAATGAGTCAATAAGCCCCCCCTGAGTATATGAGTCAGAGAAACTATAAACAGATTCATTAGGGTACAGGTATGAGGCTGTTCCTCTCTGCACTGTTTGAGGTAAACGGGAGCTGAAGCAACTAAGGTGAACTTCACTTGGGAAACGGGAAAGTCAAAGATGATAGATGTATAAAGTAGAAAATCATACAGGAGTCAAAAGCAATGTAATACACACACACACGCGCACACACACAGACAGACACCATTAGGGATATAATTCAAAATGCAGAACCGTAGCCTGCTCTCACCTGCTTCTGGTCTATCTCTCTCAATCCCCTCCTCTCAAAACTACTAGATCGGTTGGTCTAGAATTTCAGTTCTTGATTAATATGGGTTTTTTTTTTTCTTTTTTTTAGAGTGGGGTTAATCACGAAAAAATTGTTCATCTTTTTTACTTACCTTTATTTTCCATATTTCCTTTGGATCTTGTGGCAAAAAGAGGTTGTGTAGATCAAAGTTACAAATGATGAGATTCTGGACTAAGAAAGTGGTATTGTAAGGACTAAAACCCCTCTCTGGCTGGTCATGGAATTTCAGGGTCGCTGGAGTATCAGAAATGAAACATTTCAAAGGATTATCAGTTCAGCATTATTTGACGCCTGTTCTGCCCAAACTAGCACATCATGAGGAGCAGCACAGATTGCTACCCTACACAGAAAATGAACAGAGCCATTCTCATGACCACCCCCATTCTTAGGTAAAACTAATCTTGCCCCACCCAGTATTGCCATAAAATACCAGGACCAGCTGCTTCTCATAACCAATGCTTCTTAGCGTAGAACTTTTTAATGTGTGTCATTATGTAGTAGTAATCCTTTCAGAGCAGAAGATGAAGACTGTGAATGCAAGAGTCTGAGCATCTGCGTTAGTTTTGCCACGGTGAATCCAGCACCGAAGTCAGTAGTGCAGCTTTAACTAAACCAAAAATATTAACCAATTCAGTTGTTGCTGCTTTTAAAATTAGTTATTTGGTCACTTGTATACTCTTCACGTGGGAATAGATATTTTTGCCACACTCACCTGATTTAGCCACCTTTATCTCTTTTATTCTAGTACACATTATTAATCCCATCAACCAATCATCAACTGGAGGAGATAGAAATGGATAAGGCAAGTAAATATTGTTTTGATAGAGAAAGAAACATTTAATCTTGGTATTTACCAATTTAGGCATGGTAAATTTTAGCACGGTAAAAATAATTAAAAAATAAATTAGTGTACTATATGAGCACGCTAAGTGACAATTGTATGTGAACAGTTTTGCAGGCTGAGCTCTTTTATGGATCGCTATGTGGTTAAACCAGAAGCATCTTTGTACTTCAAGAGGGCTCCCCATCTTATCCCTGTTAATTCAAGAGTTCTGTCTTTGAGACTAGCATTCACACATTTTTTTAAAGGAAATTTACATATTCTGAAGCTGTAACACCTCCCAGCTTTTGTCCCACAACCACACACAGGCAATACTCTCAAAAACACCAAAATTCTGTTCCTTTGTGGAACATGTTGGACTATATCCCTTGTCCAGTGTCACATTTCCCTTGTAATAGATTTAAAGCACAAACCCAGCTCATTCCAGGCAGTTCCCGGTATCATCACTGTCTAGGCATACAAGATTTGTGTCTGATCTCCCAGTTTTCTGGACGTGCAGTAACTTCCCTCCTTTCCCAAAACTGTTCTGGAAGAAACTTCCCTAAGTGAAGTAAATCACTTTCTTCTCAGTCTAAACTTCACACTCATCAAGTCTTAGAAGCCATCAGAAAACGTCACTGGAAATGTCCCAGTTGAAAACAATCACATTTTCTGACCCTGACTTCTCAGTATCTGGGTTGCCTTATCATCACTTCTCACATTCTAGGAATCCACAAATCACAATGAATCTGCTGCCTGCCTGGCTGACTCTTTACCAGCACATAGGTCACCAGCTTGGTCTCAGCAATGGTTACCACGTGTCAGTGGTGGTATAATGGCTCCCCTCAGCATCCACCAATTTGCCTATATCTCTCAAACAGTTGGAGTTTCCTTTTTTAATTAAAATGCCATAAATTCTCTCTATTCAACATTTTATGTCCAACCCTTTCTATGACACACACACAGACACATAATTTAGAGAAATACGTATGTACATACAAGTAAGTACGTAATCATGAGTGCATTTCCATATTTATAGTCAAAAAAATCCTAAATCATTTAATTCAACTCTACTTATATTGTGTGTATATAACTTCCTCTATCACATTTCAGGCAAGAGATCATTAAATCTCTTCTTAAATATCCTCAAAGATATAGAATTGGTTATCATTCAAAATTCTGACAACTGCAACCCTATAGAGTTAATTCCCATAATAAATTACTCTTTCTCTATATAACATGTACCCATTGGTTCTAGTTTTCCCTTCCGGAACCACACAATGTATTTAATCCACCATATGATTAATGACATGCAGTTTTTCATGGCTACTTTTTATGCGCATTTTTGTTTCCAAGACAAACTAAGGACAAATTAAAAGAAAACATATTTGAACAAAAACTGGCCGGCCACCAAGCCAAGGTTCCTTGCTTTATGATTATTTGACTAATAATGATATGGGAATAAATTTGTGAAAAACTTATGATGGCACCAGTGGAACTATTTCTAGTACCAAAACAGCAGGAAGCCATTGAAAAGAGGATAAACATTCTAGCAGCTTCCTGAAAAATGTCTGAAAAAATGAAATCTAATAAGACAAATCCTTAAAAAGAAGAAAAACTTGAAAATAAAAGTTACTAACAGTAGGAAGCAACATGTAAAGACAGATGTGACTTCCGTTTTGCTTCAAAAGAGCATTTAAAAGTTACCTAACTCCTTAGATAACAAGAGTTCTAAGAAAGCTGGATTGAAAGCCGTGACAGAGGTTCTCACAAAATAAATTGCTAAATTATTCTTTTTCCCAAGAGAATGAGTAGTAGAAAGAAGAATATCATGTTTCCTTATATCGCCTGGGGATACATATCTTAGTGACATTTTAAAAACAGGTTTTGGTATAACATTTAAAAGAGGAACATTGTATCAAGGGTAGCAGCAGGGAATAGGGAGGTGAATTATAACTGCGACTCCATGACTTTTTCCCACTGGGGCTACTTTTACCTCAACTCTTAGTTATTCAAATAGACCTAATTGTGCTCTCAACTTTGAATTTTAGTGTACTAAAAAATGAACGAATAAAAGATGATTGGTGATGTCTTATGAAAAGAACAAAACTTAAAGGCTCAGAATAAAAATATATTTGGTCTGGCAACAACACAGTTGATAGAAAAAACCCCAAAGTATTATATAAACATTATTCCAACATCTCAGTGCTTAGTTCTGTGGATGGATTGTTTTATTTTCTCTTTTCCTTCAATTCTTTACGGTTCCCTCCACCATCATCCTGGGCCAGGAAAGCTGATTTTGTCCCATAGAATAACCAAATCTACTCTGTCTATCAAGAGTCCCAGACATATATCCAACAATTCCAAGAACAATACTGTTTACCAATATTCAGATCTTTTAACTCATTTTAACTAATATTATTTGAGCAGCTATGTGCCAGACAATTTAATTGTTGCTGGAGATATGAAAATCAATAAATATGACCACTACCCAACAATAGGCAAATATTTATTCAAACAATTATCAAGACATTTAAAATTCATCAGACAATTTTACAATATTCTGCCTCATTTTAGTTCTGCAAACATACTGTGTGTGTGTGTATGTATGCGTGTGGGTACATGATCTCAAGACATATATGATCCTCAGCTCCACCATTTATGACTTGAGACTTGTTATGTCTCCTAGAAACTCATTTCATTCTCTCTAAAACAGAATAGTCATGATTCCCCGTGAGTTGTTGGGGAAGCACATGAGATAATCAATATACACATTGCCTAGGCCATAAGAAATACTCAATAAACATTAATTATATTTTGACTATTATTAAATAGAGTTATTTAAATGAATAAAATGTCCTGGAATCATATAATTTTAGAGTTCACATATTTCAACAGTTTCTTCATAGTGTTCAGATAAACTGGTTACTCTAGGCAACGAATCATTGACAACTCCAAAAACATAACCCAGGATTCTTTATCTCAAGATCTTTTTATTTATATTTTTATTTAGTCCTTTTACTTAAACCTTACCTCCTTACCTCTTCCTTCTCTAGGGTACTTGTATATTTTAAAGTAGATTATCTACAACTTAGGCTACATAGATAAATTGTTCAAGTTTTTATAAACATTTTTAGCAGAAGCAGGACAAGAATTCAGATCCTGACTCCTCATTAACTGCTTTTTTGTAGATACTACAGGCTCTAAGTAACTACCTACCTACCGAAGTAAGTACATATATATATACACACTACCATAGCAATGAGAACTGTGTTGCGGTGTGAATAGAATTTATGTTAAGATTTCTAAAAACATACACACTTTTGTTTTCCAGTTATTGTGGCAAAGACAAGGACATAAAACGTCATTGCCTATTAGTGACTTTTACTTAATACATGAAGGAAATGTCTCTTCTCCAGGGTGAGTATTTCACTATCATTACCAATATGGGTAAAATTATCACACTTTCCCTTAGGTGTGACCATTCCGAGGTAATATTCTAACGGCGCCATATATTCTTGTAAGATATACGCTTTCAGGAAAAAAGTACTGTGGCAACCTGGAGAAAGATTGCCTGGGAACGTTAGGTCAAGAGAAGATCGTGACGCTCGAGCAGCAAGAAGCCAGCACTGGCGGGGCCTTCCTGAAACCCTCAGTCGCCTTCACCACACACGTGAAATGGGTTTTTGCTCTTAAGCAAGCCCCCTACTTCCCCCTCCTCTCGATCACATCGCCAGAGCTTTGCTTCAGACGCTCGTCACGTCCTGGTTAGCGTATTACAGGCATCAACCTACTTCGGTCTCTCCACCCGGCAGACCAGCCTTCATCATTTTGTCTCTGCAACACGATGTTTAAAACCCCCAAATCAAGTCACTCTGCTCCCCACTGGCCTCTCCTTTATTCTCCAGCCACTCAGCTCTGCTTTCTCAAACAAATATCTATTCTTTTACTTTGTGTGTGTTTTAAAGATCACTGTCTATGATCTTCTCAAGAAGAAAAAATATCATCCTCTTTCCCTACTCCTTTAATCCAGTTGCATTGTACCTGTCTTCTCCACCAAAGTTCCTCAAGGACTGTAGGTCAACCTTGTATCCTCCTCTACATCCCAAACTCTGGCATAGTACCTGACACGCAATGTGCACTCAAGGAATGCTTGTTGAATGAATGATCGAATTGAATAATACGCTATATTTTGTATACTACAGAATAAAACTGTTATAACATGCGCTAAGTATATGAGTATTAAATATGGGGTTTTTTTCTGGATGAGTTGGTGTATTATCTTCTCTCTTCAAACTGTGATATGGCTGTGGAACTATGTGCATAATGACTCAGAAATAATGGAAAGTGGCAAGAGAGGACAATTGCTCCTGCCTTGGGTTAGACTGAAGCATAGATGACTGTCTAGATTCTTTTATCTAAGGATCATTTGAAAGGAAAGTAATATGTAATTTTTAAATTAATTCTATATGTTTTTAATATTCAGAGAAGAAACTAGCCTCTTAAAACATAAAAAGCATTACCTATCAGAAACCAAACAATAACAACAAAAAATGGGAAATATAAAACTTCAGTAAAGCATGGCTTTCACCCCTGAATGCTGCTTAATAAATGCTGCCTAAGATCTTAGTTATCAATTATCTTTGCTTCAGTCTCCATTGGTTCATTCCTTTATTCAATAAACATCTATTAAAAGATAAGAGTAGAAATTTGGTAAGAGCTTAAGTTCAAGCTTGTAGTTTGCATCTCACTTCCCACCCTCTCACTTAAGGCGAGACTCAAGGTGTCATAATTCCAACACATGAAGTATTTCTCAAAAAGAGTGGGTCAGGGGCGGGAGGGAGAGAGGAGCTAGTCACTTGACCTGAGATCTTAAAGTAAGGATGTCAGTAACAGAAAAAAACAGACCAGGAAGGGAAGATGGCAGAATGCTAGAAATAACTAACCCACTTCATAAATACTTGCAAAATGTATGAATTAACTCTGAACTTGAAGCTTCCACACACATAACCTCAGGGGGGAAAAAAGTCGTGAGAATGGTACCAAGGAAAATACGACATTTTTCACTATCATCGGCAAGAACTGACTTCTCAGCCACTAGAACTGTCCAAAGAATAGAGAAGATCCTGGATGAAAAATGTGAGAGAGGACTCCACTTAGAAAACCCAAGTCAGCCCACCAAAGACCCTATCCTCTTCAAAGATAAATCTGCACATTTCAACTTTTCATTCATGCAACATTTTTAAAAATAATTTTATTATGTACCAATCACTATATTCACCAGAGGGGATACAAATATTCACAACAGACATAACTTTTGCCCTCATGATGCTTACAGTAGAGTAATGGAAAAATATAAATTCATCAGTTAGCCAAAAACAAATATAAGATTACATTCTGTTGTTGTTAATTGAACACATATTTAGTGAAGATACAATCAGCAGTTTGATGGATCAAACATAGAAAGTGGACTCAGTTAAATAGAGAAAACTTTTCATTTATTTAAAATAATTAGTTAAATGCCTACTATATGTCAGGCACATCAATGGATCTGGTGGAAAGAGAAAAAGAGTGTGTGTAAAACATAGTCCCTAGTCCTTCAAGAAGCATATGGCTTAATGGGGGAAACAAGTATGTAATCAAATAGATATCAACACAAACATATACAATATGATGTAACAGTAGAAATACATAATAATCATTTGTACATATATCTATTATATGCACATATAATCAGAACACAGAGAAGGAAATGATTATTACTTTAAGATACTATTATTTTGACATGTTTAAATTCACTATGAGAGAAAGCTGATACTAGCTCCGACCCTGCCAAAACTTCTGGGCTGCATGCATTTCTTATTCTTACCTTCGTCCCTCACTGTAACCTCAGTCCTTCCCACTAATCCACTTTTGACAAAAGTATATAATCTCACCTCAAACCAGATAATTCTCCATCTGAGACCAAACCCTAATCCTTAGCCCTGCCAAAAAATTAATCCGATTTAACCTCCACTAATTTGGCCATCCCTTTTACATCAGTCCCACCAGTACCCAGTGCTACCACTTCTGTATACTAAATCAAAGTCCTATAAACCTGTCCTCTCCTGCTGTAGTTAGCTTTTGGAAATGTACGTTGAGTCCATTCATTACACAAATACTCATGGAGTACCTACAATCAATTGAGCTTGGAAAGTAGTACAAAGGTGAGCGAAATAAAACTATCCTCAATAATTTTCCATTCTAGTGAAACAGACTCTCAAAAAGGGTTAATTTCAGTAGCGCGTTAAAAGCATATAACATTGATAAGATACAAGGACAGAAAGGAGTACCTAACTCAAATTAGGAGAGATGAGGAGACAGGAAGACCTTCATCAATGGGGTGACCATGAGTCCCATATTCCCCTGAGCAGTGCTGGTTTACACTTGTCTTGACATAGCTTTTTAATAGTGTCTCATTTCACTTTAAAACTTTTCCTGCCTCAGATGAAAATCAATATTCATAAAGTGGTTATACCTTAGTTAATGTTATAAAGAAAAATGGGGTGAAACCAAGTGAAGTCAGAGAAGGATTCCAAAGATGTGTAAATGTGTACCATGTGTCAATCATGGAGGTAGGGAAGTGTGAAACGAGTAGTTGCAAGAAAATCAATGTGACTAGAATGTGGCATTCAAAGATTGGCAGCGTGTGAAGCCAGCAGGTAAAAAGGAACTACCTAAAAGGGAACTGAGCCTGATCCTTCAAGTAATGGGGAGGCTTGAAGGGTTTCAAACAGACAAATGATGAGGTGAGATGCGACACCATTTGCACTTCGAAAACTCAGTCTGTTGGACAAACAGAGGAGGATTGAAGTGGTGATTTTGAAGCAACGTGATGCAGAATAACCATTAACATATAGGTTTTGGAATCAGATCAATCCAGGTTTAAATTACCCTCTGATTTAAATCCTGATATTGCCACTTAGTAGCTTTGTTAACAAGCACAGACTCCAGCATCAGACAGTCTGGTCTGAAATTTAGTTCAGATACTTAGCAACTCTATGACCTTTAGGAAGCTACTTAACCTTACTGTGCCTCAGTTTCATTACCTACATAATAAGGAAAATAATGCTTCTTACCTCACAGTATTTTAATTAAGGTTAAATATGTTAATACAGATACTTTCCTTAGAACAGCGCCTGAAACAGGGTAACCAACTTCTGTTCACATATATTTTGCTCAAGACTTATTCACAATGAAATACATATTTGTTGAAAAATTTTATGACTATTGTAAGTTAAAAGTTTGATGACATAATATTTATAGAGGATCTAAGACATAGCTTAGTAGCAAAAAGAAAAGAAAAATTAGTTACTGTTCCAATGCCCAAGAGGAGCTCTGCTCTACCTACAACAAAAGGATGGATGGCAAAGATACTCTTTTAGATGTCAGAAGCATTTTTCCATTTTGTTAGCATGATCCCCTCAAAGAAAAACGTCTTGAAGAATTACAAGAAGAGATCTTCACTGAAATGATGTCTTCAGAATTACATAGAGCAAATTATCTCCAGCCTGTTAGTTAATAGCAACAACAAGATGTTAGAATGTACTTACCACATATGTGTCATGAGTGGCACATTATGACTTTTCCAAATTTGTTTCAAATTTTGCAAATTTTTAAGTACTGGGTTATTTTTGATCTCAGAGCAATTAAATTACAGAAATATACATCCTTATATTTAAAGTAGCTGCTTGAGAAATTATAAATTTAAGTGCAAATGCACATATACATTGGATACTGTTGGTGCCCCACACCACACACTGTAGGACCAGCTCTACCTTCAGCTATAGCTGTGATGGACAGTTCTTGCACATACTGTAGGCTCCCCTCCTCAAGCTCCCAAAGTGTCCTACTCTAAAGGCACAGTCCATAAGTGCGGTAAATATACATCTCCAGGAGCAACCTTCAGTCAGTGAAAGATGGGTGTCAGTAGGGGGATGTCCCAGCCTCATATTCATTGGAGGGACTGTTCTGAGATTCATTCTACATAGTTCCCCAAAGGGTCCCCAGTAAGACTGAGCCCAGTTGCCTAGAGTTATAACCAGTTCAAGAACCCACTTTTGATTGGGTTTCCCTCCATCCCTGTCTCACTCCCCCCACTGTTTCACTCCAGCATTCTGAGATCACCACCCAAATAAATACTCTGTGCCTAAATCAAAATCTAAGAATCTTCTTTTGGGAGAACTCAATCTATGACAAGGATCCTATTACTTTAAATGTTCAATCTGATCATCTTTGTAATTCTTGATAAGTTGAGGGGATAATCACATCAGTTGGTCTCCATGTTAATAATTCTAAACTGTTTTCAATGTTATGGCTTCCTTCTGTTATCCCCAGAATCATACTGCTAATATGAAGATAATTGCCTGTATCTTACTATTTCTATCACCATACCTGACTCATCATTATTAGAAAGAGAAGAATCTTTTGTAACATCTATTTAAATGTTCTATTGTAGAAAAGGGGTTACTATTAATGACACTGGAATAATTTTCAAATTTCAAAGGAAATGTATCTCAACAACAAAAAAATACTTCATGTTGGAAATATGAACTCTTCACTTTGCATGGCCCTTACTCCATATCCATACAGTTCACACAATATTTTGCTCAAGATTTATTCAGCAAAATAGATATTTCTTGAAAAATATTGTTCACTTTCTTTCCCTGCCAGATTGTCTGTTGACATGCCAGTGAATTGTTTATAAAATGAATGCTGTATCTTCCTTTCAGCTGACAGGTCTCTGTGGTTTGCTGTTTATTAGTTTTGTTTGTTGTGATTTAAAATGCACGAGCTATTTTTCCCCAGTGTTGTGGTCATTTTTTTTCCTTAGTGAACTAGAAGAAGATAAACAGAATGTTCTTATTTACAAGTAACTACTATGTCCTTCAAACCCACTTTGAATTTCCATTAATCCCTCCCTCCATGCCTCAAATCTTAAAAATATAAAAGAATCTAATGCACAACTTGAGAAGTTTTTATAAGCTCTTTGTGTTGGAGTTGTAAAATATAGAAATTTATTTCTAGGGTCAGAAAAGTCATGTCATTGAAATCTCTTGAAACTGTTGGCATTGAAATCCCGAGAGCAAGACTAATGATATATTCAAAGCAATTATTTTTGGAAAAAAACAAATTTTTGTCATTTATCTCTCCATCCGTCCATCTAACCATTCATCAAACTTGTAATAAATATCGAATAGGCCGGGCTTTGTGCTCAATGCCAGAAATAGCAGAAATGAATAGCTCAGTCCCTGACTTGAATAAGCTCAATCTAGTTGAATAAACAAACATGTAAAAGATGATTGAATTTTAATGTGAGAGGTGCTATAATAGAGGTATTTTCTAGAAGCTGAGGGCATGTGGGAGCATAGAGAAGAATCTAATTCTCTCAGGGAAGCCTCATTGAAGATGTTATGCTTGAGATGAGTCTTGAAGGATGAGGTAGGCATACAAGAGTAGGTGGGCATTTCAGGCACGTGCAAAGAACAATGTATAACATACAGTTTTTATTTTTATGTTGTGTTGTTTTGTTCACATTTTGTTGGAGAATACAAATCTTTGTCCTAGTACAAAAAAAAGAGTAGGAAAGAATCCATGCTGGCACAGAAGGCAGAGGTCTGCCTTAAAGGAATTTGGATTTCACATCATAAGTAATTGGAGTCCTTAAATAAATTTGAGCACTTTAGCAATATTTGTGTTTAAAGACCTGTGTTAGAAAAAAATAATCTGAAGTCACTGTGGAGAATGAATGATAGGAAGTAGCGTTGGAAGGGAGAGGAGATGTGGGAATAGTTTGGCTTCTGATCATCTTCCCATTATCATTGGCATAAATGTCACCATGTGAGAGGGCTTCCTTGACTACTATCTGAAGTAAGTCCCTGGCACAGTGACTAGCTCATAATAGGTTCTCTGTAATGATTTTAAGAATATATAAATAGGTAAAAAGAAACACAATAAAGGATGCAAAAAGTAATAAAGACTTGAAAAGTGGAGGTCAGAATGGAATGGAATAAGAAGACATTTAAAAAATATCTTCAATACAAAATAATATGGTTTGGTCATAAATCTGAAGAAAGTAAGTTGTGATCATTTTTGAATTTTTTTTAAAAAAGTAAAAGTTGAAGTCAAAAAAAAAAAGAAAATTGAGACATTGACAAGACCCTGAATTTACTAGTTGAGAAACTGGTTTGATGATATTGCTAATAACATGTCAGAAGTAGCAGATTCAGAGATTGTTGTTGGATGCAGTGGACATGTTGTACGGAGTAAACGGGGAACGTTTTTGAATAGAGAATGCTATAAATAAGCCTTCTCTTGGTTTGTAACCTGGTGAGTTTTAGATACCTCCCAGGACATTCAGGCAGACATCTCCAGTAAAATAGCTGTAAAAAAGCTGGGAATAGACAGGTAGGTAGGTAGGTAGATAGAAAGATAGACGATAGATGATAGGAGACAGAGAATTACAGTTTAGAAAATAGACTGGGCAGGATTCACAGGCGTGATAAATGTTAGTGTTTTGTGATGATAGCTGAATGATTGTTGTGGATAAGTTTTCCTCAAAAAAGGATATACAGTAAGAAGATAATCAAAGGTATAAGAAGATCTAGCAATACAGACAATAAAAAAGTGGGAAAAGAACCAAAATTGAGAGTTCAAAAAGAAGTTCTAAACAAAATGTTGTCAAATGTGACAAATGCTAAAGAGATCGTGTAAGGTATGAATAATGGAAGATTTCCAGTTTGTAAATTCATATATTTTCTGTAGCAATAGATAAATTATGTAACAATATTCATGCTTTCCAGATGAAATTTAAAAATTCTAAAATTCAGTAGCATGAAAGACAAAATGTTTTCAGTGCTACCATAGACATGGTAATATGTTGTAGTAAGTCACAGCTCCCATAAGCTAAGATAATAACCTAGCATTGTTTTGAATAGCAAAAATGAAATTCCAAGGGTGAACTGGCCACTGTTTGTATACTTACACATCCTTTTTTTCCTAATGTATTTCTAAACAGAATACATCTAGTTTGTATTGCTGATCTTTTTATTTAGTGTACGAAGTCTCAGAATTATTCCCAAGCACATAGTGATAAATGACTTAGAACTTCAAAGTGAAGCAATATTCTTCTACTCTCAAAGCTAATAATCATCCAGCATCCCATTAACTAGAATTAATTTTTGTCTGACCAAGGGAGCAGAGATATAGTGAATAACATGGCCCTTTGCCTAGGATATATGTATTTATTATTATATATAAAATATAATACTTATTAGACTATATTTATATATATTAGAATTATTTTATTATATATACTAAAATAATTATGTAAGTTGTAAGCTACTTTCGTATTTCAGATATATATTATATTCAAGTGTTTCCTTTAAAAAATTATATAAATAAGAAATATATTTGTTTACCCATCGAAAAGAAACACAGAACCTAATTGAAATAATTTCTGTTAATGAAATATTTTAATATACATAAGCATTATAAAATTGGAACTATTTCCTCAAAGGAAGATCTTATACCATTATAAAAATAATACATAAGTATTACACACAATAACTATTTTTAATTATCTTTAGAGAAAAACAATTTTTTACCATTATATCTTTGTCTTCTCATTGCTTATGACATCATAGGTTTCAATCAATATTTGATAATGATAATGATCGTACCAATGGTATAAACCAAATAACCCATATTACTTTGATCACACAGTTATTTCTCTGTCATTATCTTGCTATTATAGTAATTACTATTCATTGAGCACTTAACACGGGATATACTCTGTTCTAAATGTCAATCCTGTGTTATCTCAACTAATAGTTTCAACCATTGTCCTCTTGAGGTAACTGTGGTTAAATATTCAGTTAAAGGGGGTACAGCTAGCAAGTGGTACAGCTGGTTTTAAACTGAAGTCTTTTTAAACTTGTGGTCTTAATCACTATGCTAAAATGAGCTAATTCAGAATATACTTAACCAATCCATCTATTTGTTAAAAAAAAGTCATACTTTCACATCCAATCTAAGATGGAAGGCTGGAAACATGTATTTGCCTTTTATCCACCCCTACAACTACTCTTGGAAGATTTTGAAATACAAAATAAATAATTTCCTACCAAAGAAAAGAATGAGAGGTGCATCAGAGAATACAAGAGATTAGAACAAACTTTTCAAAGATGAAGGTATATGTGAGCAGATTGACAGATGAAACAGAGGTGAAAAAACTACAGGCCATAATATACCATAAAAATACTGCTGAGTAGTTGTGAAAATATTCACTTGAAAGCAACCTGGGGAGGATTTGGGCTCAAAGTCAACTGATGCAACAAAGAACCAAAGTGAGAAATAACATTGAAAACAGGAAAATTCATTAAAAATATTATATAAAATAAATTTACCAGTCAGCAACCTAATTTCTCTTCCAGAGCCTCTGCATAGACAGCCAGGCTTTCCCCCAGGCATGACACTTGATAACATACTCTAAAAAAAATTGAAATCATCTGTTTAGAGAAAGTCGAAGTATGACTCTGAAGTGAGTACCCTCCAAAAATTCTTATTCTTACATTTTGGCCCACAGTTGATCAGATAGCTCTCTACCTGTGCTCCTCAAGGTCTATCAGTAAAATGCCCCATCTAGTCCCATACCTTGCCCCAAGTTGAAATTCTCAACCACCTAAAGAAACAGACCTATTTAAAAAGAGTCAAAGGAAACCCACTACATTCTCTCAATAACACTGTCCTCAATATGAACATATAACGAAGAATCACTATATATAATTCCAGAAACATAAAAGCTAAAATTCAAAATAAACATAGTAAAAGTGACCACCAGAGAAAACAGGTAATTCAGAACACAGAAACCAACTTTTAAAAATCTTTAATTATGTAATAGTGAGTTCAAGAATATATTACACCATAAAACAATATCAGAATACCATTGCTTAAAAATTAAACAAGAAAAACCTCTTAGAAAAAAAAATTAAATTTCTCCAAAAGAGAATGAAATTGAAAAGAAAACAAAATCTCCTAAAATATAGAAGAAAAAGACAAAAAGATGGGAAATATGAAAGAAAACATAAACAGTACGGAAGAGCATTCTACAAAATCCAACATGCGACAGTGGAAGGGAACAGAGAAAAATTAAGGGAGAGTGGACATGGTAGCCCCAGAATTCCAAATTTGACCCCGAAAATGGTAAATACGACAAGATATAATGAGATGTCACACCTGTGACTATGTTACGTTCCATGGCAAAAGGGATTTTACAGACGTAAGTAAGGTTGTCAATCAGGAGAGTTTAAGTTAATCTGGGTGGGCTTAATCTAACCATATGAGCCTTCTAAAAGCATAGGATTTTCTCTGGCTGGTAGCAGAAGAAAAAGTCGAGATTTGAAGCATAAAGGGAATTCAACATGTCATTGCTGGCTTTTAAGATGGAGTGGGGCCATGTGCCGAGGAATACGGGCTACTTTTAGGAGCTGAGAGTGGTCCCCGGATGAGAGTCAGCAAGGTAACAGGAGACTCAGTTCTACAGTCACACGACAATGAATTCTGCCGTCAACCAGAATGAGCAAGGAAACAGATTCTCCCCTCCAGCCTAAAAGGAACATAGCCCTACTAACGCCTTGATTTCAGCTGTGTGAGACCCTAATCCAAGAACCCAGCTGAACCCACCTGAACTTCTGACGTAAAGAACTGAGAAATTGTAAATAGGCATTAGTCTGTCGTAATTTGTTACATAGCAACAGAAAACTAATGAGGAGGGAATGATGATAATGATGAGTGCTGATGAGGACTATGAAAGGGAATCCCATAGATTTGAACCGGCCATGGTTTTTAGATTGAAATTGCCTTTCTGGTGTTCAACAAAAAAGAACTACAACTGGATAAAATAGTGCAAAACTTCAGAATGCCAATTACAAAGAGAAGATACTAAAGTCTTCCAGTGGGAGAAGTAAACGCTACTTAACAGAAATATTAAAAATGAACTGGTATCAGAGGCAGTCGACCAATGTCTCTGGTTTTTAATCTAGACATTCTACTTTGAATCCATGGCCACTTACTAGCTTGTGATCTTGAGAATGTCACTTGTCAGTCCCCAAGTTTGCTACCTGTAGAATGGGTATAATAATATTATCTCACAGGGCTGCTGTAAGGATTCAATGAATATATCCGTGTAGATATGATATATAGCTATAGACAGACATAGACACAGACAGAGCTAGGGTGCTAAGAATAGTTTCTGCACAAATAAAACACTTTTTCCATCTTTCCTGGATCATTTTCGTTGACTTACAAACATGTAAGCTCTCTAGTCCCAACGAAACAAATGAAAACAAAAACCTTTCATGACTGCACATCTCTCTCCAACTATAGACCCATTTTCCAATCCCCTTTAGAGCAAAACTCCACAGAATTGACAATTTTTGTTGTCTCTGACTCCTTCATGCCCGTTCTGTCTCAACCGATCTAATTTTTGCCCCAATCTCAAATTTATACTCTCAAAATAATGTCTGAAAAATGACAGGTAAAATGAGAACGACTCTTTATAGTAAACAATCAATAGATATTTTATTAAGTTGGTAAAGCAGAAAATAGAGGCATGATCACATTTTCTAGTTAAGAATATCATAAACAGAACAACAATTGTAAAAGACTTCCTCTGGGCCGTGGGTCAGGGGGTAGGAGAGAAGAGGGTAGTGATTTTTACTTTGCATCACAAGCCCTTCTGATCTGCTTGATTGGTTACTACGTATATATATGATTTGAGAAAATAATTTAAATTTGTAACAGCATAAGTCACTCATTTTCTGCTATTTATTAGCTACAGAACTTTCCACACGGGAACCTATGAGCTATCTTTTAAAAAACAATCATTGGTCTTTTTCATTTCTAAAAGTATAGACTTCTGTTATACTTGAATACTTTTATTCAGGAAAACACTATTTCTGAATATTTGGGGATCTGATTTTTGCCATAGAGGCCCTACACAAAATGACAACCACGGCATTCTAAATGTAAGCAATTCTCAGTGACATAATCAGAACATTTCACTATCCTAATAATACAAAAACACATGATAACTTTGTAATAACAATAACAACCAATATTAGCCAATGAATGTCATATGGTAGGACCTGGATCAGAAAATGGCCTGAATGAGATATTGCACAGGCTCTCTGCTGGGGGTGGAGAGCAAGTGAGGCCCCACACCCCCAGATATATCAGCTGAAGCACAAGGAAGGATCGCTTAACTCACACACATGACCTAGGAACAGAGACAGTCCCTTTAGCCTGAATCAAATGCACGCTTGTGTGCTCACACACACACACACACACACACCCCTCCTATAGACTTCTGACCTGGGAAGATCTCATGTCTTTTCAAGATGAATCATAATCAAAAGGGATCCAGCATAGGACCTATGTCAAAAACCACTAGTACATAGAAGGAAAGGAACAGAAATAAAAAAGCAAATGACAAAAGTTTTGCTATAGAGCAGGTGAAAATGGAGACAAAGGATTTTCCCAATCACTCAAAAAAAATAAATTTGTAAGTGTCTTTATTTAAAAAGAGCTCTAAGCAGAAGGGGCCCAGCAAGGAATATGATGACAAAAAAAATAGACGAAATATGAGCTGGAGGAAAGAGTGAGCCTGGACACTACAGTTAAAATTGAGCATGTATAGAATTTTTTTTTTCTACCCTCATCCTGGACATTGAGGACTCTACGGAGCAAGGCTCCTGCCCCATGGAACAGAGTCCACAAAATGGCTTTCACTCCCTCATTTTCCTTGCTGTAAAATATATAAGAAATAAAATCAGAGTTCTCCTTTTGTAATCATATCCCAGAAGGGTTGAGCCAGCAATTTATGCAAACCTGTGTTTTTCTTGTCTGCAAAACTGCGCATGAGAACATTTCACCGTGTCTAGACAGCATTAGATGATATGACGATCAGCACCGGGTTATTTTAACCTTGACTCCAATTTGGGAGACAGGAATCCATGGGGAGGGAGATAAGTTTCCAATGCTCTTTCCAACCAATTATGTTACTTTTGAGTTGTGTGCTCTGAGAGCAAGCGGGACGATAAACAAATGAAAATAAAAATAATTTTAAAAAAAGAAATAACTCACGATGTGACATAACTTTCACCTACTGGTTTTCTCTTGTCTGTCTGCTGGAGCGCTCACTTTGAGAAGGGGGGAGCCCCAAGTTGTCGTCCACACCAAGAGAAAAAGCAGAAGACCCTGCTTCTAGATTTTGTGGTCTAGAAAGAGAGAAGGAAATAAGCATTCATCCATTACTTTCACCCCGCTGCCTGAGCCTCCTCACTCGGACAGTGCTCAAGTGGATCCGTAATATTTTGAGATTTAAGTTTCTGGCGTACAGAATTTCTGAATCCTAAGGGAAATTGAAAATGGACGGCAGCAATTTCCTTCTGCTTTTTACGCGGAAAAGGTGCTAAAACCAAAACATGAATATTGAAAAGGAAAGAACTCTTAAATGTAGACACATTAACCTAAATATGTAAAGGAAAAGACTCCTAAGTAAAACACTAGTTTTAAGCAACTTTAAAGGTAGAAATTATCTTCTCTCCATAGCAGTGTTTCTATATCCTCCCAAAATTCTAGAAAATATTCACATGGAAATGTGACTCGTCAATGGCTGATGTAATAGCGGTGGCCCTAACCCGGAATTCCACTACACTCATAATGCCCCATCATCATCTGTCCCTGTGCTGCTCCGGTCAGCAACAAATAGGAAAAAAGACATATAAAATTAAGTGCAAAGTATAGAAAATTGTTTAGATATTTAGTAATAGCAAAAACAACAAGATGTACATCAAGATACATGAATTCCACTGGAGATAAGCACATACTGACGCCAATAAAAACATTAGGCTTTTGGGGCCGGCCTGGTGGCACAAGCTGTTAAGTGCGCGCGCTCTGCTGCGGCGGCCTGGGGTTCGCAGGTTCGGATCCCCGGCGTGCACCGACGTATTGCTCGTTAAGCCATGCTGTGGCGGAGTCCCATATAAAGTGGAGGAAGATGGCCACGGTTGTTAGCTCAGGACCCATATTCCTCAAGAAAAAAGGGGAGGATTGGCATCAGATGTTAGCTCAGGGTTAGTCCTCCTCACAAAAAAAAATAAAATAAAATACTAGGCTTTTTTTCTTTTATGTTCTTTCTTATTTGTGTTAAACAGTGAAATAATAATTATGGTACATTTTAATGAAGATGAGAAATAAATAAAAATATTTTCAAAATATAATACAGATAGTGATATCTTAAGGAAGTTTAAATTTTAAAGGATCAAGATGGATATGATAGATATTTGTCCAATGTCCAAATCATTATGTTACTTTTTCCAAATGAATACCCATTTTTTGGTCATCTCTACATAAGGAATAAAAATTAACTAAACGAGTAATCAGAGATATCATGGTATAGCGCAAAGAGCATGGCCTTTGGAATGAGACAGTGTAAGTTTCCGCCCCTTACTTAGCCATGTAAACTTAGGCAAGGTATTTAACTCCTCTGAACCATAATTTCCTAGTATGTACCAGAGATTATGATCCCATTTTTTTAGGATCAAAGGAAAGATTCAGATTAGGAAAAAAGCTCCTAGCACAGAGCCTAGCACACAGTGAGTGACGGCTGCCTAGCTATTTATAAATGTGTATGTGTGCATATATGTAACAAGCAATAAAAAGATTCTCTCTACCTTCCTTTCTCTTTCTCCTCCTCACTTCATCTCTTCCTCACTTCCTTTTTTTCTGCAACAAGTGAAACTATCTGACGCATAAAGAGAAAGTATCGTGGGAAAGTACCTCCTTTTTCTCTTAAACTATACACGAGCTGTGGTTTGAAAAGCAACAGCCTCCCCAACTCTCTTTTTATCCTCTAGGAATGTAAACATATTTTTTGTTGCTAACATCTGGTCTTTCTCAATGTCTCACTAAGTCCTGTTGTGGAAAAAATAGGAGAAATTGAGCTTTGGCTCAGATGGGGTTAAGAAAGGGAAGTTAAAAGGATACCAGGATTCAAACCCCTGGAGTGTCACTCCCAAAACAGTTTCCAGAGTATAATCTTTGGAAAATTTCGCGGTGAAAGATTCTGGAGGAAGACTTTTTTAAGAGACACATTCAAATGCCTCGGACCCATAGGGGTGCCAGGGAACTGACGCAGCTGGTCATTTCATGAACCATTTAAGTGAGAACACTTGGTAGCTACATACAGATATTTCTGCCAACTCAATTCACCAACAGAAATATTTTCCTGACTTTATGCAGAAGCCTCTTCTGCCCATTAACCATAGGACGGATATGAGACTTCCCCTTCTATATCATTCAGCTGCTCAGTGCGACATCTCCCAGCAACACTCGAGACTTTTTAACACCAACAGAGATCACAAGACTGCCAACTGAATTCAGAGGAGAAACTCCTGAATCTGTATTTTGGGATAGGATTGGGGACACTAGGCTACTCTAGAGTGGACAACCATTTTTAATATATATTTTATATAATAGCTAACATCTATTTAGCACCATGTGCCAGGCACTGAGCTAAGTACTTTACAGGTACTGATTTTTCACAGTAACTCCATGGGGTAGGCACTATAATCTTCTCCATTTAACAGATGGCAAAATAGAAGCCTAAGAAGTTCAGTAAACTGCAAGAACCTCTCATGTATCAGTAAGCAAGAGTCAAAATTCTACTCCAGGTGTGTCCAACCCCAACATCCATTCTGTTAACCATTAGAAATGGATTAAGAGAGACCATTACTCCAGAAAGCCAAGAGTGAAGAAAGGATTGAGGTGGCGCGGTAGAGAGGTGGGGTAGTGATGCTTCCTTATCCTGAACTCAAACCAGTTATATAGTTGCTAATTGGGAAGCTAAATCTTTTATATTAAATGTATATGGTACAGATGAATGTAACCCCATCTTGTTGAAAGAGTACGACTGGACATATACACCTTTGACAGTAACTGGTGTGAGTGTACTTACTTCCGAAATGCATCCTTCTTTTTATTTAGTTGTTTGGTAGGCAGCTCCTGCCTCAGCTTCTGTATTATCCAAATCACAGATACACATAGATGGGTCTCCATGAGGTTTTCATGCAGTGCCTCTAAATAGATTTGAGATGAGAAGAAAACAATCCACCACCCCAACACACGCACACACTTCTCTACCTTGGGGAGGGAGAAGAACACTGAGCATACCAATTCTGAAGAAATCTTCAATCTCATACTGCTTAGCCTCTCTGACTGTAATCACTTTATTGCTTTGGATGGGTGAGGGAATAAGTTTCGAGCACCAGATTCAGGCCATCTCCTTTGTAAGTCATGTCTCAGTTGTCTTTCCTACCTTGTTGTGTGTGTGGGAGTAAATAGGATCTGTCTTCTTGGAGATTTGGCCAAACCTGAGATCACAAGAGTTCTATGTGAACATCAGTTGCTCCCCAAAAAAGAAAAGAAAACTTGAACTCTTTTATTCAACAATAAATCCATCTTCTTATCTCTACCATTTCATAAACTTCACTTTTTCCTTGCTGGTTATACAACAGTAGATCTGTGATGGGAGTAATGACTTCCATTGTAAACCTATGCAAATGAATTCCAAGTGTGCTGTCAGATGATGAAAGGAAAAATGATGACAATTTTATTCTACTTGTTCTAGAGTAAACAGTGGTAAACTAATTACACGATACACCTCAACTGAATATCTATGAATGGAGGAAAAGTCTCTGATTACTGGTTTTGTCTTTATTTCTATTTGATAAATTACATTTAATTATGGTGTAATTAGACAACACCTTTAGCATTAAAAATATAAGCCATGTAATAAGGTATAATTTCTGAGAACAGCATAAATTCTAATGACTGTAAATAAAGAGACCACATGATAACTCCGTGAATTCATCAGAACAGTTCGGTTTATATATTTTTTAAAAAGATTGCTTTGCATAATATGGAACTTTATTCAAAGTGTCAATTCTAGAATTCTTTATGAAAAAGCAATTGAAGAAATCAGTCTTACATGCAAATGCATTTTATAATAGATAGAATCTACCCACTAAATGAAGCCTTGGAAATTAAAAAAATTACCCACCAAATTCTCCTCTAATTGAAGCAACTAGTAATTAAATCAAGTGCTTAACTAGTTAATTACAATTAAACAGTAAATTTCAAAGCCTCTCGAAGTTGACATTGAGCCAGGAATTGCCTATGTCTCTTCAGTCCCCTCACAACCCCCACTGCTTTCCTGCATTTCACGTCCAAGTCAGCAGGGTGAGATATCTGGAAACCACTTCCAGCAAGGTCCATTAGTCCAAGGATATTTCTATAAATCTTTTTGATCAAAATACAAGAAAATGACACTGACTGCTATTCATAACTCACTTTCATATTCTGTTATGTAAATATGTGCAGACTTGGCTGTTGGCAGTAACAATGGTGACTCCAAATCTTGCTACCTTACCAGATTAGAGGCAAAGGGGCAGAGGAGAGAAGGGCACCTTGGTACCTTTCATCCAACTGCTCATCTATACTTTTCCTACCTCTTATCTATTTGGAAGTGAAGAAAACATTTACTCCATGCCATGTAACATTTGGGGACCAAAGACAAAACTTCCAGAATACATCAGAAATTATATCTTCTTTTGCAAGTCTTGGCATGAAAGTTCTAACATTGCTCTCTTTGGTCACTTTATAGTTATAAATTTCCTGTTGAATGCTAGCTCTAAAAAGCCTCTATACTATACTCTCTCCTTTCAATTTATTATTCTACGGTGATCAGAAAGTCTCTACTGAAAATGATATTTAAAATTCATGCCACTGCCATCTGGAATGCATGCCTCATTAACTGAAGATTCTGGATCATGGTCTCAATCTCCATTCCAACTCTTACGTTTGTCTTAGATGATTCTAAGGCAATGTTGCTGACCCAAATTACACAGCAGTCTTGCATCACCACCTTGTTGTCTCCAAGATCTCCACTTTACCTCATCTGTTGACTCCTCTGGGCGCCCTCTGGACACTGTCATCTACAAAACTTTCCCAGCTTTGCAATACTAAATTCAAATATCATCCTCCCTGAACACATCTGCCTCTCCTTCTGTCTTGTTTCCTGAACCATTTCTGCTACATCTGTTCTCCTAACACACTGGGACTATTAATCCACCAACCCCTCTCTTTCTTCCTGTATATCAGTTCCCTGTTTCATAATATTGTTCCTGAATAAAGAAGGTAATGTGATATGGCAATAGTTCCTATTCAGACAAGACACTGAGGTAAGCATCTCCAGCTATTGAGAGAAGTAACCAAGGAGAGAGAGAGAATGAGAAGAATAAAGACAAAAGGTGGATTTAACTGTCCTTTTCCCCCAACCAATTGGTATTGAACTCCTCTATCAACAAGCCATCTGAGAAAGATGAAGACAAGACTCCTTGAGATGAAGAGAAACATTCACAAAAAGAATTTTGAACTTTGAATTCATGGGATATGTGTTCCCAAAGAGACTATTTTAAAATACAAGATTCAGTTATCTTTAATCAGCAAATTTACTTTACTATCCTTAGTGGAAATGGGAGGTCCAGCTCAAGATGAGTTCAGGACTGAAAAATTCAGATACACTTTTTTACTTTGAAGTCATTGTGTGTAATTCCAGCCTACCAATTACAGTCTGTTGTTATTAGTTTAGTCATTCTTTTACTAATACTCTGAACACAATTTTCCCGTTGTCCTTTAGTTACACCTCTCCCAACACCCTAATCCAGGACGTAGCCAACCATCTGTCTCTCCTGTGCAAGCTGTGAGGCTGATGGGAAAGTTCACACATCTGAGATTAAAACCATTGCAAACTGACTGGGACTTCAATCCTGCCCAGGAATCCTGCTAGGTTTCTCTTGTCGACTCTCTCTCACCTCCTGTCATTTCTCTCTCTCCCAAGAGATTATCTCACTGCCTACATTTATCTATATATTTCACAGAGACTATAGAAGCCTTCAGAAGATAACCCAACTTTGCACCACCATACCCATAAGCCTACCTGAAATTGCTCTCTTCTTTTCCACTTTCTCTCCCATTACAAGAGATGAGGTATCGTGGGAGGAGGTCATCAAGCGGATGTGAACAACTGGTTGACCCATCAGCTGGACCAGCAATCGGAGGCTCCTTACCCCCTCCTCTGCCCTTGGGATGTGTGTTCTGCCCACCGTTCCCACACTAGGAGTCATTTCAAGGACACAGCCTTGAGAGAGTAATATGTTGCTGAGACCATCTGGACGGTATACATGACTGAACCCTGTGAAGGCCTCTATATAAACTTTTAAGATTCTGGTGGGCAGTTGCAGGTATCTACTTGTCTTGGGGCCTCCCAAGACAAGCCTCACATGTAAGATTCCTTGCTTATTAAAACTGCCACCTACCAATCTGGAGTAGTCTGCCTCTTTCTTCAGGCTCTCCCTGCCCTCTGCATATGGGGGCCAGTTTTGAGTTTCATCTGGGGATCTCCTGAGGTTGTGAACCAACAGGTATCTCCATTCTCCAAGAAAAGAAATATTTCGATTTCAAAGAAAACTCCCGAATACTAACCTAGCTTCTCCTTCTCTTCGTAGGCAATCCCCTTTAAGGAGTTTTTTATTCTTAATAGTCTTCAGTGCTCTCCTTTCCTTTCTCTCCTATCTTCTCTAATCTGAAAATCTGTCCCATCACACAACTGACAACCTCCCTGTGCTCTAGAACTTCAGGGACCAGGTATAAGGCAACTGAGAAAAGTATCAACTTCTGTTTTGTTCTCATACAGCTGCCATAACCATCCACGGGAAACCTTACAAGTTGAAGAGCACAGCAAGAATGCCGAGTGTACACACATCTTGTACAATGACAGCTGCTTCTCTCCCCACACCTCCCCTCTCCATGCCTCCAACTTCTCCTCATTCCCCAACTCCTGCAAAATTTCCTTTGTGCTGATACAAGAACTTTCTTACTTGACTGTTGTCTTCATTGTGTTGTGGTTCTTCTCATCCACATATCCTTACCGTGATGGAAGAATACGTCTTCACACTTGGCAGAGTTCCAACATCAGACTTTGTGGGCCAAGCTATAATTTTGACTAGGTCTTTAACTATCCAAAAATGGGAATATTACCTGAAAAACATGTTAACTTGTGAATTTTACCTAGTCATAGATTAAATACAATTCGTTTAAGTCACACGTTTACAACGCTTACACATTGCACCACAGAGATCACCTCTCACTAGGGTCACCACCAACAAGCGTGTTCTAAATCCAGAAGGAACTTTTATTATTATTACTTGACTTGACTTTACAGAGGTATTTGACACAGTTCATTACGCGTTCTTATGTACTCGTCATTTTACAAGCAAACAAAACACCTCAATTCTGTGACCATGTGACCACACCCTCCCCTGACATTCTCCTCTGTCCTAAGCCACTCTTTTCAGGCTCCTTTCTCAGCTCTTCCTCCTCAATTTGACTATTAATATTTGATTTGTACACGGCTCTAAAGTAAACCTCGTTTTCTTCTCACTCTGTGTTCTGTGCCCAGATTGTCTCACTCCGTCCACAGGCTTTAATTTTTATCTATGCATTGATTATTCCCAAATGTTTTATCTATAGCCCAAATTATTTTTCTGAGCTCAGATCCACACACAGACATCTAAAATTCACGATATGCAAAATCAAACTCATCATTCCCCCCTTCCCCCTCCAAAAACAGACTTCTCCATTATTCTTTATTTCAGTTATAGCACTAGCCTTTACCTAACTGTTAAGCCAGAAATCTGAGGTACTGTTTTATGAATACATGTGTGTATCTGAGAACATAAAATAGATTTCTTAACTTGAGTTGCATTCAGAAAAATGTTTGAAGGCCAAATTTACCATATAAAGTGCTTAGGAAAGTGTCTGACACACAGTAACTATTGTAAAATGTTAGTAATTATTTTAACTATTGTCATTAAACCCTCATTCTTCTTCACTGTCCCTTCACAGCCAATGCATCACCAAATCTTCTTGTTTTATTTCATAAACATACCTTTATCTCATCTACTTTCCTCCAAGGCTTCTGCACTGGCCTACTCTAAACTGCTATGTCTCTCACCCAGCCCACTATAACAGCCCCCTAACTGCTCTTCTGATGACCACTCTTGCCCCTCCTCAGATTCTTCCCCATCCGGCCTCCAGGTTGACCTGTTCGTGAAACCAATGTGATCCAGTCCACACCTCTCCCTCCTCCATTAGCATCTTTCAAAAAATTCATTATTAATATGGTCTATATAGCTTTGGTTTATATGCATATCGATTCACTCATCACTCTCCCACTCTGCCAATATATTCCAGCTATACCGTCCCTTCTCTCGGTTTCCTGATCTCACCAAATTCCTTTCCAATTCTGGGCTTCTGCACCTCTGTTTTCTCTGCCTAGAATACAACCGTACACTGCCACCCATCCCCTACTTTTTGCCTAACTACGTTCTACTTATTTTCTTAGTCTAAGTTTATAGTTTAAAGTTTACATTCTCCAGGAAGCTTTACCTGATATCTTTCAATTAGTAAATTCCAAACCATACATCATGGCCCACAGTGTGTTATGGAATCAACTCAGTGTATCTATAACCAGTATTTTTCAAAAAGTGTTATGTTATGGTGTGAATTGGGAGGGGTGGGATGGATAGGATGGATACATAACGCATTACATGCAGTTAAGGTAAAGTACTATTTTAGAAATTTGTGTGTGTGTGTTGGTGATGAAAGAGAGTATATTTTTCTCACTGATTCACATTCAAAAATAAGTTTAAAAGCACAAGTTTGAAAACCACTCTTCTAAGTGATATTCATCATTTATTTCTTTTTATAACACCAGCGTTTGCCTTTTAGTAAAATGAACACACTCAGGCTGTTATCTGTACATATCTGTGTTTGTCTTACATAAAATTTAGGAAGTAAAGTATGCTAAGACTTAACCTCCATTAAATAATGTGTCAAAACATAACCTCCATTAAATAATAGATTATTTTCTAAAGTTGGGCCCTCATCACTGAGGGTTTCTTTTTTCAGCACCTATCATAAAGCCATAAAATGAGGAACATAAGGATGGATCTTTTGCTACAGGTGCTGCTACCCCTGCTAATTTCAGGTTCAGCAACCACATAAACCCGGGCCGGCAGGCAGACATGCCAGAGTTCCAATGCCTTCTCTGTTGGCTGCCAGTTTAAAACTTTTTGCAAGTTACATAACTCTCTGAAGTTTTTTGTTTCCTCATCTATTTTTTGGAGATGACACTCTGCCTTATTGAGTTATAAATGTTAAATGGGACAACATGCACTTAGAATAGTGTCTTTCAAGTGTCAGGCCTTTAATAAATGTTGGTTCCATTCCTCTTCTCTATTTCTTTTCCTTCTCCAATCCCTAGATGTTGTTCCTTTTCTAAGTACAGTCAGCATCCTGAGACTACTGGCTTGGTCTCCTAACAATGGCTTTTCTAACATATAATATGTGATCCTATTTCACACTTATTTGCTAATGTAATTGTAATGTAATCAAATTAATTTCAATTACAATATAAGCCAAACTAATGACATCATGAAGTTTTTAATTTTTTTCATCTTATTCATATTCTCTTCTATTCTCCTATTTATAGCTGAGCAGGCCACCCGTTTGGACAATCTCTCTCAGTGATTCTACGATTCACATTCAAATATTCCAAGTCAGGTGTGGAAATTTGGAATCTCTTCTGTATAAATCGGACTGTTTGCTATACAATGTAGGTGTGCTGTCACTTTCTAGCAGATTATGCCCATGGGTTGAGGGAAAATAAAGTGTGTCTCAAAAGGAAGATCTTATTACGGCTCCACCAAAATGTGCTGTATGAAATAACTGAAATGGACATCATGATTTGATTGACCTAACAAAAGTTACTATTTTACTCATCCTCAGTTCAGGACTAAAGAATCTATCATCATTTCTTAGAGTGTCCATGAAATTCTATACAGATAACCTATTAAAGAAATAAGATGAGGAAAAAAAGATAGATATTTAACAACTCAATGGAAGTTGTAAGACAAGAAGCATTTCAAATACTAATAAAAGTCTCATTAAAATAACGATAACTGTAGTTAGTAATTTAAGGAAAGTGGGATTGAAAAAGCTTGATTCTCTTCTGTACACCTGGTTGCATTGATTTCACATGTCCCTCAACGTGGAAGACATACAGAAGAAATGAACAAAAGTGAATTAACCACAACTAATTCCCAAAATATCCCCAGAAATTCATATTAAAGCCTCAAGCATCAATACTAATTCTTTAAAGTTTGTTTCTTGCCTTTTAAATAAAACTCTTTTCATCCAGACATGCCTCTGTGTCTGGATGTCAAAAAGAAAAAGAAAATTGAACATAATAGTTTTAAGAGACATAACTTTGAAAGCAGCATCATCTTTTGAGCAAGCTACTCCTCAATTTGTAACAACTCGGATTTTCTAAATGTGCTTATTTCATAAGATGTTGAAACATTTCTAAAGCCTGGTGACAATATTTATTCAAGTCTACATAGTCTTTATTTTAGAAAGTGTTAGGCAGTTTGCTCTTGAACAAGGTCACGCATTTTAAAAGCTGCTGTATAGAGAACAGGTAATAAGCATAACCACAATTTCTCTTTATGTTAGACATATTCATAAATAAAATAATGCTTCATAATTTAAAGTATCTCCATTTTATTATTATTATTTGTTATATGTTATCACCAACAAATTCATGTGGGGTCCGGAATCCTCACTTTTTATGAGAAAAATATAAAGAGATATTCCTTGAGTGATTTTCCTAAGAGAGAAAACAAATCCTGGTCTCAATTTTTTAAGTCTGTAGTAACTAAGTAGGTGTCTGCTCTGTGAACTGAATACAGAATTCAGGTTTCTATAAACAAAAAGTTCTGTTAGAATTAGAAAAAAAAATTATGGTATTATTTCTAAGTTGACTTGCTAAATCGTTGTCATTATACACCTCCATCTGACTCATCTATCTTACGTACTTTATTTCAGTTTTCTCCTAAGTTCTGTTATCTAACTCCAGAAATCAGAAAGAGGCACCAGAATCATAATTCTAGATAGAAATTTGACAAAATTCTCTTTTGTAAAAATATTGAATTTGAATATATATATATATTCTATGTCTTTTATCTAATCCCAGGAACTGGAAAATCTCTTAATTTGTGAAAGACTGCATCCAGTTACACAAAACGAAAACATCGGTTTTGCTAAGTTTTGAATTAAATTTTCCCAGTGAAAAACTAAACTAATCAAGAGTGAATTTTTTAAATGATTTTTGCCACAATTCCTCATTTGGGGAATAAAAATCAGGTCTCTGAAATTTATACTTTAAAAACTATAATATGTCTGGGGCCAGCCCGGTGGCGCAAGCAGTTAAGTGCATGCACTCCGCTGTGGCGACCCGGGGTTCGCTGGTTTGGATCATGGGCGCTCACCAACGCACAGCTTGGCAGGCCATGCTGTGGTGGCGTCCCATATAAAGTGGAGGAAGATGGGCATAGATGTTAGCCCAGGGTCAGTCTTCCTCAGCAGGAAAAAAAAGGGGAGGATTGGCAGATGTTAGCATAGGGCTGATCTGCCTCACACACACACACACAAATATATATATATAATGTTTGAAAATTAATGATCAAACAATGATTTTGTTTCCCAGATGGCTAACAGATAATTTTGGTTATTTTCTCTTGGGTCTGAACTGAACCATCTTTAACCACTATCAAAACTCTCACCTACTCCTTATACATCAATTATTAATATGGAAAGTAAAAAGGGGGAGAGAAAAACTAACATCATTGAAGTTTATAACTAGGAAGTTGTCATTATGCCGAACATTTTATATTTCTTATTATATTTATTATATATTACAGAAAATAAAAATTAATCAAGTAATATGTAATAATAGTAGTTTTAAGTCATTTGCAAAGAATTAGAGTTTCACCTTAGATTTCTAAAACGTGATCTCTCTCTCAACATCACTTCCATCACCAGTGAAATATTTTGATGTTGTACTAGAATCATGTAACATAAGTCATTTTCACTTCTTGTCCTCAGTAGCATTGAAATATGTATATTTTAAATTAATTATATTTCAATTAATTTTGACTTGCAGCTTCTTTTCTATCATAATGAATTCAGAAAGTTAATTAACTTGATGACAAGATATAAAAACAGCATTAGGCAAAAGGCCCTTATCTAAAACCATAAAAGAAATAAAATGTCATCCGTCATTTCAATTCATTGTACCTTATCACTTAACTATCAAATGATATAGTTCTGACATTTAGAAGAAAGATGATGTGCATAATAAATGTCAGGGCTTTTTTCCCCTCCAAATACAACTTTATTTTCAAAAAGCATAACAACAAAATGCAGGTGTCATGTAATTTGTTCTTCTTTTCACATGGTAAGCTTTGCCTAGAAACAAGCATCAGCCAAACCTGATATCTGTTGCCTAGCAACCATCTGACAATTGTATGACTTAGATGACCTGGATATATTTCTGACTGTTAACGCTTACACAACTGAGTTACTTAAACACTTAAAAACTCTTAGGGTTCCCTGGTCAAGAATATTGAAATGAAATTTAATTTTAACCTGCAATTATTTAATTAGGTTGATTATTCTTATTGAAGGAATTAAAGAATTAGAATAAACACAGTAAAGAGTTCTAAAAACAGCAATAAATTATTTAAAAAAACATTGAATAATGGCTTGAATTTTCTTATCTAGTAGGCTTAAGAATAAAAAGTACACTGAGTATCTCTTGTAATTAAAGCCTCGGTTTCTACCTTTATCATCTAATTTATATGCATATATGTTTTCCCAAAATTTCAATGTCACAAAAAATTCTGAAAAATAAGATCATTGACATTAGTTCAGCTTTGTCAATAACAAACTTCTCCAGTGCTTAAAGCAAAAATTATAAAGCTAAACAAAGAGAAGTTAATCTGCCTGGCATTCAGGCAAACATATTAATCTCTAATATAAATATGAAGCAATAAAATTAAGGATTGCATCTGTTAAAAATAGTTAGACTTCCAAAAAATACATTTACTGCATATATTGTGTGAGCACTAGCAAATGAGGGATAAAGAGACAAAGAAGAAAAAGACTCAAAGTTTTTGCAAAACAGTGACATTTAAATAAGTACAATTTTCCCACTTCTTGAGGCTAAAAAGTACTCAAATGCTTTGCTGAACTCTCTGACGACACTGTGTCTTTAAAATGTTAATTTCCACTTGTAGGAACCAAGTGTTTAAAGTTCTTCCAACAAATTGAAGTAATTATAAACAAAATAATTTTTATCACATTAGTCAAACTACTATAAAATTTTATATGGATTGCAGTAGGCAAAAAAAAGTGTGTATCTGTCTATATACAGTAATTAAGAACAAAACTAACTGGGTACTTGTATATCTAAATTTTAAAATTATTAATGCATAGGATATCTTCCTATTATAACTGAATAAATTCACTATAAAAATCAATTTATTAAACCCTGAAATAAAAAGCAGACTCATTTGTAAATGGGCCAAATGTTTGCAATATTGGAAGATGGCCCCTACTCATTGCAGAGAAACACTGATTCTCCAGGGATAATTTATAATACAGTTGATTGGAAATGCTTCTATGAATATATGAAGTATCACTTTAAAAACAATGAAATCAATTTGTATCATTCAGGCAATTTATAAAGTCGTAAATGTAATTTAATTGATGGTTTTTAACTCAATGATATATTTAACTCAATGAAATAGCTTAAATCGTAGAACTTGGAAGGTAATGGGAGAAAAATTAAGATAACCATATGTCCCAAGAGTTTTGCATCAAATGGAAAAAGAAAGGATGGTAATTAAAAGAAAAATCAGAATCAAATCAGGATATTTGTTGTTATTTTTATAGAGAGAAAAAAGAATATTCTCAAAGATAGAGATGAAGAATAAGGGCAATAATAACAATGAAGAAAAAGGCACCATTTATAGAATGAGAGGATGATTTTTGTGGAAGTAAATCTGAGAAAAGTAAGGAAAGGAAACGTTCCCTAGAGATGGAAGAACATCACCTGGTGTTGGGATTAAGGAGTGAAAGTTAGGGACTCCATTTATATACCGAGGTGAACATTGGGAAGGGAGGAGTATAGAGATGTAAGGTAAGTTTCATCTTTGCATTTCTCTTTACCCGGACATAGCGAGCTGGGTCTTTTCTGACCTTCTTAAAGATGAAGGAAAGACAAACAACCCTCCCATTACAAATGCTCCAGTGCCGTCTGACCAGTCTGTCCAGGAAAGACCTCTTCTGCAGCAGTCATGGCCGTGTTCCAGCTCTGCCCTGGGTATGAAAGCCCACCTGTGGGAGGGCAAGGAGGCCAATGCAACTGGGAAGGAGCCAAGAGCAGTTGGAGTGTCTTCACACAATCTGGTGGAAATGCCATTAAATTGTCCCTGCCTTGTTGCCGCAAACATCATACACTCTGTGCTTGTGCAAATCCAAAGGACATAGAACAGGAGGACGCTGATCCTGTAGGACAAGAAGGGAAAAGAAATTAACTTTAATGGATACAGACTTTATTCCAGCTGTTTGAAAATTGAACAGTTATGACCATTGAATTTTGGTATCAGATAAACCCAGATGCCAGTGTAGGCTTTGCAACCTGTGTGAACTTGGGCAAGTTATGGAATCTTTATGAGACAAGATATTCATTGCCAATTAAAAAGACCAATACCTTATTAAAATAAAATGAAATGATGTATGTAAAGCACTTAGGATACTGCCTGGCACATATTAAGTGCTTGAAAATAAAGGGGAAAAAATGTGTAATTGGTGGGGCCGGCCCAGTGGCGCAAGCGGTTAAGTGCGCGCGCTCCGCTGCGGCGGCCCGGGGTTCGCTGGTTCGGATCCTGGGCGCGCACCGAAGTACTGCTTGGTAAGCCATGCTGTGGCGGCGTCCCATATAAAGTGGAGGAAGATAGGCACCGATGTTAGCCCAGGGCCGTCTTCCTCAGCAAAAAAAGAGGAGGATTGGCGGATGTTAGCTCAGGGCTGATCTCCTCACAAAAAAAAAAAAAAAAAAAAAAAAAAAAAAATGTGTAATTGGGGGCTACAGGATGGAACAGATATTTTGCACTTATAAACACGTTCACAGATATTCCCATGATATGTAAATAAGAAATACAAGACTTTCATTTCACATCCACTCTGTACTCAATTTGAGTATATTAACTTATTTATAGTCTCAAAACTCTTTGTGAAGTAAACACAATTACTGTCACTTACTAAATGAGAAGCCTGTGATTAAAATATTTTTTGTAACTTATCAAAGTTGGCTCATCTAGCAATTTTTAGAATCTGTTTTGTGCCAAGTACTTCTCTAGATGTTCAGTATACAGAAGTCAATAACTAAGGCAAAATGAAGGCTGCCAGCACTAGTCTTCTAACCTGGGTCTTGTTATTCCAAATCCTCTGTTCCTTTCGTACGCTGCTTTCTAATTTGAAACAGCTAAATTGAATGCCCTTTTCCCTGGTGGTGAGCAACCAAGAGAATTCTAAGGTAGCCACAGTTTTAATCAGCATGAAATATCTAAACCACAGATCGAGTGGGTTTAGTGTATAAATCCCAGAGGAAAGTTAATGAAACCAGAATGTTGAATATTGTTACACATATATAGTCAGCCATAATTGGCCAACAGTAAATGTTGGTTTTATATAAGCAATCAAGCTAAAATAAGTATATAGTTTTAATGTTAGTAAGGATTCAGCTTAAAGGTTAATAGAATAGCTCGTGCATTCAACGAATATTTATTGAACAATTCCTAAGTACCAAAGTGTAATTCCTAACTCCTAAATTAGGAATTACAGAGGTAAAGATGAGCAAGACTTAGAGTCCTGTACGGGATGTAAGTAAGCAGGGAATGACCATGTAGTGTGGTATGGGCTATGACGGAGGAAAGCAGGGTGTTATGGAAGCAGATAAGAGAGTAAGAATGCAATCTCATCAGGACTTGGGGGCCACGGAAATTTTTCTTGAGAAAAGAGTATCCAGAATGAGACTAGAAGGGTGTGACAGTTAATTTTGTTTGTCGACTTGACTGTGCCGCAGCGTGCCCAGATTTTTGGTTAGACATTATTCTGGGTGTGTCTATGAGGGTATTTGTGGATGAGATTAATGTTTGAATTGGTCGACTGAATAAAACAGCTTGCTCTTCCCAGTGTGAGTGGGCCTCATCCAGTCCATTGAAGGCCTGAATAGAACAAAAGGGCAGAGTACAGGAGAATTCACTCTCTCTGTCTGTCTTTGGTCTAGGACATTGGACTTCTGCCTTTGGACCCTGACTCTAGCTAGAACTTACACCATCAGCTCTCCTGGGTCTCCAGCTTACTGACTACAGATCTTGGAACTTCTCAGCATCCAAAATCATGTGAGCAAATTCCTTATAACAAATCGTGTGTGTGTGTGTGTGTGTGTGTGTGTGTGTGTCTCCTATTCGTTCTGTTTCTCTGGAGAACCCTAACTAAGATAAAAAGTGAATCATAAAGATGGAGTAGAGAGAGAAGTGTCTCAGAGAAAGAAAACGGCAGGGCAGAATCGCTGAAGCAGGATAGTGAATGAGCTACTCCAGGAACCCGAAGAGGTTCAGTGGAGCTGTAGCAGGGAATGCTGGGAGGAAGAACACAGAGATGAGGCTGGAGAAGACAGCTGGAACAGGATCATAAAGGAAACTGTAACCCACGTTAAGGAGTTTTAACCTTAATTTTAGGGCAGGGAAATCCATCCACGTGTTTTAGGCATGGGAGTGAGGTGATATAAATAATTCTGTGCCTGCATTTTTATCTACACAAGAAACAGGCTAACCAAATAGCATGCTGTTGCAGTAAAATGGGTAAATGATGCTGATGGCCCAAAAAGTGGTAGGACTGTGGGGATGGAGAGAAGGAAATAGATTAAGGAGGCAGAATTCAGAAAATGCAGTGATTGACTGGACATGGAGGTTGTTTATGGAGAAGGAGGCATTTGGATGACACTGTTTTCTCAAAAAATAAGCAACTATATGAGTGGTGGTAACTTTCTTTAAGATTTGTGAAGGAAACAGTGAGTTCAGCTCTTCATAACTGTAGTTTAAATGCCTGTAGCAATGAACAGAAGGCAGTTGAGAATGCAGGCATGGAGTTCAGGAGAAAGTCTTGGGTTGACTGCATAGACCCAGAAGTCTTTGGGACATTGCAATTGAAGCCCTTGGGGGAATGAGATCCTCCCAGAGAAAGCACCCCCATAGCATTCTTGTGTTGTAAATTGACTGAATATTAAAAATATGTAGAAGAGTCAATAACTTCATATATGTGCTTTCCATTATTAATACAGCATTGCTAGTAAGGAGAGGATTTTATAGTAGACTGGAATCAAATGCTAAAAGTCATTGTGTGACAACAGTTCATATAGAAAGAAACAATTAGAGAAGGGAAGAGCCAGAATTGATAAGAAGATATAAGAAATTATTATAACTAGTGTTACTTAGAGCAGGAGAATGTTGATATCAAATAAGATATATTTTCAAAGAAAGCGCCAACCTGTTAACCTCATATAATTTAATGAACACACAAGTGGCCATGGTTTGTTTCATTTTCTTCATAATGCGTTTGAACAATGTTATCTAGCCACCTGTATCGAAACATGACTACAAATTTTATCTCAAGGTGAAATCTGAAATTCCCATTTCAAAAAACTTCATATCATTCATGAAACAAAATTGCATCTTGATGGTAATCACACAGCAGATTTCATGCATCATGTTACATTCAATTATTGTTAAATTGGTCAAACACCAGTATGCACTATTAATACAATGAATCACTCAAAGGCCAAGTAGTGAATCTAAGAATATCAATATCATAACAATTCATTTCTGAATGCACTTTGCTCTTCAAAAATTTTCTTTCTTAAATACTATCCAAATAAGACAAATATAGTTTCTTTTTTTTTTTTCCTTTCCAACTTTTCCTTATTATTTAATGATGTAGTTTTTCTTCCACTTTACCCTTTTTTCACTTTTCACCTTTAGGAACTCATCCTCCTGAGAAGGACATCAAAAAAAGCCAGTTCCTAGATAAGAGCATTCTCAGCATACATTTAGAGGAGAACAATATATATATGAGCAATTGGAAGCATAAAGAACTTTATTGGAGGGGCCGGCCCGGTGGTGCAAGAGGTTAAGTGCGCGTGCTCTGCTGCGGTGGCCCGGGGTTCGCCAGTTCGGATCCCGGGCGTGCACCCACGCACTGCTTGGCAAGCCATGCTGTGGCGGCGTCCCATATAAAGTGGAGGAAGATGTGCACGGATGTTAACCCAGGGCCAGTCTTCCTCGGCGAAAAAAGAGGAGGATTGGCAGATGTTAGCTCAGGGCTGATCTCCTCACACACACAAAAAAAGAACTTTATTGGAAATGGAGGCAGGAAATGTTGGGGTGGAAATATAAGGGTAATAATTTTAATAATGACTAATATTTGTTGAGTGATGTTATATGACAGACACTCTGCCAAATACTTTAAAATGCTACAAATGCTAATTAAAACCAAAAATGTAAATAATAAAGCACGTGGTACAAAAGAAATGGTGGCCAGAAATAAAGAGAAAGGATATAATGTTTGTTGAACACCAACACTGTGCCAGAATCTTTGCACATATTACTAAATTTACTCTTCTCAGCAACCTTATTGGATGAAACTGAGATTCAAGATGGATCTGTTTGGCCACCGAATCCTCATGCTTTCCTCTGACTACGCTGCCTCTATCTGTGTTCTGTAGCCTCATGGAGGAGGGAGAGACCCTGGTCCTAGGGTCGCTCAAATTCATGCTGCTGGGGAAATTATCAAGAGAAAAAAAAGGCTATGGAATTAAAAAGAAAGTTTGACTTTAAAAAATACAACAAACATGTCAGAACTGATGGTGTTTCTAAATAAAGGAAAACAAAAGAGGGCCTTGTCAACGGTACAGTCATTGGACACGCAAACTAAGAGCCAATGAGGAGTTTTCAGTAGTGAGAAATGAGGGGCTGCTGTTTTGAACAGAAAAGTAAATCTATTCACATAACTTGGGACATGGAAGTTCATCTTTTTTGACAAACAAGGGTCTTCAGAAGGAAAGCACCTAGAAGACACATTCTTAGTTAGCTACTTTCTAAAAGAGTAAAATTGTTAATGTTATGAAATACTGGACCTTTCAACACAATCTTTTTAAATGATATATTTTTTAAATGATCTGGGGGTAGTTTGAAATATGATATGTAACCATGGTTATTTTTAGTTGCATTTAAAGAGTAAATTATTGGAGAACTTGGCCTAAAATAAGAAAAAAACATCAGAGAAAGGCCAGATTTTACCTTGCATACATGCAGAAATAAACCACATAGCTATAATTCCAGGATTCCAGGGAAACAGGCCAAATCAGAGGGTCACAAACAGCCAATTTCTATTCCACAGATCAAGAAAAACTCAATCCTGAGATCTACTAAGTTGTGGAAGAATCTTTTAAGAGAAGACATGATTCTAACTCTATTTATTGTCACTGGATTTTTTAAAGATGCCCCATGGAATAAAAGTAGAGGCCAAGAACTCTCCTACAATAGATGTATACAGAAAAATGGCATTGAACATCGGGGCTAGGAAAAGAGATAATCAGTATTTCCTGTTAACGTCAGATATACAAGTCTGGAATTTTTGTCCGGGTATATTATTGAAAGGATATCTGGGAAAATACAGGCACTTTAATGAGTCATTATTCTTTCATTTGGGGGGGAAATAAAATTGTAACCCTAAACAGCATGTCTCTCATTCTAGTTAAAACAAGGTTGCCACTGGGATTTCATTTTAAACGACTATAAATTGACAAGTCAGAGGAGGAGATGAGAAACTGCTTGACTCTGATAGTGCAATGAGCTGGAGCACAATGTGACAGAAGCCCCGAAAGACAGGAGCGTTTGGAGTTGGTTCTCTCCGTTGACTTGTTAGCAAACATAAAAATCACGTCTGCACCACCGTCTGCTACCCCAGATACATCTGGTTGAAGAGAAGGAGGTCATTAATGGAGATACCATTAAATTGCAACATACTCTTTCATTATTCTATTAATTTCCCTTAAATTTGCAGGAATGTAATTCAGCTATCTTTAAACTTACAATCTTAATAAATATTAAAGACTTTTCAAAATGCAAACATAAAACTTGCCGTTTTTGTCAAAGTTGCCCTAGTTTGTTTTTCTTTAAATAAACACAAAGGAGAAAGTTACTTAAAATAGAGAACAGAATTTAAATAGCCATACCTCTCTACATCTGCAAATATCTAGACCTGCATATATTTTATATAATGAATTGATATTCACCCTAGCTTTTCCTTGTTTGAATATATTCCATGTTCCTTCCCCAGCAGTTAATTCAAATGTCTAGAGTTTTACCGTTTTTGTAGAAAAGATCTCTTGACATTGTGCCTCTGACAGAATAACATGCAGAGCACACGCCCACGCACTCACACACAATGGATGTCAAAGAACATGACATGACAAAACCAAACAAAGCTTAATATCCTTTCGATCATTTCAAAATTTCAAACTCCATGGAATTTGCTGTGCTTCTGAGAGTTTAACCTTGTGAACTACAGCATGTTCTTTTTCTAATTATGTAAATTTTCAAATATATACAAATGTGAGAAAATAGTATAATGAATACACATTTTATCTACTATTTATCTTAACAAGTATTAACATTTACCAACCTCAGCATCTTTTAAAGTTGTATGCCCTTATAAAAGAAAATAAACTCTGAACCACAAAGCAATAAAACTACTACTATATTTTACATTATTCATTATAATTTGCGTTTAACTGGATCCCATAAACCAAGAGTTTAATATACTTCCCTTTCATTAAACTATTGGGTTTATAAGATCCAGTTTAAATCTAAATTTTATATGTATATAAAATTTATATATATATATATCTCCTCTACCCTCTTTCTTAAGAAAGAAACACCTAGTGGATGCTAACTTCAACTGGAAAACATAATATCAGAATTCTAGTTCTGGGTCTGTCGCAACAGATAAGATAAACATGTGCAGTCAGTTAGGTATTACATTTTCTGGTATCAGTTTCCTCCTTTTCAGACATAAGAGGTGAAAATCACTTCTAGCTCTAAGATCTTGTGATTTCAAGAGAGTACACTTCAGTTGCATGCATACTGAAATTATCATTATCATTTCAGGTCTTGCTCTAATTTACATGGCTTTACTACAAAATGTTGATTTTTCTTTTGTTAAAAGATGTCGATTTAAATCATTCAAGTGTGCAGGATGTATGTTCGACTAAAGGCAAACTTAAGTGATAAGCAGGAAATATGTTGTATACCCCATTAGAAATTAAATATTTTTTATTATTCTTATTTTTTCAGTATGTTATAAGGAGAATTTCACAAATGTCATAATTTTTGCAAATTCTTCCATCAGTAGTATGAGACTGCAAAAGAATATGTAAAAGAGTAAGATTGAAATTCATGACATGAAACAAACATTGAGTAAATGTTCACAAATCTAAGGACAGTAAAGAGCATTCTCCCCAGATTAAAAGGAAAGACTTTAACTCTGAAGACCCCATTGCAGCTCAGAACTGGATAGGAGTTTGTAGTAGTTTTCTATATTGCGGTAACCACAAATTTAGTGGCTTAAAACAACATGTATTTATTATCTTATAGTTCTCTAGGTCAAAAGACTGACATGGATCTCACAGTGCTAAAATCAAGGTGTCCACAGGCCTGCCTTCCTTTCTGTAGGCTCTAGGGGAGAATCCATTTCCTGCTCATTTTGGTGTTGGCAGAATTCAGTTCCATGCGGTTGTAGGACTGAAGACTTCAAGTCCTTCTGGCTGTCGACATCTGGGGCCATCATTAGCCCCTGGAGGCCTCTCTCCAGTATTTGCATAGAAGCCACTACATCTCAGAACCAGCAATGGGGTGTCAAGTCCTTCTCACACAGCCATCTCTTTCTTAATCAGCCACAGAAGGTTCTCTGATTTTTAAGAACTCATATGCTAAGATTGGGCACACCTGGATAATCTCGCTATCTCAAGGTCCATAACCTTGATCTGCAATGTAGAATAATACATTCAGAGTTTACGGGGATTACGGCATGGACATGTTTGAGGAGCCATTATTCCACATACCACAGAATTACATCTTCAAAAACAACAGTAATTGGCCTGCTCTGCAAATTCCAAACTCAGGAAGAGCACCCTGCATTGCACACAAAACTTAAAATAGCCTCCCATAATGCTGAGCCTCCAAAGATTATAAAGAACAAATTAGGAAAAATTCTCTTTTCATGGAGAGATTTCCATTCATTCATTTGTCTGTTTATTTGTTCATTTATTCATCCATCTAGTAAATGTTTATTATGTGCCAGGCACTATACCAGGTGGTAAGGAAATACCTATAAATGAAACAGACATCATTCATCTGCCTTGGAACTTAAGTCTAGTGGTTGGTACACGCATGAGACAAATAACCATATAAATTCAAGTCCTGCGAGTAGGTGCTGTGAAGAAAACCACACTGTGGTTTCATTAGGGCCTGCTGCAGAGAGCTGACATAGCACGTGCTGGCGAGGAGAGCATCCCTGGGGAGGCAACCTTACGCTAAGAAATGAAAGATAAGTAGGAGTTTGCATGAAAGGTTGCTGGCCAGAGGAGTAGAGAAGCCGAGGATAAGAAGAAGGCATGCAAGACAAAGAGAACAGCGTGTGAACAGGCTCTGAGGGGTGAAGAAGCATTGCCTATTTCAGGAATAAGTAAAGGACAAGAGAGAGAATACAAAGACCAGGCCTCCCTTAATATCTGCAGAGTCCAGGGAAGAGCAGCAGTGCAGGCTCCTGACTATCACCTCCCTCCACCCCGGACCCATCATGCCCTTTGCAGGCTTCACACACATATATATGGACAGCCCAGGCTACATGTCCAAATTTTTTCCACTGTCCTCCAAACAGCTACCTCTTGACCGATTATTGGGCAGAGGGGTGCACACACTGGTGACTTGACCAGTCATTGAAAAAACATACTTGGGAAAGAAGCCCCTAAAGACCTTAGAAGTGAGCTGGGTCCATTAGCTCAGAGAATTCTGGGGTCCTGGGAGGAGTGCAGCGTTCGACGTGGGAGCGTCTCTTGACCCTGCAGATTCCTCGCCCCATGAGGAGGGGAAAGGCTGAAGCAAAGCCATCATATATAATGAACATCAAAACTCTTGCAAATGCCAAGGTTAAATTTGGAACGCTATTAGCATTTTTCTGTTTTCATAAAGGGTAACTTCAATAAGGAAAACTTTCACTGTCAATACTGAACGTGAAATGCTAATTTGCTAAATCGAAGTTTTACTTTATCAGTTAATGATAAGGATTTTTTCTTTTCTGGAGTAGATGCTTATTAAATGGCTATTGATTGATTTGTTGATTAATGAAAATAAAAGAGACATGTGAGGCTGCATGAAGATAGTAGACTAAGCACTATGCACTGCTAAGGGGTATGTATCATGACCCGGTAACCTCTGTATTGCCATAGTAGCTATTCGAGTCCCCAGCAGGTAATACACAAGTAATAAATGTATGTCAAATACAATTGACTTAAACTATCCAACCAAAGGCAATTTTTCCCATTTCAATGCACTGTATTCAGAGGAAATTGCCTAGATACTAAGTATAGAATCATATAATCTTAAGTTTAGAGTCATCTACTTTCAGCATAGGAATCTCTTCTGCAGCTTCCTCTGGTTCTAAGGTCTTGCCTGTATCATCCCTTCACTTTGTCCCCCAAAGCTTCATTGTCTCCAGCTGATTTTAGCCTCCAAATCCCATAACTTTTTCTGTTTAAATGAATTCACACTAATTTCATATTGATAATTCTAAAAATTATTTAACCTTATAGAAAACAGAAAGATATATGTGAACACTGTCAAATTAGAGATCCTGATTTAATTACTCACACAATTCTCTACTATCATTCACCTTGTGTGCTCTCTCCCATAGTTTGAATATATACCCCAGAGTCGTCTTCATACCATTGTCAGGACAGTTAAGAATTATAAAAATCTTAATGTATTAACGAGGATTCTACACTTCTTTAATCATGTTAAGTGTCGTTTTTCTTATTTCAATCATTTCTCATGGAAATCAATCTATGATACATATCTTTATACTTCAATTATAAAGAATAATATATGCTTTTTGAAAAAAATTGTAAAATGGATAATTGCAAATAGTGAATACTTCTCATAATCACATCATCAAAGGAAAAATAAAACAACCTTTGTTTAAACTTTTATTAAATATTCTTTCAGAACTTTTCTATGTGTTTAGAAATAAAGGGTTTTATTTTGTTTGAATCAAAATAAGATTACATTAAACATATTCTCGAGGAAGAAGTCAAGATGGCAGCGTAGGCGGACTCTGAACCCACCTCCTCCCCCTGACACGGCCAATTTACAACTACTGGTGGAAAAATTACCCCTGAGACGGAACTGCAAACTGGATAAGAGGAACTCCTGCAACAAATGACAATCCTAATTGAGGTGGAAGAGGCAGAAACTCCCTTCTGGAGAGAGAAAACGCCGCCTTCACAAGCCGCAGCACCTCACTGCCATGGGCATTTTGTCGACCCAGCACAATCAAGACGAGTGGCAGAATATCTGACTTTGCCTGCTACTAAAACATTGCGGAGAACCCCCAGAAAAGCTGGTTCACAAAGATATTAAAACCGGCTCTTAAAGGGCCCACACACAAACTCACCCATTTCAAAGAGCAACCTAAAATCACTAGAAAGAAAGGTGCACAACCCTTTGGGGAAAAGAGACTCATATGATAGGTCCTGAGCGCATCTGGGTGAGAGGTGAGACCTCTCCAGGGACTGGGACATTGGTGGCAGTCATTATTGTGATCTGGTGGGGGCATGCTGACATAGACACCAGCATATGCCATTGGAGTTCTCCCTGGGGCCTGCTAGCCCAGGGTCTGCCCCACTCACTAGAGCACCGATTTAATCCAGCTCAACCAGGGCAGGCAGCCCACCCTAGAGACTGGCCCCACCCAACAACAAGCCCTCAGGGAACTTGTGGGCCTGCATAGATTAGTGACTGGATTCTTTGCAGCCTGGTGACTGGGTCCACCTCTGTAGGGCAGGGTGTGTGCAAGGAGGGGGTGGAGAGTGTGGGGCAGTGGTAGAGAGTGTGGGGCTCCTGTCTTGGAGAGACAAGGTCCACCTCAAGAGGTCAGGGTGCACGCACGGGGCAGGACTGTGTTGACTGTATGTGTGGGCCTGTGGGCGGCAGGGCTTGTCAGCTGCAGAAGACTTGTGCTTCTCAAAGACCCACGTAGGAGGTTGGCCCCACCTTCCAAAGCCTGAAACAATTGGGAGCTCCCATGCCTGAGGCCAGCCCCACCCAGCTGCAATCCTCAGAGAGCTGACAAGAGACCTGAAGGATAGAGGCTTATAGCAATTGTAAGCTGCTGAGCCTAACAACCTGCCATGCTGGGGGCCTACTCACTTAATAGAAATACAGCAACAGGATTGTGCTATTAGACCTTGCAGCCAACTCTGCTGGGACACCCCACACTCGATAAAGAGACTGAAGGGCCCACAACAACTACACGCAGCTGAGTATTACAACAGCTGGCCAGGGGCATAGCTCAGCCTCCCTGGGCACCTATGGGAAGAACAACCCTGCCACAACAGAAGGACACACGTAGCCCACACAGGGGTCACTCCTGGAACATTTGCAACTGGAGAGGAGAGGGAAGCACACTGCCACTCCTCCTAAGGCATCACTTATATAGGGTCACCTCTTCGAGAGCAGGAGATGTGGCCAACCTACCTAATACATAGACACAAGCACAGGAAAAGAGGCAAAATGAGGAGGGAAAGTAATACATTCCAAGCAAGGGAACAGGACAAAACCCCAGAAAAGGAACTAAGCACAACAGAAATGAGCAAGCTACCCGACAGAAAGTTCAAACAAAGAGTGTTAAGGATGCTCACTGATCTGGGGAGAAGAATAGATGAACTCAGTGAGAATGTCAACAAAGAAAGGGAAGATATAAAAAAGAACCAACCAGAAATGAAGAATACAATACTGGAAATGAAAAATTCACTAGAAGAACTCAAAAGCAGAGTAGAGGATACAGAAGAATGGATCTGCAAGCTGGATGAAAGACTAGAAGAAATCACCCAAACTGAGCAGATAAAAGAAAAAAGAATTAAAAAGACTGAAGACAGTCTGAGACCTCCGGGACAACATCAAGTGCACTAACATCCATGTTATAGGTGTCCCAGAAAGAGAAGAGCGAGACAAAGGGGCAGAAAATATGTTTGAAGAAATAATAACTCAAAACTTCCCTAACCTAAGGAAGGAAACAGCCATCCAGGTACCGGAAGCACAGAGAGCACCAAACAAGATAAACCCAAAGAGGCCCACACCAAGACACATCATAATTAAAATGTCCATAATTAAAGATAAAGAGAGAACCTTAAAAGCCACAAGAGAAAGACAAGTTACATACAAAGGAAACTCCATAAGGCTATCAGCTGACTTCTCAGCAGAAACCTTACAGGCTAGAAGAGAGTTGCATGATATATTTAAAGTGCTAAAAGGAAAAAACCTACAGCCAAGAATACTCTACCTAGCAAGATTATCAGTCAAAATGGAAAGAGAGATAAAAAATTTCCCAGACAAGCAAAAATTAAAGGAGTTTGTCACCGAGAAACCAGTACTACAAGAAATGCTAAGGGGACTTATTTAAGGAGAAAAGAGAAGACCACAAATAGAAAAAATTATCTATTTCCATGATGAGGGGGTAATGGATACAAATGCACAAAAATTAGGTTAGATATTATATCAAAAACATAAAATGTGGGAGGAGGGAAGTTAAAGAGTAGACCTTTCAGCAGAAGTCAAATTAAAGAGACTATCAAGTTAATATAGATTGCTATATACGTATGTTACTATATATGACCCCCATGGTAATCACAAACGAGAAGGCTATATATAATAAATACACAAAAAACTAAGAGGAAGGAACCCAAACATAATACTAAAGAAAGCCATCAAACCACAAGGGAAGAGAGCAAGAGAAGAAGAAAGAAAGGAACAGAGAGAACTACTAAAACACCAAGAAAAAAAGTTTAAAAATGGCAGTAAGTACATACTTATCAATAGCTACTTTAAATGTTAATGGACTAAATGTTCCAATAAAAAGGCATAGGGTGGCTGACTGGATAAAAAAAAAAGACCCATATATATGCTGCATACAAGAGACACACTTCAGACCTAAAGACACTCACAAACTGAAAGTGAAGGGATGGGAAAAGATACTCCATGCTAATGGCAATAAAAAGAAAGCTGGGATAGCAATATTCATATCAGACAAAATAGACTTTAAAACAAAAACTGTAAAAAGAGACAAAGAAGCGCACTACATAATGATCAAGGAAACAAACCAACAAGAGGACATAACACTTGTAAATATCTATGCACCCAACACAGGAGCACCTAAATATATAAAGCAATTATTAACAGACATAAAAAGAGAAATAGACAGTAACACAATAATAGTCGGGGACTTCAACACTCCACTTACACCAACGGATAGATCATCCAAACAGAAGATCAATAAGGAAACATTGGCCTTAAATGACACTAGAAGAGATGGACCTAGTAGATATATACAGAACATTCCATCCAAAAACTGAAGAATACACATTCTTTTCAAATGCACATGAAACATTCTCCAGGATTGATCACATATTAGGCCACAAAAAAGTCTCCATAAATTTAAGAAGATTGAAATAACACCAAGCATCTTTTCTGACCGCAACGGTATGAAACTAGAATCAACTATAGGAAGAAAATCAGGAAAGCCACAAATATGTGGAGATTAAACAAAATGCTACTGAGAAATGATTGGGTCAATGAAGAAATCAATGGATAAATCAAAAAATACTTGGAGACAAACGAAAATGAAAATACGACATGCCAGAATTTATGGGATACAGCAAAAGCGGTTCTAAGAGGGAAGTTTATAGCAATACAGGCCTATCTCAACAAACAAGAAAAATCTCAAATAAACAATTTAACAATGCACCTAAAGGAACTGGAAAAAGAAGAACAAACAAAGCCAAAATCAGTAGAAGAAGGGAAATAATAAAAATCAGAGCAGAAATAAATGAAATAGAGACAAAAAAAAATAGAAAAAATTAATAAGACCAAGAGCTGGTTCTTTGAAAAGATCAAAAAAATTGACAAACCTTTAGCTAGATTCAGCAAGAAAAAAAGAGAGAAGGCACAAATGAGTAAAATCAGACATGAAAGAAGATAAATTACAATGGACACCTCAGAAATACAAAAGAATATAACAGAATACTATGAAAAGCTATACGCCAACAGATTTGACAATGTGGAAGAAATGGATAAATTCTTAGAATCATACAATCTTCCAAAACTGGATCAAGAAGAAATAGAGAATTTGAATAGACCAATCACCAGTAAGGAGATCGAGAGTGTAATCAAAAACCTCCCCAAAAATAAAAGTCCAGGACCAGATGGCTTCCCAGTGAATTCTACCAAACATACAAAGAAGACTTAATACCTATCCTTCTCAAACTCTTCCAAAAAATTGAGGAGGCAGGGAAGATCCCTAACTCATTCTACGAAGCTGACATTACCCTGATACCAAAACCAGACAAGGACAACACACAAAAAAAAGAAAATTACAGGCCAATATCACTGATGAACATCGATGCAAAAATCCTCAACAAAATACTAGCAAATCACATACAACAATATTTTTAAAAGATTATACACCATGATCAGGTGGGATTTATTCCAGGGATGCGGGGAAGCTTCAACATTTGCAAATCAATCAACGTGATACACCACATTAATAAAATGAAGAATAAAAATCACATGATCATCTCAATAGATGCAGAGAAAGCATTTGACAAGATACAGCATCCATTTATGATAAAAACTCTGAATAAAATGGGTATAGAAGGAAAGTACTTCAACATAATAAAGGCCATATATGACAAACCCACAGCTAATATTATCCTCAATGGTGAAAAACTGAAAGCAATCCCTCTAAGCACAGGAATAACCAAAGAGGTGAAAGATCTGTACACTGAAATCTATAAAACATTGCTGAAAGAAATTGAAGAAGACACAAAGAAATGGAAAGATATTCCGTGCTCTTGGATTGGAAGAATTAACATAATTAAGATGTCCATACTTCCTAAAGCCATCTATAGATTCAATGCAATCCCTATCAAAGTTCCAACAACATTTTTCACAGAAATGGAACAAAGAATCCTAAAATTTATATGAACAACAAAAGACCCCGAATAGCTAAAAGAATCCTGAGAAAAAAGAACAAAGCTGGAGGTATCACACTCCCTGATTTCAAAACATACTACAAAGCTATAGTAACCAAAACAGCATGGTACTGGCACAAAAACAGACACACAGATCAATGGAATAGAATTGAAAGCCCAGAAATAAACCCACACATCTATGGACAGCTAATCTTCGACAAAGGAGCCAGGAACGTACAATGGAGAAAGGAAAGTCTCTTCAACAAATGGTGTTGGAAAAACTGGACAGCCACATGTAAAAATATGAAAATAGACCATTACCTTATACCATACACAAAAATTAACTCAAAATGGATTAAAGACTTGAATGTAAGACCTAAAACAATGAAACTTCTAGAAGAAAACATAGGCAATACGCTCTTCGACATTGGTCTTAGCAACATATTTTCAAGCACCATGTCTGACTGGGCAAGAGAAATGATAGAAAAAATAAACAAATGGGACTACATCAAACTAAAAAGCTTCTGCACAGCAAAGGAAACCATCAACAAAATGAAAAGACAACATAACAATTGGGAGAAGATATTTGCAAACCATTCATCTGATAAGGGATTAATCTCCAAAATATATAAAGAACTCATGCATCTCAACAACAACAAAACTAACAGCCCAATTGAAAAATGGGCAAAATACCTGAACAGAAATTTCTCCAAAGAAGATATACAGATGGCCATCAGGCACATGAAAAGATGTTCAGCATCATTAATTATCAGGGAAATGCAAATCAAAACTACAATGAGATATCACCTCACGCCCGTCAGAATGGCTATAATTAACAAGAGAGGAAACAACAACAAGTGTTGGAGAGGATGTGGAGAGAAGGGAACTCTCATACACTGCTGGTGGGAGTGCAAACTGGTGCACCCACAATGGAAAACAGTACGGATATTCCTCAAAAAATTAAGGGTAGAACTGCCATATGATCCAGCTATTCCACTGCTGAGTATTTATCCAAAGAACTTGAAAACACCAATGCGTAAAAATACATGCACCTCTCTGTTCATTGCAGCGTTATTCACAATAGCCGACATGTGGAAGCAACCTAAGCGCCCATCAAGGGAAGAATGGATAAAGAAGATGTGGTATATATACACACTGGAATACTACTCAGCCATAAGAAACGATGAAATCCAGCCATTTGTGACAACATGGATGGACATTGAGGGTATTATGCAAAGTGAAATAAGTCAGAGGGAGAAGATCAAATACCGTATGATCTCACTCAGTAAGTAGTAGATAATAACAACAAACAAACACATAGAGACAGAGCTTGGATTGGTGGTTACCAGAGGGGAAGGAGGGAGGGAGGAGGATGAAAGGGATGATTAGGTACATGTGTGTGGTGATGGATTGTAATTAGTATTTGGGTGGTGAACATGGGAACATGATGTAATACATGCAGAAATAGAAGTACAATGATGTACACCTGAAATTTATACAATGTTATAAAGCAATGTTACCACAATAAGCCAAAAAAAATTTTTTTAAACAAAAATAAATTAAAAAAAAAACATATTCTCTAGTAAGTTGCTTTGTTTCCCTCATCACTTGTATTAACATATATAACACGCAATTTTGCAGGTGCCTGTGCATTTGTGCATGCATAGAGGTAATGTATTTCCGTGTCTATATACGTAATGTTATCAGACTCAATTTAATAGCTATGATTCACTATTACAAACAGTGCTGTTACAAATCATTTTGTACAGTATAGTAAATGGTTGAGAGCATGAACTCTAAGGTCAAACTGCTTGGATTTAAACCCTGGTCTGGTCAAGTACTGGCTGTGTGTCCTTGGGCGTATTACTCAACATCTCTCTTCTTCAATTTCCTCTTATGTAAAAGGTAGATTATTATAGTACTTATATCAAAGGGCTGAAGAGAGGGTTATTTATATAAAAAGTATATAAACGGTGCATGGCATATGGTAACAATTTGCTACAATAGAGAATGAAAAAACAGAGGATGTCAATGAAGCCAAAAGTTTGTTCTTTGAAAAGATTAACAAAAGGGACAAAACTTTAGGTAAACTGACCAAGAGAAAAAGATAGAAGGCTCAAATTACAAATCAGTAATGAAAGAGGGAGCGACCCTAACGACCTCACATGACTAAAAAAGAGTATAAATGAATACTATTAACAACTGTATGCCAACAAACTAGATACCTTGCACGAAACGGACAAATTGTGGGGCCAGCCCAGTGGCATAGTGATTAGGTTTGTGTGCTCCACTTTGGCAGCCAGGGTTTGTGGGTTTGAATCTCAGGAGCGGACCAACACACTGATCAACAAGCCATGCTGTGGTGGCATCTCACATACAAGGTAGAGGAAGATGGACACAGAGGTTAGCTCAGAGCCAATCTTCATCAGCAAAAAGAGGAAGACTGGCAACAGATGTTATCTCAGGGACCAATCTTCCTCACAAAAATTAAAATAAAAAAATAAAGAAAAGGAAAAATTGCTAGAAAAACATACTACCAAACCTGACTCAAGAAAAACTAGAAAATCAGAATATACTATAACAAGTAAAGAAATAAAATAATCAAAAACATCTGAAAAAGTAAAGCTCATGCCCCACTGGCTTTACTGGTGAATTCTGCCAAATATTCAAAGAAGAATTAACTGCAATTCTTCATAAACTTTTCTAAAAAAAATAGAATAGGAGGTAACAGTTCCCAATTCATTGTATGAAGCCAGTATTATTCTGATACCAAAAAACAGACAAAGATATTACAAGAAAAGAAAACTATACAACAATATTTCTCATGAATACACACACAAACATCTCCAAGTTACTAGCAAACTGAATCCAGTTTATGAAAACTGTATATGAAAAAGATTATACATCATTACTAAGTGAGATTTCTCCCAGAAATCCAAAATTTATTCAACATCTGAAAATCAGTTAGTGTCACACATCATATCAATGGAAAACATGACAAAACCACACGATCTCAATAGACAGAAAAAAGCATTTCACAAAATCCAACACTCATTCATGATAAAAAACATTCAACAAACTAAGAAGAGAAGGAAATCTCCGCAACCTGATAAAGGATATCTACAAAAATCCCTACAGTTAACATTATATTTAATGGGCAAAGACTGAATGCCTTCCTCCTATGACTGGAGACAAGACAAAGATCTGCTTTCACCAATTCTGTTTAACACTGTACTGGAGGTTCTAACCAAGGCAATTGGGGAAGAAAAAGAAATTTGAAAATATCCAGATTGGAAAGGAAGAGGTAAAACTATCTCTATTCTCAGATGGCATAATCTTATGTATAGAAAATCCTAAGGAATCCACTAAAAAATTATTAGAACTAACAAATGGATTCATCAAGGTTACAGGACACAGATCAAAGTAAAAAAACCAATGGTATTTATATACAGTTGCAATGTACGATTAGAAAATAAAATTACGAAAACATTTTCATTAATAACATCCAAAGAATAAATGACAGGGATAAATTTAAGAAAAGATGCAAAACATACTCTAAAAACTATGAAACATTGTAGAAAGTAAATGCAATCTAAACAAATGGAAAGACATTCATGTGTAAGGATCAGAAGACTTAACATTGTCGAATGGCAATGCTCCCTAAATTGATTTTCAGATTCAACACAATTACCATCAAAATGCCAGCTAGTGGTTTTTGCAGAAATTGACAAGTTGATCTTAAAGTTCATATGGAAACACAAGGGACCCAGAGTAGCCAAAAAACTTAGAAAAAATAACAGAGTTAGAGGACTCACACTAGCAGATTTCACAATTTCCTACAAAACTACAGTTGTTAAGACACTGTGGTATTGCCATAAGTAGACATATAGCTCAATGGAAAAGATTTTAGGTCCAGAAATAAACCCTCGCATTTATGGCCAGATGATTTCGAGTACCAAGACAAATCAATGGGGAAAGAATCATCTTTTTAACAAATGATGCTGAGACAACTAGATATCCACACACAAAAAAATGAATTTGGACACCTTTCTCACATCATACACAAAAGTTAACTCAAAATGGATCAGAGAGCTAAATGTGAGAGCTAAAATGCTAAAACTTTTAGAAGAAAATATAGGAATAAATCTTCATGACTTTGGATTAGGTAATGGATTCTTAGATATGACACAAAAACACAAGCAACGAAAGAAAAAGTAGATAAATAGGACTTTATCAAAATTAAAAACTTTTGTTCTTTAAGGAACACAATTAAGAAAGTGAAAATACAACCCACAGGATAAGACAATATTTGCAAATCATGTATCTGATAAGGGACTTGCATTCAGAACATACAAAGAGCTCTCACAAGTCAACAATAAAAAGATAAATAACCCAATTAAAGATAGGCAAAGGATTTGAATAGACATTTCTCATAAATAATATACAAATAGCTAACAACCACATGAAAACATGTGCCATCACCACTAGCCATCAGAGACACACAAACCAAAACCACGAGACACGCTTCACACCCAGCAGATTGGCAATAATCAGAAAGACAGATAAAAACAAGCGTTTGGTGAGCATGTAAAGAAACTGAAAACCTCATATACTGCTGGTGGGTAGAGAAAACAGTCTGTCAGTTCCTCAAACGGTTAGACGTAGAGTTGTCATATGACCCAGCAATCCCTCCTAGCCAAGAGAAATAGAACACACATCCACACAAAAACTTGTACGTGAATGTTTACAGCAGCATAATTTATAACAGCCACAATGTGGAAGCAACCCAAATGTCTATTAAATGATGAATGGATTTATCTATTTATCAATAGATAATAATATTTGACTTATCTATATAGTGGAATATTATTTGGCAATAAAGAATAAAACGTAATTAAGTGTTGATCTATACTACAACATGGATGAAGCTCCAAAACATCATCCTTAATGAAAGAAGTCAGTCACAACAGACCACATGTTGTAAGATTCCATTCATATGAAACGTCTGGAATAGACAAATTTTGTGTGGGACGAGGGTATGGGGTTTCTTTTTTTATTAACGGTACAGGGTTTCTTTTTTGATTGATGAAAATGTTCTAAAATTACATTATGATGATAGCTGTACAACTGTGAGTATACTAAAATTAATATAAAAATTCAATTGTATACTTTAAATAAAGGGTGAATTGCATAGTATGTGAATTATATCTCATTAAAGCTTTTTCAGAAAGCATCTGCTATAGATTTGTGCCCAGCAACTTGGCTGTTTTGTATATTGCTTTCAAATTCTCATTCTTTCATTGCTTTTTGTTATCTTAATATGTTTACTAGGATCACTAGCCTAATGTTAAATAGAAACAATCATCAATGGTCTTTCTTCAGTCCTCATTTTAAAGGAAAATTTCTAACCCTTCACTGTTAACTACTATGTTTGCCGTAGATTTTAGGAGATACCCAACTCATATCTTACATCCTCCATAAAGAATTTTCAGCGCATTCCAGCCTTGAATCATGTCTTCCTCTTTGTGTGCCTTTGGTATTTATTGTCTGCCTCATGGATGTAAAGATAAAAATCTTTTGTGTTCTAATATTGCTTAACATGAAACAACCTTCGAAGAGTAAACCAAATGCTTGTAAAACTTCTCAGATCATAACAGCATAGAATGAGCTACTTCCCTTTAAATGCCCACACCAGTCACTTAGGATATAGCACTGCACAGATTTACAACAGCTTTTGCATGATTATCAATTATATTTTATGTATCTTTTATGACTGGATCTTATTTCTCTGATCAAGCTCCTAGTGGGCATGGACTATATTTGTTTGTATTTCCATGAAGTTTTACAATAAGTCCTCAATAAATATTGGTCAAGTTGATGTAATATAGTCCTTTGAAGGCTGGTATTACCATTACCACCCCAGTGTTTTCTATCATATCCAGCACTTCCTCCATGTCTCTACAGGACACACATTATTTTCGAAGGTGAGGGAATATGGATTGAAAGCATTGGATGAATCAGTGTGAGCCTGGGAAGGGAGACTCTGCTGTACTTAACAATTCGTACAACTTCAAAGTCAGCAGCAAAACAGTCTTGGAGACAAGGGCCTGTAGAACGCCCATTTGGAAATGGGACACATCTTTGTTTTCCTTTTGTGGTTCTTTTTTAAATTTGACCGTTCTGTTTTAATGGTCAACAGCTTCAGCTCCAATTTTGTGCAGCAACAGAATCAAAGCAATGTTAAGAAGCTATTCTTGAGGTGATTCAGGCCTATACTTCTCATTTTGAAGGTGAACAAAGGAAAGAATAAATCATCCACCGAGCTCTTGTAGTGAACTACTGCAGCTAAACCACCCCAATTGTGCTCTACTGAATGAGCGACAAAACTACTACCCACCCGCTTTACTTTCCCTCTCCCACTCAAGACGTTTCACTTAATGAACTGGTTGAGGAGATTTGAATTGTTGCCATTCCCTGGGCTGCTGAGTTAAAAATACCCAGGCTTTATGAATAAGAATTATACAGCTAGATTTTCTCAAGTCTGCCAGTATCACCATAAAAATGTGAATAACATCTTCAGATCAAATAGTACATAAAGGAAACTTTAGCAATAAAAATTAATAGTGTATCCACTCACTGCTTTATGGTCTGCTGCTTACTGAATTAGTCCAGTTGCCGAGGATAAAATCATAAAGCTTACTAAAGAAAAATAACATAAAAACGTATTTGTTTATGATCTTTCAATACCAAGAGAGGAATCAAATCTGTGATTTGAAAACCATTTTTCAGAAATATAGTGGAATATGGAATAAAAGGCAATTTACCCTTCCTCAGTAGGGTATAAGGTATTAAGACTGCAGGAATAAGGCCAAGAAACTCTCCACCATGTGCAGTTTTTCAAGGTGAAAGAAAATCCTTGTCAAACTCCAGCAGTGAAAAGAAATGAGGAAGGATGATTAATAACACTGTTGGCAGGGCAAAATAAACCTTGAAATCTAAACAATCTTCCATCATACCGAAAGAGCATGCATCTATTGTCTCTCTGCATTTTAATTGTTGGTTTGTTATTCCTAAAGTACTGTGGCATCCTGTTTAAATGTGTGCAAATATTTCTCAGCGTGAAAGCAGAAACATGGAAATTGTTAGTGAGCCATATAAATATCCGATAGTTCATATTGCTCTCAAGTACATATAAATCCTTTAGCTTCTCCAGCGTCATTTAGCAATTCCTAAAATCTACATTGCTCACCCACTGTCTCACATAGTTATAGGTGTGAGTAAAGTTTCTAGCTACATAAACTAAATATCATGGCTGTGTGGAATGCTCTCCTCTGCAGCATTACTTGGATTACTATGCCTATCCTTAAACAAACAAACACAATCACAAACATCCTCCCCTGAAATAGTTCACTGATTAACAAACTCTTAAAAATTATTTTTCTTTTTTATTTTTGATTTATAGATTTTGAGGGATGATAAATTGTGTCTTCTCTGAAATAGGATACTTCTGTTCCATTTGAGATTGCTCAAATTTGAACATTTATTTTTCCTAGTAAGAAAATTATAAATAGCCAAAACTTGGAAGCAACCCAAGTGCTCATCAACAGATGAATGGATAAAGAAGATGTTTTATATATATGCAGTGGAATACTACTCAGCCATAAAAAAGATGAAATTGTGACATTTGTGACAACATGGATGGACCTTGAGGGTATTTTGCTAAGCAAAATAATTCAGATGGAGAAAGCCAAATACCATATGATTTCACTCATATGTGGAAGATAAAAAACGATCAAACACACACACACATAGATAAGGAGAGTAGATGGGTGGTTACCAGAGGGGAAGTGGATGGGGGGAGGGCAAAAGGGGTAAAGGGGCACATATGTATAGTGATGGATGGAAACTAGACATTTGGTGGTGAACACAATGCAGTCTATACAGAAGTTGAAATATAATAACATACATCTGAAATTTATACAATGTTATAAACCAGTGTAACCTCAATAAAATAATTTTAAAAAAAGAAAATTATAGTAATAGTAGGAGAGAACCCTCACCCTCTCTAATTGTACAAGTTAGGGTAACACTAGCTGTTGTTAACAGGTGTATCCCCAAATGATCTAAACGCATTAGATTATTGTGTTTTTCACACCACATTACCGGACAGGGGAATGTGTTGGCGGGGCAACTTTCATCCACACAATAATTCAGGGACTCATGTTCTCAGCAGCTCAGCAGTCTTCAAGGTCACCATTGATTGTCTCCAACCCAGCCAGCCTGAAGAGGAACAAAACAAGGAGGACTGCATGGAAGAGGCCTTTAGGAACCAGCACTAGAAGAGGCATGCAATTCTCCTCTCGCATTGTACTGGCTAGAATTCAGTCACATAGCCACAAATACCTCCAAGGAAGGCTGAGAAATAGCCTTCCTATGTACCCAGAGAGCAAAGGGAATGCATATTTTGATGAACAACTAACTAGTTTCTTCTTTCACAGTTAAATAACTTAAACCCTTGATACTTTTTAACTTGATGAAAAATGAATGTTTATATTCCATTAAAACCCAACCAATTAGGTCATTTATAAATTAGGCATAAATTCAGAATACTTTATCTGATGTAACACATTTTATGATGCATTATATCTATTTTTTAGGTAAGAAAACTTGGGCTCAAATGAGTCTCATGACTAAATCTAAGGTTACAAGTTGCCTCATCTTTAGGTCTAGCTCTTTGACTGGAAGATTTCAGCATCTTCAGTGAAAAATCAAGAATACTAACAAAGTAGTGTCTACTTTGCATCAAACCTACTTATTCATTTTTCTTTCCATCGATACCTTGTGCTAACTTAAGCCAAAACTCACTGTAGAGGTAATAAATGTATTATAGAAATTGAGAATATATGTGAGAAAGTGACCAATATTTCAGATACATAATATGCGCTCAATTACATGTTTTAAACATTATTCTGACATTTTAACAAGGGAAAATCCAGACTCAGATTATTTCAATGGTGAATTCTTCAAAACACTTAAGGAAGAAACAATATCAATTACACATAATATCTTTCCAAAAATATAAGAGGATAGAACACTTTCCTCTTATACTTTTGTGGGGCCAGCATAACGTCAATACCAAAAGCAGACAAAGATATCACAAGAAAAGAAAACTACAGACTACTATCCCTCTTGAACACAGACACAAAAATTATTAACAAACTATAACAAATTAAATACAGTAATGTATATAAAAAGGATAATATGTCATAATCGAGTGGGTGTATGGGTATATCTTGGAAATGCAAGGCTGATTCAACATATAATCACTCAATATAGTTCATCACATAAACACACTAGAGAATAAAAACCATAAGATCTTTTCAAATAATGCAGAAAAAGCATTTTATAAAATTCCACATCCATTCATAGTAAAAACAAACAAACAAAACCCTCTCAGCAAACTAGAAATGTACAGGAACTTCCATTAACCTAAGTAGCATTTAAAAAAATTTACAGCAAACATCATATATAATGGTAAAAGACTGAATGTTTCCCCCCAAACTTGGGGAAGGCAAAGATCTTCACCTACTCCTATTCAACATCAAACCACTAAGACAAGGAAAAGAAATAGGCATACACAATAGAAGGGAAGAAATAAAACTATCACTATTCATAAACTACCTGATTATCTACTTAGAAAATCCTTATAGAATCTACAAAAAAAAAAAAAAAAAAAGAGAGAGGGGACTCTTGAAACTCTCAGTGAGTTTACAATGTCAAAATTATAGAGTCAATATACAAAGTTCAATTTTTTTATATACTAGCAATAAACAATTGGAAATTAAAATTTAAAAAGTAACAAAATGAAATACATAGTTATAAATTTAACAAAATATGTGCAGCACTTGTATGCTGAAAACACAAAATATTGATCAAAAAAATCAAAGGGAACCTAAATAAGAGAAATAATGTGTTCACGGATTAAGAGATTTTATATAATAAAGATGAAGATTCACCTCAAATAGATAGACAGATTCAATACAATCTCAGTCAAAATCCCAGCAGGATTTTTTGTTTTTTTGTCAGCAAGCTAACTCTAAAATTTATATGGAAAGACAAAGTAATTAGAATTTCCAAAACAATTTTGAAAAAAAGAACAAAGTTGGAGGACTCACGATACCTAATCTCAAGGCTTAATATAAAGCTACACTAATCAGTGTGGTATTAGAGAAAAGAATGACACACAGATCAATGAAACAGAATCAAGTCCATAAGTAGATCCACACCTATATGGTTAATTTATATTTTACAAAGATGCAAGAGCAATTCAATGAAGAAATGATAGTCTTTCAACAAATGATTCTGAAACAACTGGACATTTTATTTATTTATCTGTACTTCAATTTATATCTCACACCTTGTACAAAAACTAATTCAAAATGCATCATGGACCTAAATGTAAAATATAAAACTATAAAATTTCTAGAAAAAAAGTAAGAGAAAATCTGTATTACTTGATGTTATACAAAAAGATTTTAGATCTAACACTAAAAGCATGACTCATAAAAGAAAAAATTAATAAATTAGACTTTGTCAAAATTTAAAATATTTGCTATGCCAAAGATATTCTTAAGAGAATGAAGAGACAAGCCATACCCTAGGAGGAAACATTTGCAAATCACATATCTGACAAAGGATTTACATCCAGAATACTATAGAAAGAACTCTTGAAACACAGCCATAAGAAGTCAAACAACACAATTTTTAATAAATGAGCAAAATATTTGAACAGAAATATCTTCACCAAAGAAGATATAAGGATGAAATATAAGTAGACGAAAAGATGTTCAGTGTAATTAGCCATTAAGGAAATGTTAATTATAACCACAATGAGATTCCACTACATATCTATCAGAATAGCTAAAATCAGAAAAGCTGACAATACTAATTACTGTGAGGGAGTGGGCAGCTGGAACTCTCACTCATTGCTGGTGAGAATGCAAAATGGTACAGTGACTCTGGAAAACAGTTTGGCATTTTCTTATAAAGTTAAACATACACTCACCGTATGGTACAATAATACAATCAATTCTCCTTATTCACAGATTCCACATTTGTGAATTTGCCCACTTGCTGAAATTCATTTGTAACTCCCAAATCGATACTTATGAGGCTTTTGTGGTCATTCCTTGGCGTGTACAGAGCAGTAAAAAATTTGAGTCACTCAACATGCACATTCCCAGGTGAGATTGAACAAGGCAATGCTCTGGCTTCTTGTTTTAACTCTCATATTGTAAATGTGTCCTTTTCTCAGTCTATTTAGTTTTCTATGGTTTTTTTTTTTTTGCATTTTTGTTCTTTTTGTTGGTGACTTTGCTGTTTAAAATGGCCCCTAGGTGTGTAGTGCTGAAGTGCTGTCTAGTGTTTTTAAACTCAAGAAGGCTGTAAAGTGCCTTATGGAAAAAATGTGTGTTAGATGAGTTTTGTTGAGCCACAAGTTACAGTGCTGTTAGCCATGAGTTCAGTGTTAATGAAGCAACAATGTGTATTAAATACGGTGTTCATTAAACAGAAAACACATGTAAAACAAAGTTACGTATTGATCAGTTGACAAAAACATTGCGGCTAGAGGCTCACAGAAACTTAACCCTGCATTTCTCCTAGGAACAATGTCTCATTACTCGCTAACTCAGTGTTCAAGGTGACTTTATAGAACATAACTACCACAAATAACAAGAATTGATTGTGACACCCCGAGATATTTACCCAAAATAAATGAAAATTTGTGTTTAAAAAAATCTATATTTAAGTTTTATAACAGTTTTTTTCATAATTGTCCCAAACTAGAAACTATCTATATTAATTTTCTGTTACTATCATAACAAATTACCACAAATGTAGCCACTTTCAACAACGCAAATTTTTATTTCACAGTTTCCATAGATCAGAAGTCCAGTCGACTCAGCTTAGAATCTCACAAGGCTGAAATCAAGGTGTTGATAAAGCTAAGTTCCTTTCTGAAAGTTCTCGGTGGCAGTCCATTTCCTTGCTCGTTTTTCCATTTTCTTTCCTGGCTGTTGACCTGAAATTTATCATTACCATTACATCTGGTTAAAGATTAGGGAGATTAGGGCAGTTTAGTCTTTGCATTGGCTAAAGACCCATGGGATCTGATGAATGCAGGATGATCACTACCAAAATGAGGATGGGGCTCTATATGCTGAGTCTGGATGAGATGGTGACCAACGCGAACAGAGTTGAGATGGCACTGAGCTGAGAATTCAATGAAGAGATATGAATGATGCAGATCTCCTTCTGACTCCAGGTATTTCATAGCTGCAGCTCCCAGGTCTGTAGAAAACTACTCGGAGCGCTGAGGTCTCACCTCTCTATTCTTGGGTATGTTCCCCTCCCACTATGGAGAAATTAATGTAAAAATACTCATTTCCCTATCTCTTCCCCTCCAGGTCCTCCCAATCTCTCTAAGAACTTAGTCTCTACCTAGACAATTCCATTTGCTTCACTCGCAAGAAAAGTAAAAGAAGCATTATGGAGCTGCGTTTTTTCTTCTGTTGTGGATCCATTTTTATTAGGCAAGCTTGAGGAGCTCAGAAAGGGGAAGTGCTCAGTCTAAACTCTGGGATGGGCATAAACTTTGCCTCCTAGGTAAGATAAACCTTCGCCTCATACCTGCAATTATATCACTCTTGTCCAGGGATATAAGTAGGTACCAAAATAAATCATAGAAAACTAAGACGAAAGGTTCATCATTGAATCTATGTGGTTATTTGTATATGTACATTTATGTATGTATGAACTACTAAACCTTGATCACCTCACTAAATTCCCAGACATTTACCACAATGTAATAGTAGTTATCACAAAGTAGTTCTTGAATATAGGATATTTAACTCAAAACTCACTTATTTATATCAATCTCAACAACAGGAACTTGAGAGAGAAACTTCAATTTTCCTGCCCTATATCTTTCTCCATCCAACTAGATGATCCCCTGGCCACTACATTAATCTACCCATTCCTCTGCATAGCCCCAAATGCCAATGAACCCCTGCAACTGGAAGTCTCTACCATAACCTTCATATTTTTTAGAATCAAAGCCTTGGTCTTTCTCTACTTATCATCTGCCCCTTTGGATTTATTATTTCTAGCAGTTTCACTGTTTTTCATTTAATGACACAAACTAAAATTCTTGAATCTTATTTCATTTATCTCTTTCTCTTGCCTATACCACCTATATACACTCAGTCAACTTTTTAAAATATTTCTCAATTCATTCCTTTATTTTTATTCCCATTGCCACTGCCTTGGTCTAGCTCCTTTGCAGTCCATTCTTTGGCTATTGAATTACCTCTAAATCAGTCTCCCTGGCTTCAGTTTTATTTCATTCACCCATCAATCATCCCAGGTACCACAGGCAGATTGACCTACCTAATAAATGGAAGAGATTTAGTTTTTAGCTTATTGAAAGCTACCAGTGATTCACAGTATAAAAAACTCAATATATATTTGTGAAATGAAAGAATAAATATTACTCAGATTGTCTATCATGGAACTTTGCATATGAGAGGCACTCAAGAATTGGAATAAATTTCCAATTGATATTAATTTTTAATAGATCTTGAAAGAGAAAGTCTGAATGCATAGAAATCTAAATATTTTCCTCATAAAGAAGATAATCAGAATTGTCTCCTAAAATATGTCTCAACAATATTCCAGCAACACTCCCAGATCTTTAAAATGATCCTTTTAGCAACTTTAGTGCTAACTTCATCATCTTAGTGAGCTCCTGGTATGCTTAGTTTCACGTAAGGGTCTTCACAAAGTGAAATTTCCCATAGATTCAAACATTTCTCCCAAACTTCTGATTTTTTTCTGTAATATTTCAGGTATGTCACTATCATAGCCTTTGTTAAATACAAACACACACACTTATGCACACACACATGCATTTAATAAATGAATTAATTTTTGAAACATAAAAGTAAAGCTTTATGCCAATTGCAATATTTCATTTCTTAAGTATTCCTTCAAGTTCAAAATTAGAGTAGTTTTATTTATTTTCAGTGTAAATAGAACAACTGAAATCCCTCATTAGAATTCTAAATACCTAAAAGTCAAAACATATATCAATTATACTAAACCATTTAGTCTATCAGGCAGTTTAATAATTCCCAAAGGAAATGAGAAAGCTAATTACTTGGGTAATATAAATCCCCAAAAAGCTAGTCTCAAGCATAAAAATAGAGGAAACAATAACACTATACAGCAAGGATAGAAAGTAATTTTTTCTAGAAAATCCCTTTTCTTCAATTTTCATGGTTCAGGTTATGCCAGTCGTATTCAATAGCTATGTAATTTTCTCTCTCTAACCAGTGACGACTATTTTTACAGTGGAGAATGAGTTCTGTACAAGGTCAAAAACAGTGTGAATGATTCTATAAGGAAAGTTCTTTGAACAAAGTTCATTTAAGACCATTTACTAGCAGAGGCAGAAAACTGTTTCCATTATCCACATGAACCAGCATTACTGCTGTAAGTCGGAAGCACGGTTGCCAAGAGTGATGTGAGTCATTAAGCTTCAAGCAGACGCCAAGACTCAAAGGTCCAGGGTGTTGCACGCTGTTCCAGTATAGTGCAGCCCTTATCATCTAGGCAATCAGAGGTCAAATGAAGAAAGCATGAGTCTACTATTACAGAAGATTATTTGGCATACACTCTCAATTTTTTACTGTCTTCCCTGGTGGTCAATAGCGTTAACCTGAAATGCCATAAATTTTATACAGAACTTGCCATAAGAAGCATCATTCCTTTAGATAAAACTTGAAAGTGAATTGCCTACATCATGAATAACTTGCTACTGCATGCCAATTTACTGCTTTGGGATGACCACTGATGCTCTATTTTTAGTGAAAAGAAACCTAATAATTTCACTAGTCCCAATCTTCTCATCACCACACTCTGATCTCTGCCCAGTCAGCATTAACACAGAGAATGTTCAGTCGGGAGGAAGCACCTGGTATTGCCTCCTTATGCATACAGCCGGAGGGATGGGATATGGAAGGAAGAACCACAGACTTCTCTTTGTAAGCTGCATCCTAAATATGAGCCAGAAGAATGAATATTTATTACACTGACTTTCAAAAGGAAATATTTAAAATTGAAGACATAATGAGACAGAAACAGAACACCAAACATACTAAAATTCATCAGATAATTTAATGGTTTTCCAGTATTCTCAGTCTCTCCCTCTATGACTTCTCCTTTTCTGCCTTCAAACATGTTCATTACTACTTTATTAAAAATCGATTTTTAACTCATGCTACCCATCGTGCCAACTAATGTTCTTTCTGTTTCTAACACTCAAATTCCCCTTGTTTTATGCCTTCATCCCTCTCTGTTCTCTCTTAGAACTCCATGCTCCAGCCGTACCAGACTAGGGACAATTTCCCAATGGGACCCGATCTTTCGTTCCTGGCCTTTGCCAATGCTGCTCTCCACTTCAAAAGTTTTCCATGCTTACCTTCCTTTCTTAACAAATTCATACTCTAATCACCTCCTCTTCCAGACCTGTTATGACAGTCCAATAGGTTCAACTTCCCTATGCTCCATTTGTATCCAATTTTTATTTCTATTTCATCACTTTTCATGCTGTGTTTTACTTGTCATATTATTTGACTCAAGAGTATATTCTCCTTGAATATAGGAACTGTGTCTTTTATCTCTCTAGTCCCGGCCTAAGCACAGTCCCCAGCACTCAACAAGTACTGAATATTTATTGAATAAATAAATACAAATAAACAAAATGTATTCAAAACAATGATTTCACTGTGCTTTTGATCCACAAATTCAGTCTCTAGGAATTTATCTGAAGTAGTCTATTAGACAACTGTGTAAAGATGTCAACACATACAGGGGACACAACTCTATGGTATTGTCTTAAGTCTTGAGCTTAGTGGTGAGTATATGTACGTCCATTTTATTTTCCTTTATATATTTTTGTTATGTCTGAACTATATCCTAATGAACTTTAAAAATATAAAGATACATATAAAAGCCACACAAGAAAATATTATTTATAATAGTGAATAACTCGGAAAAACTAAAGTATATTTCAATAGGATACTGGTAAAATTAATTATAGTACACGGATATAAGTTGAAGTCTACATAAGCATCGAAAATCTTAGATCATCTTTTTCATGGAAAAATGACCATGATATATTATTCAGTGGGAAAAACAAGCAGATTGCAAAACACAAATTATATTATGACCCTATTTATTTTAAACTGTGTATTAATACAAAAGGTACCTTAAAGGTAAAAGGTTCATTGTGGTTAATTCTGGGTGGTAAGATTTTAGGATATATACATATTCTGCTTTAAGTATGATTTAAATGTTTCTAAAATAATTGATTAATATTCAGAAAAAAATGTTGTTTTCATTTGAAAAACAATTTCCTCAAAATATTAGGTAATTTGTTTTTTCTATTTCTTTCAAAATCAAAAGGAATCCAGAGGGTGTTTTGTTGCTGTTTTTGTTTTTATTTTGATTTTTTATTTGTTTGCTTCAAAACAGGTAATGATCTATAGTTAAATAATAAACCAAGGAACACACAACAAAACAAATTTATTTTTTAAGATAATATATAAAACATCTCATTCTTTCCTCTTTATGTTATAATTAGAAAGCACAGTTTTCCTATGTTCCTATTTTCTACCCATATTGTGGAAGGAGAAACAGGGGAGGGACAGGAAAGGGGAAAATGAAGACTTGATGAGACAAAATAAGGCTGACATATAAAGATAGAATAAGAATTCTCAAATTTATTCAGTCCCATTCCTCTTTGAAAATCTCATGAAAAATGTGTATCCTCACCGAAAAAAAAGTCTATTCACGCAGCCTTTGCATATAACTTGAGTGGATTCATAGATTCTGTGAAGCAGATGCACACCTCAGGACACAAGACGTGATCTAGAGAGACAGAAAAAGCAGAACACCACACAGAGCTAGACGCAAAAAACTGGAGAAGCAAAGTCTAGATGCAGATTATCTGTACGGCAAACCTTTCTCATCTCCGTTAGTTATAGTTGCTACAAACGCATTTTAAAACCAGAGAGTCTTTATCACTTCAGACAGGAGTAGGCAGTAACATTTCTTATCACTTGTCTTAAAAAGAAGATTTTCTTTTGAAAAGGGTGGATTCCAGCTCTAGATGCAGAAATGCGGAAGTGAACATCTGCACCCATGCTTTAACAACTAGAAAAGATATGAGCATAGTAGGTTCATAACAGGTGACACTCTGAATGGAATTTCATCAAGCCAAGCTTTGTGATCTTGAAAGTCTGGTTTCCCATAATCCAAATCTAGAAACCTTGGAAGGAGAAGATGCATGAGGTAGGGGTTGGGGATTGAGTGTGGGGAAAACATGGAAGAACAAAGGAGGCTTAATCAGAATTTAATTTAAAAAAACAGTTGAATGGGAAATTAGACAATTTTGCAGAATGATATCTGTGGGCTAATTTCAATAATTTACATCTGAGGAGCAGTTGCCAATTTTTATTCATACTGTAACCTAAGGAACTAAAAGTTTGTTATATAACAAACTTTTTAATATAGGATAGAGTTTGTTATTTTGTCTACAACTAATCTATTCTTCCTACTGTGCCCCCCGTTGTTTGTGAAGTAAATACCCAATCTAATCTAAAGTTTAGTCTGATAGCAAAAAAGAGCCCCTCAGGACAAGTTCAGTCTCTTAGATAAAAACGCTCAGTCTTGCAGACAACATCCCTCCAGCCGCTTCTCTCCCTAAGATGAGACAGCTGTACTGCTCACATGCTCTAGACTAGAGGCAGAGGGGAGCAATTTACGATTCTTGAATACAGGTTGCTTCCCAACCTGTCGTCAGGCTCCTCTAGTCTCCAGCACAGAAGTTGGCCCTGGTAAACTTTTGGTCCATTCTTCTTTGGTTGGACCCATGTTTCTGCTCAGGGTTCAGGGACAGAAGGTCTCGTCGTATCTCCTGCTGGCACTAAAGATAGTTCTAAGGCCTGACTTTGATCCTACCACTTCCTGGCACAGATGATCCATCCTATGGCCATGGCTAAAGGGCCATGCTGCTAGTCCAGTGCTTTCTGTCAAGTTCTCCCAGCATGTGGTGTGGGTCAGTCTGCAAAGTGCACATCTACCTTCCTCCCAGAGTTGCAAAGAAGGGCTTGAAGAAGTCCCACCTCTCTTTACTATGTGATATACATATATATATATATATATATATATTTTTTTTTTTTGCTGAGGAAGATTCACCCTGAGCTAACGTCTGTGCCAGTCTTCCTCTATTTTGTATGTGGATTGTCATCACAGCACGACTGATGAGAGGTGTAGGTCCGCCCCTGGGATCTGAACCCATGAACCTGGGCTGCCGAAGCAGAGCGCGAGAACTTAACCACTAGGCCACGGGCTGGCCCTTACTTTGTGATATTTTTATCTATCTGACACATTACCTGCTCTAGATTGAAGTCTGGAGAATAGAAATTGAGACCCCTGTGGGGTTTTTTTTTTTTCTTTTGGTGAGGAAGCTTGGCCCTGAGCTAATATCTGTTGCCAATCTTTCTCTTTTTGCTTGAGGAAGATGGTCACTGAACTAACATCTGTGCCTATCTTCTTCTATTTTTTGCATGTGGGACCCCGCAACAGCATGGCTTGATGAGCAAGTGTGAGTCTGTGCCTCAGATCCGAACCCAAGAACCTGGGCCACGGAAGTGGAGCACGAGAACTTAACCACTACACCACCGGGCCAGCCCTAGAGACCCCTGCTTTTGACCACTTCACACGATACTTTGTCTCTTTCATCTTTCTCCTTCCCACAATCCCTCAAGACTGGAAAAGTGAACTTTCCCCTTTTCCTCTTCTACCTATCAAAATTTCTTCTATTGAAAACCCAGTGTTCTAACCTGCTGAACAAGATTTCTCCCATGTTTAAAGAGAAATAAACTTTAAACAGTTCATCAACCACCAGCCTGGTTTGCAAAGCAAAGGATAGAAGCGAAAACTCTCCTTTTGAATTTCAGAACCTAAGATCTCTTCCTGGATTCATGGATGCTCAAGTGAACAAGAGTGAAGGAAGGCTCAGGAGGTCTTCAAAAAGGGAATCACGTTAAAAATTTAAGCTATTAACGTTGCTCTATATCCCACGTCATCCCTCTGTTGCCCCTGTGCACACTCAGATAAATTAAGCATCCCTTAACAGCAAAAGTTAATTTACAGGAAGCATTGACAGAAAAGTAATAGATAGAAATACCAGCGCCTGCCCCCTCCTCTACTTTCCCACTTCTGGCCCCAAGGCATGCTGGGATGGCTGTGGTGCACAGCTAAAGCAAAGATCATTGTTCCTCCTAAACCATGGTTCGGCTTCCAGCACTCAGTTCCGGGAGGAGATTCAGTGGAATTGCACTGAGTCTCAGGGCATCACCTTGACTGAAAGCAGGGAAGCACTTAACACTATGTGAATTAGCCTCCGCCAATGAACAAAACTATATAGTTCCTTTCCCAATGTCCGTCCATCAGAGTGGAACCTGTTTTATAATTCTCTCTCTCCCAAGGCTCTCATAGCAGAATTATTTCCTCCTGAGACTCCGAAAGAAGAGACTCGAATTGTCTATTAGCTCAACTACTTTATCTTACTTAAAAAGACAAGTTTAATAAATCAGAACATGCTTATGGCTGAATCCTGTCTGCCAGTATCATGCTATCTTTAATTCATGAGTGTACGGACGACACGAAATTTCAACAGTAGTATGGCCTTGAGTCTTTTTTTAATCTCTGGGGGAAAATTCCCAGGTACAAATTAAAATCTTATTTCACATTTTTCATCCCTACTTCCAAGTTGATATATTCACATCCAGAATCTTTAGAAATAAAAGAAGGTAAAAGCGATTCATGGTGAGAAGCAGAGGAAAAGAGGGCAAAGTTCAAGTCTACTTTTCTAACCACCCTAGAAAAACCAGATGTTCTCTGAAAAACCACATTTGAGAACATGGTGAGAAGGACATAACAATTTGCAGATGTTGGGGATTGGGGCTGGGACATGGTCCCATACAGAGTTAATAGTTAATGGGGAGAGGAAAAATTTGTTCCTTGTCAGGGTAAGCTGGAAAACACTTCCAGGGGATATGCCTTAGTCCATTTGAGCTGCTATAACAAAATGCCATAGACTGGGTGGCCTATAAACAATGCAAAGTTATTTCTCACAGCCCTGGAGACTGGGAATCCAAGATCAAGTCCACTGGAAGATTTGGTGTCAGGTGAGAATCTGCTTCCCCCCAGAGGGCTGTCTTGTTTGCTGTAACCTCACATGGGGAAAGGAGCAAGGGAGCTCTCTGGGGTCTCTTTTATAAAGGAACTAATCCCATTCACGAGGTCTCTGCTCTCATGACCTAATCCCCTCCCAAAGGCCCCACCTCCCAATACCATTACACTGGGGATTTTTTTTCAACATGTGAATTTTGGGGAAACACAAACATTCAGTCCATAGCAGGAAATTGGAAAAAAGAATTCAAATTTGTTAGGCTAGAGTTTTCAAATTCATCATCATTCCAAGAGGTTTTGCTCTGTATTAACAGGGTTGTCACATTGTGAGGCAAGTTGCCCGGCTTCTGTTGAAGTATTCTGTCAAAACATTTAAGCTTCTCACCATCTTTCTCACTAAATCCTTGTGAGAATTATTCAATTTAACCCTTGCAAAGTATTGATTTCATAAAATTTTTGAAAACACAAAACATTTTTAAAGGAAAAATTCTACTTTAATTACCACATATCTCCCCAAGTAACTGAGCTCATTGAAGGCAAGTAAAGAGGTTTGATCATCGCTGGTCAACACTATGTTACACCTGGCATATGGCAGGCACTTGAGAGAAGAAGAAGGGAGAGAGAGAGAGAGAAAAACAAAAGAAAGAACAAAAGAATGGAGAGAAGGAAGCAAGGAGAAAGGAAATAAAGAACAAAGGAACACAGAGGGAAGATGAATAAGTAAATATTAGACAGACATAGCAATGTTTCCTGACTTATACAAAATAGTAAATCTTGTATCAGTTGCTGACAGAGAATACCTCAGGGAGTAACTGAAGGAAAACTGAAAAAAAATAAATATCTTTTAGGCCAGTAGTATTCTGAATATTTGAGAACGGTCAGGTCTGGGCCTGAGGAAAAGTCCTCAGATAGCAGATTTGGCCACGGCAGATCAAATCTCTATACCACGCAGTCACAGGGGTCTTCAACGCCTCGTGTAACTGGGGAACACACGCTGAGAATGTCCAAATAGTCCGCCTGTGCCACAGACACTACAGCTCTGGAAGCTTTATTAATTCACAGCTGCTCTCAGAGCTGATGCTGTAAAACAAAGAGATCTGTACTCTGGGAGGGGTGTGTGTGTAAATATGTGCTCACATAAGTGTATGCAAGCAGAAGGATCAGTCTTGTTTCATTACCTTTTGTGTATAATATTCAGTAACTTTGGATAGCTTTCTTCTGGTTACAAAACTAAAATAATGATTAAGAAATTTTGGAAAATCACACCAAAAAAGAAATAAAAATTATTTATAATGTCTCAAATAAGCACTATTAATATTTTGGTATATATCTCCCAGGATATTTTCTACTAGGATTATACTATGCATAACATTTTATAAAATATTCACATAATATTAATCATCCTGAATATTATTGCCTGCCATGAAGTATATATTCTTCTGCCATGCATTATTAATGCCTATAAGTATTCCCATCATATAGATTCGAGGTCCTTCAATAATACTCTATGGTTGTAAATGTGAGTAGTTTAGATTTTATTTTATGTTTGCTGTTAAATATTAGTGCTCTAATTCACATCCATGATTATTTCCTTAGGGTAAATTTTAGGAGAAAAAATTACTTGATCAAAAGATATTATCACTTAAAATATTCTGATACATATTACCAAATTGTTCCACACAAATGTGTCACTTATTCCCTTCTATAACATGTAAGTCACATTTACCTGAACTATTGCCAACACTGGCTATCATTTTTCCTCAATTTTTCATATTTTAAAATGAAAAAGGTATAGATTTTTATTTTCTTCAATTAATTGTGAGGTTAAATAAATCCTGTTCTTTTTTCATTTTGTATTGCTTTGTTAGCTCATGTCCTAATCACTTTTTTGTTATTTGTGTTTTCATTACTCATTCTTTCATTATTTTTTGTAAAGGCTCTTTATTTCATGAGAATATTCACTTTTTGTTTTTTTTTTTAATACTTTATCAAGTTGTTTTTTATTGTGGTAAGAACATTTCACATGAGCTCTACCCTTTTAACAAAATTTTAAGTGTACAATACAGTATTGTTAACGATAGGCATAATGTTGTGTAGTAGGTCTCTAGAACTTACTTATTTTGCATAACTGAAACTTACTTTTTTTAATTTTTATTCATAATACGTTGACATTCAAGAATTTTGAGTTTTTTGTAGACAAATGTACCAATTACCATTGTTTTTACTTTTAACGGATCATGATTTGAGGTAGAGATCTTATTTTCTTATATTTGATAATGCTTTCAGCTTCACTGTTTAAATAAACTGTTATTTTCCTACTGATTTGAAATTTTACTTTGCCATATATCAAATTCTGATTACAATTAAAGCCTGTGGCTGACATTTTTATTCAGTTCCATTAATCTGATTGTTGGGATTTGGTGGTAATCACATGCTGTTTTGATTACCATGGTCCAGTTTTGATATCAACTACTTGGTAGTGCTATTACACCTTACCCTTCATTTTAAAAAAAGAAATGTATACCCTTCTCCCCTTTTTTGTTCTTCCATTAAACTTTTGTATGACTTTAAGTTCCAAAAAATTCTTTGGAAGTACATAATGGAATTGAATTAAGCCTTTAAATTAATAGGATAAAATTAACATCTTTACAATATTCATACTTCCCATCCTGGAACATGATATACATTTATCTAATCAAGGCTTTTATTGTGTCTCAAGTAAAGTGTATTAGCTCTATTTATATAGGTTCTACACTCTTCTTGTTCATTTTATTAGTCCTTGATCATCCAGAAAATATTTTGGGGGGAGCCTTTCATGAACCAGGCAATGTGTTAACTTATTCCTGAAATTCTGCTACTAATGTGAATGAAAACTGTTCTCCACAACGTTTCGTGATCATTGATGATAAATAATATAGCTCTTTATTTTTCTACGTGTATTTTATAAATATCTAATTTCTTGTTAACCTCAATAATTTTGAGTTATCTGGATAGCAAGTCACATTATCTACAAATAATGATAATTTTGCACCATCTTTTTGAATATTTTTACTTCAAATTTGTGTTTCTTTATAGTATTTGGTAATGGATTCCAGAATAGTATAAAGAAGGACATATTAGTAAGCCTAGAATTAATCATAATAATCTTTGTCCCTATGATCAATTTTCATTCTTCATTTTGTGTATGTTTTCTCTGTTTTACTTCATTTTTAATTATGAGAGCTTTGTCAATTTTGTTAGACTTTTTAAGGAAGCAATTTTTGATATTAATCTATAACATGTGAAGATTTTTCAAATTATTAAAGTCTCCCTTTTGCCCTATTATTCATGCCTATGTTCTCCTTAATTTTTATTTTCGGGATTAAAAAACATATTTTTAATAGAACACAATTATTTCATTTTCTTTCTTCCTACTTTAATAAGGAAGGTTTCAAGGTATAAGTTTTTCTATTATTATATGTATGGATGCATTTTCTAAACGGGACAAAATTTTAATTTAAATTTAATTTAATTTTAATTATTTAATTTTTTCATTTAATTAATTAAAAATTAATTTTTTTAATTTAAAGTAGATTTAATTTCTGACCATGAGCTACCAGCCTGTTTGGTGCAAAGAACTTTCTCAAGTCTTTTCTGTGTTAGACTTTACACCGGTGGTTCACAAGGAGTCCACTCCCGGTACTGGGGCCTGTGGAGTTCTCTCCCATATTAATTTTGAGCTCGGACATGAGACTGGCTTTGGCCCCGCGTCAGCAGCCATGATGCGAGCCGAGGGTTGATAAGCATTTGTACACTGGGATTGTCTTCCTGGAACCCAGTCTCCATGCTATGAGGAATTCCAGGCTATTCTCCTAGGAGAGAAGACACACGAAAATCTTATGGAGGATAAGACACCACGTGGAGAACCGAGGTGATCTGGCCAAGCTCCCAGCTTCAAGCAGCTGACACTACATGGAGTAATACACCACCCGGTCAACCAAAAGGATCGTGAGAAAAAAATAAATGCTGTTATTTTAAGCCACTAAGTGTTGAGAATGTTTGCTATGCAACAAGAGAAAACTGACAGTTTTTCTGTTTAAACTTGATCTGACTCACTGATTTTTCTCTTTAGCCAAGTTTCAGAGAAAGCTGCCGAGCAGGAAGATATCTCAGTCTCCACATGTCAAGTACGCCACCACACCAAGAAGGCAGGAATGTCCACAACTAAATGTGGATTGAAGAACCATTTTTTTCTCTTCTGTTTTCTGGTGCTGATGAATCCTTGCATCATTTCTGTATCATTTTGTTAGGGATCCAACAGAAACACAGGGGATGACTTCCTAAATATCGATACTTTCAAAATCCTTGAATGTAATTCTAAATCATATCTCCTTTTGAAAATGTAAGATGTCATGCATAACATTTGACCAAAGATGATTTGCTGTGAGTTATAGATCTCTCTAAATAAATGAGAAATTTGTGTGCCCTCTCCTCAGAAAAATATGTCTGTATGAAGAAAGGAATTATTACAAACAGTTTCAGCAGGTTCATGGATCACCTGATGCAAAATCATGGACTCATTAAGGAAAATATGCGGTGATTTTCAAATATATTTTAGCCAACTAATCTGCCCTCACATAAAAGCTTACTGGGAAGAAAAACAAATAAAACAGAAAAAAACAGAGCTATCATAGTTGAAACCAAGGTGGTGTCTGACAACCCTCCTGTTGCCTCTATCCCTCCATCTACTAACCACCACCACACGTCCCTCACAGAGGGACCACTGTTTTAAAATGACACGATAGAATTTAATACATGCAAGAAAGAGGTAAATACGTGATGGGATGAGAGCCAGGGAAGTTCTGACCCAAGCTAAGGGCAAGTATAGAACAAGAAGAGATTGAATTCATTCAAGTAAACGTAAAAGAAAATACTGTATGAATCACTGTGGACAGAGGTTCAACATGGAATTAAATCATCTGCTGCTTTCAAATAAGTTGGATGACCATTGCACTTACAAATTTTATGTGTCAACTTGACTGGGCCATGGGGTGCCCACATATTTGGTCATACATTATTCTGGGTGTATCCGTGAGGGTGATTTTGAATGAGATTAAAATTTAGGGCCCGGCCCGGTGGCTTAGCGGTTAAGTGAGCGCGATCCACTGCTGGCAGCCCGGGTTCGGATCCTGGGTGTGCACCGACGCACTGCTTCTCCAGCCATGCTGAGGCCGCATCCCACATACAGCAACTGGAAGGATGTGCAACTATGACTTACAACTGTCTACTGGGGCTTTGGGGAAGGAAAAAAAAAAATGAGGAGGATTGGCAATAGATGTTAGCTCAGAACCGGTCTTCCTCAGCAAGGAGAGGAGGATTAGCATGGATGTTAGCTCAGGGCTGATCTCCCTCACAAACAAACAAACAAACAAATTTAAATTGGTGGACTAAGTAAAGCAGATTGCCCTCCATAATGTGAGTGGGCCTCATCCAATCAGTTGAAGTTCTAAATAGAACAAAAGGCTGGCCCACCCGGAGTAAGAGAATTCTCTTGCCGAACGACCTTCAAACCAGGACATCAGCTCTTCTTGGTTCTACAGCACTTCCAGCCTTCAGACTAGAACTGGGATATGAGCTCTATAGATTTTGGATTTTCCAGCTTTCATAAGCTCATGAGACAATTCCTTATAATAAATCTCTTTATATATATAATACATATAAAGAACCCTGGAGAACCCTGACTAATACAACCACATGTCCCAGTGTGTCCAGGACAGACTAGGTTTATGCCTGTGGTCCAACTGTGAACATGAATAGCTCCCCTTTTCACTCACATATGCATCCAGTGTTTTGTTTTTGTTTTTGCAAAGCAGGGAGAGGTTGTGTTTGCCTGAAACGCATCACAGGCAAGACTGGTGGTGGCCCCAGCTCAGTTTAGAGGGCAGGAGTTGCACCGAGTAAGGCAACCAGCGGACCTTCTGGGGCCCTGGGGATGAAAGCCCCCACGGGTGGCAGTGTGGGCAGGTGACAGGGTTGGCTGGCTGGGAAGAGGCGGCTGTTGGCCCTACCCAGGCTGTTTTTTCCAGGGCCAGTGGAGGCTAGTGGCAGTGTGGCCTGATTTAATGCTCCCTCCCAGCCCTGCCCTGCCCCTCGGGCATCTACAGAAGACCCTGGTTCTTACCAGGTTGTTCTAGTGGACGCAGCGGTATCGAGGTGTCTTTGCTCCTCCTCAGGGCAGTATGTTACAGCTTAAGCAAACCCTGCAGCACCAGCAACCCAAGAGGAGAGACACCAGTGAGACGGGACACGCTACTTAAATAACCAAAAAAGAAAAAGATAAGAGTTCTCGTGAACAAAATTCTCAAAATTTTTTTTTTCTCAAAGTTTCCAACAATGGCTTAATGGAAATGCTATACCTTAGGTAGAAGGAAACACAAATAGGTTTCACATTCACCTTTTCCTCCACACAAGTGAATCGAAAGTTCTAAAGCCTTAAAATATATCACCATTTTAAGTTCCATCCTATAGGATTATATCTTCACACTTTGGTTCTTTTTCCAATTAATGGTCCATTTGCGGAATGCATATGTAGTTATTTCAGTTCTGTACAACTCATTAGAGAGCCCTCTCAGTAACGGGCTTCACTCCCCTCGGTCTGATGTGAATGTATTCATTAAGGACATACCATAAAATAACTAATAAAGTAAATTTGGAACATTTAAAAAGAATAAAGCACAACTTACTTTCCTTAAAGAAATAATTTAATCTGTTGTGACTGTTTTAAATATTTGAAATAGGGAAGAAATTCTTTACAGGTGGTTTTTATTGTAACTTGGAACTGACTCCTCATTCAAATGTGCATATTAATGTCTAATGCATATCAGAGCAACTCCTGTGGGAAGAATAAACGTGTTAGACTGTGCAAGTATAAAGAATAAACATGAAACCTGGCAGAAGGTCAGATGGGTGGAACTTCCATTCTGTTTCTCTTGCCCTGAGTAATTGCCCAGTTTGCAAGAAACCGTTGTCCCATTTAAATAGCAGGGTTGATCATGATGTAGTCTGACTTGTAGATGAAACCCTATGTAACTGTGTTGCTCATGCAATTCTACTCAATCATTTTTTACTTTTACTTTTCTATTGTTTCAAGGAGGGGCCAGTTTGCACCTTCTTGATTAAAGAATGATTTCTTCAGCAAAACTCTCCTACCTCAGACACGTTGACAGTTATATATTGAGAATAAAAACCCTAGATTTTTCACTGGCAACCAAAAATTAGATGTTTTTTCCTTCTCTACTGACAACAGGAAGTTAACAATAATTAAAAGGAAAATATTGAATAAAACAGTAACTATCCTAGATGCATCCTATAATATGAATTGTATATGACATATTAAAAGCAAGACTAAGTTGTTAATTGACAAATTGTGAGACTGTTCATTTGACCACAAGTACTGTCACTTACAAATAAATAATTCAACTGTGAACCAAGATCTAGAGATACCCTTCACTGCTTTAGACATAACATGGTTACCAAGAAGGTGTCATTTGTAAGGCAAGTTCCCTCAAATTCACACGTGTGCTGTTCCATTAAACTCCCTGTCAATCTAGTCTTATACCCACATTTAACATTCAAATTCAAACCATACAGACAACAGTAAACAAAACCAGTGTACTATCCTTAACGTGCAATGCTAACAAACTTTTGAAGAAACAACCATTTTCAACTTATCTCTTTCTGGTGTATTGCTCCTGAGCTAAGATAGGTATTTTTTAAATGAGTATTTCAGTATCAGTGATAGGTGATACCACAGCTCTCTTGTTTTCAATATTGCCCAACTCATATATAATTGAAAGAGAGACAGGACATGGAGTTGAAAAAATGATGATGTTATTCTTAGCTACACATTATGATGGTCATAGATAACTGTAATAGTAAAATACCAAAATATATTAAGAATTCTATTAGTTTTATGAAATACACATCGAAACTCAGACTTCAAAAGGTCTGAAGTAGACTATAAATAAATGACATGAAGTAGTTTTCATAGGGAACATATAAATTTGTTTAGGTGAAATTAGGTCTTTAATTGACAGGATGGCAAGTTATAAATAGTCAATTCAAGAGGGTGGAAAGTAATAGGCCATTTAAGACCATTCTCAGACTTTTGAATCTCTAAATTTCTGTTTTCTCTGTCTTACCTCTCCCATCTCCTGCTTCAGCCATTTATAGCAAGGCATCTAGCCTCAAATAGGCTGGCTGGTCATGAATAAACCATCCATCTAGCAATGCATTACACAACCCTCGTATGGAAGCATATTCGTTAAATATTTAAGATATTTATATTCTGTTCTGGCAAGAAGGCTGATTCCTGGATGCAAGATTCAGGGTCACTGGATAAAGGGGAGCCACTCCTGTTATTAGCCAACCGAGGCAAGACAGAATGCAATGGAGAGGCCTTTGTTTAAAAGTAAAAATGATGCATACTAACTTGATAGACTCCTTCCAACCTGTGCTTTAATTCAGTGCATTTGCATCTCAGCCCAAACCAAGTAAGACAACTTATCAAAGCCCTTGCCTCATCAAACGGCAAATTTTAAAAAATTTTTGTACCTCCTTGGTACTGTTTCTCTAAATTTCTAAAACCATTTGTATGTCTCCCATGGGGAAGACAGGTCACTTACTTGATCCCTACTTTCTGTGCTTCTTAGACACCCAAGCCTTCTCTATTTTCTTTGACCCTCAGAGTCCTGAAGTTCTAATAGTCCAATGGCCCTGTGCAGCTTCTGAAGCCAATTTACTAGCACATTCCACCCCCCCCATCATCTTAGGTGAATTTTCCTAAATTTAAAGCTCCTTCATCTCACAAAGCCGTACCATTCCCCTGTCCCACCTACTGCTTTCCCCTTGAGTCTCAACATCCACTAGAAAAAGATTGGATTTGTAAAACCCCTGACTGAAGTTGGTCTATGAAAATTTTGGCCCACTGAAAGAGCCAAATTCACTTCACCTCATCTCTCCTGTACACTTTTTATTGCTTTCCCTTAACTTTCCTTCCTTACTTGGTCCACATTTGTTTACAGCATATGAGCTAGCAGTGATATAAATGTGTTACCAACAAAGAACACATTTCTTTTCATTATTAACATTATCTGCCCCATAGGATTAGGCTCAGATAACTATAAAGTAGAATTATGATATATTCAAGTTTTCAAAAATTATCACCACACTTCTCCTCTTTTGACAAGGGATTGAGTAGAGAGTTTGGCAATTTAAGACTTATATCCAATTAGAGTAGAAACACAGGTATTGCCATACATCAGTGCTGCAAAATACCATTTTTGCAGCCCTATGAGTAATATTATTTTCTAGTAAGCAATCATTTCTTCACTTAATCCCATATTAGATCGTACCTCTGTCAATGTTTGTAATGAAGGTGAGCAGTTTGTTTTTGGCCCCAGGACATGCTGTTAGAAATAAAATGTGCAACTTCCACTGTGCCTTTGGGAAGCATTTAGACATCTGTACACTTTACATCGTCTTTCCTATGTTGCCATAGAGAGTATCATCTTGTCTTCTTCTTTGGCAGCTCTGAGATAACATACAAAGCTGGTGTTGAGTTATGGAATGCCATTTGGAGACCCCTCAAAGCGTTCTCAAATATAATTCACTTCCTTTGGAAATATGTATTATCCGTTCTTCCAAAATACAATTTAATTATGCACTTTCATAAAATGTCATCATCCTAGTACACTTGACATTTTTAACACATATTCTATTCCTGTCATCTCTATCAATGACAAATGACAGAATAAAGGCCTCGTTAAAAAATTATATCATCCAAGGCATTTTATATAATTAGGGGCAATTAGAATTTATAAAACATTTAAATGAATTTAGCTTTTCTTTTAAAGCCGATGAAGCTCATAAGAAAGTCAAAGCAAGCACTGGACACTCAATCTATCAATCAAAAGGCGCGATTTGAAGCAGGTGCCAGATGGCATCCTGGCAGCATCACTACCTCACCTTTGACCTTAGACGAGCACCTCATCCTTCCCAAGATTGTTTCTTCATTTGCAAGACTAGAGAACTAAATTACAAGCTTTCTAAGATTCGTTCAGGCAACGAATTCATAACCTCTTAATATTTACTGGGTATCTATATGTCCAGAACTTACTAGATGCTATAAGAGATCTAGACATAGCTCTTATCTTGAGTTGCTAATAGTCTATTTTTGTAAGAAATAGGGAAAACATTAAAGCACAATAAAAGACAATTAATAAACAATTACCGGAGTATTTACTAGAGATTGTGTGGTAGCTAACCTGTGTTATAGAAACTAAGAAAAGGGAGAGATAAGTAACGGAAATCTCTGCATTTAAGTTTAATAAGAGCATCCAGATTCTCTTCAGGTGAACTATAGCCCGCTTTTCTTAGAAAATCTACACCAGATGAAATTATATCCAATTCAACTTGTATCTATTGAATACTTTCTACATAACTAGTTAACTTATTTCAACACAAAATTTTCCTTTCCTATTTTGTTTCATCACTGTTAGTTCTTCTACTAAACTTTGAATCCTCAAAAGCTCTTTGGAATTGTTTTTAGTCCTTTCTCCCTTAATCTAGGAAGTCACTCAGTGTCACCCAGCAACAAAGTAGTGTAGACAGAGTTAGGATTCAGGTTTTCTACTATTTAATTCTCCCCTATGCCCAGTGCCTCTATTACCACACTCTTCTGGGCGAGCTCCCTCTTAACAGTGCTTCCTGCACACTGCCACAACAAGCATCCTCAAATCACCCCTTTCCTGCAAATCCCATCAGACTATACCAGGCAACTCAGGCAGTGAGAAACCTTAGAAATCATCTAGTCTTCTTTCTCTCCACCACCCACAGGCACATCCTGTAGCAACTACAGAATGGCAGCGTCCAGTGCTATTAAGTGATTACTTAGTGCACTGACACTGTCAGGATTTCATCCCAAATTGGGACTTTTCCCACAATCAACCAACATAAATTTTCTCATTTATGAAAATCAAAACCTAATTCCTACCTTAAGAGTTACCATGAGAAATAAATGAGATAGTTTGTGCCTAGTATACAGTAAGTGCTTCATGCTGTATTAACCATGAATTTTTATTCTCTATATGCTGATGCTTTGACATCTGGGGCCCTAATGACCTGGGAGGGACTGCCCTTCTCAGGGTTAGCTAATTCCTAGTGATATCGAACAACTTGCCCATGAGCACAACTTTCACATGCAAATCAGTCAATGCAGAGCCCACACACCCAACCCTCTCTTCATCAGCCTCTCACATTGCAGGCCACTATCCATCTGCCCTAATCACCCTAGGGCCAGGTACCAAACTATTGGGGAAGCTCCTATACCCCATAGCCCACTGAAATCATTCAAACTAGCCAAAGCTAGTCTGCTTACCCTGCCTTGCCTATTCCTTCTCATGGAAACCACAACAAAGGATCTTGCCCATATTTTCCCCTCAGCGTGAGCAACTGACCCTTCTGACTGACACTGGTGCTTCCCTGTGAGGCCCTGTGTTGCGTGCCATGCCTCCTGATTCTAGGGGTCTGGGAATACAATAAACTTCTTCCTTTATGACAATCACTCCCATGTCTCAGCTTCCCATAAAACAAATACATATTAATTTTCCCCTTTCTGACCCTCCCCAAATAATGGATATCCCATCCTTAAACTTCAGCATCCCCAACTGTGACTCCTAGAATTCTCTCCTGCCTAGTAAACTCATAACCAAGACATATTATGTTCTATTTACCTATGGCCTGGCTATCTCCCCTGTCCCTCTTTCAATAGACACATCCAGTCGTGGGTAGAGTTCTACATTTTTCAAATGGTTTTCCCATGTCTCAGGTCGTTTTCCTCCTAGATCTGATGTTCTAACCTACCTTCTAGATTTTTTCCTATGTAGTTTTTCTTTTCTTAGAATAAACAAAACTTGGTTTTAGTCTCAAGTCTAGAAACTTTGTCTGTGTAGGTACTCCAGAACCCTCGTCTTACCTCTCAACACACTCAAAAATGAAAAGGCAGGATTGTGTCAAGAGTGAGAACAATGGATTAAGAAAGACTTGATTTTAAAAACTGAATCCACTGTCTGCAGTTCTTGGACAAACTGCCTCTCCGAGGCTCAATTTTTCACATGTAAAGTGCAGACAATCATACCACCTATATCATAGAGTGCTTATAAACATTAAATGAGATTAACGTATGTAAAGTATCTGATATACAGTATGCTCTAAAAATGGTAGCTCGTATTGCTGGGATTTTAATTGTGGTTGGTATGATGGTAATGTCAGTAGTAGTGATTATTACAAAAATAAGGTCATCACTGAAAATAAACTTTGTAAGCGCCTTTAAAATGTTTATATCTGTCACCTTGGAAAAGTATGGTTCAATATTTGGTTTTAAAATAATGGGCTTTTTTGCATACCTCCATGTAAATTTTTTTTTTAATTTTTTGTTTATTGCAGTAACATTGGTTTATAACATTGTAAAAATTTCAGGTGTACATCATTGTACTTCTATTTCTGCATAGATTACATCATGTTCACCACCAAAATACTAATTACAACCCATCACCACACACATGTACCGAATTATCCCTTTCACCCTCCTCCCTCCCCACTTCCCCTCTGGTAACCACCAATCCAATCTCTGTCCCTATGTGTTTGTTTACTGTTGTTATTATCTACTACTTAATGAAGGAAATCATATGGTATTTGACCTTCTCCCTCTGACTTATTTCACTTTGCATTATACCCTCAATGTTCATCCATGTTGTCACAAATGCCTGGATTTCATCGTTTCTTATGGCTGAGTAGTATTCCATTGTGTATATATACCACATCTTCTGTAAATTTAAAAACAAGTCCAACCATTTAAACATCTATCGTGTGGAGGCAATTCTTTTTGGATCAAACTTATTTTTTAAAGGAAGAGCATCAATTCGTTGGATGTATGCGTTCAGTGTTCATTTGCTTAAAACATGTCTACCTCCAAATATACAACAGAAAAATAAAGATTAAGTTTACATTTGTGTAACTCTGCATAGGTTGACTTTTCTCATGCGTTGTCATTGGATCCTTACAAAAATCTAGTGATATGAGCATAAAAAGAGTGTCATGAGCATAAAAGCATCATTATCACCATTTCACACATGAAGAAGCTGAAGGAGGGAAAAGTAATTAAAATTAGTAGAATGTCTAACTTCATATATAAATGATTTTCATAATAACCGTGACTACTCCACTAAAATGGCTCTTGTCAAGGCCACTTAATACCTCCAAATTAACCAATCCATCAGTTACTTCTACGTCTTTATTTTATTAAAGCATTTGACAAAGTTGACCCCTTCTCTTTTCTTGAAATATTTTCTTCACTTAGCTTATTTGACACTGAATTACATGATTTCTGTTCCCACTTTCTCTTGCTCCTTCTTGGTCTCTTTTTGCTGGATGCATCCCTTAGTCCTGACTTTAAATTATGGAGTAGCTCCGATTTTTCTCTTCTTTTTCTATAATTTCCATTTAGATGACCTCCTGCAGTCCTACTGCCTTAAATATCATCTAAATGTTGGTGACACCCAGACTCATGCTGTAGCCCCAGACCCGAACCCCATGAACTGCAGGCCTGAATATTTACTAACTTACAGTACATCTCCATGGAGGTCTTACAGACACCTCAAAACCTAACTTAGCCAAAACAAGTATATTTATTTCTGACCCCAACTCTAATACCATCTCCTCTCCCAATCTTCTCATGTCTAAAATGATTCCTATCATCCACCCAAAGTCAGAAACAGAGTCCTCATTTTTCCTAACTTCACAGAGCCAATCCTTCAGAAAATCTTGCCTGCTCCAACTGCACAGTATATCCCCAATCTACAACTTCTTCTTTCCACAGCTATCTCTCAGGTTCAAGTTTAATTATTTCTTACTTGGACTACTGAAATACCTTTTCACTAAGGTCTCAGCTTTTATTTTTGCTCTCCTACATTCCATTCCCTATGAAAGAGCTACAGTAACCTTTATAAAACATACATAGATTGTATCACTTATCTGTTTAAACCCTCTAAAGACTTCCCATTATTGGCAGAATAAAGCTGAGCTCATTATTGTGGCTCCAAAGCTCCTACATAATCAGTTCCTTGCCTACCTTTCTGATCACTTCTGGTACAATACTCCTCATTTATCACATTCCAACCATACGAGACACCTTTCTCCGTTCCTTGATCTTGTCAAAATTCTTCCCACCTCAGGGCTTTTTTACAAAAATTCCTCTGCCTGAAATGCTTTCCCCCTATATTTTCAAATGGTTGAGGGCCTCTCATCATTCAGGTCTTTGTTCAAATATATACCCAGGACCTAGTAAGAGCTCAATCAATGTGGGCTGAATCAGTGGCATGAATGAATGAAGTGGCACCCCCTCAGAGAGACTCTGCCTGAGTATCTGAAGTACACCCATCTAGGTATCTGTCTCAGTCATTCTTTAACATTACTATGTTTTATTTTTCTCACAGAACTTATCACTCTCTAGAATTATTTATTTTCAGATTACCTGTTGATTAGCTGCATATGCCACAAAAATGAAATGTCATGAGTGCAGGGATCTTCCCTGTCCTATGCTCGACTGCATCTCCAGTGCCTGGAACAGTGCCCAGTTAAAGGAATATCACAATGATAGCCACTTTGTTGAATGAATAACGAGTGAATAAATAAATGAACCCATTTTGCAGGTGAAGAAAATGTGACTCAGAGAGGTTAAATAAATTTCCTAAGATCATATAGGGCATATAGATTTGTGGCTAAACAAGGATTCCACGCCGAAACTGTTGGACATCAAATTCCTTTCCATTTCCAATATGCCATGGTAGGTGGAACTTGAGATCTGGACAAGATGTGTAGACTCATTTCTCCCTGTTTCTCCTACTAACTATAACTATAAATTCCAGAAATAACACAAGAGGCAATCAAAAGAAAACTCTGAAAGGCGACAAAAGGAAGAAGAACTGGTTTCGGATCCCAGGACTAGAAAAAATAACACAAGGGCAATTTACATGCACACTCTTCTCAACCTAGCAACAGCAGACAGGCTCATTCTTTCCCTCGGTCGTTTGGAAGTCTCTCCGACAGCACCAGGTGAGCTCAGCAACACCCATAAGGGGACGGATAGGGAACCACACTAACAATAAGCTGCCAGAGGAAGTGCTCTCCTCTGCACAGGGCCCGACATGCCCCTCCTTCACCAAGAGATATGGGTAGCTGGAAAGAGGGATCCCGCCACAACCCCACTTGGACCTGGAAGACTCATAGTCCCTGTGGGCTGAGGCTCCTCCCCTCCACCCAGAGACGCCAGCTCCCCAGCCCCAGAAAACCCCTTGAGTCCTCTTGGGCAGCACCAGCAGGGCCCAATAGCAACCACATCAGTAACCGATTAACCAAGTAGACTAGAATAACACTGCAAATGCTCTGAAAGTTAAACTGAACCATAGACCAAAACTGTAGCTAAGGCCTGTGTACTAATCAACAGGGTAACTGCCTGATAAATATGAGATTTAAATAGGATCCAGAGTGTCCTATCAAAATAGATGAGATGTTCAGGATACAATCAAACATCACTCATCATGTCAAGAATCTAGAAATCACAACTTGAAAGAGGAAAGACAATCAAGTGACGCTAACAGCAAGATGAAGCAGATATTGGAATTATCTGACAAGGATTTGAAAGCAGCCATCATAAAAATGCTTTAACGATCAATTACAAATTCTCTTAAAAAACAGATGGAAAAAATAGAAAATCCCAGCAAAGAAAGGTAAATAATAAATATTAACTAAATGAAAATCACAGAACTAAAAATACGATAATAGGAATAATAAACTTGCTGGATGGTCTCAGTAATAGTGGAGACGACAGAGGGTTGAATCAGTGAACTTGAGGAAAGATCAATAGAATTTAGTCAGTATGAAAAAGAGAGAAAAAAAAACAGGAAAAAAAAATGAACAGAGACTAGAAGACTTGTGGGAATATAACAAAAAGTTTCAACATTCATATCATTGGAGCCTCGGAAATCAAGGAGAAAGACAGTAGGGTTGAAAGGGTATTCAAATAAATAGTAGCTGAAAGCTTCCCAAATTTGGCAAAAGACACAAACCTACAGATTCAAGAAGCTACATAAACCTTAAACAGGATAAACCCAAAGGCATTCTTGGCAAAATCCATCATAATTAAACTTCTGAAGTCTAAGACAAAAAGAAAATTTTGAAAGCACTCAGAGAGAAATGATGAGTTACTTATAGGAGAACGCTCATTCTAATGACAGCAGATTCCTCCTATGAAACCATAGAGGCCAGAAGGAAGTAGCTAAATTTCAATATTATGTTTTTTTCCTAAACAAATAGGAAGAATCATTAACTATCACAAACATGTAGATAAATCTCTAGTGCTACTTACCTGGAAGCAATCTAGATCAAGTTGCAGTGTGAGAAGCAGCTCTGTGCAAATCAATGCCTGGAGTTCCACTGGAGGCATCTCTTTGAGGGTCTCCTGGGTCTTCTCTACATGAATTTCTTATTTAATGCATAGCCTACGTGTTATGTCCTTAGCAGGATTTCTAAATTTGAGAAAATCTATCCAACCACTTTCGCTATATGCAGTAACCATCAGAGAGAAACTTAATTTTATTTACATAGATTAGCCAGGAGAGCAAACTCTAGCTTGGTACTTCATGCATTTTATAGATGCACACTCAATTTTCAACATTGTACTAAAAGCTTAAGTTTAGTCTGACCGTGCCTTGCCTCTAAAAATGGACAGGCACTCTAGAAATGGACACGGTATTTATTTTTGTGGATATATATCAAATACAGTTTTCAAATTTCCTTATAAGATTAGAAACCCCATTGAAAGATTGCAAAGGCTCAGTATTTAAATGGTAGGGAACTACTAGGAAAGATAGAGGGGAAAATAAGATTGCTGATTATAGCTTCTTTAAAAGTTACTTCATTGTTTGACCTTAGCATACCATTTTATTTAAAATATGCTTGTTTTATATATACAAAACTTCTTTTGAAATGATTATTAGACAGTTAATAAGTCTTTTGAAGACTAAAGGCAGTCTGTTAAGTATTTAAGGTATTTCAGCTTTGCCTCTGATAGTATATATCCTCAATGAAATGTAACTTGAAAATGGATTTTCTTATCATCCATGAAAAAGTATAAACTTAATCTAGTTTCAATTTCTTTATCTCAATACCCTTTTAATTGACACTTTGCCTCACCTAATGAAAAAGCACTCTCTCCACAATCACAACTATTAGAATCTTATTTTGCCCTTGTCAAGACTAACAGACAGCAAGTTGAAGCTTAAACACTGATAGCTGAAAATCTTCTCATCCAAAAGCCTGTAAAAATCTTCAGTATCTTGACTGAATATATATCTATTATTCTTTATACCTAACTTCAAGAGGATTTAGAATGACAGATAACAAGATTCAAGAAAGTCTTAATGTACTTTAATTCCAGCTTTAGAAGTATTAGGTACTGCGATTTTTTTTCCTTTAAAACATATTTAAATATACAAGAGGAGCTAAAGGTAAGTTATACAGACTTCTTAAAATATACCATTTACTGTCTGTCTTTTTAAAAATAATTCAATTTGTTCACCATCCACGAAAAAAAGTATATCCGCTGGGATATAGCTGAGTGTAACTCTACATTAGCAGCCAAAAGTAATGTAAATCCACAAACAGAGTCCATAAGTTTCTGAAATTCTCAATCTTCCTTTGTTAAATAGCATAAATTATGATACTGGTAGTGAAATCAGAGTTCTACGTGTGATTAGAGAACTTATTAAATAATACGTAACTCATCTATATGATGCAATACCATGCATATATTAAAAATCAGGTCCTCACAGTATACACAAAAGTGGGAAAATGCTTACTCTTTATTGTTAAGGAAAAACAGAATATGAATTGTATTTCTGGAGCATCCAGATTTTTTATATATTTCTTACTCTTGTTTATTGTTTTGTATTCACATAAATTTCAAATATATGCATGTAAACTCTGATAGTAAGTCACAGCTGAGTTTGTATCAGTTTACCCAACTCACCAGCTGCTTTATTTTCATTGAATCTATCTGACACTACTCTCGCCTCTAGGAGCGATGATTTGCTTTTAGTCAATTAAGAAGACACACAGAGTTTATTCGTGATGTCACCAAGATGGACAAGTAGGAGATCCCACAAACAGCAACAATTAGACAGCTATCCACAAACAAAAAGAGCTTTGAGAGAGCTCTGTGGTCCACTTAAGAAATTTCAGCAGCACAGTGGAACAAAGGGCTTGAGAATAACTGCCCAGAAAGGGAAGGAAGACAGCTTCGTTTTGCCTGTATCATCCCATCTCCCAAGCTGCATGGCTCAGCAGCAAGACGGAACTTCCCAGCTAGAAAGAGTTCCCTTTGCAGGGGAAGGAAGAGCAGGGTGAGCGACCAGCTTCCTCAGCCTTTCAGGGCACTGCATGAAGGTCCCGCCTTGTTTCCACCCCACCCGGAGACCTGCAAAGCTGAGACATACAGAGATGGCTCAGAACAAGGAAGAAAAGCAGGGGCTACCAGTAGCAGCCACACAGCGGAGCAATCCGGGTTCCCGGTAACCTACTCTGCACACAAACCCAGCTGCTTTTGCCACGGAAGAAAACAAACCCAGCACAAGCTGTCATCACCGGCCTCCTCTGCCACGAGCCTGCAATGAACCAGCAGCCAGGGTTGTGCACACTGACAGCCAGGGGCACTGGCTGGTTGGTGGGAATGTAAATTTGTACAGCCACTATGGAAAACAGCATGGAAGTTCCTTAAAAAATTCAAAATAGAACTACCTATGATCCAGCAATCCTACTTATAGGTATATATCCAAAGATGATGAAATCACTATCTCAAAGAGATATCTGGACTCCCACATTCATCGCAGCATTATTCACAATAGCCAAGACATGGAAACAACCTAAGTGTCTTTGAATGGATGAATGGATTTCAAAATGTGATATATATATATATATATATATATATATATATATATATATATATATATATATAAACACAATGGAATATTGTTCAGCCATAAAAAAGAAGGAAATCCTGCCATTTGAGACAACATAAATGGACTTCGAGGGAATTATGCTAAATGAAATAAATCAGACAGAGAAAGAGAAATACTGTACGATCTCACTTGTATGCGGAATCTAAAAACATCGAACTCATAGAAACAGTAGAATAGTGGTTGTGATGGGCTGAGGAGTGTGGGAAATGGGGAGAAGTTGGTCAAAGGATACAAACTTTCAGTTATAAGATGAATAAGTTCCAGGGATCTAATGTACAGCATGATGACTATAATTAACAGTACCTGTATTGTATACTTGAAAGTTGCTTTGAGAGTAGAGCTTTAATGTTCTCACCATAATGACAACAATTATGGTAATTATGTGATGGGAAGGATGTATTAACTAACGTTATTGTGGTAAATATTTCACAATACATACATGTATCTAATCATTGCATTATACACCTTAAACTTACACAATGTTACATGTCAACTACGTCTCAATAAAGCTGGAAAAAAATAAAAGAAGACATACAACTTTGCAAGGTCAGAAGAACAAATAGTTTTCCAATATGGTCATGTTGTGAGTCGATAAATATAGAAACACTTGTTCTTAAGAAGTAAATTCAAATGGTAGCTACAGTTTCAGATATACTTATCTTCAAACAGATGCAACAAAAATCTTCAGAATCCTCCACCATTTCAGATAAAAACTACTAAAATGAGCATGAGTGACAACCTTGACTAGCGGCATCTAAATCATAAGAATCATGTTCTGTAGTAAGAGAATAGAATACAGCTGGGGAAAGTTTGAATTTATGTAAAGAATGGTGCCCTTTTTATGTACAGGTCCTCTGTTACGCACATTCATGATCTTGAAGCTGGGTACCTGAGTGTTACTGTAAATATTCCATACGAGCATGGTTACCCTCCAACTTTGCTCCCAACACAGACACAGATGAAAAGAATAAACTAACTTAGTTCCCATTAGATGTATATGTTGTGTCCAAATGCTTGCTTCACAGAACATGCATAATTATAGCTTATTAACTTGTTGTTTACTTGTCTAACCAAAGGGGTCACTCAAGGTTCACAAGGATTTATGAGCTTGTTTTGCAGGAGAAAAAGAATGCCTTTAAGGAAGTTACAACTACCAGATAACCAGCCCCCCTCCCCCCCTGCACCCCCCACCCCCACCACTGCCACTGCCGCCAAGAAGTCTGGTTGCCCAAGGTCTTATCTAAAGTGAAAGAAACACAGATTTCCCCTTTGTTTCCCCAAAACTCCACCTCCCAAACCCCTTAGCCCTATGAAGACCCCCTGCTTTCTTCCTTTGTTAAGGCAGCTCTGAGAAAGCCTATTCTCCCGCCTTCTCATTTTGGCCAATTCAAATAAACCTTTCTCTACCTCCAAGCACCAAGTGTCTCAGTGACTCGCTTACTGTGCACATTGATCTGAGCTTAAGAGGTTCAGTATAAATCTCATCTAAAGTTTTGATCACAAATGAGAAATTTGTGTTCACAAAATCTAAGTAAATTTCTCACTGCCCAAAGCTGGCAAAAGGCAGAGCTTAGATGTCTCAATATCAATTCTTTTTACTACATAAGACATATTGTGGGATCCAAAATGCCTGAGAGAGTTATAAAGAAAGAATGGGTAGGTGATAGGCTACTCCAGTCATCTACGTATTAGATGAGTAAATAGCACCACCATTCCCCCAGTTGCTCAAGACATAAGTTTTTTATGCTTCTCTTTCCCTCAATACCTTTATCAATCTATGAGCAAGTCTTGTCTACTCTACCTTGAAATCGTATTTCAAATCCTTGCACTTTGCTCTGTCCTTACTACCATCACTCTAGTCCAAGGCATAACCATATCTTTGCTTGGCCAATGCAAGAGACCTGTGACTGGGCTTCCTGAGTTTACTTATGGCCCCTTCTAGTACATTCTTCACATGACAGTCAAAAAATATAAATTAAATAAAATATTGCCACTTCCTACTTACAACTTCTTATTTTGGCTCATACGTAATTCTTATTACTACAAGATTTATCCCCACTTGTGTCTCTTCTCAATTTTCTCACCTATTATCTACTTCTCTCCTGACACGCTGACCTTTTTTTGGCTCCTCACATGCAACAAGCTCATCTGTAGATTTAGGGTGTTTGCAATAAACTGCCCCCTCCTCTCAGCATGTTCTTCTACCTGATCTTTGTATAGTTGCCTTCTGATCAATCAATTCCATGCTTCAATGTTACTTTTTCAAAGAGGCCTTTCCTAGCCTCCCAATTCAAAGTGACCACACAAACACTTTTTATCACATCATCCCATTAAATTTTTCTTTGTAACACTTACCACCATCTATTTTAATATTAGTATGTACTTATTACTGACTGAGTCTTGATTGTCTCTCTGTTTCCCCATCAGCATGAGTCTAATCCAGATGAGCAAGGACCTGGCCTCTTTTGTTCACCCCTGTGTCATCAGAACAGCCTGATGTAGAATGAGTGCCCCATAAATAATTGTTGACTGAATCAATGACCTCAATTACCTTTCAGCAACAGAGCCTTCTTTTCTTTTCATCCTATAGTCCCCTTAAAACATGTAAAACTCAGAGGTAGTTCTGATATCTAATGTTTTATCTATCACAATACTTCCTATCATCAGAGTTAGCCAAACTACAATAGTTTTATTCTTGTTATCATTTTAGTATTTTCTTTTCTATGTCTGTTCAGGAAATCCATTTAATCCTCATTAAGGAAAAGTCATCCACAGTCAATGAATAATAATAACTGAGATCAAAGTAGATATATTCAATAACTTAAGCTCATAAATTAATAGATAGTAACTCAATATAGCAATGGCATTTTGAATGTGGGAAGCCGAAATATGGTAAAACAGCTTTAGACACAACACACGCCATCAGCACAATAACACTGCATTCACGGCTCAAAATAAATTAGCAAACAGAATGAATAGCAAGCCAAATGCAAAATAATGAGGAGGAGGGGAGAGGAAAAGGAAGAGAGGAAGAAGGGGAAAGATATTACAAAAAAAATTCAACTATAAATGAAAAAGAAAAAATCGTCATGGGCAGTTGGAATGTGTCCAAGTATCATAATCCCTGTTCCAATGGTTTCCAAATCAGAAACACCAGGGAAGCATTTTAGAAATACAGTCTCAAGTCCGAGTCACCGATATTCATATTTCAAAGGCTTGGAGTGGAGACCTAGAATCTATATTTTTAACAACTATCCCATGCTATTCTGAGTTTGAAAACCACTGATTTAGTCCTACAACCTGCATTTTGCAGATGAAGAAGCAAAGATCCACAAAAATTCTTGATACCTATCCCACTAACCAGCGAAGATTAAGTTCCCATACATTTTTTTGGATACTAAAAGATCACTCTATAAGAGTTTTAAATACTCCAGAAAAATAGATGAAGGAACTGGGCCGGTGGTGTGATTAATAAGCACACCTGAATGTATCCTATGGACATACTCCCCAAGGAGTGCTTCACTGTTTAAAAGCACCTCACATGAAGCAAGTGCCATTCTATAACTTAAATTTTCGTTTTGATTACTTGGGCTCAAAGTAGAAAATCAAGTAGAGAGAAATCATAGAGGCTAGTTGTAGAGCTATTGTAGAAATTAAGAAAGAAGTGGCCGTATCTTGGATTCATGGGAGCGCTGTGTGAGGTCACAGAGGTGAGTCCAGCATAACTCCAGTGGGATCCAGTCACATAGACTGCAGCATGAATGGTGCACCTGAAATGGTAAGGTGAAACAAACCTGTGGGCTAAGGTGATGGAGGGAGGAAGGGAGAAAGAGAAAGAGGTAAAGAGTTGAAATTAAGATATATTTAGACATAAAATGCATCTAACAGAAATATAAGTAAATCATGAGTTTATGTGAATTTTTAGTTACATAGTTGACATTTCTAATATTACATATTCTTAGGATTATATTCTCTAAATTTCTGTTATCCTTTACACACATCATATCTTGCATACTTGATTTGCAGACCATGAAATAAAGAAAGAAGAGAACGTCTACTTATTAAAAGGATTTATGCTCCTTTTTGAATAAATGTCCTACACATTTTCCAGTGATTCCTATAAAAATAAAGATACTCTACCATCTTAATTTCTAAAATAGCTCAAAAAGAAAGAAGTTCTTAGTCATGAACAAATACACTGATGAGTAAACAGTATAAAATGATCAAATATTTCAGAAAAATATCTTTCTTAAAGACTTTTTTTATCAGAAAAGTACTATTTGCCATTTATCTCTTTGCTTAATTCCAAATCACCATTAAGTGTTTTTTTTTCTACTTAACTTGATTTGACAAAGAAAAGAAACTAATAATATGAATAACAGTCTCCTTAAAAAAATAAAATCTTAAGAATCTGGTATCAGTGTTCAGAAAGTCAGAAAAGCAAGAAAAAAAGTTGTTACATTGAAACCAACACCTAAGTTAATTTTGTTTATGGTCTCTCTGCTAATTAGACTAGCTAAAAGAGAAGCTCCAAATTTAGTATACACAATGCAGCATTTGCAGTGTCTAATTTAGTATCTGTAGGAAAAACAACAATCAAGTTTGCATGCATTGATTTTTTTTCCACTAAAATCTCATGTAGTTTATTGTTCATGACTTAATTTTCCATAGTTCTATAACTTTAATAAAACCTAACTCAATTAAGGAAGTTTAAATTTATTCCAAATCAGCTTGCAACACTTGCAAAAAAAAACTTTAGCAGAAAAAAGCTAACAAGGGCAAAAGTTACCTTGTAAGAAGACCTTTTGGTTGTTAATTTAAACTTTTTAATAGGCAAATTAAAGGTCATTTGTAAAATAAAGGACCAAGTAAAATTTTTGATGCTTGTGAGAATGAGCAAGTGTTATAAACAACTAGTTAATGAAACATTCTTATGGAAAGAATGGATTAAGTTCACACTTTATGCTAACAACTACAGGTTCAAAGAGGGGCCCTACTAGTTATACATTTGACAGTATTATTATCCACCCAGTCGGCCAACCACAAACCCAGGTCAGAGTTCACTCAAAAGAACACTAACTGGACTCTGGACCAAGATTGCAACATAAGAACATCCTGAATGTCCCTCTTCCCATGCACGCAGGAAATGTACAATTCCCTCTGAGAGAAACCAGAAATTAGCTGAGGGACTCCTACTCACCAGGCAAAAAAGAAAATATGTATATCAAAATGGTTAGGAAAGGCTGAGATCATCTCTAGCCATCACCCCACCCCTGGGGACAACCCCATACAATCTGGATGGAACCCTCAACTCCCAGCTTCTCCCAGAGGAGAGAGTTTGGACCACACATCTAGTGCCTCGGTGTCAACTGCCCCACCTGAGGGATGGACCCCTAAGCACCTAGCTCGGAAAGCCAGTGAGACTTGTGCTCACAAGTCCCACAGGACTACAGCAAACAAAGATGCAGTCCTTAATGGGCCTGCAAGCAGGGCTGCAGCTATCCCTACAGGGCTCAGCGCAGAGGGAGCAGGCAAAAGTCCACATCTTCCCGTTTCTCCCTGGAAGAGGTTTGACTGCATACCTTACAAGCTGCTGCCTGAAGGTCTGACTTCTAATTAGCATGCATCAGGGCTGACTACAATCTCCCCTGAGCCTGGAGGAGCCAGTGGGGACTTCCCCTGCCTTCTTCCCTCAGCTGATGCCAACAATAAAACCAAGTCACCAGCATCCCCCTGGAAGTAGCTTGTTCAAACATCTAGGGCCCTAACTATTAAAGCTGCTGCCTGAGGAACAAGCCCCCAGATCACTTAGCTCTAATAGCTAAGAGGGCTCAGCATTCAGGAGTCTCACGAGACAATAGCAAACGAAGAAATACTTGCTAATGAGCAAGCAAGCAAGCTCTTGGCCACAGTGGCTATTCCTCCAGGGCTCAGCACAGAGGGAGCAGGCAAAAACTCTTCTCTGACTTTCCCCCCTGTAAGGGACTTAACTACATTCCTGTAGACGGCCGTCTTCTTCCGGTGTCTTCACAGTCTTCCCTCTGTGTCTGTCTGTGTCCTAATCTCTTCTTATAAAGACATGGGTCATGGTCATAATGGATTAGGGCCCATCCTACCAACCTCATTTAATTTTAGTTACCTCTTTAAACACCCTATCTCCAAATACAGTCACATTCTGAGACACTAGGGTTTAGGACTTCAACATGTGAATTTGAGAAGGGACGCATTTCAGCCTATAACACCATCTGAAGCTCTCTTCCATGCTCCTACTCCCACCGTCCTAGTTGAGACCTGTCTCCTGAGGTCTATCCTGGAATCTCAACCCCAGTCTGCCTGCACTCTATCTCCTACACTGCCCTCATTCTTGCTTTAGCTCTACCAAGATTTTAAAATAGGATAAAATTAGACCCCTTCGAATATGTTGCCCAAGGGTCAGCTCTTGTCTGGAAAACAAATATGTTGATAAAGTATGCTCTAAAAGCTTTTAAAAGTCTGCAAGCCAAAACAAAACAAAATCATTAGTCCTAGGGGTTAGTGCAGGAAAATATAATAAATGTACTTTTATTAAACGCTAGTTGAGACATTAGAAAAATTTCATATATACCAAACACCACACCTATGCTTATGTTGATGCTTTGTACTCAGTAGACATTTCATTTCTTACCTATGAAATTTGTAAAAATGTAAACAAATTATATTACCCGCTACAGATAAGGATGAGCTCGTCTATTTTGCTTACTGCTATATCCCAGGGCCCAGAATCTACATAAAATTATCAAACACTACATTCCTGATAGGAGTGATAATGATATAGCACTTTGGAAAGTAATTTCTTCACATAAATTCAAAGCTTTAAAAATATTTATTGAGCCAGTAATTCCAATAAGATTCTAACTTAAGGACATTATTCTAAATATGGAAATCTTCTGCAGGAAGATATTTCTTTCTGCACAAAAGTGTAACCCTGAGAAGATCATTTACATGTGTTTATAAGCGGGTCAAATCTTGAATAAAATAACAATAAAAATAATGGCTTAATAATGGGCCACTTACTATGTGTCACACATTAAGCTGAGTGTTTTACAAATATTACCCAATTTAATCACCACAACACCATAAATTAAATATTATTATTCCTATTTTTATAGATGGAGAAACTGAGACTTAAGATTAAGTAGCTTGTCCAAATTTAAGCCACTATTCAGTGATAGAGCCAATGTACAAACTGCAAAATGTAATTGATATTAGGATTCATTGCCCCCATTTCTGATATTTTTCAAGTCTGTATTCCCTTCAAGTCTACATTATTCTCATTCTTTCCCTCTCTCTCACTCAGAACTTAAGAATTTAAGTGTAGTATCCTTTCCAAGAGTCTTTCAATTTAAAAGAAGACAGCTGAAAGAAACAACGATTAACCAATATCAGTGGCTCTCAAAGTGTCAGCTAGGAACCCATGAGAGTCCCTGAGATCTTTTCAGGAGACCTATGAGGTCAAAACTTATTTCATAACAAATCCAAGATATTCATTGCTTGTTTCACTCTCATTATTTTACAATTGTATAATAGAGTTTTCCAGAAGCTACCTGATAGGTGTTATCTCAACAGACTGAATGCAGAAACAGATAAGAGAATCTAGCTGTCTTCTATGAAGCCAGACATTAATCAGATTTACAAAAATGGGGGTGGGGTGGGGATGCCACTGTTCTCATTATTATTATTATTATTATTATTTTAGTCTTGGAAAATGTAGTTCTTTTCATGATAGCATTATGTTAACATGTAATGGTCTTATTATAATATTTAAAATTTTTTTCTTTTAAATTTTAATACAGCAATATCAATAGATATAACTCACATAAACCAGAGCTCTCTGGGGTCCCCAGTCATTTTTAAAAGTGTGAAAGTGTCCTGAGACCAAAAAGTTTGAAAATCATTGACATAAATTAGTAATAATGAAATCCCTGTTAGTGGCTCCAGGTCAGCCAAGAAAACATTTTGGAGGATGTGACATTTCTAGCAGGTTCGATCTGTTCCACAGACGTGGAAAGCTACTCGACCCAAGTTTGCTTTTTAAAATTATATCCACCTCCAATATACAGCGACTAACAACTCATTTGTCTTTAAACCTAATAAACATTTTTTGGGCACCTACATGAATCAAGTATTTAACACAATCAATATTTGGCAGTGCTGAGACATCAACCTAAGTTTTCTTATTCCAGGTCAATTGCTCTTTCCCCTAGGTTGCCACTAAATAATGTTTTAAAGCAATCGATATAAACACACCCAAGAAGGAACATCACCACCCACTGTGCCAGTATGCTCTCTGTCTCTCTCTGTCTCTCTCACACACAAACACACAAACAACAGTCACACACAAACACACACACACCCTTCCTTAATAGGAACTGACAGAGTTAGATTCACATTTTCTGAGATAAAAAGAGAAATCACTGTTCAACTTTTGTTCTCCTGTGGCAAAACAGTCCCTTGATTATAACAATGACAGAAAAGGCTCTTGCTTCATTTCCATTGATAATAGCATTATTGAGCTATTAAGCTCTCCCCTGCATCACTTACTATTCTTGATGTTTTCCATTCAGTATCTCAATCCTTGCAATAACCTGTGAGCTAAGTATTACTATCTCCATTTTACAAATGAGGAGACTAATGCTCAGAAAGAGTAAATAACTTGTCCAGGTCACACAGCTATTACATTACAGATATGGGATTCATACCGAAATTTCTCTATGTGTAATGCCTCAGATTCTTAACCAGCTCTTTACTCTCCTTTGTAATCTTTATTCTTATTAATTCTCTATGTGATGTGTGAAAAGGGATTACTTGCTTGGCTGTCACATGGTTTGATAGCCCAGAGTAAAGGTAGTGGCTGGATATGGTGATATGGTGCACAAAGGCATGGGGAAAACCAAGTTTTATTCCTATTATCTACTTGCTGACTTTTCGGATAGTTTTAGTTCCTACTGTGTTATGGTTCCTCAAAGGTTTAAACAACAGGTCATGAAGCAAACGAAATGATTCATAGCAGTACTTATTCACCCAGCTATTCTGAGTTCAGTAAAAAATAATAAACTGACTCTCTTTTTTTAATGTTAACTTAGACACTAGAGAGAGCTTGTGCAATGTAGAGAGTATGGAAAGAAACATGGACACTGGCAAGTACAGTTAATTGAACATTTTATAGAACATTGAGAGAGTTCAGGGAAAGTGCATTTCCCATTTTTTATCTTCCCATGTTTAATGAAAATCCACCTATTATGACTGCATAGAAAAAGAGGAAATAGAAGAGAATTATCATTTTTATTTCTACTTAGTAGCTCATCCAAGCATTTGAATCTACTGGATCTACAGGCAATACATGCAGAGAGTCCACTGAAAGAGACAGGAGAAAGCATATACATCTGCCTTCAACCTTCCTCTCCCAGACTAAAACCTTCCCTTCCCTGACCACACAGTCTAGCCTTAAAGTAAATTTTGAAATAGACAAAAATTTCCTTCAACTCCAGGGACTCCTGTTTTGTGCTTTATCCCTCTTACCTTTCCAGTGGGGCGCCCCACCCCATTCTCCCTTGGGTACCTGGTGCCCAAATGAACTAAAAAATGTACTTGATCAGCTTTGGTGGAATATGGTACCAGTGTCTGATACCATTTATATTTCATTGATGACAAAAATCCATAAGTTAGAAGAATAAAGCCTTAGGATGAAATTTCAGGAAACGTGATTATTGATTAGCAGCTGCATTTTTGAAAAGCAAGTCCAGCCATATTGCTACCTTTTAAACCTAATCATTACATTTTTAAACCAAATTTTCAGTAGCAAAGTGTTTATAAATCCTGATGTTACTTTCTGCATATTCACTTTCTGATAATTATATGTCTTCCATGAAACGTTTTAAAGGACATTTTGTTTAAATTTTTTATAGCTTATACATATAGGAAAAAGGGAAAGAAAACGGAAGGAACAGGAGTCGTCCAAGGGAAGGAAGAGAGAAAAACTGAGTTTTTATAAAGAAATGATGCTTTCAAGGGATTTCACTATTAGAACATCGAAGGCTACCACTCTTCCTCCATGGGGCCCCATGTCCTAAAAGAAAAACAAGGGTAAAAACCCAATAGGCAGAGCTCCTATTGGGTAGAATAATATTCTGGATGTCAGACCATAATGCAAGAGCACACGTATAAAATTATGGAAAAGGCATATTATACTGACAGGACTCTGGCAACCAACATGCATGAAATGTTACACATAAAAGGAATCTCAGAGAGTATTATAAGGGAGGAAGAAATTTTCCTCTACCCTTTTAGATTTTTCTGGCTGGTCTAAGAATTAAATTGACATGAGACCGAATAACAGGAGAAAAATCAAACAAAGTTTATCCTAATAGCAACTGAAACCAAAAGACACAAGATCCAGAAAATTCACTCACAAAAATAGTCTAAGGAAGCAAAGACCTTCATTGCACAGGCGGTAAGGATGGTTTTGTGCTCCAGTCTCCCACAGGGTTTTTTCCAGCACTAACAAGCAACAAGGGTTGAGACAGCAAAGGTCCCTTATGGAATGGGACCCTTTATGACAAACTTCACTGACAGCTGACACAGCAGGACAAAGACAGTGCATCTCGGAACCCCAGTCAATTCAACTGGTCACCAAGATGCATGCCGGTGTGTGCATCCTCTGGATGGCGGAGATCAGAAAGGATATTCTCACAAAGCCAAGCTCTCAAGACCTATAATAAGACAAAAGAAAACCTCATCCTTTTTTTTTTTTTTCTTATTTGCACATAACAGCTTTAGCTAAGCTTTGGGTCTCTTGGTGCCAAATTAATACCTAAGAGGGATGTGCTGTGGAGTGGGAGATTGTGTATGGGTTTTACAGTGTACCTCATTCCACAGATGTTTCCTTGAGGTTAGTGGGTGACCTAGTGTCCATCTAACCTATTCCATGACCAACTTATCCTATCATGGGAGTCTTCTCAAGGTGGTGAGCACCCTAATGGCTCTTAAATGCTCCACCCATGCCCACCAACTTTGCAGCCTTGGCTTTCAAGATGTCCCTCAGCAATATCTTTTACCTCGTGTGCATATTAACCCACAACAAAGTTTCTGACCGCAGGGCTGGCCCAAACCACAGGTTTATAGGGCCTATGCCTGTGTCCTGCCCTATGGTTTTTCCTTTCTATGACAAATGACACAAAAGACAGAGACAAGGAAAAACGGTGACCATCTCTGGGAGGAGAAGGATCAATAAAAACCAAAAAGTACTCTACCAAATTTCCCAGTCACTAAGTCCAAAAAATTGTCTTCACAAATATTTTCTCCTGCTAATCCAAATTTAGAAAAGGAAAAAACCCACCACTCTCACTTCCATTGGACCCTGCAGGCAGAGATCTGGGAGACTGACATGGTAAGAACTTTTACCTCTTACCAGTTCTTGTCAGAGGTCCAGCATCTCTCAGCTGCAGCAGTTCCAGAGCAAGCTGTGTCCAGCCAGTTAAGTTGTCTCCCATCCTCATCGCAACTGTAGGAGAGGAAGAAATTTTCCTCTACACTTCTAGGTTCTTCTGGCTAGTCTAAGAATTAAATCGACATGAGACAGAATAACAGGAGAAAATAAAACAAGTTTAGTAACATGTATACTTGGGAGAAACTCAGGAAAACTGAGTAGCTCACCAAAATGGCCAAAGCCACCACCTTAAATACCCTCTTTAGTTAAAGACAAAAGAGGATGCTGGGGGTAGTGATTTGGGACTTCAAAAGGGAGTAAGGCAATTCACATGGAGATAGAAAAGCAAATGATTGGTAAACAGATGGTTGCCCTGCCTTGTAAAGACAATGGGACATGGAGAGGACTTTGATCAAATGGGCCTTGCTAGGTTCCTCCCTGTTGACTATACCTAGTTCATATTGTACTATAGATATCTATGGTGATAGCTCCTACGTGGAACAGGCCTTCTATCTTAAATTCTTTTAAGTAGTTAAGGGGAAGGCCAAACTTTCTTCCTGAGTCTTTTGTTCTTAAAAATAAGCCAAAGAGACACATTTTGGGGTAGCAAATTCTGCTCTCCTACAGTATTCTTATCCCATCCTCAAAATTACCATTGAAAGGAGGAAGAAAGGAAGGAATGGAAGGTGAGAGAGAGGAGGGAGTAGAAAGGAAGGAAGGGAGGGAGGGAGGGAGGGAGGGAAAGACAGAAAGAAAGACAAGAAAGAAAGACAGAAAGAGAAAGAAAGAAGTCAAAGGCAGGAAGGCAGAAAGAAAGAAAGAGAAAGAAAGAAAGGGAGGGAGGGAGGGAGGGAAGAAAAGAAAAAAGAAAGAAAGAAAGAAAAGAAGGAAGGAAGGAAAGAGAGAGAGAGGGAGAGAGGGAGGGAGGGAGGGAGAGAGGGAGGGAGGGAGGGAGGGAGGGAGAGAAAGAGGGAGGAAGGAGGGAGGGAGGGGGAGAGAGAGAGAGAAAGAGAGAAAGAAAGAAAGGAAGAAAGGAAAGAACGAAAAAGAAAGAAAAGAGTAAACTAACTAAAGCTGAAAATGCTAAAGATTTGTTCAAGAACAAAGAGCTAGAGAGTTGCTGAGTCAATTCTAGAATCTCCATTTCATTCCCAGTTCAGAAATTTTTTTCCACAGCTCCACTAGGATTCACTCTGTTTCAGTGACTTGGATTTAAACCCACTCATTTCTAGATGCATTCTCTGGAGACGTTTAGTAGGCACCATGTCCCCATATGTTCTCTTACTACCTTTTTTTTTTTCGTAACCAAATAAGGCATCTGCATCTCTGTGATGTTTGATTTCCAAGTAGAAATTAAACATTCAATACTACATGATCTGGTCATTCTTTTGCTTACTCTCAGATCCATTTTCTGCCCTTCTGTTTCTCTGTTCTGCGTATTGGGGGAATTAACCCCATAAACAACACAGACACCCTTCCCAACTGATTTCCACCTAAAGTTGACTAACGGAAGGCAAATGCAGGAGAATGGAGAGTGAGAGGAAGGGAGAAACAACCTTGTTTCCACTGGTGCCCTCCTTCCCACAGCCTAGAGTGGCATCTATAACTACATCTCCCTATGGCTCCAGCCCACTCAGAACAGCTCATTCCTTCACAGACCCAGCTCCCACGGGACAGCCCTCACCACAGCTCTAGCTTTCACCTAGATCCCCAGGTTTGGGAGCTCTTGTAACAACATCTCCTCCTGTTGTCCCCTAGGCATCGTTGGTAATGATTTCTTCCTGTTGCTAATATTAACTGACTTGCCATCTCTTGTTTGGCTTCTCAGATCATCATCGTCTGTGTGACTATTTTCTTGTATCAAACTCTCTGAAATGCCTAGAGAGTTTGCTGCTTCTTGACTGGACCCTCATGCATCTCAGTTGCAGAGCTAAAGTCTTCTCCCTTTAAAAGATACTTCTTTCTTAGCCACTGATGTCCTCTCATTCTTGCATACTCTTTCCTAGCCCATCAGTCCCCAAAGCCAAGAACTCACATAAGAGGAGGTTTGTGGACAAAGAAGGAAGATGGATACTTGATTTGAGCAGCATGGTGCTCCTCTATTTCTTTTATGGGCTACTTTATAAATGACTACAGCCCAAGAAGAGCTCGATGTAATCAGAATAATTGATGAAAGTTAATATTTAGTCTACTAGTGTCTCCAATGCTCCCCTCGACACACACATACACATTCCCATATCCATTTAGAATAATCACTATTTCACAAAGTTGGAAAAAACTCTGACTTTGCATTCATATCTTATTTTATTTGAAACTAGCACCATATACCTGGTGTTTGACAAACTACAAGCCAGAAAATCGTATACATATGCCAACTTTAAGATGATATACGTAAACTAAGACTATACAGTAAGATTGATTACGCATTGATTATTTGTCTTACAAAATGATTCATCATGTTACTCCTTCAAGTATCAAACATCTCTAGCGTATTTAAAATGTGATTTGATTACCAAAACTTATATTATGCTAGCAAACATTTCTTACCATGAGAAAAAAAAATCAACATACGAAATTTCACTATATTTCAATTTATTAGGGCCCAGTTTCCTTCAGCTCAGAGTGCTGAAGTCTACAATGGAGACTGTTCTGCTGAAAATATTACGCAAGTTAATATAGACTAAATAGTTGAGTATTTGGATTTTGTTCTACTTTGGAGCATTTGCTTTATGGGGTTTCCTTTAAAATAATGGAGATTTACACCATGGAAGTTTAAAGGAGGAGGTGCTTTAGAATATTTGGGGTGCCATGAAATCTGGAGAGCAAAGATAGGACCTAAAGATCAGATTCAGGGAACCCCATTAGAAAAGTGTTTTCCTTTGCACCAAGAAGGCAGTCATAGGAAGCTACAGCTGAAAATATTTGCCTTCTCATTATAATAAGCTTCCAGAAACCCTCCACTCCTGCATGCCAGAGTGGCACAGCTTGGGGTTACTTATTCTGAACCCCTACAGCATCAGTATTTGAGGTGCATTCAAAAGTGAAAGAGCTATGGCTTGGAGAATAATTTATTCTAATTCCGTTGGTTCACCAGAGAAAGATGCGCTTACTGAATGATGACTCAGCAAGTCTGTGGACACACGTAGAGATCTATGTTCTTTTTGTTTGTTTGTTTGTCACTTTATAAGTTACAGAGTTTTTAAAGGTTTGAATTCACAAACACACATATACAGACATACACAATTATTCTATAAGTCAGTTCAACTTTCTGATGAAATTTACCTAGGTCAAAATTTGGTTTACAAAATACAAGATATAATTTTATTTTTTATTGCTTTTACTACCCTGTCAATATTTAAGCGCTAAAAACTCTGTGATTTTGGTTATTTCTGCATCATTTTCCACTTACTTTTCAAAGGTTAATAACTTTGTTAATTATTTTCAAATAGAAAGATGCAACACTAGAAATAGTAACATTAGAGAGCAGGCTTGGCACTCGGAGATATTCATGATAGTAAGAGAGATCTAATCATTCTCTAGTTTTAACCCTACAGCTCTATCAATGAATTTAACAGCAAAAGAGGTGATAGTCCTAACCCAACCACAATTTGTAAGTTGATAGTAAGTAAATTTAAACCCAGCAAGATTTCTTTACAAGCTTATTTATAGCATTGATTTTATTGACTTCAGGGGAAGTCAAATGAGCCTAAATCTTGTGTCTTTTACGTGAAAGCCCTGCACCATAACTACAGAGGGCCAACTTACAACAATATTTACAATCCAAAAGAAGGAAATTTTAAAATCAAATCACCAGAGTGCTTTTGCCAACAGCTAAGGGGAGGAGGTGCGACCAGGGAACCAGGCAAAGAAAGGGTCACTGAGGGTCTGGTCAACAACTAACATGGTCTGTCAAATGTTTTTCAGACAAGAAGAAACTATGTGTTCTCTTTTGCAGAGGTTGCTGCCTCCATTTTGCAGATGTTGCTATCTTGCAGAGAAACTTACATGTTTGCACCAAGACCCTTGCAAAACGTTCCAGGCCCAAGTGTCCTAAAGTTAGTTTAAATTCATTAGCATCTAAAATTCGCCTCCTCTGGGAGGGTCCAAACAGCCATTTTTAGATCATGCAATGTATGTAATAGCATGTTTACCTGCTACACCTGTGCCCTAAATGAATACAGTTGTTACACAGTTGTTACAAATAAACCTTGTATCTTCTGCTCTGTTGTGTATAAAGTCTCCATCAGCCCTGAGCTCAGAGAGACACTGCATTGGGAGCTATCACAGGTGTTCTCCTTGCTTGTGCAAGCAATAAAACTTTTCTTCACCTACCTCTGCTTTGGCTGAGATTTTCGGCTCCATGCTCACCAACAGACAAACCCACTGAGTTCAGTTACAGAGGAGTTTGGAGTAATACAATGAAAATTACAATCAAGTAAATAAAGTAAAATTGCTTAAAGTTTCCTTCGAAGTCAACTTCAAAATTATCTTGGAAAGTAGAATTCACGTAGTAGGAGGAAATGGTTAAAGATCTCAGATGAGGAATAGCCAATCTGATGACTTATCAGATGTCCCAGGCATGTTAATATTCTTACTATATATATTAAAACAATTTGTTAGGCAAGAATACAGAATGATGAAACAATTATGTAGATCATGGTACACTATTTCTAGTGATGATGTCTATAAAAACGTAGAATTTTAAGGTAATCAACAGTAAAATAAGTGTTAAACAACTTTTCAACAATCCATCTGATGGTTTTTCCGAGAAGGAACACTATTGACTGGGAAAAAATAATAGGCGAATTTGAATGGAGTCAAATTTATGACAGTCACAACCACAGGAAAGTTAGCTTGGATCAAATTCATGAGACACCCAGCAGCTACAATGTCATATACTGAGAACTATGAACAATTTAACTCAAATAATTTGCTTCTAGATCATCTCACTGTGTTCAATAACGTGGTAGAGATGGTAAATATGAGAGCAAAGAACTGATTTAAATACTCTATGAATGTTCATCTATATATAAAACATAAGAGGTGAATACTAAGGATTGTTCTACTACACAGATTTTTCCTAGGATTCACAAAGGCAGTGTTCAGAGGCTTCTAATTTATTGCTAAAGTGTACTATTTTTTCTGTTGGAGGAAACAAAAAATGTAATGACAAAGTTATTAACTCATTTATATCCTTAATAATAGAGTAATTCTTAAAGCCAGTGTAGCAATCAAATATTCTCCCAAGACTGAATGCTTAAACATTGCCATGCAAAACTATGAATATTTTTACTGCAAAACACATGATTACTAGAGCAAAAATGAAGTTAAAGAATTTGACAAAGTTGATTGCAGGCACTGTAAGTTGTTTGACCCAGTATTAATGATAAAATTAAGAATCTTATTTTCATTAAAAAATCTCCTTGACATTATTTTTCCTAGAACAAAAAAAAAGCTAGAGCTCAAATAATTTTTCAGTTCACCATATAAAAAGTTGGTCTAATGTCTCAATCAGATGATAAGTATATAGAAATTTCCACTAAGAATAGTTTTAAAACTTTGCACCACACCACCTTTTTAGGAGCATTCTGGGTGTGTCCTCTTCAGTGACCTAAGGGTGAACCAGTTGTTATTTGTATCTGTACTTTTATGGAAGTCTAGATTAATGTAAAAAAAATTGCATCAATGGTGAATTTAAAATGTGGCTTCGTCTCTTTATAATTCAGCCTAACAATCATAATGTGATAGATCAGCATAGAATTGGATCTACAATGAAGTATCAAAACTAGGTAAAGGATGATTATTTATCCTAATGGAGAATAATAAAATATTGCTTTATATTGAAACATATATGAATATATTTTAGAGTAGAACTAAACTAATGATGCTTAATATGAAAGAAAGCACTTCAAATAAGTATGTCCTTGTGTTGAGCTATTTCAGGCTATGCCCTCAGATGCTGCCTTCCACCCTTACATTTCTTTGACCGTGAGGAGATATTTTTGTCAAAGCTTGTGAAACATTAGTGCAGTAGATACAAATTTGGATTAATTAATATCCTACATTATTGACTAGTTCTGTGACTTTGGAAATATGATTTAACTTCTCAGATTCTCAATTTATTCATCTTCAAAAATAGATAACAACATTTAATTCATAGAAGTACTTTAACAACTAAATGTAACAGTAATATAAAAATCAAGATGACTTGTTCTGTGTGTTTATCAACATTCAACTGTGGGAGACAAGCATGGAGGGAAATCATGCCTGCAGAATATGGTGAGTGCTATATCAGAATGGCTTCTAAACTCTCTGAGAGCACCCAGGAGAAACGGCTGAATTTGACCGAGGATAAAGGAGAAGTTATACAGAAGATGCTACACACAACAAAGGATATGACCAGAGAAGTTGAGGAAAAGCATAAGTAACCAAATAAAGGGAGTCACACAATATAAATGGTGAGAGGATTTTCAGGAGGTGTTGGGGACAAAATGGCAGATGAGAATTACAGGTGAAGGTTGGGGCTAAATTAAAGAGGTCCTAATAAGGATGTTGACTTTACAGCATATAAAGTAGAGAGCGGAGAAAAGAGTGTATTGCTTTTGTTTTTTTTAGTGATATATAATTGACATATAACACTGTGTCAATTTAAGGTGTACAATGTGTTAATTTGATATATTTATGTATCACAACATAATTACCACCATCGTGTTAGCTAACGTCTGACACCTAACACCTAATCCTGTCACATAATTATCATTTCTTTTTTGTAGTGAGAACAATTATGATCTAGTCTCTTACCAACTTTGAATTTTATAATGCAGATTGTTGACTATAATGACTATGCTGTGCATCCTATTTCCAGGATTTATTTATCTACTACTTGGAAGTTTGTACCCTTAAACAACATTTATTGGGAAGAATATATTGCTTTTAGAAAGATACTCCTAGCAGCAGTCTGGAGCGTGGTGTGACAAGAAGACACAGATGAAGGAAACTGCCACAGTAGTTCAAAAGCCAAGAGAAGAAACGATGAGAAAATTATAACAGCACAATTTACATAATATTAGAGTCAAAAAGACACTTTTCTAAAATTTAGGAACATACAAAACATGAGTAAAAAAAGAAAAATGTATGAAAAAATGCACTAAATGCAAGCAAAGCTATATTCAGAGACAAATTTATAATAAGTATATTGTCTAACTTTTTAAAAATAAGCTAATCATTGACCTGGAGAAATTACAAAAATAATTAAGTTTTAAAAAATAAGAGTAAAAGTAAATTTGAAACAAAAGGAAAACAATAAATGAATCAAAGGGCTTATATTTTCTGTAAAAAAATATTGTTAATAAATCTCTAGAAAATCTGCTCAAGAATAAAAGATTGAAGTAAATAACTTAAACATGGAAAAAGGGATCTGCTAATAAATAAAAGGGCTGTTATTTTAAATTACCAGTGAATTAAATGCAAAATTATATGTTAAGATATTTGAAAAGAAATTTGTGAAATAGATAATTTTCTGCAAAAAAAAATATTAAATTACAAAATTTACTCAAAGAAAAACAGCAACCTAAATAGAATAATATTCAGGTAAGAAAAGAAAAAAATCTATCAAAATATAAATTTTTGAAAAAGCTTGGAAACAATTTTACTGAGATACCCCTTATGTATTAAAGTAATATGTAGTTTCAATTATTACTAAAAGTATAGCAAATTTTCAGTGGATAGATATCTAAAGATCAACAACTGGCAAACAAATAACAAGCATATTGAAAAGTGCAATGGAGAAGAAAGATTTCACTTATAATAGCTATCAAAAACAATATAAAATATCTGAGAATAATCCTAACAATAAATATGTGGTCCCATAGGAAGGAAGCTCCCAAACTTTCCTGAGAATAATCAAAGACCTAAATAAATCTTTCTAGAAGCATCTGATCTAGTACGACTAAAGATAACAAAGAATGAGTTAATTTTGCCAAATCTAACCAAGTAAAAATATTATTAGATTATTTGAAATGCATAGATTATTGAAAATGGAAAATAATTAGAAATAATAACGGTTAATACTTATGTAGTGTTTACTATGCGCCACGGCACTTTTACATAGATAACCCATATAATCTTCATATCTATCCCTGAGATGCATAATATGCTTTTCTGCACTTTATGCAGGAGGGAAAAAAGAGCTCAGAAAAGGAAATTGCCTGAGATCACATAGCTCGTAGATTTTGGAACCAAGAATTGAATCCAGACAGCATGACTCCAAAATTCAAGCTCTAACCTGCTATGGTATTCAGCCTTTCAATCCCAAATGTCCAAAAATTGGAAACTGGTCAAATAAATTAGGATAGACATATATGTCTTTTAAAAATGGGAAATGCTTAGATACAATATTAAGTGAAAAAAAGGAATAAATAGAACATTATAATAATATAATCCCAGTTATATTATTTTCGCCTATGTGTGTAGGCCTGTATGTAGAAAGAATGCATTAAACGAAAAAAACTGGACAAAAATATACCAAATATGTTAACTGTGATTTGAGGTAAAATTATGTATTATTTTTATTTTTAATACATTCCAATTTTTCTGTAAGCAGCAAGTGCTACCTGTATAAGAAAATAAACAACAAAACTGAATTTTAAAAATAGGCATAAATAGTGACCATAGATTTAAAAAGATAAAAATTTGAATTAAAATAATATTTTACTTAACTGAGACATTGAGACATAGAAAGTTTCCCTCCTTTAACCTTTCCAAATTACATGAAATCAACTAAGAGCCAATGATGAAGCAAAGCTAAAATACCCCTCCTGCCTGATCCAACTCCCAACCATACCCCTCCCTCCTGCCCCCAAGCATATATGATACTACAGGCTAACAGGAATTAAAGTTTGATATATAAACAAGAAAATTGGAGGAAGTCACACATTTCAAATAGTATAAAAAGTTTGAGTCTTTTATTATTCAATTAGTATATAAGGATCAGCAAATTATGCTCCAATCTGTCCGATTAGACACTGTGTAATCCTAGACTCCATTGCAGGCTTTTTCTAGTACATTTCTCTAATGCAAGACATGAAAGAAAATAAAGCAAGCCAAAATCTTTTAGATTATTTTATACCTAAATGAAAATAACAAATAAGCTAAAATATTTTACCTTTTTATTCGAATACTAGAATCTCTTACTTTTTTTTGTTAAAAGTGCAATATTACTGAAATTCTTATCGAATGAACCGTCCAGGATGATGATTGATTTCAGCTCCCTTTCAGTATCCTTTCTGCCTCAGAAAACAACACCCCTCAAAAAAACATGGATGTTTAACCAAATAATGATCTGTTTGAGTATCTCTCTCAAAGTCCACATCTCCTAACTCAACAGGTCTCAAGTTGCACCTGGAAACACAAATTGTATTGCAGTAATGAAAATGTCAGCACAGGCCTCTATCTGCAGCCACAGCCACTTTCAGCTTTCAATTTTTATTTAAAAGGCTTAATTGGAAGTTTTATTACTCCCAATTAGGCTTTTTAATTAAAAAGAAAGGTTGAAAGAGGCTGCAGGCAAATACTGCTGAAACCCATATCAGCATAAAATCAAAGGAAATAAAAACAAAATTACGCCGTTGTAAAACAGCAGTTAGAGGCACAGTTTTCAATAATGTTTACCTCTGGTCATATTTAATGTTGACGATGAAGCGGACGTGACTGATTGGAAAAACCAGACTGTGTCTAATGTAACAATAAAATTCATCAAAATGATACTTAAAAGACCACATTAGCATTCAAGGCAAAAATCTACCAAAATGCACAGTTGGCAATTCAAGTAGTTAGCAACTCTAATTCACCAACACTGCACTAACTCTACACACTAATGTAGACTCTTAAAATCTCTTTAACAAGCAGAATACTATGTATAAACAATGTGGGTAAGTGTTTATTGTTGTAAGATGATTAGCTTTTTAATTTCCTAAAGAATTTTTTTTCTTCTGTATAAAGACTTAGCTTGTCATTATTGTCGAGTTTGGCACTAGTGATGGTTTTTTAACTCAAAAACGAAATTAGAACTTGCATTCGCTTATATTTTTGGCATCTTTTGAATTTCATGTAATATCTTCAGAGCAAAATAGAGCTTCTTATATAGAGGTGAGTTCATCATCTGAGGTAACAGGAATATGTAGAAACATTAGATCTGTAGCAGACACAATTTCATACCTAATAAACTTGGCTATTTATCCCGAATTTTATAATAAGAGTCAGAAGAAGATATTTAAAACAGCTCTCATATAAGCTGTGATACTGAAGAAGTTATTTCTCCATATGGTAGCTTTCCAACTCACAGATTAGATTAATACTTGCCCCCAAATCACACAACCAAATTTTGGGAAAAAATATGCAAATGTCTATGCAGAGAAGGTAAATTTTAGTATGATATCAAGGCTGACAGAAATCTTTGTTGTTTATGTCCAGTCATTTAAGGAGTTCATATTTTGGCAGTTGGAATCTTGACTAAAAGATAATGCAGGTGGGGGCCACCCCGTGGCTTAGCGGTTAAGTCCCACGCTCTGCTACTGACGGCCCGGGTTCGGATCCCGGGCGCGCACCGACCCACCGCTTGTCCAGCCATGCTGAGGCAGCATCCCACATACGGCAACTAGCAGGATGTGCAACTATAACATACAACTATCTACTGGGGCTTTGGGGAGAAAAAGGGAAAGAAAAAAAAAAAAGGAGGATCGGCAATACATGTTAGCTCAGGGCCGGTCTTCCTTAGCAAATAGAGGAGGATTGGCATGGATGTTAGCTCAGGGCTGATCTTCCTCACAAAAAAAAAAAAAAAGATAATGCAGGTGTAATGCAGCCCCTCTGCATTTTTCTAGAGAAAATGATCGTGCATAATCTCTTTCAGGAGGAGACATTCACTAAACTTGAGCAGACCAGGAAGGAGGAGTGGGTATCTGTTGTGTCATGGATTACAGTCGTCTTCATCTCCCGGCTTCAACTCATGTCCTCTCCAATCCATTCTCTGCATATCAAATTTTCGTAAGGCATAAGTCAATTCAAATCATTCCTTGCTTTACAAACTCTTTTATGGCTTCTTCTAGTGGCTACGTGGCTACAATAAAATCCACACTCCTATGCGTGGCCTGCAAAGCTCCGCCTGATCTGGCTCATGACTTCAACCTCATCTTGCGTCTTCTTTCCAGCTCACTCTCCTCCAGTTACTAGGGCCTTTTCCCAGTTCTATGAGCACACTAACCAGCTGTCTCCTTCCTTGGGATATTAGCACAGGCCCCACTCTATGCCTAACACTCTTTCCAGTTTCCTAAGGGCTGGCTTTTTCTGTGCTTCTCAGTTTAAACACAGTCTCCATATAAACATTACGTCTTCAGAGAAGACTTCCCGAACCATTTAAAGGAAGTTCATCACAGTTACTATCTTATTCTTTCATAATTCATACATTTATATGCCCCATAACTTATCACAATTGTAATGATGATATTTAGTGGTCCACTTCCTTGTTTTCATATTTTTTTAATGTCTTCAACAAAAGAATATTTCAAAAAGGCAAGAACCATGACTGTTTTGTATGTCAATGTATCATACCACCTACCCAGCACCAAGCCCCATGCCTGGCATACAGCAGGCACTCATTAAACGTTTTTATCCCCCTTGTAACAATGTCTTTTATTTATTTATTTATTTGATTGTTTATTCAACAAATCTTTTTTCCAGCTTTATTGAAATATAATTGACATATAACATTGTATTCATTTAAGGTGTTCCATGTGATGATTTGATACACGTATAATTTGCAAAATGATTACCACAATAGGGTTAGTTAACGTCTCTATGACCTCACGTAATTATCCTTTTATTTTAGAGGTAAGAACATTTAAGATCTACTCTCACAGAAACTTTCAAGTATATAATATAAAATTGTTAATTATAGTCACTATGATGTACATCATATCCCCAGAACCATTCATCTTATAACTGGAAGTTTGTACACTTGGACCAACATCTCCCCATTTTCCCCATCCCCCAGCCCCTGGCAGCCACCATTCTACTCTCTGCTCTGAGTTTGTTTTTTTTATATTTCACATACAGGTGAGATCATGCAGAATTTGTCTTCCTTCGTCTGATATTTCACTTACCATAAAGCCCTCAAGTTCCATCCATGTTTTCACAAATGGCAGAAATCTTTCTTTCTCATGGCTGAATAATATCCCATTACATATAAATATATCTATATTTATATATATTATATTATATATTATTTATATATTATATATAAAATATCTCATTACATATATATATATATGCCACATCTTCTTTACCCATTCATTGGTAGATGGACACTTAGGTTGGTATCATGTCTTGGCTATTGGGAATAATACTGCAAGGAACATAAGAATACAGATATCTCTTCAAGATCCTGATTTCATTAGCTTTGGCCATAAATCAAGAGAAGCGGGATTGTTGGAACATATAGTACTTCTATTTAGGATTTTTTGAGGAACCTACATACTGTTTTCCACAGTGGCTGTGCCAGCTGACATCCCCACCAAGAGTGCCAGAGGGTTCCCTTTTCTCCACATCCTCACTAACACTTATCTCTTATCTTTTTCATTATAGTCATTCTAACAGATGTGAGGTGATATCTCACTGTGGTTTGACATGCATTTCTCTGATGATTAGTGATGTTGAGCATCTTTTTGTGTCCCTGTTAGCTATTTGTATGTCTTCTTTGGAAAAATGTCTATTCAAGTCCCCTGCTTACTTTTTAATCAGATTGTTGTTTTTTTGCTATTGAGTTTAGGAGTTTCTTACATATTTTGGATATTAACCCCATATTACATAGAGGGTTTGTAAATATTTTCTCCCAATCAATAGGTTGTATTTTCATTTTGTTAATTATTTCATTTGCTGTGCAGAAGCTTTTTAGTTTAAGGTAGTCCCACTTACTAATTTCTGCTTTTGTTGTTTGTGCTTTTGTTGTCATAACCAAAAATTTTTGCCAAGACCAACATAAAGGAACTTTTTCCCTGTTTTATTCTAGGAGATTTAGGTTTCAGGTCTCATGTTTAAGTCTTTCTTTTGAGTTAATTTTTTTTGAGTGATGTAAGATAGGGGTCCAGTATCAGTCTTCTGCATGTGATTATCCAGTTTTCACAACACTGATTAATGAAGAGACTATTCTTTCCCTATCGAGTATTCTTGGCTCCCTTGTCAAATATGGTTGATCACATATGAGATAGTTTGTTTCTGGGCTCTCTGTTCTGTTCCGTTGGTCTATGTGTCTATTTTTATACCAGTTTCATACTGTTTTGTTTTTGTTTTGCAGAGGAAGACTCGCCCTGAGCTAACATCTGTTGCCAATCTTCCCCTTTTTGCTTGAGAAAGATTCACCCTGAGCTAACATCTGTACCAATCTTCCTCTATTTTGCATGGGGGATGCCTCCACATCATGGCCACCAATGAGCTGTGCAGGTCTGCACCTGGGAACCGAATCCGGGCCACCAAAGCAGAGCACGCTGAACTTAACCACTAGCCATGGGGCCAGCCCCTGTTTCATACTGTTTTGATTACCATAGTTTTGGAATACAGTTTGAAATTAGGAAATGGGATGCCTCCAGCTTTGTTCTTCTTAGGATTGCTTTGGCTATTCAGGGTCTTTTGTGATTCCATATGAATTTTAGAATTGTTTGTTCTATTTCTGTGAAAACTGCTATTAGAATTTTGATAGGGATTGCATTGAATCTGTATATTGCTTTGAGTAGTATGGACATTTTAACATATTAATTCTACCGATCCATGAACATGGGGTAAATTCACATTTATTTGTGTCTTTTGAAATTTCTTTCATCAAAGTCTTACAGTTTTCAGTGGGCAGATCTTTCACTTCCTTGGTTAAATTTATTGCTAAGTGTTTTATTGTTTATGATGCAACTGTAAATCGGATTTTTTAAAATTTATTTTTCAGATAGTTCATTGTTAGTGTATAGAAATGCATTTTTTGTGTGTTGATTTTCTATCCTGCAACCTTACTGAATTTATTTATTAGTTCTAACAGCTATTTGGTGGAGTCTTTAGAGTTTTCTATATATCAGATCATGTCATCTGCCAGCAGAAACAATTTTACTTCTTCTTTTCTGACTTGGATGCCTTTTATTTCTTTATCTGCTGATTGCTCTGGCTAGGACTTCCAGTACTAGTTGAATAGCAATGGTGAGAGGGGGCACTCGTCTTGTTTCTGATCTTAGAGGAAAAGCTTTTGGCCTTTCACTGTCGAGTATGATGTTAGTTATGGGTTTGTCATATATGGCCTTTATTATGTTGAGGTATGTTCCTTCTATTCCCAATTTGTTGATAGTTTTTATCATGAAAGATGTTGAATTCTTTCAAATGCTTTTTCTGCATCTATTGAGATGATCATATGATTTTTGGCTTTCATTCTATTAATGTGGTGTATCAAATTTATTAATTTGCATATGTCGAACCATCCTTGTATCTTAGGGATAAAGCCTACTTGATCATTGTGTATGATCCTTTTAATATGCTGTTGAATTCAGTTTGCTAGTATTTTGATAAAAAATTTTGCATTTATATTCATCAGGAATATAGTTTTCTTTTTTTGAAGTGTCCTCATCTGGCTTTGGTATCAGGGTAATGGTAGCCTCGTAAAATGAGTTTGAGAGGGTTCCCTCCTCTTCGATTTTTGGGAAGAGTTTGAGAAGGATTGCATTAATTCTTCTGTAAATGTTTAGTAGAACTCACCAGTGAAACCATCTGGCTCAAGAATTTTCTTTGTTGGGAGGATTTTTGGTTACTGATTCAATCTCTTTACTTATTACTGGTCTGTTCAGATTTTCTATTTCTTTATGATTCAGTCCAGGTAGGTTGCATGTTTGGGGAATTTGTCCATTTCTCCTACATTATCCAATTTCTTAGCATATAATTGTTCCAAGTAGTCTCTTATGATCCTTTGTATTTCTGTGGTATCATATTTTATATCTCCTTGTTTGTTTCTAGTTTTATTTAGTGAGTCTTCTCTTTTTTTGATGAGTCTAGCTACAGGTTTATCAATTTTGTTCATCTTTTTAAAAAACTAGTTCTTAGTTTTGTTGATCTTTTCTATTGTTTTTCTGCTCTCTATTTCATTTATTACTGCCCTAATCTTTGTTATTTCCTTCCTTCTGCTAACTGTTGGCTTAGTTTGTTGTTGTTTTTCTAGTTCCTTGAGGTGTGATGTTAGGTTGTTTATTTGAGATATTTATTTTTTCTTAACATAGTCATTCATCACTATGAATTTCCATCTTAGAATTGCTTTTGCTGCAATTTTTTTTTTAAATTTTTGCTGCAAAATTTATGGGAATAAATTTTGATATATTGTTATTCCATTTTTGTTTGTTTCAATATATTTTTTTATTTCATCTTTGACCCATTGGTTGTTCAGGAGTGTATTGTTTAACCTCCACATATTTGTGAATTTTACAGTTTTCCTACTGGTATTGATTTCTAGTTTCAAACCTTTGTGGTCAGGAAAAATACTTGGTATGATTTTGATCTTTTTAAATGATAAGACTTGTTTTGTGATCTAACATGTGACCTACCCTGGAGATGTTCCATGTGTGCTTTAGAAGAATGTGTATTCTGCTGCTGTGGGAAGGAATGTCCTGTATATGTCTGTTAAGTCCATTTGATCTAAAAGATAGTTCAAGTCCAACATTTCGTTGTCAATTTTCTCTCTGGATAATCTACCCATTGTTGAAAGCAGGGTATTGAAATCCCTTAGTATTACCGTCTTGTTGTCCATTTCTCCCTTCAGATCTGTTAGTATTTGCTTAATATGTTTAGGTGCTCCAATGGTGGATGTATATATACATATTCATAATTGTTATATCCTGTTGATAATCTGACCCATTTGTCATTATATAATGACCTTCTTTGTCTCTTATTACAATCTTTGTCTTAAAGTCTATTTTGTTGGATATAAATATAGTTACCTCTGCTCCCTTTTGGTTTCCACTTGCATGGAATATCTTTCCATCTCTTCACTTTGAGCCTATGTGTGTCCTTAATTCTGAAGTTAGTCTCTTGTAGGCAGCATATAGTAGGATCTTGTTTTTTTACCCATTCAGCAATTCTATGCCTTTTTTTTTTTTTCCCAAGGAAGATCAGCCCTGAGCTAACATTCATGCCAGTCCTCTTCTTTTTTGCCGAGGAAGACTGGCTCTGAGCTAACATCTATTGCCAGTCCTCCTCCTTTTTTTCCCCAAAGCCCCAGTAGATAGTTGTATGTCATAGTTGCACATCCTTCTAGTTGCTGTATGTGGGACGCCGCTGCCTCAGTATGGCCGGAGAAGCGGTGCGTGGGTGCCCGCCCGGGATCCGAACCTGGGCCACCACTAGCAGAGCGCGTGCACTTAACCGCTAAGCCACGGAACCGGCCCCAACTCTATGCCTTTTGATTGGATAATTTAATCCCTTACATTTAGAATAATTACTGATAGATAAGGACATACTAATGTCATCTTACTAATTGTTTTTTGGCTGTTTTGTATTTCCCTTGTTCCTTTCTTTCTCTCTTGCTGTATTCCTTTGTGAATTGATGATTTTCCATAGTGGTATACATTGATTCTCTTCACCTTTTGTGAATCCATTGTAGGTTTTGCTTTGTGGTTACCATGAGGCTTACATAAAATACCTTATAGACCTAAAAGTCTATTTTATGCTGATAACAATTTAACTTTGATCACATACAAAAACTCTACTCTGTTACTCTTCCCTCTTTTTATGTTTTTGAAGTCACAATTTTCCTCTTATATTAAGTATTCATTAGGTTCATAGGACCACTTTGTGAGATAAAGTATTCTTTGTTGGCAGTTTTTTTCTTTCAGTACTTTCAATATATCATCCTACTCTCTCCTGGCCTATAAGGTTTCTGCTGAGAAATCTACTGATAGTCTTATGGGGATTCTCATGTAAGTGACAAGCTTCTTTTCTCCTGTTGCCTCTAAGATTTTCTCTGTCTTTTATTTTTGACAGTTTTATTATAATGTATCTTGGAGAAGATCTCTTAACGTTTAGTTTTTTTGAGGACCAATAAGCTTCATGAACTTGGATATCCAAATCTATCCCCAAATTTAGGATGTTCTCAGCCATTATTTCTTTAAATAAGCTTTCCATGCCCTGCTCCCTCTCCTCTCCTTCTAAGAGTCCCATAATTTGCAGATTGCTTGTCTTGATGGTACCCAATGTTTCCACAGGCCTTCTGCACTCTTTTTCATCCTTTTTCTTTGTTCTCCTGTGACTGGATAATTTCAAAGCTTCTGTCTTTTATTTTGCAGACTCTTTCTTATGCTTGATCCATTCTGTTATTAATGTTTCGTAATGTATTTTTCATTTCATTCATTATATTCTTCAGCTCCAGAATTTCTGTTTGGTTCTTCTTTATTCTTTTTATCTTTGTTAAACTTCTCATTTTGTTCCCCTATTGTTTTCCTAATTTTGTCAAATTGTCTTTCTGTGTTTTGTGTTTCTGGGTTTTTTTGGGGTTCACGGAGCTTTCTTAATCCAGCTATTTTTATTTTTTTGTCAGATAAATTGCAGATACTCATGTCTTTGGGATTGGTTACTGGAAAATTATTGGGATCCTTTTGTGGTGTCATGTTTCCTTGATTTTTCATTGTTTCTTCAAGTATTGAGTTGCTCTCTTCACATCTGTAGTAGCAGTCACCTCCTCTAGTCTTTACTGACTGGCTTCAGAAGAGAAATGCATTCTGTCAGCCCTGCTAAGGATTCTGAGGCTTTCTCAGGCCTTCTATAAATACAAATAACCTTACTGTCTTAATTTTCTACTGTTGTTATAACAAATTACTATAAATATAGTGGCTTAAAACAACACTAATTTATTATCTTACAGTTCTTGGGGTTATAAGTCTGACATGGGTCTCATTGTACTAAAATCAAGATATTTGCAATGCTCTGTTCCTTTCTGCTAAGGTCTGAACGTTTGTGTCCTCCCAAAATTCATATATGGAAATTCTAATGCCCAATGTGATGCAATCAATGAGGCAGAGCTTTTGGGAGGTGCTTAGATCATGTGAGTGAAGCCCTTATAAATAGGACTAGTGCTGTTATAAAAGAAACCCCACAGAGCTCTCTAGACTCTTCTGCCATATGAGGATACAACAAGAAGTCTGGAACCTGGAACAGGCCCCTCACTTGACCATGCTGGCACCCTGATCTTGGACTTCCAGCCTTCAGAAGAATAAGAAATACATTTCTGTCATTTATAAGCCACCCAGCCTGTGGTATTTTGTTATAGCAGCCTAAATGAACTAAGACACTGTCTGAAGTCTCTAGGGGAGAATGTGTTTCCTTGCATTCTCCAATTTCTATAGGGTGCCTGAATTCCTTGGCTTATGGCCTCCTTCTTCCATCTTCAAAGCCATAATTTCTCATCTCTCTGACCCCTCTTCTATCATCACATCTGCATCTTTGACCACAGCCAGGAAAAGTGCTCCCCCTTTTAAGGATTCATGTGATGAGGATGGACCCATCCAGATAAGCCAGGATGATCCCAAGGCCCTCAACCTTAATCACATCTGAAAAGCCTCATTTTCCTGGGAAAACAACATATTCATGAGTTCCAGGGATTAGGATGTGGGGAAACCACATATTTGGGGGAACCATCACTCTGTCTTCTACAATTATCTTTCTGAGTCTCAATTCTCTCACTAGTGTAACAAAAGAAATAATAGCTTCTACCTTACGTAGTTAAAAGGATAAAATGTGATTATACACACGAAGCATCTGAGCCAGCGTCTGGCATATAATTGTGAACCTAAAACTGTTAGCTACTCTTACAAATAACAACCTGCCCCTGCTGTGCCCAATCACTTCTAACAAAGCCCACTTTCTACTGCCACAAAATGGTTAGGGTCATTGGTTTTGAACCCTTGCCTATCACAGATTCTTTTCTATTTCTCAGAGGACAGATTTTTCTGTTTCTACAGGTTAATCTTAAATCTTTCATAAGCATTTGTCTCCCCTTCAAATAAGCAGGAGAGGTGGTACCAGGGGTTACCTGTACAAGTGAAATTTTCGAAACTGCCACTCACTAATGGGTCCTAAACCCCAAACTTCTCTTATGACCATTCATGGTTACTTTCCGATCTAAATAAACCTCACACTAAAATTCATCATAAACGTTCACATGTCTCTTTCCCCCAGGCCCAGAGCTGGACATGGTGAGGCAGCTAGCCAATCACCTGCTGTTTTCAGAGGGCCTGGCGTCACAGTGTAACCAGATTGCCAAGGTTCACCTAGAGGATTACCTGCTAAATCACAAGTTTAAAGAAAACAATTTAGAGTTACCCAAGAGGAAACAACACACTTACTTATCTCCAGACTCTCCACACAGACTGTATTAAATTTTCCGTAACCAAATTTACTGCAGGACTGAGAACAAGGATGTGATATTTCTGCTGAAAGTTTTTGATATTTGAAACTGCCTTGTGTAAAGAAGATGAAAATGTAGGTGCAATTCCCTATCTCTTTGGCAAAACATTTTTTCTATTTGGGAAAACTGCTTGGTCATCTAATTATTCCTGAGTACAAAGTAAAAATAAGTTCAAAGCACAGGACCTAAATTAAACTAGATAATGCTTTCCAAGGTCAAGATGTTTTAAACATGGTATCTGATATCATCAGACTGTTCGACAGTTCTTTTAGCACCAATTTCTGTGACGTTTTTAAATCAATAAAACAAATACTCAACTATTGGAGAGAAAAAGAAAGGAAAGATGGCATAAAATTCCTTTCTTAACAATTTCTAAACTAAATATATATTTGAATATTGCAATTGTTGAGCCAAGCTGGTAAGGAACACTTAGAGAACTATCTAGCATTTTTCCAACACTTGGCAGTCACTTCATTAGGTGTACAGCATAGGAATTTAGAAAACAAGTAGAATTCAGCCAAATAGATTTGTTGTAGTCAACACTCACAGATGCTAAAAACGAAAGCTTGTTTTGTTTGAAAAGGGCACCCCTATTCCCATCCCTGCCCATCAAGTGAAAGGGAAAATATATGAGGATGTCAACCGTGAAATGTCAGCATACTAAGTAGGGTATATAGCTCAAGTTTCTTGATATGAGAGGGAAAGATTTTGGTGAATACTATTTGAAAGTCCATCTGCCACAGAGTTCTCCTGTACTTTCCCGTGTTTTATAAGGCTGCTCGGGGGGATGTGCAGAGCGTGGAATTACTATCTCCACACATCGCCCATCACCACCCACAGCTGTTCCTGGGAGTACTGGAGAGAATTGGATGTACCAAAGAAAATGAATTTAGAAATAGAAGAGCTTCAGAATTTGAACAAGAAAAGGAAGAGAACTGAAGCAAATGATACGGTTACCTTACCCCATGAGACAAGCATGCGTGAATTAATGAATATTATAAGATTTTTTACTAAGCCTGAACATAACTACAAAATATAAAACGGGTCTAGATCTTTTGTTGTCACTATCAAAGGGCGAAAAATGAGCCAGTCCAATGTGACAGTGCTAACGGCATATAATGAAAGCTTGAAATTGAAATGGTGATAAGCTCCGTGTGCAAGTCCTGTAGATCAGATGAATATTTATTACAGTTACATTTCAGATTCTACTAAAGAGCACATAACATCTTAAAGAATAACTTTAAAAGCCCTCATCTTTTCATTTCAAAGGAAAAGAAAAAAGGGATATAACCTACATAATGAATGGCAATAGTCACAATATCGTAACGTTTCTCAAACCAGAAAAACCCCTAATCACGTCCCAGATTTAACAAGATGACATCCAACTATAAACAGGATCATTTCACACACAACGATATCACAGCCAGCTCTGCGGAGACAGCGGAGCGACATTACACAGTTTAAAAGCGCATTTGAAAAGGGAAAGTGCAACCAAACTACCTGGAGTATATGAGTGAACATCATAAGATTAATAATCTGTGAAATTTAGCCAAAATCTTGCCGTCCATAGCAGGTATTTCAGTTTTTCTTAGACAGTTAAGATGGCTGGAAACTTTTAAAGATAGGAGACTCGTTTGAAATGGATTTTGCTTTAAAAAAGATGGTTTTGATGTATCTCTACACAGCGTCAAAAGTAAACGGGCACCCAAGTGCAACAAGGGCTCTCAGGAAGACACATTTTCAATACTGACCTGGCCAAGGGTGAGACTGTGGAAAATATACTGAGGTTTGATTTGATGGTTGTCTCAAGCTAAAAAAAAAGAAAAAAGAAATAAAATAAATCTTCTCTCACTGTATCAACAACAAGATGGTGGCATTTCTTTTTGAATCATCAATAGAGTGATTACTCGTCCTATAGCATACAGCTCATTAATCTCTCTTATTAGACCAATGATAATTTGGACTAAAATTTACAGTCCACAAAGTATATTGGTTTGAGACAGTATAAAAAATATACCTAGCTAATGAAACTTACAATTTTTCTTTGTTTTCCCTTAATCATCTGGATAATTTGTCTAAAACATTGCCCCCATCTACCGCATCTTTCTAAATAAATATGGCTAAATACATATGACTCATTTTGCAATTGTGCCTCCCCCACCATTTCATATGAATCTGCCATCCTATTTTTCAAAACAGAGAAATCAAAAACACCCTCCGTATTTTAAGACTATAAAATCGTGGCAGAAAAGTACCAGAAGGTAAATATTCTTTTTTTTAATTTCCTTCCTCTTAACCAGTTTAGGGAAAAAAAACCTGTCTTGCTTGAGCTTTTAATTAGTTAATCTCCCAAACAGGTAAGTCGGTGCTGTTAAGTGCTGTTCTGGTTTCAAATAATTACCTGAAAATGAATGCCTGGGGTTAGATTAACTATTGCGTCATCAGCATTCATCACTACCGCTATAGCATGAAGTGAAAGGAAAATAACGTCAAATGAAGAGAGGAGATAAAACTATAAAAACACAATGGACACAATTTTTTTTTAAATCTTGGCATTGACCTTCTCCTCCCCAGACGCTATTTCATTGCACACATTGTGATGGTCACGTAAGAGCCACATTCTTGAAGCATATTTATCTGGCACAAATTTTGTATGTGTTTCTGCTTTTCACGCACAGACTCTCACACCTTAGCGGGCACCAGAACCACCTGGGGGAGCTTATTAAAAGTTAAGATTCCCAGATCTTTTCGGATGACATGCCTACCCAGACTAGGGAAACTAAAGAAAAAATAAACAAGTGGGACTTTATCAGATTAAAGAGCTTTTATAAGACAAATGAAACCAGAATCAAGATGAACAGACAAATGAAACCAGAATCAAGATGAACAGACAACCAACCAGCTGGGAGAGAATATTTGCAAAACATACATCAGACAAGGGGTTGATCTCCATAATATATAAAGAACTCACACAATTGAACAACAAAAAAACAAACAACCCGATCAAAAAATGGGCAGAGGAAATGAACAGACACTTCTCCAAGGAAGATATACAGATGGCCAACAGGCACATGAAAAGATGCTCAACATCACTAATCATCAGGGAAATGCAAATCAAAACAACACTAAGATACCACCTCACGCCCGTTAGAATGGCCATAATCACCAAGACAAAAAAACAACAAATGTTGGAGAGGATGTGGAGAAACAGGAACCCTCGTACACAGCTGGTGGGAATGCAAATTGGTGCAGCCTCTATGGAAAACGGTATGCAGATTCCTCAAAGAATTAAAAATAGAGATGCCCTATGATCCAGCCATCCCACTACTGGGAATCTATCCAACGCACCTGAAATCAACAATCCAAAGAGGCTTATGCACCCCTATGTGCATTGCAGCATTATTCACCATAGCCAAGAAGTGGAAGCAACCTAAGTGTCCCTCGACTGACGATTGGATTAAGAAAATGTGGTATATATATACAATGGAATACTACTCGGCCATAAAAAAAGACAAAATCGTCCCATTTGCAACAACATGGATGGGCCTGGAGCGTATTATGTTAAGCGAAATAAGCCAGAAAGAGAAAGACAAACACTGTATGATCTCACTCATATGTGGAATATAAACCAACACATGGACAGAGAAAATTGGACCGTGGTTACCAGGGGCGGTGGGGGTGGGGGGTGGGCACAAGGGGTGAAGGGAGTCATATATATAGTGATGGACAAACAAAAATGTACAACCCCAAATTTCACAATGTTAGAAACCATTAAAACATTAAAAAAAAAAAAAAAGTTAAGATTCCCAGGACTCAAAAGGCTCTGAGGAATGCACATGTACATTTGGGGGCCCAGAAACTTCCAAACATTCCACATTGATTCTCATTTAGGGGGTCTATGGATGATACATGGAGAAACACTACCCTAGAGGCTCTTCACTACATCCTCTTCTACATATTGAAAGAAAAAAAGAGAAGATTCCCTGCATGTGCCTTGTACCTGGATAAGGCAGAAATTCAGCCACAATTTTATCTCACTTTCCACTGTATGAATGATGGTAATGCCACTGACCCTAAGCCGAACCTTCCAGTGACAGGTCTTCAGCCCCTCTCGAAGTAATTTATCCCATCTTTGAACAACTCTGATTGTTCTCTTCTTCTTACATTTGCATGAAGATCTTTGTTCTAACCTTTGGAATCACATTCTATAACAGCTATTTTATTCCAATAAGCCCTCAAACTGCCAGTGTAGGCACAGTGTAGACGGTCCCACCCAGACGACTGGCATGGGCACAAAACCCAGTGAAAATGCTCTGAAGGTCATACAAGATGGCTCATTCTTATCAAAAGATGGAAGGATTTAAGCGATTTGAGATTTGGGTAAAGCTTCATGTGAATATAAAACGTATAGACCATGAGAATGGGGAATGGAAACACAAAGGAGAGTTTGTTTTCTAAAGATACAAGATACACATGAAAAAATAAATTCAAACAATACGAAAGTTAAGAGTGAAAAAGTAAGGTCTTTTTTCTCAAATCTGACCTTCTAGCCCCATACTCCCAAAAACAGGTATTTCAACAGTTTTTATTTTCAGTTATTTTACTGGTTACCTTCTTCATAATATGTTTATTTGTCTCTCTTTACTTATAAAGGCCTGAAAGTTCCCCTCGTTTCCTCACCATGAGAGATGAGGAGAGGGCACCTACCTTACTTCATCTATCTGTCTCCCCTTCACCTTATACTACTTATTTGAGTTAGCCCAGTGGTTGCCTCTATGGCTTTAAATTACATAGTTAAATTTCCAGCCCTGAATTAATCATCTTGGGCAGCATCTAAAGATGATATGAAAAATGAGGAAATTAGCACAGATCCTTCCTAAAGGTAAGATGTTAAAAATGTTTTCTTAATCACCAACTTCTGTGTTAGGTGGCTGACCTGAGGCAAAGCTATTGAATTCATTCTCTCTTCTATCCATAGGCAGTAGTGTTGCTGACATGTATACTGTGGAGAATTGTTACAAAGTTTCTAAAACCTTATATTTCACACAAACATGAGTTTGTGGAATATACACACACTAGACTGATTGTCCTCAAACATTTCATTCAAACAGACACACTTATCTTCTTGTAACTTTCATATAACACATGATTTTAACTCACACAACGTGATTCTAATCTGTTCCGAAAGAGTTTATGCTTTATCTTAAGCTTCCTGGGTAACACACTCTATTTTCAGCCCCACAGAAAGCCTTCTTTATTTGACAGGGTCCTTGACTTTTAATCAAACTTCAACAACATCACTCAAGAGTAATAAAACATTTATTGCAAAAATGTCACCAACTAATGTCTTAGAACAAAGCCAAGCTATCAGTTCTGAAAGAATGGTTGCTTCCAAACTACCTCACTGGGTTAGTCTTGGCTGTAGAATAAATGACAGAAATTTACTCAAAAGCTAACATATAATGAAAGAAATGACAGAGCTATAAACAGGTACTTGATGAATCACAACAGTAAAAGATACGGCATTGTTGTAACATGTTCATAAACTACAATGGCAGACTTAATTATGCCCAATGGGAATGTGGTTGGTTTCATTGCTGTTATTTTGAGTAATGATATTGACAGTGAATCAAAAAGACAGAGAAACAACACTACAATTACAAACCAAAGAACAACTTTACAAGAATTCTATGTCGTACACAGCTAGGATGCAATTGTCATTTTTTCAATCACACTTGCACTACACAGAGAAATCACTTTCAGTATTGTCATGAAAGCTAATTTATGTAGACCAAAATTCGACTTTCCTGAAATTGATTCCTTAATTTTCCCAGTATGAAGTTAGTGTCTTGTAGAAAATATACAGGATTAACTAATCATACAATGTCCTTAAAGAATTTATAGTAAGGCTTTAAACATCAATGGACTAAACGCTCCAATTAAAAGGCATAGGGTGGCTGATTGGATAAAACAACAAGACCCATATACATGCTGCATACAAGAGACACACTTCAGACCTAAAGACACTCACAAACTGAAAGTGAAGGGATGGTAAAAGATACTCCACGCAAATGGCAATGAAAAGAAAGTTGGGGTAGCAATACTCATATCAGACAAAATAGACTTTAAAACAAAAACTGTAAAAGAGACAAAGAAGGGCATTACATAATGATCAAGGGAGCAATCCAACAAGAGGATGTAACACTTCTAAATATCTATGCACCCACCTAAATATATAAAGCAATTATTAACAGACATAAAAAGAGAAATAGACAGTAACACAATAATAGTAGGGGACTTTAACAGTCCACTTACACCAATGGATAGATCATCCAAACAGAAGATCAATAGGGAAACATTGGCCTTAAATGACACACTAGAACAGAGGGACCTAGTAGATATATACAGAGCATTCCATCCAAAAACCGAAGAATACACGTTCTTTTCAAATGCACATGGAACATTCTCCAGGACTGATCACATATTAGGCCACAAAACAAGTCTCCATAATTTAAGAAGATTGAAATAATACCAAGTATCTTTTCTGACCACAACAGGATGAAACTAGAAATCAACTATAGGAAGAAAATCAGAAAAGCCACACATACGTGGAGATTAAACAAAATGCTACTGAACAACAATTGAGTCAATGACGAAATCAAAGAAGAAATCAAAAAATACCTGGAGAGAAATGAAAATGAAAATACGACATGCCAGAACTTATGGGATACAGCAAAAGCAGTTCTAAGAGGGAAGTTTATAGCAAAACAGGCTAATCTCAGCAAACAAGAAAAATCTCAAATAAACAATCTAACAATGCACCTAAAGAAACTGGAAAAAGAAGAACAAAGTCCAAAATCAGTGGAAGAAGGGAAATAATAAAAATCAGAGCAGAAATAAATGAAATAGAGACTAAAAAAAATATATAAAAAATTAATAAAACCAAGAGCTCGTTCTTTAAAAAGATAAACAAAATTGACAAACCTTTAGCTAGACTCACCAAGAAAAAAAGAGAGAAGGCACAAATAAGTAAAATCAGAAATGAAAGAGGAGAAATTACAACAGACACCTCAGAAATACAAAAGATTATAAGAGAATACTATGAAAAGCTATATGCCAACCAATTCAACAATCTGGAAGAAATGGATAAATTCTTAGAATCATACAACCTTCCAAAACTGGATCAAGAAGAAATAGAGAATTTGAACAGACCAATCACCAGTAAGGAGATGGAAACAGTAATTAAAAACCTCCCCCAAAATAAAAGTCCAGGACCAGACGGCTTCCCTGGTGAATTCTACCAAACATTCAAAGAAGACTTAATACCTATCCTTCTCAAACTGTTCCAAAAAATGGAGGGGGGGGGGAGCTCCCTAACTCATTCTACAAAGCCGACATTACCCTAATACCAAAACCAGACAAGGACAACACAAAAAAAGAAAATTACAGGCCAATATCACTGATGAACATCGATGCAAAAATCCTCAACAAAATACTAGCAAATCTCATACAATACGTTAAAAAGATTATACACCGTGATCAAGTGGGATTGATTCCAGGTATGCAGGGATGGTTCAACATTCGCAAATCAATCAACATAATACACATTTATAAAATGAAGAATAAAAATCACATGATCATCTCAATAGATGCAGAGAAAGCATTTAACAAGATACAGCATCCATTTACGATAAAAACTCTGAATAAAATGGGTATAGAAGGAAAGTACCTCAACATAATAAAGGAGAGACAGAAATAGCCAATAAGCACATGAAAAAAAGGTTCAACATCACTAATCATTAGGAAAATGGAAAGCAAAAACACAGTGATCACCACTGCACACCCATTAGGATGGCTACTATCAAAAATCAGAAAATAACAAATCTCGGCAAGGACGTGGAGACACTGTAACTGTTGTGCACGCCTTCCTTTTCCTCTGGATGATTCACACCACACTGACACACTCAGCAAGTCAGCTGCACGCTTATACATTTACTCATTTATTTAAAAAATCTAGGCGAGGATTTATTTAACAAACACTTACATAAATATATTTACTTATTTATGTATTTATACTATTACTTTACTGCCTCCCATTCTCCTATGTCTCTTCTCCTTCCAGTTTAATCAAAACATCCTCCACAAAACACGTTCAAAAACAACCTAAGGCCCCAATCCACTGATATATAACAAAATATGACCACAAACCACAACACTTACACAACCCCGATCAATAGGCTGCAATTCTCATTATCATTCCATTAAAGTAATATGAAATTTCTGTTACTACATAACCAAAAGTCAACCCTAAAATCTCAAAAAATAATGATTTTCAATTTATAAATTATTATTTACCCCCCTTTGCGCCACAATTCTCTTTGAGTCATTTTACTGGTCATCTGCATCACAGGGAATAATAAAAGAAAAAGAGTGCAAACATGATTTTACCAAACTGCTTATTATCCTAGAAAAATATATGGTGGAAGAAAAGGTTAAAATAATTTGCTGAAAGGGGCTTAGGTGTGAAATAATCGTTGGCTCACTGTGTGAGAGACTTCTCCACTGTGTTTTACATTCAGTCATCATCACACATTTGGTGAGTGATCAACAGTACCTTAAATTTAGTACTAATTTTATATTGTCATTCTTACAAAAACTGTGAACAGAAGGAATGAGAAAATAGATATGTAAATAATAAATAAACTTTAAGTAATGATTAATGCCAAGTATTTAAACTAAATTTCTAATACTTGTTTCAAAAGTTTCCACGGAGTATAAGTGAATCTCCACATGGACACTTCATGTTTCTACAACTCTCAGCAACCTCACAAGGTGTCAATGAGCTACTGATGGAAGGAGCATGTCCCACATCCCATTAATTAATCACAAAGGAGACAAAAGATATAATCATTAATCTATTTCAACTCAATTTACTGTTTATCAAAATGCTACTATTAAAATTACTGTTAATCATTGCTACTCCCAGGTTAGATGAACAAATATCAAAATTTCACATATAATCTTTAAAATACTTATCTTTTAGAGAAATTCTTTCATCCCATAAATCATGTCTGCTTACAGTTTACCAAAAGAAGAAAATTATTTTAACAAAAAGGAATAATGTCTAAATTTTACCTTGCCGGGCATATTTCTTCCCATTTAAATCAATAGCAAAATCTTCAGGGTAGAAGTCAATTATACTAGAATCCTGTATCAGGGAGAAAAGCAAAGATTCAAAACAAAAGTCACATATTTCTGTTATAAAGAATTTGATACAACTTTCATTCAAGTTATCAGGCCTGATAAGAAAATGAAGTTTCATTCCTTTTAAAAAATGTTATTAAGATATCAGGTCACTAATCCCGGGCCTAGTAAAAACAAAATTCACAATTTTATTTTAAAAGATGAAAATAAAAAGGCCTTATTATAAAAGAATTTTAGAACTGACGACTGTGGGCCCAAGACAGTGAAGAGTTTATTAACTCTAATAATTCCTACTTCTCAGCTGGGTGTCACTCTTTCTAGCTAGGACACAAAACACACGCAGCGGTGACTGCAGGTAAACCAGCCTTCATGCTCTGGTACCCACCACACATGGCTGGAACCAATAAAAATAAGGACTTACAGGTATGCTGAGAACAAAATGACTGTTATAAGAATTTCTCCCAAACACACATCAATTTTATTTACTGGGTAGGGTACTGATGGCCAAGGAAAGCAGGGAAAAAAAAGTAGCAAAAAATATACAGAAGAATCCAAATACTTTTACTTTGTTTCTGGACTTCACTATTGTAACTATAAGATGCAAAAGCAATTGTGACTAGTGCTAGCAAAATGTACGACAAAAATCCAGTTATCAACACACTCAAAAACTAAGACACTCACAGGATCACGCGTGAGCTTCCGCCACGATGGAGGTAGGAAGTTACCACTTGCAGCTGGAAAAACTCCCATAAGTTGTTCCAGTCGTTTAAACTGCAAGAAAGAAAAAAAGTTTAAGATAAGACACAATTTTTATCTAAGCCAAAATTCTACAAATGTTATGGCTCTAAATACTCAAGCTTACCAGTTTAGTACCCTTCTCAAAATCAGAAGGCATGTCTGCAACACCTTCAAAGTCTGAAGCAAATGGTGCATAATGAAATGGATAATACCACTTCCAGGAAGCACAGCCCTAAAATCAGTAAAAACAAACAGAAAACAACAACAAAAACAAATCTATGTTAATGATGGACACGGTAAAGCCAAAAAAAATTAAACTATCAACCTATAATATTCTACTGATAAAACATATGACTTCTGGTACATATTCCATGTATTAATTTTTTTCCATGAGTCCTCAAAGATGTTTGGATTAAATCTAAACTTTTACTGCGTATCAACGGCTCCTTGATTTAAAAAATACTGCAAAGCATCTTTAATAATCAGTACTTAATACCAAACTTTATACTAACAAACACAATTTGGTGAAGATTTTTATCCTTAAAATGTGTTTGGTGACATTTCTTTCCAACTCGAGAGCTGCTATCATCACATAAAATGAAGAACAACTGCAGCTGACACTCACTGAGTGTACAGGTGGGTAAGGGACATCACTAGAAGAGTGACTGAGAGTAACAGAGCCAAAAGTTTCATTTTACAATTCCCTATTATATTTTCATGTGACAACTTTCTCTTTACTTTAAAAATATTTAAGTAAACCAATCAAAAAGAAAAAACAGTAAGTTATACTCAAAGAAAAGAGAAGCCTTCCTGAAATGAGTTTTGACTCTGCGCCTAGTGAATTAAAATCCTGAGGGTCAGAGCCGACCCAGTGGCACAGCAGTCAAGTTCACACGTTCCACTTCAGCGGCCCAGGGTTCGCCGGTTTGAATCCTGGGCTCGGACCTACTCATCGCTCATCAAGCCATGCTGAGGCGGTGTCCCACATACAAGAACCAGAAGGATTTACAACTAGGATATACAACTAGGTACTGGGAGCTTTGGGGAGAAAAATGTTGAGGGTCAGAGTAAAACACGAAATGAGAATATTTTACAATTGATACTTAGTGTATTAAATTACTTTCTACTTTCCAACAAACTTCACCTATTCCCAAGTCACATCAAATCTGATTCACTCCCCAAGCACGAAACCAGGTATTATCAGTGCTACAATCCCCTATATGTCCGCCTAATCGCTCACCAATCTGACATCTCATTTATCAAAAGCTTTAAGTCAGATACAGATTACTCCAATGAGAATGCACTTCATGTAACATCACTACACTATATGGAGGAAATGGGATCATTCAAATTCCTTTCAAATTCTTACCAGTTATTTTCCAGGCTTTTGTCCTTTGTTCAGTCATTTAGCGACTGTGTATTAGTTACTCTGTTATTTTTTATTCCAACTAAACAAAACAATAAACTTTAATAATTTTAAAGACCAAGTACTCTCAACCACAGTATTTAATGCTGAAATTCTTTAGCATAACAAAAATTAGCTTCGTTTATATATTAACACCTAAGGAGCTTCAAAGGCTTTACAAACAAATCTTATTTAAAGTAATGAATTTCTTTATAGGAAGCTTGAAAATATGAGTCTGGGTTCAATTTCAGAATATAGCTCAACAACACACACTATTATAGAAATAACTATTTTCTTAAAATGATTAACTAGAGATTTAGAGGAAAATATTCATTTTGTACCTGGTAATAATATCGAAGAACCCAGCAGAGCCCTTCAACGTACGACTGTACAACTTTACGACGGAATTTGTCATCAGCTGCATCAACGTCAAATTTGTTCTTGTAGTACCGCTGCTTCCAACCAGCTTCCCAAAGCCTAAAAATCAGGCAAAGCCAGTTCATGTTGAATTCATACACTTTCAGTAACTAGCTACCAATTTATCATCCAAATCAATTTATACTTAATATCCAGGTAAAATGTAAATGAGTTAAACAGTAATATTAACATAGCTTCATTTAATTATTTCTAAAAAGTCCACTCACAGGATTTATTATCAACTTAAAGATAGTTAAACGTTAAAAACTCAAACACTGATTCTAGAAAGATCATTACAAAACTACAGTAAAAAAAAAAGAGAATAACCATTTATTAAAGTAGATACACAACACTTGTTTGCTCAGATTTTCATACTGTTTTACATGTTTTTTTGATTGTAGAACAATTCTAAAACTACATTTTAAGATGCAAATACTGAAGATATTTTATATAGTTCAAGTTCCTCAGTTTGTTAAAGTATATCTAAATTACACAAAGAAAGTCAACTAAATTACTTTTTTAAAAAAGAATAATCTAGAAGCCAGGCAGAAATTAAGTATATACCTACTCTCCCTATCCTTGGGCCTTCTCCCTCATTCAGCAAAGCGTTGTTGGCATAAGTGAAGGACACGGACACACACACACACGTTCTGGTAAAACTTAGAAGGAGGTCATCAATTCACTAAATTTTCATTAATCACTGAAAATACAATGTGAAAAACCACATTTTCACTCAAAGTATATTTTTTTATTTTTTTAAGTACTCATTTCTCAATCTCTGAAAGATTTAAAGATGCCAAAGAATACTAAAAAAAAATCAAGAACGATCAAGAACGTCAGGATGATTCTCCATTAAGGGCTCTTTTCTACCATGTGCCAGATCTTACTAATTAATTGCAGTCATGTTTCAGAATACACCATATCAATTTTTTTTATTTACTTTTTTTTTGAGGACGATCAGCCCTGAGATAACATCCAATGCCAATCCTCCCCCTTTTTGCTGTGGAAGATTGGCCCTAGGCTAACATCCATGCCCATCTTCCTTTACTTTACAGGGGATGCCGCCACAGCATGGGTTGACAAGAGGTTGAACCTGCGAACCCCAGGCCGCCGAAGCGGAGTGCGCACACTTAACTGCTGTGCCACCGTGCCGGCCCCTACACCATACCAATTTTAACTTTGCCCCCACGCAAAAGATTTACAGAACATCAATTAGGAGAAATATCTTCTATCCATAATGTTGAATATCACTATTTTACAGAAACTACTAATGAAATAAATGCTAAGAACTCCAAGCATTTCTTGATAGAAGCAATTCTACTTTGATTATCTTCAGCACCAAAATTAAACAATAAAGTACTAAAAAAATCAAGTTAACTATTAAGCTGATATTGATCATGATGGCTACATGGTAAAACAAAAAATATACTCCAAGAGTTGCAGAAGCAGAGGATAAAAACTCAGATCAGGTAGATGCTCAATCACAAGTCACCACAGATCTCTGAATCTGACATCAAAAGATGTTGGGAAAATACAGAACCAGACATCACACTTCTGAAGTTTCTAATCATAAATACAAACACATCATCCACGTCCTATAAAAGAAGCATGAGCTGTGAACCACTAATGTTTAACTTTGAAATAAATCATTTTGCAAAATTCTAAATGAGTTACAATTATTGAGGTTGTTGGCCCTTTGCACTTGAGCCCAGGGTTCAAATCCAGATTTAATCACACAAGAAGCTGTTAATCTTATTATATAATGATCTCAAACTTCTGTATAAATTAAAGAATCCAATTTTCCTATTATAAATTTTAAGTATATAGCTAATGGGAATCTTCTCTGTCATGAACTATAGTTGTGCATATGCAAGTTCGTGGTTTTTAAAAATATATTTATCTCTTAACCGAAAGCCTTTTGCATATTTCATTTTAAAGAAGAAACTTTTCAATTGAGATGATTAAAACAAACTATATCAAGTAACCAAATGTAACTGAACTTTCTGGGTTAAGCAGCTTGAAAATTTAATCTCATAACAGTAACATTCAGATCACACAGAGCTAAACACCTCATGTCTAGCCGATCTAGTGCCTGGTCTCAGAGGGAAAAGTGGCTCGGAGGACAAAAACCAGCATGCATACTAATCTAGATACTTAGGTTTAACAGCTATAGCTTACACATCTCACTGGAATTTACTGACTATCCTAACCCTCCACATTAATTACTGGTGGATAAAAAGATCACAGGCAAGCATCTGAAGGCACTGCTGCTCTAAGCTAAATAGCATTAATTAGACGGCATCTATTTCAGCAATTTGCTAACAAAGTGCTACCAAAATATGGCTTCACCTGACGTTATCCTCTGGTTCAGGTTCACTGTCACTGTCTTCTGCTTTTCGCTTAATTCCTCCTATTGGAGACGGGGAGCCATCAGAAGTGAAACTCGTATTAGGAGATACTGAAGGACTCTGTAGACAATTATGACATTACAGAGGAAGGATTTAATTATTCATTTCACATAAGAAGTTACATCCAATTACTGTTACCACCATGCTCCACAGTAATACATTTTTTTTTAAGCTATTACATAGATATGGTAAATATATTTAGAAAGTATAAAGACTGATCTTGGCATACTCTACCTCTCCAAAAAAGAATAATATAGTACCAAGCCTCCTACGCTTAAACTCAAAAGAATTTGAACATTAAGGTAAAAACTGCTTCAGAAGAAATAAGAAAAACTTAATTTCATAGATTTTTTTTTTTTAATTATAGGACTTGAACATTTTCTTCCTTTGGTGGTTCCCTCGTGTTATGAATTTGTGATCACTTTCCACCAATTAACTAACAAAGCTGTAAGGGGAAAAATATATATATATGTATATAAATTAATACATAAAATACTCAATGCTGGTGAGAATAAAGTTAGATGTAAGTGGTTCAACCTAGTACAACCATTCTAGAAAGCAACAGTTTAATGAGACTCCGCCAGATATCTGTTAAACTATTTTATACCTGTTGTTTTAAAATTCATTGTACAAATAAAATCTATTAGTCATCTTAGAAAAATGCAGCTTTTATTATTTCAAAGACTTGGATACCACTTTAAATTTACCATTATCTTCCCTTTGTACCTAACTCAACGAACATAGTAGCACCCTAAAGTATTTTAATATTTAACTAAAAAATTAGGGGCAGCTTGGTGGCATAGTGGTTAAGTTCACACACTCCGCTTCAGCGGCCCGGGGTTCACAGGTTCAGATCCCGGGCGCACACCTACACATCACTCAGCAAGTCATGCTGTGGCGGCATCCTACATACAAAATAGAGGAGGATGGGCATAGATGTTAGCTTAGGGCCAAACTTTCTCAGCAAAAAGAGAAAGATTGACAACAGACGTTAGCTCAGAGCCAATCTTTCTCACACACACACACACACAAAAACTAAAATGTTCTGCAACTTTAATGTTAAATGACCAAAAACCGAAGTGGCAGAAAATGTTCTCATGGTAAAGTTTTTCTTCTGTTACTCACAGTATATTAGATATTTCAAGTAAATTATTTTTAAATCAAGAACTCAGGAGCCTATTTTAATGATACTGTAACTAAAACCTCAGCATGAAGGTAGTTCACAACAAAGGCCAAGAAAAGTTACAACAAAGCAAAACTATATTTCACATAGAGCTCACAACACTTTCCTTTAATAAATGTATAATATCAATTTTATTCATGATACTGTATGGCTAATACTATCAAAAAAAAAAAAAAGAAAAGAAAAAAGAAAACAGGGGCCAGCCCTGTGGCCTAGTGGTTAAGTTTGGGGCCCTCTGCTTCAGCGGCCCGGGTTCAGTTCCCGGGCACAGACCTAAAACACTCGTTGGCAGCCATCTATATACAAAATAGAAGAAGATGGGCACAGATGTTAGCTTAGGGCAAATCTTCCTCAAGCAAAAAGAGGAAGATTGGCAACAGATGATAGCTTAGGGCCAATCTTCCTCACCAAAAAAAACCAAAAAAAAAAAAAAAACGCACAAAGAATAAAAATAAATCCAGGAAGGCACTGTTGTACTTGTAAGATGAGATGGGTATTTTCAGTCAGACACATCTGAGTCTGAAATACAAAGTCCAACCTTTAACAGCTGTATGGCCTTGGGCAATTTATTTAACCTCTGTCAGCCTCAACTTCAAGCAGGGATGATACTGTTCTATCTCTTTACAGGTTATAGCAAGGAGTAAATGAAACAATATCTGTAAACCATCAAAGCTGCCTGCCTGGTGCATGGTGGTTAACCATTCAGGAAGTCATCCCTATTAGTTTTTAAACAACACTAATCCATTTGGATTAAATTAGGAGAGTGATATTCCTGTCAATCATCTAAGTACAGAGAAGGTGTAAACAAAGCAATCTTTCCCAAATTCACAAACAAGATATAAATTATCTTTAGACAACAAAAATAATATACCTTCAAGGGAAAAAAAGAAGAAAAGAAGTTGTTTGCTCTTTAATGCTAAATATCTGCTGCTCTTTTCTGCTCTATCTCTACTAACAAAAGTATTCAGAAATATTCTTTCCTAAACATACCAGAGTCATACCCATTCATTCAAATTTCTTTTTAAAAAGCTGTTTTTGCAATCAAAGTTTATTAAACTGAGAATGGTCGCAAATACAATGAAACTACACTTCAGAATGCAAAATTTAAAAACATATTTATGAGGAAACAGAAGCTATCTAATAAAACATTAACCATGTTGACCATCAGTAGATACCAGTCAAGCACTGGAGCCCAGCACACCCAAACAGCTCAGAAAAAATAACACAGCAAAAATCCATAACTGTAAAGGCTTCCTTTAAATAAACTGGTCATTTGGCTTCATGATTTCCTTAAATTCAACACATTCTAGATGAAAACTCTTCTATGCAAAGATTCCAGTAGAAATAACTGTGTCAAGGAGAATTAAGACAGGATCAAATAAGCAACCTAATCACCAATCTCCCCATTCCTATTCCCATGGCAGACATTATTAATCAATATAGTCTAATCCTGTGGAGCCTGAATATTGGAATCTTTCTCAAAGCAATCATAGCTGGCAAAGTTTAAACCTACCTGCCTCCCTGAGATTAAGAAAAAAGCATTTTATCATCAACGTGGTGTTAGCAATACTAGTCACTCTCAGTTCATTCTGTGAGGACGGTAGTCACTATAATCTTAAATGATGGACGTCAGCTTTTTCCATTCTACACAAGCATCTCATTGCAAAACCTTTCACTGACTCTCCATATCCCACTCTGTTAATGGTGTGAGGAATAAGACAAGAAAGGAAAAACAGAACCAAAACACAACAGAAACCCCAGCCGCTTCTCTCAGAAGATGCAAATCTGTTTCCAAATTCCAAATCTAAGGTCCTAAAACTTCTAAGTGTGAATTTATGGGAATATAAATTCAACCAGTCTCATGATATGGCAAAAATTTCACATATAGGGTTGCCTTGTGATAAAGGATTTGAGCATCAATAGGATAACCATTAGAATAATGAAATTTAAATATCCCAACTTATGTAATTTCCTTGGATATATCATAGCAAAAGTTTACATAGGATACTGTACCTTATATAATATCTTTCCTCCCTCTACAACACTCTCTCTTTCTCTCGTGCCTACTAGCCTGAAACAAGCAACAGCTTTGATTACCTTTTGTCTGTGTACATTAGTTCACGGTCTGTTCCCTTACCCCTGCTGCTGCCCTGCCGGGTGCTCTGAGCTCATGGTCTGCTGCCATTACAGGAAGCTACTGAACAGAGCATAGCCTTGCTGGCTGAGACGATTTGCTTCTGCAGTCTGGATTACAACGTTCAAATAAGGAGGAATACCATGAGGCAAATCCATTCAGTTCCTGAGTTTATAAATAGGGAGCAACCGAGCCAGCCCTGATGGCCTAGTGGTTAAAGGTCGGCGCGCTCAGGGCTGGCCCCATGGCTTAGCGGTTAAGTGCGTGCGCTCCGCTACTAGCGGCCCGGGTTCGGATCCCAGGCGCGCACTGACGCACTGCTTGTCCGGCCGTGCTGAGGCCGCGTCCCACATACAGCCACTAGAAGGATGTGCAACTATGACATACAACTATCTACTAGGGCTTTGGGGGAAAAAAAAAAAGGAGGAGGATTGGCAATAGACGTTAGCTCAGAGCCGGTCTTCCTCAGCAAAAAGAGGAGGATTAGCACGGATGTTAGCTCAGGGCTGATCTCCCTCACAAAAAAGTTTGGCGCGCTCTGCTTTGGCAGCCCAGGTTCGGTTCCCGGACGCAGAACCACACCACTTGTCTGACAGTAGCCATGCTGAGGTGGCGGCTCACATAGAACTAGAAGGACTTATAACAAGAATATACAACTAGGTACTAGGGCTTTGAGGAGGGGGAAAAAAAGAGGAAGACTGGCAACAGATGTTAGCTCAGGGCAAATCTTTCCCAGCAACAAAAAAAGAGCTCTAAAAAAAATGTGGATAATGAGAGCTACCTTAAAATATGTATTCAGATATATTCCACGTCTGAGTTGGAGAGTGAGAGTTTAGGCAGTGAGGAGTACCTGTATTTGACAAACTGAGGAATACTATCCTGCAAAATGCCCATAACTGATCCCTGGGAGGAAAGGGGAAATACGGCAGCAAAACCACCCTCTTCTCTTGCTCTAGCTATGAGACATTTGGATGTCCTGTCATGCTTCTGGCACCATCACCACCCAGTACCTTTGGGGAAGCAGGAAGCACTGTGGCCCGACTGCATTAGAGAAACACTGCAGCCACTTAGCTATCCACATTTACATGTACGTTCTTTTCTTTCACATCATTTAGATATTTTCATATTAATAAGGATTTAACAGAGTTAAAGATATCTCAAGGCAAAAGAAATTGAGAAAAACTATAAAACAAAACAACTCCAGGCTAAGTGATAAAATTCACACACAACTGTAAGAGACATCTGAAAGTCACCACTCTTCAATGCTACATAAAAATAAGTTACTTACAGAATTATTCTGCATCCTCATTTCATAGGCTGCTTGTCTCGGATTACTGGCTACTTGAGAACCTGGTGAATTTCTTGAACCCAAGGCATGAGGGGTTAATATTCCACCAGCAGTGAAAGCTGGTTGATCTCTCTAACATAAATGGAAATGAATGTAGAAATTAAAATTAAATCACAACACAGTTAGATGACAGGAAGAAATGAAGGCAATGGAAAAGAGTCCCTGCTGTAAGCTCTTTAAAGATGAAATGGATTTCCGTTAACATTACAGGGTTGTCTACAGTTTGATTTGATGGTAACTTACCCTGTAAACAACAGTCTGTAATATTTAATAATTCTGCTATAAACGTACATATAATACACTTTTCTGATACATAGAAGCTATTCAAATCTCATTAGGTTATTCCCTTATGTTCACTTACAATTTCAAAATGCATTCAAGACACAATTTAGGCAAATAAAGATAACTATTAAGGTAAAAAAATAAGCCAAGAGTTTGATTTATACTTAGGAAATACAACTTCTATTTATCCTTCACCTTGATGGAATTTAACTCTTTGTTTTCAATTAGTTAGAGCTATGATTATAGCTACAGTAGGTGACAGTCATGGCTGACTGATAAAAGATATTTTTTAAACAGACACTGACTGAAAGAAAATAATAATATATGAGGTAGACATCAAACACGCCCTTCCCTATCTGAGTGGTTCTGAACCTACCTGCAACAATCAATAACTCTACTTTTCTCCCTTACAGGTTCCTGAAATTGCTCGATTCTAATGAAATATAATAATAAAAGGTAGTCCCCAAACTCCATTTGTTTAAAATCCAGTAAGGAAGACAAGAAAAACAAAAACTTAAGAAGTTAAGTGACTATAAAGTGTTATGCAATTAACTAAGCAAACAAATATCACAAGCGAGAAGCACTCGAGTTAAAAGGAAGGACTGCTCAACCTGGATTACAAGCGGAAGCAATAGGGAGGCCTCGTGGAAAATGTAAGATGGGAGGGAGCCGTGAAGTCAGAAACCCATTGAGAGGGACCAAACAAAGGCAATGCTCTGAGTCAGGAGGGACTTGGGATATTTAGAAGACAACTGGGGAAAGCAGGGTGAGAACTTGACCAGATCATAGTATGCTCTGCACGCCAGACTAAGACAGAACTGGATTCTGCGGGAACTAAGGAGTCACTGGTAATTTCTGAGCAGAGAAGCAACAAAGTTTCGAGTGTTGTGTTCTAGGAAGAGTAACCTGACAAGGATATAGACAGAGTGTAGTAACTTTCAAGAAGATACAAAGACCTAACTATTTTTATTACAAAAACAATACCCAATTACCGGAAAAAATTCAAATAGCTAAGTGCTACCCGGCCCCTCTGGCCCATCAAGTGTATCCCCTCAGACTCTAGAGCTTAGAAAGGACTTCTTTAAAACTGACACCAGCATTCTTTCTCCAGGTAAGAGGCAGCTGGGTAGACATTATGTCCCTAACAAACTACTGGATAAGGAATAAAAAGCTATCTTCCTCCCAAATTGTAAATGTATGTTATTGCCAATCTGATGAAATTAATTAAAACTCACCTTCATTCTCTTTCTCTTTTCTTTCTGTCGTCTTCTAAAACTGTCCTAAAAGTATAAAATCCACATATTCTGTCAAATAATTACACAAAAATGTAAGAGTTAAACATTACCAGGAATGATTTGGGAGACAAAGTTTTAAAGGAAGACCCCAGAAACGTAACTAATTAAACTAGGCAATGGACTATATGTTCAAAGTGTTGCTTATCAGAACTTTAGATAGACAGAGAGCATTCTAAATTGAGTTTAGATACAATTTAATTATGCCTCTTAATTTTTTTCAGATATTTTTTGATATCATTTCAGGAAAGAATGCAAGAGTCATAACAAAGACCCTCTGTTTTACCCTGAAGCAAGTAGCCCACCAATACAGAGAAGATACAAATAAGTAACTCCCCACTTACTTTGGGCCACTCAAAGGCCTCCTTTACCCCAGAAAGCATTCCTCCCACGCCCAAGTTTCTGTGAGCATCAAGGCACTGAGACGACAGCTACGGTGGCCAGGGCTGCTGCTGTGGACTGAAACAGGGGCCAGCAGGTCCTGTACTGACTGTCATTCTACCAGCAGCTGCACTTCCATCACTTCCAAGTCAGTACTGCCACCTGCAATATAACACCCTATTGAGATCTGAACTTTGTGCTTTCTGCCAGGAGAGGGGCTGAATGCTGGACACATGGTGACTGACGACCTTAAAACCTCCTAAGACAGCAAAACCACCAATTTCTTTAATCAAGCTTTTGCCCCATCTTTAAACTTATCTAGGTCACCAATGACCCACAGACTGTGAAATCCATTACTCAGTTTTCAGTCCGTATCTGACCGTGACTCTTCCTTCTTGATCCGTGCTCTTCACTTGGCTTCCAGGACACTACACTCACCTGGTTCTCCTCTTTCACTCTTGCTGAATGCCTTCACTCCTCAACTTCCCCAACACCTTAATATTGGCGTTCCTCTTCACCCAGTACTTGGACTCTCACTCTCATGGGAGTGATCATCCAGTCTCACGGCTTTAAACACCATCTACGTGCTGATGACTCCCCAGTCAGGACCTCTCCCCACTCAACATCTCCACTTGGGTGTACAAACTTCACATGCCCCAAATGGCATCCCCACCCCTAGCTTTGTACCTCCCAGTCTTCTTTATCACAGTAGCTCAGACCATTTTTCAATTGCTCAGACAAAATGCTTTGGAGTCATTCTTAATAGCTTTCCTTCTCTCACCCCTAGCATTTAATTCACCAGCCAAATCCACTAGTTTTACCTTCAAAACATGTTCAGAATCCAATTACCTCTTATCAATCTCCACTGCCACCATGTTGGCTCCCTTGGATTATGGCAAAAGAGTCTAATTGGGCTCACTGTTTCTATCTTTGCCTCCATACAGTTAGTCTCAACAGGGCAGCTAGAGTGATCCTTTTATAATATGTGTCAGATCTTGTCACTTTTATACTCAAAGCCCTCCACTGATGCAGAGTGAAAGCTAAAGTTCTTATAATGACCTATAGGGTCCTACCAGATCTGGCCCTCCACCATCTTTCTGACCTCCTCTCCTACCCCTACTACTTTCCCTCTGCTTCCTCTGTGCCTGCCACACTGGCTCCTTGCTGTTCCCTGAACATCCTGGGTAAGCTCCTGCCCTAGAGCCTTTGCACTGGCTATTCCTTCTGTCTGAAATGCTCTTCCTGCAAACACCTGCATGATTACTCCCTCATATCCGTCAAAGTCATCTGTCAGTGAGGCCTTCTCTAGTCATCTTTTCTAGAACTGCAATGTCCTCATGTCCACCTTCCCAGATATTTCCTCATCTGCTTTTTTCTTCACAGCACTTATCACTCTCTAACACATTACACACTTTACTTAGTTTTTGTGTTTACTGTCCATCTCCCGCGGAAGAATATCAGCTCTATGAGGTCAGGAATTTTTGTCTGCTTTTTTCTTTTGTTTTTTGTTGTATCAGTAACACTCAGAATACTATTTGGCACACGGGAAACACTTAATAAATATATGCTGAATAAATAAAGAAGATTTGCAAGACAAAAGGCAAACATCAAAGCTCATAACATAAAAAGCATCATATTTCTGACCTAACTGCTCAACTTTAATAATAAATATTGATGTATTCTTCTTTTATCATGTATTCTGCTGGTCAGTTAAATACCTATTTCTAAGGGTGGTAGTTACACATAAGCAAAATAGGCACACCTGGTTGGACTTTACTGATCTTTAATTTTTGTGTGCTATGAACTTCTTTGGAAGTCTGTCAAAAGCCGGAGACACACTTCCTGGGAAAATACACACACCTAGATACTATTATATTGAATTTCTGAGGGTTCATAAATTTCCCCGACGTCCAACTATGCTGACAAACATCATATGATGTCAGGGATACCAAAAACGATCCAAAGCTTTAATGCCCTCTCTGCCAGGCCAGCTGGAAACTTTATTACTCAAATCTGAAGCACTCTGGTATCTATCAAATCCCATACATCCCAGTCTAATGGCAAATATCACCAATACTTAATAGTACAGAGTAACCTAAAACCACATAAAAGGACTGTTGTAACGTGAGGCTTTTACACCAAGTACTACACCGTCTGTGTAGTTTTTTCTTAAGCATAAATGGCAGCAGGTCAGGTGGAGCCACCATAATTGTTGAAGGCTTAGTTAAAAATGGCTGTCCTGATAGACATTTGATATCCTAGACAAAGTCACTTATGCTATTTAAATTTTACATGTGAAAAATTCTTGCCATCTCAGAACATTACCAAGTACCAAAGGCTTTAAAAAGAACACTTACAGTCTACTCACACTGGTATATAAAATGGTACCCAAGGTTCTAAAAAAGAGATCACTAGCTATAGCATACAAAGCTGAAGAAAATATTAAATCTTGTCAGATGCAATGACATGTTTTAATCTGTTAGGAGATAATGAAGCAATGTAGCAATATTATTATGTTGCTATTTGCTCAAAATAGCCATATGACTTTTTATAAAATCAGTTTCTAAAAGGATTTCCTTCACTCTCTTTCTAAAAAGCTACTATCTGCTCATTTTACCCACTGCTTGCCTCCCTTGCCACTCTTTCACAATCACCTTGCAACCTACTCTGCCTCCAGGCTACTGCCCCTCCACCCCACTAACTCTTCAGGACCTCTGAACCCCTGGCCATGGACTAGGGGCCTATCTCACTCTGACGCCTCCGGCAGCACCAGTGGCTTCTCATCTCTTCAGGGATTTCCTCCCACCTCTCTAGAACTGACTCCCCTTTCTCCTTAACATCCATGCTTCTTAAGGTTTCTGTTGGAGGCACTTGAACTCCATAAAAAGCTCCAGGGATTTCAACTTCACACTCATGACGTGAAGTATTCTGCTAATGTTCTGAAATCTCCTTCCAAAAGACTTCTGCCCTGAGCTTTACACATATCCATCTAACTGCTTCACGGACTTTCCTCCTCTCAGGTGTCCTGTGACCCCTCCAACTCAGTATCTCCAAAATGAACCTCAATTTCTACCTTGTCCTCACCCCAACCTTCTCTACCCCCACTGCTTGCTGTCTCATGAACGGCCCAACCACACTCCCAACTGCCTAAGCCAGACTGGACTTCTCACCTAAGCACTCACTCCATCATATGTCATCAATTTCCAAGTGCTTTATTATTTTATTTCTTTCTTTTATGTTTAATTGCTTATTCAGAGCTGCAACCCTCTGCCTAGACTGATGCTATCTAACCCAGAGGCCCCTACACTCCACTACCAGAGTACAGAGTTCCTAGGTCTTCACCTGACTTCCACAGCATCAACATTTCCTCTAAAACATGGCATCCACTAGCTCATTCCAAGCATCCTTCCAGTCTTGGAACCCTCATTTCACATCCCGTTGATCAGACACGTGTTTGGATTTTTATCTTAATCAGGATTATGAAGAGAGAAAAAAATTACAGTGCAATTCACACAGTGTGCAATACACAGTTCCACACAGCAAGCATCACAGCCTTTATAAAATAATCAAAGCACTGGCCACTCATGATTACATTGGCGTTTGATACACTATAACAACGCACTCAAAGAGGTTAAAAGTACAATCACAGGATCATCACAGCATATTAGAGACAGGAGCAATTTAGCTACTGCAATAGAAACATTTTACCTCATCATCCTTTCTCTTTTTAAAAATGCTATCCTCAACTTCACCAACTGCTAACATGATCATCTGTACTCTTTGCAGACTGACATAACCACTTTCTGTAAGGTAACCCTGTAAGTGATGAAATACATGTAAAATGATCTTCTTATAAAAGCAAATACTTCTGTTTTGAAATTATTCAAGAATGAACTCACCCCAGTTTTGTGAACCACATTTTTGTATATGTTAACCAAACGGTCAATTGCACCTTCCCTGCCACCAGGAAACAAACATTATGTATTAGGACCAGTACGCACTGTAAGCAAGAAGGCTACAACAGTAGTTTAAAAACCCACACAAACACACATACCGAATCTCTAACGACGGCAGGTGAGGAAGGAAGTCATTTCCCACAAAGAAGCACATGAAGACCCAGTCATCAGTGCTCCTCTCGACATCAAATGTGAACGGTAGGCTGGCCATGGTGAGCTCTCTTTCCAAATACTACAACCAAAAAGGAATGCTGCCATTAAAGCTATGAAATGGCACTCTGCTTTAGAGGGCTGATTCAAGTGATTATTGCCACATACCTCACGAAGAACATTAAGACGAAGGAAGATAAACTCTCCTTCTGCACAAGGAAGACTATCTGCAAGTTCATCGTGCTGCAACAAAAGGAGTAAAGATTAAACAAGTCTACTCTAAACCCTGTAATTTGTTTCCAGCCAAACGAACATTATAGCTTTTTTTAAAGCAAGATCCATTTTAATATTACAAGTACTAAATAAAAAAAGAACACACCAAACCATTTTAAAAATAAAAATTACCCATAATCCCAATCATACCTAGACCAGGGATCGGCAAATGTTTTTTGCAAAGGGCCAGATAGTAAATATAGATATTTTAGCCTGTGCGGGACACACAGGGTCTCAGTTGCATATTCTTTCATGTTTTATTTTGTTTTTACAACCTTTTAAAAATATAAAAACCAGGGCCGGCCCCCTGCATAGTGCTTAAGTTTGGCATGCTCTGCTTTAGCGGCCAGGGTTCGCAGGTTCGGATCCTAGGCGTAGACCTACACCACTAGTCAGCCGTGCTGTGGCGGCAACCCACATATAACATAGAGGAAGACTGGCACAGATGTTAGCTCACGGCTAAGCTTCCTTTAAAAATAAAAAATAAAAAATAAAGTAAAAACCATTCTTAGCTCATAGGCCAAATCTAGAGGGCTGGAGTTTGCCAATCTCTGATGGATAGCCAACCAGTATTTTGATGTGTATGCCTCTAGACCCTTCTCTGTGAGCGTACAGTATATTTCTTACCTGCTTTTTTCACTCACTATGTCTTTTAAAGAGGTACTATATTCTTAAAACAGATAGAAACCTCTTTAGAGACTGGATATAATCAAGTGAACCCAAAATATGCAGAAACTAGGAGTAACTTAAAAGTATCAACAAGTTTAAAGTATCAACAAGTTTAATATATTTGATTTGTAGTTCCTTTTAAGAATAACCATTTGAAACATTACTTGTACAAACAAATCATGTGCCATGGACATTATTACCTATGAGACTTAAGCCTCGTATACTTACAAGCTATGTTAGAAAAAGTGGAGAGTAGAAAGAATGAGTACACGCATGCTTTTGAATGTGTCTTTAAAGAGTTTTCAAAGACACATTTCTATGAGAGGGAACAGAGTAAGTAGGTAAAAAATCTAATCAAAAATAGTCTTCTCTTTATTTTAAAAATGAAGCAACCTGAATATATTTAATGCTGTTCAATTATACACTTAAAAATAGTTAAAATGGTATATTTTGTATTATATATATTTTATCACAAAAAAAATAAAATAAAATTTTTAAAAATGAGGCAACTACCATCTCAAATTTCTTACCTTTCCCTTCTTTTCTCTTGGCAAACCTTCACAGTCCTTAACTTCATGTCCAAACTGATTACAAAGAGCACATGGCTTGGGTTTGTTTGGTTTGAATTCTTCTCTAATAATGGTAAAGTTGGGTTCATATGTAGCAAGGCCGAGCATAATGAGATCAGCTATCAATCAACAATGACAAAACACTGAACAGTGAGCACTTTCAGAAGATCCTTACCATAACCAAAGACATAAGACATTACCATAACACAAGACACCAACACAAAGAAAAGCCCAAAGGAGCACACAAACAGAGGCAGCAAAGTCAAAATGCCTAAAACTTCCTAGTAGTTCTCAGTCAACAAGATGTCCCCCAGATACATGGGCCTAGAGTGTAGACTACCACTCAGGAGTCAACACTCGTCCATTTTAAAGGTATGTGCAGCCATATTAAAAGGTAGAAAAATGTAAGAAAAAAATTAAAGATAGGTAAACATTAATCACAGATTAAATAACTCAGTACTAATTTCCTCTCAAACATAAAATCAGCAAGGCACTTTAGAATTTCCAGGCAATCATGAATAATTCATTACTATACACCAACTCATCAACTTGCTACGGTTTAATCCAAGAGACTCAAATTCCAAAGAAGAAACTTACCATCTGCTCCACATAAGCAATGATGAGTGTTTGGGTCATGGTTAGGCTGAGCTAAAGGAGGAGAAAACATATATTTATTATATTTATACCAGAGGAATATCACATTTTACCATTTTCTATATAATGGCTTGTCAATCAGATATTCATAAGTGATTTTTTCCTCTTTGTCTTCTAATGTAATCTATAATTTTATGTTCTCCTTCACCAGGAGCACTAGCATCAGATAAAATAACCTATAAAAGACAGTTTTTAACACTTTCAGCTCATCTCCAATTTTCTAGGACAAAAATCAACAGAACTGAGTATCTTAAAATAAACTGGGATAATTCTATTAAGATGTTATTAATTGGAAATTTTTCTTAATAAGGTGTGTGTGTATTAAACACCAAAACTATTTACTTACCACATGGAATAGAAAATCAAATGTCTGGGTTAAACTTAGCCATTAGCAAAACCGACCAGTCACAAGTCTCCACCATTCTCACTGCCACCTAAGGACACAGCACTGAAGCACACAAACCCTGGGAGCAATCAATAAAAGACACCCAGTAAACACAATTTCCCACACCTAATAACAGGGAAATAGGCTTATGCCCTAAAATCACACAACAGTTTGTTTAAATTTTACGTAAATACTTAGGAGAACACAGTGATTCTTTAAAGGCAGACCCACGACTTTAATTTTGCTATATTTTGATTTCAAATAGAAATTTTCATTTAAAAATTACTTTCATACATAAATAGATATTTTTTAAACCATGAGTACCATTTTATGGCTTCATAGTGACGGTACGAGGACAAAAAATTGGCATTGAGAGAAAATTCGACTGTCTAAAACTGGATCATGCAAGACATCCCATTTCTAATAACCCTGGCAGCCTCTCCTTTCCTCTGACAGTCAACTAGGATTTCACAGGGGGGAAAAAAGAAAAAAATACTATCAGTCATATCAAAGTATAGACTCAAATATCACCTTCATCTTTTTGAAGTACCAAAATGTGAAACTTACTGTCAAAATTTTCCACCCAGGATCATTATTTAAACGATCAGCTATGTAATAGCGAAGGCATTTAGCAAGATGGTCCATGAACTCGGTTCCCTAAAATGATAGAAGGAAATAAATTAAGCTATCATTTAAGAGTTCGCAATAGCCAGCAAAGTCTGAGACTACTTACTGGTGTAATACAGTTGCTGTCAAATCTTTCTTTTATTTCTTCTGGAGGAAGAAAGCCACCTAGAGAAAAAGGCAATGTTTTGTTATCGCCATAAAAAGTGAGGTAAACTACACAATATTAAGCCCAAACAACAAAAACAGTAAGTTCAAATACAAAAAAATGAGAAGTATTGTCACTTGAGGAACAATGTTCCCCTTTCTGGGAAGAAAATAAGATTCCTCTCCTCAAATTTAAATAAAGCTTTAACAGAAGTGTCAAACAATATATAGTACACAAAAGATACTATATTGTTATATAAAAATATAAAAATTATGATGTTCTTCCTAAGGCCCTCTGCAGCAGAATACACACACGGGTTAGGGGTTCTAATTTGATACCAGTTCTTAAAATAAAGGTGCCTTAGAAAAACAAAATTAGGGCCAGCCTCGTGGCTTAGCCGTTACGTGCGCGCGCTCCGCTACTGGCGGCCTGGGTTCGGATCCCGGGCGCGCACCGAGGCACCGCTTCTCCGGCCATGCTGAGGCTGCGTCCCATGTACAGCAACTAGAAGGATGTGCATCTATGACGTACAACTATACACTGGGGCTTTGGGGGGAAAAATAAATAAATAAAAATTATAAAAAAAAAAAAAAACAAATTAAAATGCTGAATTTATCACAGCTTATGATAAGAAATAAATGATAAGAAATAAAAATATCAGCTAGAGGGATACAAAAATCCTATTTTTCCCTCTGTATCACTGATTAGCTTTTTCTCAAGACACAAACATATTTCATAACATGTTCAAGAAAGAAGACATCTTTAAAATCAAAGACAATCTGTTATAGATACAAACAGGTTTTAGAGTATTAGTATAAGCTACAGCTAAAAGTAACTATATACTCGCATACTTCTAGCAAATTAAAATAACATAGAATGTATCATAATTGCAGGCTTGACCTGACTACACTATGGTATCCTTTTTCAACTTCCAAGTGTAATATCCTGAGCCAATAAACTGTGGCTTTCCGGGTCTATCATATTGCCCTATGTAACAAAACACCAAACAAACCACTCTGCTACAACCACACCCCATCTCACACACAGGTGTCTTGGGAAAGAACCAGTCAGAGTGGGCATGAAGACCTCTTGACCTTTCTCCTCTCTGAGCTTTAGCCAACTCCTACCTATGTACCCATCAGGAATTTCAAGGCTTTGAAGAATTGCAAAAATGGCCACATCCCACCCCTCCCCTCCTCAAAATTGAGAGAACCCTGGGTACCTCACTGCCTCGGTTCCTGCTACATCAATCTAGACTGACAGTGTGTGTGACTTGGTGAAAGCCTGGAATATGGATCACATCATCCCAGGCCTCCTCATGTAGACCTCTGAGTTCTAAGAGGAAGCAATAGGCACGCTACCAAGACTGATTTGAGGAAAATGTTTACAGAATGCTAGCTTTCTAATAGCCCCCATTAGAAAAAAAGAAGTAAGAAGCACTTAAAATATTTGTTTTACAGATATAGAAAAGTTAGCAGAAGAGCTGCACTTGTCCTGAGAGGGACTGACAATCTGCTCTCCCTACCAGAATTCCCTCCTTGTATTCCCAAGTTTCTCTTTTACTACAGAGTTTGGAAACAAATAGTGAAGAATTCCATTAACAACTTTTCCTCAACAGTGAACATAAATTTTCCTTGCATATTCTGGGATTCTAAGTAAATTAAAACCTTATCTATTTGAAAGAAAAAGTTGCCGCCCCTCCCCCTTCTGCATACATCTTATAAAAAGTCCACCTTCAAGACTCATTTTCTTTACCTTTTGCCAGTATTTCTTCCCTGACTCGCTGCTTCTCTACTGCTGCTTCCATTCCTTCCTTTGATGCTCTGAACCTCCTCGAACGCTGCTGGTTCATTTTAGCACGTGGTTCCTGAAAAACATGTATTTCACATTCACATAATATTATTCAAAATATTTGCAACTAAATCTGCACATTATTTTGAATCAGTTGTTTTTATAAAACTAGTACACTAAAATGGAAAAGGTAAGTAATATGTCTAATAATCCTTTCACGACAGACAGGAGATCCTGAGGACTTAAATTTGGACCAAGAACCTAAAAGCTGAGCTCAGTGAGTGACATATCAAATGGACAAACATCCTATGAAGCCACAGCACTTAACAGTGCAGGCCCCATGACCTAATGCCAATTCCACTGGGTTATGGTGCTTCAAAGCACCCAAGAAGAAAGCTCACTTGACTCAAAGACTCAGCCAGCAGACAATGACTACAGAACCAGGATCAGGAAGAGCTTCCTTCTGTCCTTGCCTAAGAGGAAGGACGGTCTCCAAATGAGATCCACAATGCCCTATAAAAGCAAAAGAAAACTACTTGATCTGTAGGACCCCAAGGCACTTCCATTTTGTACTTCCCACAATAAGCTTCATAATCACCACTCTGTCTCTACAAGCACAGCAGGAGACAGGGAACAAGGTTTTTACCAAAAGTACTTTTAAATCATTCTAACCAAGTGAAATTTAAATCACTGGATAAACCTAAATGAAGTGAACTGGACTGTAAGGTTCTGAAGTTACTGAACTGAGTTTTGGGGTTGGAAGGGACTCTAAAGTATCCTGTCTACAAAAAATAAGTTCTTTTATATTCTCTTTTAAACAGTTCCCTTTTCTGTAAAATGAGACCACCTAATCTAATTCTTTCAAGCACCAAGTTCTATGATCTACATTTATATTTTAAGAAAAAAACATGTTACAGACATGAGCACGTACACAACGCACACAAATATGTACATATTTTATACTTGATCTAGCAGTAAGGGCATACTGCAGTAAAGTTAAAAATTTTCTTCAAGAAACTTAGCTAATGTGAATTGGAATATGCTCCAAATAAGACATATTCCTGTTCCCTTTATTCTTTACTCCACTTTAACTACAACTTAACAAGTTATCAGGTAGCTAAGATTTTTCTTTGAGTAAAGAGAACCTCACAGAAAAGTTAATCTTCTTGGACCCAAAGTTTTCTGGATTTTCAAAATCATTCCATTAGCTACTACAATTGCTAAATCTAAAACATAAAGAGAATCTATTTGCATATGGATAAATAAATTTAGGCTTATTATTTACCTTAATTTTCCTTGAACCCTGGTATATAGTTTGCTAACCAATTATAACCTAAACTACTTGATATTATTATCATAGGTCAGTAAGTTATTCCCCTCTTAAGGTCCTGTGATGACTAATCACAGCCTATAGGATAAAATCCAAACTCCTGAGTGTGGCAGGTAAGGCCTTCTTCAAGTCATCACTCTACTTTCCTTTCCAATCTAAAACTCCTACAGTTGCCCAAATATGTTAGTGTGATCATAGGCATGGAGAGTGTGTTTACCTGCCACATTTGAGAAGTCCATAAGGTCCTCCCTCCCCATATCTGTCCCATCCATCCCCTTCCACTGCCCACCAATCTCCAATTATTCTTTATCCTTCAAGAAATGGGACAAAAGTCACCTCCTCTCTATCTTCCAACTCTCTTAGTAGCACTGATACCTTCTTCCCTCAACATGCTGCATGTGTTATCTAGTGCCTATAAAGCCCATAAATAACTAACTTCACTCATTTATCTAAGTCTCTGTCCCTTTACTGGTAAGCCCTTCAAAAGCAAGGGCAGTCACCAACATCCCCAGCATTTCACAGTACTTGGTACAAAACAGGCATAAAAAGTGTTTGAATGCATGACTGAAGGATGAGGTTTGCTTTCTCAAATTTACCACACTCAATATTTTTCTTTATTTAGCTGACTTTCATTCTAGACACTGGGAACACAGCAAAAACAAAAACGGAAGACTCTAAGTTAATTATTTTAGCACTTACCACTCCATCTATTGCCATGTAGAGAAGTCATCTTGGTCTTACTATATTGAAAAGTCTGTCAATGTATTCAAAAATTGCAACCATCATTTCATCTTCGTTTTTTGGTGCCGGTCTATAATGATAAGCAAAGAATGTAATATAATATAGTACTCCTCTGTAACTGGTGATGTCAGTCACAAAAACAGGTTACGTACTTGTCTTCAGGATGAGTACAGGGATGGATGATTCCATTCATATCCAAATACAGATTACCAAACTCCACGTCATTTGGATTAGGTTTACTGGCATCAACAGGAATCTTTACACCATTGCATTATTTTGGCTATGAGGAAATGATAATTAATAGTAGTTTGATTGTTCAAGTCTGAAATTGATATAACCTAGGCTCAGTAAATACCTGTGTTTCATTTCTGAATTGGAAATAAAACACTTTAAGCAATCTTTAAATTATAAGTTATCTTATTCCTTAAAGCAAACTGAAGTAGATATTTCATTTGTAGAAAGGAGACAGCTTCCAACACAAGTTAATCTTCTCTATGTGGGGGATAGTTATCAAATTTCCAAATCATTCAGTTGTCCAAGCGAGAGACCAGGGGAGTCACCTTAGAATTCTTTTCCCTTACCACCCATTCCAATAAGTCCTGTCAATTTAACATGAAAAACGCTAACAGCATCAGGGCATCATCTCTCACCTACAAGACTGGAACAGTCTTCGTATGGACTGCCCGCCTCTAGACTCTCCTGTCTCCAGCCTGCCCTCTATGCTGCCAGAGTTTTTTTTTCTAAAATACAAATGTGGCTGCATCTTAATCTTGCCTGATTCTCCCAGTGATTCCCATAGCGGGTGTAAACCAATGAGCCTGGACCCACCCTAGTCTCCTGTCCCACCACGATATTGTTCAGGTCCAGCCCATCTCGTCTAAGTTCCTGGAAAACGCTCTCATCTCTCAATGTCTTTGCACACTGCTTCCTCTCTCTCAACACCCACTTCCTGAAATCTCAGTAATTTTCCAGGGTCAGACTCAGATCAAATGTCGTTCATTTTATAACGCTTTGTACACATCTCCTAAGAAATGAACTGCTCTTCCTTCTGCATTTCCACAGAATTTTGCTTATTCACTTGTAGCACTTCCATGGTTTTATAATTAATTTGTCATTCTAACCCAGCTACACTGTGCATTCTTCAAGAGGTAAGGACTGTGCCTTACTCACTTCTGGAGGCACTCAATTATACTTTTGTGATAAACATTACCTTTGTCTTTTTCTCCCAGAGCTTCAGCAGATAATAAGAATATGAGATAGGCTTTTACTGTTACTAATAGTAAAAGTCACTTAAAAAATAATAGTTCCCCAACACATGCAAAGCATCATTTGTAACAGCAAAAAACTGTGAACAATTTAAAAGCCCACTATGTACATGCTATATCATGGATGAACCTCAAAAACATTCTAAGTGAAAGCCAGTCATGAAAGACCACAAAAGATTCCATTTATATGATCCAGAATAGACAAACCTATAGAGACAGAAATAGATTAGCTTTAATCTGAGGGTAGAGGAAAGGGAAGGGAGATAGGAAGTAACCACAAGTGGGTACAACATTTCTCTTGGGAGTGATGTAAATGTCCTAAAATTAGATAATAGTGATTGTTGTACAACTCTGTATATATACTAAAAACCACTGAATTGTTCACTTTAAATGGGTGAACTTTACGGTATATAAATTATATCTCAATAAAGCTATTAAAAATAGATAAATAAACGGTCAACTTAATTAGGGAAAAAAAAGAGCCCAAAGAATGGATTAATAAACTGTGATATGTCCATATAGTAGAATATCAAATAGAAGTGAGATTCAAAAAATAGAGCTGGATGGTCACAAATATATTGCTAAGACAAAAAAGCAAGCTGCAGAAGAACACATACAGGACACCACTTATCCAAAGTCATCACACAGACAAAACAATATTAGGTATTGTTCAGGGATGAATACATACGCAATGAAAGCAAAATTAGAAAAGCAAAGGAATGATAAACACCAATTTCAGGACAGTGGTTATCTTTGAGAGAGAGGGAAAGGAATGAGATTGAGCTTCAGTTTGGATTTATAATTGGGAGAAAAGGATATCAAAGAGATTTAAGGGAAGAATAGGGAAGAAGCTATCAGACAGTGTTCCATACCTCCGTGCTATGAATCAGGAAAGAGGGGTTCAATCAGAAGCAGTGAATGGGATAACTGGTAAGGAAAGCAGGAAGTCAATTTTTGGGGGGTCTATTGAAAAAGATAACCTGATGACCCCCAAACATAACAAAACAAATTCTATGAAGGCAGGAGGCTCTCTGCCTATCCAACTAACCTCTACACTCCAAAGTCCACATTTTCCTCTCTCCTGCACCAAATAGACACCAGACTCAGGAGAATCCACACCCACTTTATTTATGCTCCCCAGGAAGCCAGATAGTTAGTATTTTAGACTTGTTGGCCATATGACCTTAGTTGCAACAACTCATATCTGCCTTTGTAGAGTGAAAGCAACCATAAAGAATACAGACATGAATGGGTATGGCTGTGTTTCAGTAAAACTTTATTTACAAAAACTGTACACTGGCTTGCTAACCTCGGCCCTAGCGCCTAGCACACCACTAGGCACATTGTAGCTCTTCACGGATGTTGCGTATAGCTACATGAGAATTTCTACTTCCACTACCTAGAAAGTATAGCACGGGGAAGGGTGCATGGGGAGGTCCTAACTTTGAGAAAAGAGCTCCAGGCATTCCCAATAAGAAAACTGAACATACTTTCCTCTCAGGAGTTACTGTAGATATAGTCAACACATTAATTACGTAAACTTAGAGTTTCTTTCTTCAAGAGAAGATTTTGATGCTCACCAAAGGAACTCACTCCTCAAGAGCCTTGCCAAACACAAGCCAACGTGTCTCCTGCTGCATTAAAGAGATCCTCAATCAAAGGGCAGCTAAAAGGAGAGCCACTCTGAACCCTAAAAACAATTCATTTCAAAGAACTTTTCACTATCTCTTGGATTTACCAGATGATAAACTGAGCACACACTGCAGCCTTCCCTTCCAAGACCACATGAAAGACTAAAAACAAACAAATAATCACAACTGCATAACTGTACTGGAATACCAGAAGAACCCTCTGCGGCTGAGAAACCATGAGGGATGCCTGAAATGTGGAAAACTAGATCTGACAAGATGGAGCACACAGCCTAAAACAGGCAGAGAGGAGTTCGGCAGCCGAGAAGTGGGAGAACACAAGAAGGCTCCAGGCCCAGAGAGGGGGCTCAAGGGATAGTCTCTGGATGATCCATCACCACCAGCAGCAGGAAGAGCCAGGTGGGTCAACCCCTGCACTCTCCTCTCACCCCCTCAGGTCCCACGTGCAGCAGGCAACTGGAGACAGGATTCCCAGAAAACACGGGCGCTTGAGTAGGAAAAGCAGCGCAGTACGCTGGCTCTCTAGCAGTTCCCCAGAGGAACAGGGAGCACATCTACCCAGAGGGCTGGCCGTCCAGCAGTTCCGCCAAGCAGCAATCCCACTTCTCCTCCACTTCACGAAAAAGAAAGGGATCTATTTATCCCTAATAGGCAGTTGGGAAATTATCCTATTTGTACACAAAGATGCCAAGGAATCAAGATAAAGAAGATATTTAAGGGCTGGCCCCATGGCTCAGCGGTTAAGTGCGCGCGCTCCACTACCGGCGGCCGGGGTTCGGATCCCGGGCGAGCACCGACGCACCGCTTCTCCGGCCATGCTGAGGCCGCGTCCCACATACAGCAACTAGAAGGATGTACAACTATGACATACAACTATCTACTGGGGCTTTGGGGGAGAAAAAAAAAAAAGGAGGATTGACAATAGATGTTAGCTCAGAGCCGGTCTTCCTCACAAAAAAAAAAATAAATAAAACTGTTTAAAAAAAAAAAAGAAGATATTTAAAGAATTAAAGATGGTACAAACATGCAAATAGTGAGTCTGTATAAAAATACACTCCACAGGTTTTGAAATAAACCCCCAAAATGAGTTTCCACCACCTTCCTCTTCCAATCTTATAATAAGGCTTCCGGCTCCTCAAACGTAAAGCTGAAGCCACTCCTGTCAGTGACAGCTAAGCGTATGCATTTTTGTGTGAGCCTGCACAGTATTTAACAGCAGCATTAGAAAACCATGAATCACGCCTGAGGTTCCACTGTAACACTGAGTTCTCACTACTGGAAGTCAGATGCCAAACTACAGCATTTGGTTTTAGATTTCCCTTAAAGCAGCTTGGAACTCAAGAACTGCAAAACATGGGTGATATTTTGGGGAGAAATGGTCAAAAGGCTAAGGAAAATGTCAAATTGCAGCATTTTGGTTAAAAATTCAGGCCATAAATACCGATACAGTTGCCAAATAGAAAATTTTAACATCTTTAGTGATTAGTATTTTTTCAAGTAGTATGTATCTTAGGTCCTCATTTTTATACCGTGTTAGTCAACAAGGACTATTAATTATCACTAACATTTACAAAGCACTTAAAATGTGATAGGCACTGTTCTAAGGGATTCTACTCATGGATTATTCCCCTCTCGCCTCACAAGAACCCTGTGAGGTACAGAGTAGCCCACTTATAAATGAGAACACAAATGCTGAGAGGGATTAAGTGGCTTCTCCAAAGTCACACTACTGCCAAGAGACCCAGCAGTTTGAATCAGAGCTGGGATCTTAACCAGTATGTTAGACTGACTGATTATAATTTCACTAGATTCAACATGAATTTATTGAACATTTATAATGTGCATCAAAGACTACAGCCAGTGCTACAGAGGACACAAAACATGTAAAACGTGTGAAATTGATCCTCGCTCTCTAAGACACAAGATAACACTGGAGAGATCGACTTCCAGCATGACAGCGTGAGTAGCTCTGCTCACCTGCTTCTCGGGGAAACTAGTGAATTTTTTTTTAAAATAACACCATTTACAGCCCTTGGAAACGGTCCTAGGGCAAGACAGCAATCTAGTCACAAAAACCTAAGAAAATTCAGCATTGACAATACAACAGAGCATGGAAAAGTTTCAACCTAAAGACACTCTCAAGAACAGTGCAAGTTGTGGTGAAAAGCAAGTGGGAAGAGAATCCTGGATCTAATGAAGATACAGCCCAGACTATAGGCCAGCTAGTTTGTAGGAGAGAACCAGGGAATGAGACAGCTGGGAAGAGCCCTCTTGGGGTTCGTACAAGTACCAAACATTAACCTCAGAAACTAATCCCCGGCAGGAGCCACAATTTGACTGGATTAGTCTGTAGAGGAATTTATGCCCCAGGGCACTGCTGAAAACAACACAGCAATGGGCCACAATTGTGGAGGTTAACTGCTGGGTGTAATGAGGGCAAGAGTGGGAGAGAGTCCTACCTGTACCTGTCATCCTAGGGTGGCTCTGGGCATGCCCCAAACTGCACCACCCAGAGAGCAATATCAGAGGTCTAACACAGTGAGGAAGAAATACATCTCACTAAAATAATCCAGCTGGTATATAAACAAATAACAGTACCAAGCCCTGAAAGAGTCTGGGGGTGGGGGGCCAATACCCAGAGTTGCTACAATATGTTATCTAAAACGTCCTATTTATAGCAAAAAACTACCAGGCATGTAGAAAAACAGAAAAGTATGACCTACACACTGGGTAAAAGGCAGGCAACAGAAACTGCCTGTGAGAGCATCCAGATGTTAGATTTAACAGAACAGAGTTTAAAGTAGCTATTATAAGTATGTTCATAGAACTAAAGAGATGTACATAAAAGAAGTTATGATGACAATTTATATCAAATAGAGAATATCAACAAAGATAAAAATTACAAAAAAGAAACAAGTGGAAATTCTGGAGTTGAAAACTACAGTAACTGAAATCAAAAATTCAACTACAGGGGCTTGACAGTACATTTGAATTGGCGAAAGAATTAGCAAACTTAGATACATTAATAGAATTTATGCAAGCTGAAGAGCAGAGAGAAATAAGAATGAAGAAAAATAAACAGAGCCTGATAGAAATACGGGACCAATTAAATGCACGAACATACACAGAACTGGAGTACTGAAAAGAGAGGAGAGAAAGGAGCAGAAAAAATATTCAAGGAAATAATAACCCCAAACTTCCCAAATTTATTAAAAAACAATAACTTATACATGCAGGAAGCTCTAAGAACTCCAAGTAAGATAAACACAAAGAGACCCACAAACAGACACATCAGAGTAAAAAATGCTGGAGGTAAAAGACAAGGAGAAAAATGTTTAAAAGAATCAAGAGGAAAAATGATGAGTCACTTACAAGGAAACCCAATAAGACTGACAGCTGGCTTCCAGCAGAAACAGGGGAGGCCAGAAGGCAGTGGGATAGCACATAGAAAGTGCTGAAGGAAAAAACGTTAACTAAGAATTCTATATTCAGGAAAGGTACTGTTCAAAAATGAAGAAAAAATAAAGCCTTTGCTAGATAAAAATTGAGAGAATTCATTGCTAGTAGACCTGATTTACAAGAAATACTAAAGAAAGTTCTTCAGGCTGAAAACAAGTGACCCCAGGAAAGGTAATTATACATATTGTTTATCCTTTCTATTCTTAACTGATTTAAAAACCAATTGTATAAAATAATATCACACAATGTATCATGGCTTAAAACGCACAATTTAATGTAAGTGTAATGTATTTCCTATAACAGCCCAAAAGGAGGTGGATGGAAGCAAAGTTGCAATGAGCTAAGGAAATGACTGCAGATGGTAAAATGATAATTATAACAATGCAATGTTGAGTTTGTAACATTAACAGATATAATACATATAACAACAATACCAAAAAAAAAGGGAAAATGGGAATCAAGCTGCATAGCAGTAAAGGTTCTGCATATTACCCAAATTCAGCTAGTACAAATCTAAAGCTGATGAGACGTGTATAGTAAACCCCAGAGCAATGACTTAAAAAAATTCAAAAAAAAAAACTAAAAAAAAGATCACTAATGAAATTAAAATGCTACATTAGAAAATACATATAGAAAACAAAAACTAAAATGGCAGATGTAAATCCAACTCTATCAGTAACATTAAACGTGAATAGATTGAACAATCAAAAGGGAAAGATTGTTAGATGGGATTTAAAAAAACACGATCCAACTATATGTTGTCTACAGGAGACACACGAGAGTCACAGAGACAAAAACACTGAAAGTAAATGGATGGGGAAGAATATCATGCAAACAGCAACCACAAGAAATCTGGAGTGGCTGCACTAACATCAGACCACACAGACTTTAAAACAAGAATACTAGAGACAGTGACATTTTATAATGATGAAATAGTCAACATTTCAAGACAACAATTAAAAACATACATGCATCTATTAATGGAGCATTGAAATACATGAAACTTTTAACAGAAATGAAAACAGACAATTCAACAATAGTTGGAGACTTCAATACCCTCATACACAGCTGGTGGGAATGCAAACTGGTGCAGCCTCTATGGAAAACGGTATGGAGATTCCTCAAAGAATTAAAAATAGAGATGCCCTATGATCCAGCTATCCCACTACTGGGAATCTATCCAACGAACCTGAACTCAACAATCCCAAGGGCCTTATGCACCCCTATGTTCATTGCAGCATTATTCACCATAGCCAAGAAGTGGAAGCAACCTAAGTGTCCCTCGACTGATGACTGGATCAAGAAAATGTGGTATATATATACAATGGAATACTACTGAGCCATAAAAAAAGACAAAATCGTCCCATTTGCAACAACATGGATGGGCCTGGAGGGTATTATGTTAAATGAAGGAAGCCAGAAAGAGAAAGACAAACACTGTATGATCTCACTCATATGTGGAATATAAACCAACACATGGACAGAGAAAACTGTATGTGGTTACCAGGGGCAATGGGGGTGGGGGGTGGGGGGTGGGCACAAGGGGTGAAGGGAGACATATATATGGTGATGGACAAACAAACATGTACAACCCAAAATTTCACAATGTTAAAAACTATTAAAACATCAATAAAAAAAAAAGACAAAACTGAAGGGAAAAAAAAAAAAGACAGGACAAGATTACCAACCTTACAGAATCAAAAAGGATTATAAACAAATACTATGAATAATAGTACACAAATTAGATAACTTAGAGGAAATACACAAATTACTAGAAAAACACAAACTACAAAAATGACTCAAGATAATCTGAATAAACCTATAATAAGTGAAGAGATTGAATCAGTAATCCACAAACTATGCACAAAGAAAAGCCCAGGCCTAAATGGTTTCACCGCTGAAATCTACCAAACACTCAAGGAAGAATTAACAGCAATTCTTACAAAAAAAAAAAAAAAAAAAAGAAGAGGAAGAAACACTTTCCACCACATTTTATGGGGGTAATATTACCCCTATACCAAAATCAGACAAAGATGTCACAAGAAAGCAAAACTACAGGGGCCAGCCTGGTGGCGTAGAGATTAAGTTTGCACGCTCCACTGTAGCGGCCCAGGGTTCACAGGTTTGGATCCCGGGTATGGACTGATGGACCGCTTGTCAAGCCATGCTATGGCGGTGTCCCATATAAAAAAAATAAATAGAGGAAGATGGGCACGGATGTTACCCCAGGGCCAATCTTCCTCCGCAAGAAGAGGAAGACTGGCAACGGATGTTAGCTCAGGGCTAATCTTCCTCACCAAAAAAAAAAAAAAGAAAACAAAACTACAGACTAATATCTCTTACGAACATGGATGTAAAAGTCCTCAACAAAATACTAGCAAACTGAATCTAGCAATATATAAAAAGAATTATACACCATGACCAAGTGGGATTTATCCTAGGGATGCAAAGTTGGTTTAACATCCAAAAATAATTAATGTAATACATCATACAAATAGAATGAAAAACAAAAAATCACAAGACCATCTCAGCAGATGTAGGAAAAAGCATTTGACAAAATTCAACACGCTTTCACGATTTAAAAAAAAACTCAAACTAGGAACAGAAGGGAAGTTCCTCAATATAAAGGGCATCTACAAAAAATCTCCAGTTAACATCATACTTAATGGTGACATACTGGATGGTTTCCCTTTAAGATTAGGAACAAGACAATGATTTCCACTCTTGCCATTTCTATTCTAAATTGTAGTGGAGGTTCTAACCAGGGCAATTAGGCAAGAAAAAGAAATAAAAGGCATCTATATCGGAAAGGAGGAGGTAAAACTATCTCTATTCGCATGAAGTGATCCTGTATATAGAAAACCCTAAGGAGTCTACCAAAAAACTATTAGAAGTAATAAATGAGTTCAGCAAGGTTGCAGGATACAAGATCAATATACAAAACCCAATTGAATTTCTATACATTTGCATTGAAAAGCCCAAAAGTAAAATTAAGAAAACAATTCCATTCACAATAGTATCCAAAACCAGGAATAAATTAACCAAAGAAATGCAAAACTCATACTCTGAAGTTGATTCTAAATTCATACGGAATTCTAAGGCAACAAGCTACAACTAACAAAACAATTCTGAAAAAGAAGAATAAATAGTGTAAGACTCATACTTCCCAATTGCAAAAGTTACTACAAAGCAACAGTTGTCAAGACAGTGTGGTACTGGTACAAGGACAAACATACAGATCAATGGAACAGAACTGAAAGACCAGAAATAAACCTATACACCTGTGGTCAACTGATTTTTCACAAGGGTGCCAATGGTGCTGTGACAATTGAATAGCTATATGCAAAAGAATGAAGTTAGACCCTAACCTTATCCCATAAGCAAAAGTTTACTCAAAATGGATCATACACTTCAAATGAAGAGCTAAAACTATAAAACACTTAGAAGAACACACAGGCATAAATCTTCATGACCTTGTATTTGGCAATGGACTCTTAGATCTGACACCAAAAGCAGAAACAACTAAATAAATGAATAAATAAGTTAAACGTCATCATCAAAATTAAGAACTTTTATGCTTCAAAAGACACTATCAAGAAAGTGGAAAGACAATCTAGAATGGGAAAAAATATCTGCAAATCATATATGTAATGAGGAACTTGTATTCGGAACATATATTAAAAAGCTCTTGGGGCCAGCCCGGTGGTGTAGCAGTTAAGTTCGCGCGCTCCACTTTGGCGGCCCAGGGTTCATGGGTTCTGATCCCAGGCACAGACCAACGTACTGCCTATCAAGTCATGCTGTGGCTGCGTCCATATAAAGTAGAGGAAGACGGGCACGGATGTGAGCCCAGGTCCAATCTTCCTCAGCAAGAAGAGAAGGATTGGCAACAGAAGTTAGCTCAGGGCTGATCTTCCCCACCTCCTCCCCCCAAAAAACTTCTTACAATTCAGTAATAAAAAGACAACCCAATATAAAATAGGCAAAGAATCTGAACAGATATTTCTCCAAAGAAGATATACAAATGGCCAATAAGCACATGAAAAGATGCTCAGTATCATTAGTCATAAGGGAAACGCAAATCAAAACCACAATAAGATACCACTTCATACCCACTGGAATGGCTAAAATTAAAAAAGTTAGATAACAAGTGTTAGTGAGAATGTGGAGAAACTGGAACCCTCAAACACTGCCACAGGAATGTAAAATGTTGCAGCCACTTTGGAAAATAGTCTGGCAGTTTCTCAAATAATTAAACATAGAGCTACCATGTAACCCAGCAATTCTACTCCTAGGTATATATCCAACAAATGGAAACATGTCCACACAGAAACTTGTACATGAATGTAACAGCATCACTCATAATAGTCAAAAGGTGGAAACAACCCAAATGTCCAAAGACACACAAACAGATAAACAAAATGTGGTATATCCACACAATGAAACATTATTTGGTCATAAAAAAGAATGAGATACTGACATATGCTACAACATAAATGTACCTTGAAAATATAATGCTAAGTGAAAGAAGCCAGCCAAAAAAAAACCCATATACTATATGATTCTATTCCTAGGAAAGTCAGAATAGGGAAATCTATAGAGACAAAAAAGTAGCTTAGTGGTTGCTTAGGGATGGGGTAAACAGGGTCAGGGGATAAAGGGATGGTAGCTGAAGGGTTCAGGCTTCTTTTTGAGGTGATGAAAATATTCTAAAATTTACTGTGGTGATGGTTACACACATCTGTGAATATATTTTAAAAAACCACTGAATTATAAACTTTAAATGGGTGAATTGTATGGTATGTGAATCATATCTCAATAAAGCTGCCTAAAAAATGTAGTAGCCAGCTCCAAAAAAAAACATCATAGTGAAGAAAGCAGAATGTAGGGTCAGAGAGCAACATCGCTTTTGTTCATCATTAATCCTTCCTGCCCTTAAAGCCATGCCTGCATGTTTGCAAAAAAAAAAAAAAAAAAAAAAAAAGGACTAAATGAAGTAGACGAGTGACAGGAAAAAAGCAGGGTAGGAAACCTGGATTTCACCACATGAAAAGAGCACAATTCTACACTATGCAATGTCACCAAAAATTAGACATAAAAATATCCTCACTTATACCTGGACATACAAACTACTAAAAACTAACTTACCAAATAAATTTCTGAAACATCAAATGAGTCTGTGTAAGGCTTTGTTTGAAGAACTTAACTTGTATTAATTGATTTAATCCACACAACCACCCTATGTGGTACATATATAGCTGATCTTCATTATTTACAAGTTCCATATTTGTGAATTCACCTACTCACTAAAAGTTTTTTGGAATCCCAAATCAGTATTTGCAGCATTCTCATGGTCATTCGCAAACATGAGCAGAGCAGTGAAAAATTTCAGTCTATCAACACACACGTTCCAGTTGAGGTCAAACAAGGTGACACTCTGCCTTACTTCAGCTCTCATACAGAAATGACCAGAGGATAGAGATGGTAGGGAGCAGTGTGGTGTAATGCAAGAAGCTCCAGTTCTTTCGAGTTTAGGAGAGTTTAAGTCATTTTCCCAAGATCAGAAAGCTAACGAATGGAGGACTGTATGAGCCAAGGACACAAAGTGAAGAAATTGATGGTTGAATGAATTAATAGTTAAAAGGCTAAAAAAGAGATAAAACGAGATCATAAAAAATACTTACACCAAAAGAAGAAAAAATGGAGAAGGGAAACAAAAAACAGATGAGACAGAAAACAAACAGTAAGATGATAGATTTAAATCTAACCATATCAATAATCACATTCAACGTAAATGTTCTAAATGCCCCAATTACAAGGCAGAGATTGTGAAAACAGTGTGGCAGTTCCTCAAAAAGATAAACACGGAATTACCATATGATGTTGCAATTCCACTCATAGGTATATACCCAAAGAAATGAAAGCAGGAATCACTCACAGGTATACACCCAAAGCACTGATGTGGCATACAGATACTTGTCCACCAATGATCATAGCAGCATTATTCACAACAGTCAAAAGGTAAAAATAACCCAAGTGTCCAAACAAAATGTGATAAACACATACAATGGGATATTATTCAACCTTAAAGAGGAATGAAACTCTGATATATGCTAAACATGGATGAAACTAGAAAACATGCTAAGTGAAATAAGCCAGACACAAAATGCCAAATACTATATGACTCCACTCATCTTAGGTACCTAGAATAGGCAAATTCATAAGACAGAAGGTAGGGGAGAAGGGAGAACGGGGAATTATTGTGTAATGGGTATAGAGTTTCTGTTTAGGATGATGAAAAAGTTACAGAAATGAAGAGTCACAATGGTTTCACAATATTGTAAATGTACTTAATGTCACTGAATTCTAAACCTTATAATGGTTAAAATGGCAATTTTTATGTTACATATATTTTGCCACAATAAAAAAAAAAAGGGCAGAGATCATCAAACTATAAAAAAGCAAGACCCAAGTGTATGTTGCCTACAAAAACAAACACTTTAAATATAAAGACACAAACAGGCTAAAAGTAAAAGGATGGAAATAGACCATGCTAGCACTAGTCAAAAGATCTGGCTACATTAATATTGAACAAAGTAGACTTCAGAGCAAAGAATATTACCAGGGATAAAGAGGGCCACTTTATAACGATAAAGGAGTACATTCATCAAGAAGACATAACAATCCTAAGCATTTATGTACCTAATAAAAGAGCTTCAAAATGCAAGGAGCAAAAAACAATGGAACTAAAAGAAGAAACAAACAAATCCAAAAAATTATAATAGGAGATTTGCACACCCCTACCAATAATTGACAGAACAAGGAGACAGAAAATCAGTAAATGTTGTTCAAGTCTTTCATATCCTATCAACAAACGTGATAACATTTATAGAACACTCCACCCAATAACAGCAGCACATATATCTTTTTAAAGTCAAAATGAAACATTTACCAAGACCATATCCTGGGACATACAACAAATCAGATAAGCTTTTAAAAGATTCAAATTATGCAAAGCATGTTCTCTGACAGGGGAACTAAATTAGAAATCAATAACAGAAAAAAAGTCTGGAAAATCCCCCAAATATTTGAAAATTAAATAATACTCTTCTAAATAAGCAATGGGCCAAAGAAGAAGTCAAAGAGGATATCAGGAAATATTTGTTACTGAATGAAAATGAAAACACAACATGTCATTATTTGTGGCATAGAGTTGAAACAGTATCTAGAAGGCTGTTTATGGCACTCAACACCTTTATTAGAGAAAATGCAATGTACCAAAGCAATGACCTAAGTTCCCACCTTAAGAAATAAGGACAAGAAACGCAAGCTAAACACAAAGTGAGCATAAGAAACAAATAAGAGCAGAAGTTGATGAAAAAGAAAACAGAGAAACAACAGAGAAAAATCAATGAAACCAAAAGCTAGTTCTCTGAGATCAGTCTAACCAGACTATTAATGGAACAAAAGAGAAAAGACAAAATTAGTATCAGAAATAAGAGAGGTGACATCACCACATTTTCTATCAATAGTAAAAGGATAATAAGGAATACTATGAACAACTTTTGTCAACACATTTGACTACTCAGATGAAATGGACAAAACCTGTGAAAGTTAAAAATTACAACAGCTCATTCAAAAAGAAATAGATAATCTGAATAGCTCTATATCTACTAAAGAAATTGAATTTGTAGACAAAAACCTTCCCCCAAAACTTCAGGCCCAGAAAGCTTCACTGGTGAATTCTACCAAATATTTAAGCAAGAAATAACACCAATTCTAGACACACCCTTCCAGAAAACTGGGGAGGGTATATACCGCGCAGCTCAATCTGAGGCCAAAAGTTTTAGTTACTCAAAAACTAAAACTAGACAAAGACATTTCAAGAACACTACAGACAAATATCCTTTTTGAACATAAATGTAAAAATGTAAATGAAGAAATCTTTAGCAAATTGAATCCAACAGTATATAAAAATAATATACCATGACCAAGTGGGATTTACCCAAGGAATGCAAGGCGAGTTTAACATTTCAAAATCAATGTAATTCATCATATTAAAAAACTTAAAACAGAAAGCATGGGATGAATTAAAACTATAAAACATCTCTAAGAAAACACAAGAGAGAATCGTAGTGACCTTGGCTTTGGCAAAGATCGTTAAATACAATACAAAGAGCGGAAATATAAAAAAATATATATAAAACAGACTTCATTAAAATTAAAAACTTCTGTTCTGTGCACTGGTAAGAAGTAAAAAGGTAAGCCAGAGTAGGAGAAAATACCTGCAAAAGATATATCAACACGTAAGAAACTCTACAATTCAATAAGACAAACTACCCAACTTAAAAATGAGCAAAAGATCTGAATAGACACCTTGCTCGAGAAGATATACAGCACGCAAATGAGCACCTGAAAAGATGGTCAACATCATCTGTCATCAGGCAAATGAAAATTAAAACGACAACGAGATAACACTAGACTAGAACGGCTAAAACTCAAAAAGACTAACCAGACTAAGTGCTGGAGAGGGAGTGGAGCAACTACAGCCTGCACACATGCTGGCGGCAATGTAAAATCGTACAACCACTTTGGAAAACAGCTTGGCAAGTTTTTAATCACACACCTACCACACAATTCAACCATTTCACTCCTGAGTATTTTCTCTAAAGAAATGAAAGCACATGTCCACACAAAGACTTGTACACCAATGTTCACAGAAGTGTTTTGTTTAATAGCCCAAAACTGGAAACAATCCAAATGTTCCTCAATCAGGTGAAGGAACAAACAAAATGTGATACATGCACAACACAGACTACTACTCAAAAATAACAAGAAATGAACTATTGATATATGTAAGAACATGGGCGAATTTCAAAATAATTATTCTGAATGAAAGTAACTGAGCCAGGTAAAACAAAGAGTACATATTATATAATTTCATGTATATAAAATTGTAGAAAATGAAAACTTATCTACAGAGTCAGAAATCAGTGGTTGACTAACGACAGGCAGCACACAGTTGTAGGGAGGAATAACAAAGGGCCAGAAGGAATGTTTTAGAGGTGACGCTCATTATCTTGATTATGGTGACGGTTTCATGGATGTACACATATCTCAAAATGTATTAAACTGTACACTTTAAATATGTGCAGTTTGTTGTAGGTCAATAATACCTCAATAAAGCTGCAAGAGGAGGAGGAGAGGAGGGGGAGAACAGAGAGACGAAAGAAAAAGAAATCACTCTAGGAGGACCAGGATCCAGAGTTCAGAGAGGGCAGTGAAAAAGGAGGTCAAGAAACAATCAAGGAGCATTCCCTAGAACTGAAGAACACAAGTCCTCAGCCTCAGAGTCAGCCAAGCACCGATCAAAATAAACTGAAATTTTAAAAAAATCTATACCTGAGTACATAATCATGAACACTTACACTACCAAGGATAAAGATCTTGAAAAAGTTCAGAAAGAAAAATAGATCAACTACAAAAGAACGAAAGCAGAACATAGAAATTAAGAGCATGGCCTTCCTGATTTTGACAATGGCTCTGCCATGTATTAGCCAAGTGACCCTGAGTACATTACTTAACCCCTCTGTGCTTCAGTTTTCTCATCTGTAATAGTAATAATAGTAAGTAGTAGTAGTCATGTGGTTGTTATGAGAATTTAATAAACTAATCTATAAAGTGCCTAGGACAGTGCCTGGTATGTGTTAAATACTACATAAGTATCGGTTAAATAAATAAATCACATTAACATTCAACTTCTCATCAAAGGGCCGGCCCGGTGGTGCAACCAGTTAAGTGCTAGCACTCCGCTGCGGTGGCCCGGGGTTCGCCGGTTTGGATCCCGGGCAGGCACTGACGCACCACTTGGCAAGCCATGCCGTGGCAGCGTCCCATATAAAGTGGAGGAAGATGGGCACGGATGTTAGCCCAGGGCCAGTCTTCCTTAGCAAAAAGGGGAGGATTGGCAGATGTTAGCTCAGGGCCGGTCTTCCTCACAAAAAAAAAAAAAACTCATCAAAAATACTGGATGACGTAAGTCAAAAGAACAGCACTTTCAAAGATTTGAGGGAAACTAATTTGCAAGATCAAACTTGATGCCTAGCTAATGACCACTCATGTGTACAAGGGTAGAACAGATTCAGAAAACTCACACCCCGCACAGCATTTCTTAAGAATTCAATTGAGAATAAAAACCAAGGAAGGATTTAGGCCAAGAAAGATGATCAGAAAATAGTACCCTCAACTGAAGAAAGGAATTTTTAAAGATTTTATTTATTTATTTTTCCCCCAAAGCCCCAGTACATAGTTGTCTGTCTTAGCTGCACATCCTTCTAGTTGCTGTATTTGGGACGCGGCCTCAGCATGGCTGGAGGAGTGGTGCCTCGGTGCGCACCCGGGATCCGAACCCGGGCCGCTGGCAGCGGAGCGCACGCACTTAACCGCTAAGCCACGGGGCCGGCCCGAAGAAAGGAATTTTTAAAAATCTCAGGAAGCAGCTTTCCAGCAAGCCTAAAGAACCAGGTGTGACAGCAACAGAAATAAAGACCTCAAGAAGGAGTCTCCAAGAAGAAAGAGGACTTGATAGAATACCTAATAAAACAGCGAGTTTGGATGTGGAACCGTATAAAGAGGAAAACAGAAAGAGAACACCAAGAAAAAGACAAAAGTAGCACAAGAAAAGAAACAGTATCACAGCATAACTTGAATCTGGAAAGTGACAAGAATTTACAATACTATTTGATTTTTCAGCTTTTAAAACAATCCCATATATAGCCAAAGCCCTGACAATTTAATTTGGGATGCCAACAAGGCAAAAGGACAGCTGGCAAGCTTGGGGTGAAGAGTAAGAGCAGCAGAGGTAGAAAAGCTAATACCTAACCTTAGAAAGTGAGAAGTCAAGGGATACTTTAAATAGAAGACGTAATAAAAAAGACACATTACTCAAAGTTATAAAGCTTACCAAGAGAAGAAATAAAGACAGTGATTTACTATTAGGAATGGGGCAGGGGATGCCGCATAAGTGACGCAATCCTCTTCTATCATAGCTAGAATTCAATAGATAGATCCAAAACCAATAAATCAGGCATAATCATGATATCTAGAGACAGAACCAAAACAGTTAAAAATGGTTATCTCTACAGAGTAGAAATGGGATGAGATGCAAGTCAAGTTTGATGGAAGTTTTAAAAACAAAGGAAACCAGCATTCAGTTTAACACTTTCTCTTTGGGAAAAACACAAGGAATACTGAAACTGCCGTCAAAACCAGGCTTTCGGTTCCTCCTGGATAGGAGCTAAGTAAAAATCAAGATCTCACCAACCTCAGCAAAAGAATGCAGTTCACTGTGACTGATGGGCACTTCCTTCAAAAACGAAGGGGCGAGGGGCATGAAGCGCCGCTGAACCTTCCCAATCCAGAAATTCCAAGCACAAAATCGAACTCGGACGGGATCACGGAACGATAAAGAGAAAACTCAATAATGGCCAGAAGTCGACACATACATTAACAAACAACCAACCAAGTATTTAAGTGCATCCAGGAATTCTGAAAATTTCAACAAGCCTTCTGTCCAGCAGTCGGGGCACCTAGAGAAGGGGGCACTTATGAGACTTCTGTCTCGTCCTAGACGTTTCTAAGATGCTGCTTTCACCGTAGGATCTAAAACAGCAACAACAGTCCTTTCACACCAGGAGAAAACCTTTCGAGCACGGGCAGTAAACAACAGAAAGCTCGCCGCGGGGGGGTTACTTTACAAGGTTGTGAGAGGCTGGGATCAACACGTGCGCCTCGCTCCCCAGCTAACTCAGCGGGCCAGGCGTGCGCAGCCCAACACCTTCGAGCCTGTTCTGAAACCCAGAAACGCGCTGCGCCGAGAGGAAACAAAGCCGTGGGCGGGGCCTTCCGGGCCGGAAAAAGCGGGCAGGGAGGAGCAGCCCTCCAGCGAGCACAGACCCCGCTCGGCCCTCGCCCCGCCGAGGCTGCTCTCCCAGGGCCCCGACAACGAGTGTCGGCGACCAACCGCGTGTCGGGCCGCGGCCGCCCGCGGGGCCCACAGAGCAGCGCGGGCCCCGGCGCGGCACCCCGGGGACAGGCGGCGGGTCCCGAGGGCCGCGGCCCAGACGCGCTGGGGCTCTGAGCTTGCCGCCACGCACCTCCTCACCTTCTCTTCCACGCAGTCGACAATGATGGACGGGGACTTGCGGCTGAGCCAGCGAGAGAAAGCCGGGCCTCCCATAGCAGCGGCGCGGCCCTCGACGAACGTAACCAGACAGACAGGCGGGAGCGGCAGCCGCGGCACCGGGACTTCCTCCCACGTGCGCGCCGTCGACGGGAAGTGATGTCACGGCGCCGCCGCCGCAGGGGAAGCCGGGAAGGAGGCTCGCGGCCGGGCTGGTTGTCGGATTCGGGGTTCTACGGCTGACCGGGTGGTGGGGGCTGCGGCTGGCCTCGCTTGCGGCGTTAGCTTTCAGTGGTGCCAGCCCTGAAGCCCGAGGTCGACCTCATGTGAGTCGCGGGGAATCCCGGGCTGCGCCGGCGTCTTGCTTCCCCAGCCCTCGGCTTCCACTGGGGCGGGATCCCCGTGCTCCGCAGGCGCCCGGGGAGGTAGGTCTTCCTTGCCGGTTTGATCACCTCCTTTTTCTCACCCATCTCAATTCAGAGTAGAATCAAAGCATCTAAACACACTCATTATTTCTATGTCCTGGTTTCTCCCGGTTTTGTGCCACAGTACATACTTGGACTATGAAAAGGAATATTTTTAGGTATTTTACACGAATGATGGCTGGTTTGCGTAACTCCCTTTAGTTATAAAATGGGATCTAGCCGGCATTTAGCATCTAATTGAACCTTCCAGCTACATTTATGAGTATAAAATAATTGCTGATATCACTCTCCAGCATTTATTTGAGCGCTTACCACATACTAAAGCTTTGGCTAAGTGATTATCTCATTTAATTGTCACGTGAACCTTCTGAGAGTGTTACATATTATCATCTTCATGGAACAGATGAGAAAGCCAAGCTGTAAAGGGGTTAAGTTACTTGCTTATTCATACTGCTGTGTTTCAGTCCAAGTAAAGATCATTTAATGCTCTGTCCTTACACTAACAGGATGCTTTTATCCTTTATTTTCTGATGGCTTCAAATCCTTTTTTTAAGCATATACAAAGAGATCTGGAAGAAGAGAGATTTATGTCCATTTGTTCAAGCCTGGAAGTGTTTCTCCATGGAATCCCCTCTTGGCTTGACAAATCACGCTCAGTCCTAAAGGCTCACCTCAAGAGGCCTTTATGAAAGTATTTCTCCTTGCTACCTGGTGTGCAAATATTTACTGCCCCTTCCTCTGTGGTCTGATGCCACTTTAAACTTCTTTAAACTGTTTAAACTGCTGGTGTGGAAATTAAGAGAAATGGTTAGCCCATGTTTCACTTAAGGACAGCCAAAACTATTCCGGAGTATTATGTCTATTGTGAAGTCCCTCATTTCTTCTGGAAACAGGCCCTCCTCGTCAAGTATTTGGTTCCCCTAGGAGGTGCTGTGTTCTTGTAAGACCACACACAAGGTAGGTGATTGAACAGCTGGGCAAATTGGGCCATTGAGAGTCCTTGCCCAGCATTTTTGAACTGAGAACCACAGGAAGGTGGTAAGGCAGTCCCTCCCAGATAGCTGAAAGCTGAAAGAGAATGGGACTTGCTGCCAGTCCGCAATGAGAGAAGCAGATTTAAGTCCCTGGTTCCAGTGGTTTTTGAGTACAGCTAAATCCCTCTTCCTGCAGTTTGGTTGGTAAACCTATTCTTTAATTCTATGAGCCAGTAAATTCTCCTTTTGTCCCACGCTAGTTTGGGACAAAACAATGGAGGCCAGAAGGCAGTGGGATAGCACATATAAAGTGCTGAAGGAAAAAACTGTTAACTAAGAATTCTATATTCAGGAAAGGTACTGTTCAAAAATGAAGAAAAAATAAAGACTTTGCCAGATAAACAAAAATTGAGAGAATTCATTGCTAGTAGACCTGATTTACAAGAAATACTAAAGAAAGTTCTTCAGGCTGAAAACAAGTGACCCCAGTAAAGGTAATTATACATATTTTTTATCCTTTCTATTCTTAACTGATTTAAAAACCAATTGTATAAAATAATATCACACAACGTATCATGGCTTAAAACGCACAATTTAATATAAGTGTAATATATTTCCTAGTAACAGCCCAAAAGGAGGTGGATGGAAGCAAAGTTGCAATGAGCTAAGGAAATGACTGCAGATGGTAAAATGATAATTATAACAATGCAATGTTGAGTTTGTAACATTAACAGATATAATACATATAACAACAATACCAAAAAAAAAAGGGAAAATGGGAATCAAGCTGCATAGCAGTAAAGGTTCTACATATTACCCAAATTCAGCTAGTACAAATCTAAAGCTGATGAGACGTGTATAGTAAACCCTAGAGCAATTACGTAAAAAAATTCAAAAAAAAAACTAAAAAAAAGATCACTAATGAAATTAAAATGCTACATTAGAAAATACATATAGAAAACAAAAACTAAAATGGCCGATGTAAATCCAACTATATCAGTAACATTAAATGTGAATAGATTGAACAATCAAAAGGGAAAGATTGTTAGATTGGATTTAAAAAAAACATGATCCAACTATATGTTGTCTACAGGAGACACACGAGAGTCACAGAGACAAAAACACTGAAAGTAAATAGATGGGGACAAATATCATGCAAACAGCAACCACAAGAAAGCTGGATTGGCTGGACTAACATCAGACAAAATAGACTTTAAAACAAGAATACTAGAGACAGTGACATTTTATAATGATGAAATGGTCAATAGTTCAAGACATAACAATTAAAAACATATATGCATCTATTAATGGAGCATTGAAATACATGAAACTTTTAATAGAAATGAAAACAGACAATTCAACAATAGTTGGAGACTTCAATACCCCACTTTCAATAATGTATAGAACAATTAGACAGAAGATCAACAAGGAAATAGACGACTTGAACAACACTACAAACCAACCAGATCTAACAGACTTCTACAGAGCACTCCATCCAACAACAGAATATACATTCTCAAGTACATAGGGAACATTCTCCAGAACAGATCAAATGTTGGGCTATAGAACAAACCCCAATAAATTTAAAAGCAGAAAAATAATACAAAGTATGTTCTCCAACCATAATAAAATAAAATTAGAAATCAATAGTAGGAATAAATCTGGCAAATTCATAAATATGTGGGAATTAAACAACACATTCATGAATAACCAATGAGTCGAAGAAGAAATCTAAAGGGAAATCAGAAAACGCTGGTTCTTTGAAGAGATCAACACAATTGACAAACCTCTGTCCAGTCTGACCAAGAAAAAGAGAGAAGATTCAAATTACTTGAATCAAAAACAAAAGAGAGAAAACAACACTAAGATATCACCTCACGCCCGTTAGAATGGCTATAATCACCAAGCCAAGAAACAACAAACACTGGAGAGGATGTGGAGAAACAGGAACCCTCGTACACAGCTGGTGGGAATGCAAACTGGTGCAGCCTCTATGGAGAACGGTATGGAGATTCCTCAAAGAATTAAAAATAGAGATGCCCTATGATCCAGCTATCCCACTACTGGGAATCTATCCAACGAATCTGAAATCAAAAATCCCAAGGGCCTTATGCACCCCTATGTTCATTGCAGCATTATTCACCATAGCAAGAAGTGGAAGCAACCTAAGTGTCCCTCGACTGATGACTGGATCAAGAAAATGTGGTGTATATATACAATGGAATACTACTCAGCCATAAAAAAAGACAAAATCGTCCCATTTGCAACAACATGGATGGGCCTGGAGGGTATTATGTTAAATGAAGGAAGCCAGAAAGAGAAAGACAAACACTGTATGATCTCATTCATATGTGGAATATAAACCAACACATGGACAGAGAAAACTGTATTGTGGTTACCAGGGGCAATGGGGGTGGGGGGTGGGCACAAGGGTTGAAGGGAGACATATATATGGTGATGGACAAACAAACATGTACAACCCAAAATTTCACAATGTTAAAAACTATTAAAACATCAATTAAAAAAAAGACAAAACTGAAGGAAAAAAAAAAAAAGACAGGACAAGATTACCAACCTTACAGAAACAAAAAGGATTATAAACAAATACTATGAATAATAGTACACAAATTAGATAACTTAGATGAAATACACAAATTACTAGAAAAACACAAACTACAAAAATGACTCAAGATAATCTGAATAAACCTATAATAAGTGAAGAGATTGAATCAGTAATCCACAAACTATGCACAAAGAAAAGCCCAGGCATAAATGGTTTCACCGCTGAAATCTACCAAACACTCAAGGAAGAATTAACACCAATTCTTACAAAAAAAAAAAAAAAAGAAGAGGAAGAAACACTTTCCACTACATTTTATGGGGCTAATATTACCCCGATACCAAAGTCAGACAAAGATGTCACAAGAAAGCAAAACTACAGGGGCCAGCCTGGTGGCGTAGAGATTAAGTTTGCACGCTCCACTGTGGCGGCCCAGGGTTCACAGGTTTGGATCCCGGGTATGGACTGATGGACCGCTTGTCAAGCCATGCTATGGCGGTGTCCCATATTAAAAAAAAATAAATAGAGGAAGATGGGCACGGATGTTACCCCAGGGCCAATCGTCCTCTGCAAGAAGAGGAAGATTGGCAACGGATGTTAGCTCAGGGCTAATCTTCCTCACCAAAAAAAAAAAGAAAACAAAACTACAGACTAATATCTCTTACCAACATGGATGTAAAAGTCCTCAACAAAATACTAGCTAACTGAATCTAGCAATATATAAAGAGAATTATACACCATGACCAAGTGGGATTTATCCTAGGGATGCAAAGTTGGTTTAACGTCCAAAAACAATTAATGTAATACATCATACAAATAGAATGAAAAACAAAAAATCACAAGACCAACTCAGCAGATGTAGGAAAAAGCATTTGACAAAATCCAACACGCTTTCATGATTTAAAAAAAACTCAATAAACTAGGAACAGAAGGGAAGTTCCTCAATATAAAGGGCATCTACAAAAAATCTCCAGTTAACATCATACTTAATGGTGACATACTGGATGGTTTCCCTTTAAGATTAGGAACAAGACAAAGATTTCCACTCTTGCCATTTCTATTCTAAATTGTAGCCGAGGTTCTAACCAGGGCATTTAGGCAAGAAAAAGAAATAAAAGGCATCTATATCGGAAAGGAGGAGGTAAAACTATCTCTATTTGCATGAAGTGATCCTGTATATAGAAAATCCTAAGGAGTCTACCAAAAAACTATTAGAAGTAATAAATGAGTTCAGCAAGGTTGCAGGATACAAGATCAATATACAAAACCCAATTGAATTTCTATACATTTGCATTGAAAAACCCAAAAGTAAAATTAAGAAAACAATTCCATTCACAATAGTATCCAAAACCAGGAATAAATTAACCAAAGAAATGCAAAACTTATACTCTGAAGTTCATTCTAAATTCATACGGAATTCTAAGGCAACAAGCTACAGCTAACAAAACAATTCTGAAAAAGAAGAATAAATAGTGTAAGACTCATACTTCCCAATTGCAAAAGTTACTACAAAGCAACAGTTGTCAAGACAGTGTGGTACTGGTACAAGGACAAACATACAGATCAATGGAACAGAACTGAAAGACCAGAAATAAACCTATACACCTATGGTCAACTGATTTTTCACAAGAGTGCCCATGGTGCTGTGACAATTGAATAGCTATATGCAAAAGAATGAAGTTAGACCCTAACCTTATCCCATAAGCAAAAGTTTACTCAAAATGGATCATACACTTAAATTGAAGAGCTAAAACTATAAAACACTTAGAAGAACACACAGGCATAAATCTTCATGACCTTGTATTTGGCAATGGACTCTTAGATCTGACACCAAAAGCAGAAGCACCTAAATAAATGAATAAATAAGTTAAACTTCATCATCAAAATTAAGGAACATGAGAAATGTAAAGTTCCTGCTTTAAAATTTCATCAGGGGCAAGCAACTAATTCAAATGGAATGCAGTCATCTAAAGGACATCTTTTTAATGAGAAATGCTATTACTAAAGGAGACTTGGGCTGTTTTAAATGATATTTAGCCCAAAGCAACAAGGGAGGTATTTCAGCAGGTGACTGCTTCCATTCCCATCTATAAATTCTTCCCCAGTGACTCAGTGCCCTTGCCTGATCAGTATTTTATGTTGATGACAAATCTCGCACACAACTCACTTATCATTGCTTGAAAAACTTACAAGAAGTGCTACTGTTTAACAAAACTGAAAAAATATATTTTGTCCTTTATGGAAAATAAGGAAGAAAGTATCAGGAAAGGAAAGAATAATTTAGCTCAAGTACTTGGTAAGAAATAGGAATACAAAAACAAATAACCAGAAATTGCTAGTATATGTATCAGCCATCTCAGAAAGAAGAAACAGGCCACTTTATTTCCTTTAAGGCCTGACATTTTTCTCTCTGCCCTTTTCCGACACCCTCCATTGTGTGGTCTCTAAGCAGCCCTACTGTGAGCAGCTGTAGACGCTAATTCGTGGTTCACTGAGGTGTCAATTGAGTCTTAAACCAAGGAAACAACAGCTGCAAAACAATACTTGACTCTGGTGCAAATATTTTCAAAGGTAGACTAAAGTTTCAACTGTTATTTTAGATAAACAAAACCCCAAACCATAACCTTCCATCAAGTCACAAAACAAAAGAACACGCGGCCGGAGTTTAATTCATTGCGTAGCGACATTTCTTATCGTGTTGCCGCTATTTAGACAGGCTTTCACGACTTTACCTTGACAAACGACTTCCTTCACTAAATGAAAAACTAGCTTCCGAAGCGATTTTGTTAGTTGTCTTTGTCCTGAATGTACCGCTGCCAATATTCAAACCTGTGAGAAGCACAAACATGGAGAGGGAGTGTCAGCCACCACGCAGCAACGAGTGAAGAAGAGGGCTCACAATAACTTTGGTGAAACAAATGTCAACAGGAGAAGATGCTGCTCAAGCCACAGAAGGCAGGGAGCTTCTGAGGCAAGGAACATGTTGATAGAACTCTGAAAGGAAGTGGAGCGTTTTCCGGTGATACTTAGAAGCCACAAAAAATAAAAAATAAAATCATTCGAAGAGCTCTATTCCAAATGACCACGATGCACATGTGAGCACATGGGTCTCTACTACAGCACCATGCACTGGATAATTCACCTTGTTATAACACATGGGCAGCAAGGGATCATCAAAATAATGGGTGGTGGGAACCAGGTCTCAGAAATAACTGACACCGCTGGATGACAGTTACCCACCCCACCCACCCTTAAGCCCTCTGCCAAATCCTCTGTTTTTCCATCTCCCAGGAGAGACTGAATCTCCATTGAAAACCATCAAGGCCACTCTTTAACCAGCCTGAAAAAGTTGATGGGGAAGATGCACAATCCACCTCTTTCCTGGAGCCAGGGGAACCAGACTGTTCCCATGATGCTATCAGCGTGCAGGGCAATCCTTGACCTCTGCCCCCTGGGTGACTTCAGCCTTGGATGTTTCTGCTTCAAGTCTGATTCTTAACTGGCAGTCACCTGAGATCACGGATAGAGAGTGCATGGGTGTCTCTGCAAAAGGCATTTGCTGAGTTTCTATCCTGTAACCTGCTTGCCTGCATGTAACCTCTGCAGCCAAGCCATTCTCTTAAGAATGTGTCCGTGCTCAGCCTGAAGAGGGTTTCCATGTGCTTACCAGCATAAGGCCTTTTCAGACATGGAAAGGAAGGCACAAGGTGGCAGTGGCTTTCCTTAGTGACAGGTCCAGAGGCAGAGACCTAACACATCTGATGCAGAAAGTAACTGAAACATGCACTGCTTCTTCAATAGTCAGATTTGGGGTGGCTCCTGAGTTCAGGGTGCCCATCCTCACCACTACCTGTAACAGCAGTAGCGGGGTACGCTAACCACGGGGTACATGGCTTCCGTTTCCCTCCACCCTGCCAGCCTGCCTCCTGCTTCTCTTTGGAGCTCAGAGAAGTCCCCAGGATCAGAGTGAGAGCGAGAGAGTGAGAGTGAGAGTGAAAAGTATTGTGTGACCACACGTAAACTAAACGCCAGAGGCCGTATCTGACCTCAGAGATGGCTGACACCACCAGAAGGACTTCTATGATCCCAACGCAGGAAAATGTGGAATCTTGCAAAGCACATAGTGTAAATTTGAGTGTGGAGTGAGGGAACTGAATCTAGGGGTGCTTGATTATACAACCTATAAAGTATCACTTATGAATAAATTAATAAACAAATACATTAATCATTAGTATATTAATAGTACCAACATTTTTTTGTGTGTGTGAGGAAGATGAGCCCTGAGCTAACATCCATGCTAATCCTCCTCTTTTTGCTGAGGAAAACCGGCTCTGAGCTAACATCTATTGCCAATCCTCCTTCTTTTTTTCCCCCAAAGCCCCAGTAGATAGTTGTATGTCATAGTTGCGCATCCTTCTAGTTACTGTATGTGGGATGCGGCCTCAGCATGGCTGCAGAAGCGGTGCGTCGGTGTGTGCCCGGGATGCGAACCGGGCCGCCAGTAGCGGAGCACACGCACTTAACCACTAAGCCATGAGGCCGGCCCCCAACATTTTTGATATACATCCAAGGGACTACAACTTATGTCAAATTTACTCATCCTTTGAACTTGTCCAATTAACTATCCATATAAAATAAACTTACCAAACATAGATGTGTGGAGTCACCTTCCAACCACGTGTGTCTGCTAACTGGCTGTAAGGCTCTGAGGGAGGTGCTACTCTCTTGTCGCCTCCTTTTGTGAAATGAGGGGGTTGGATAAATACTTTCTAAATCTCTCTGGATTCTAATTCTGTGACTCAAATGTGAAGAAAGTGGTGAAAAGCAAACGGTTAAGGGCTCACGAGTGCTACATCTTTCCAAAGTGATGAAGCCCTCCATCGGGGCAGAGGCCCTGCTTCATACCTCAGCCAACTACAATGTCTCACATTCGCGGAGTTCACATAACACCCAGCACCACCGCGGCCAGCAGTCGCTGAGGGCTGCTCTCTAACAGGCCCTGTGCTGGGCATTTCGCCTGCAGTGGCTCACTGAATCCTCAAAACAACCAAAATAACAGAATTTTGCAGCAACCAATTCTAACACTAATATTATCTAGGAAATAGCTCTCTGAAGACAGACAGCTAAGTCTAATGCACCATATGTCCCTCGAAAAAATGCCTGTCTGATATAGACATCTTTGAGACAATTGGGAAATCTGGATATGGCCTGGGAATTATGTGATGTTAAGAGATCACTGTTCATTCTGATGGGTGAAATTATGGAATGGTGGTTTATGTAAGGATAAGGAAGTGACTAAGGTGTACTTCCTTCTGTATGAATCCATTTATTTTCACAAAGGGAGCTGAAGTGACATACTAAAAAAAGGTGTAATAAAATAAAAACCAATGAAAATAATAAAAATGCAATAAAGTATAGGAAAACAAAGAAAATTACAATTAAAACAAAAATCCTAGATTGAAGGAACTACACTTAAGCTTAAAATTTAGCTTTACTGGGATTTACAGTCTTTTCATTTAAAAAGCCCAAAGTTTTCCAACATTCTGGTGAGGGAAAATAGCCCAGGATGATGTTCCCCATTGATGATTAAGAAACTGGAAGATGTGGGAAAAGAAAGAATTTGGGGTGTCTCCTGTGGTACTTAGTGACAAGTTACTATCATGACATGCCAGGTATAATCCAAGGGCCTGTAAGGACCATCGCCATGCCAGGGCTGGCACATATCCAGGAGAGAAGACTCTTCCAAATTCTTGTTTGTTAAGGACTGAAAAAGTACTGGCTGATTCTGATCCAGTGATAGCTTATTACAAAGCAAACTCCAGAAACTTTCAAAGAATGACCACCCTTCCCTGAGCACAGCACTAGCTGCTGCCTTGGGTCACCTAGACACTGGCTGTGAGTGCTGAATCTGCTCACTTACCTGACAGTTGTGATGCAGAAGCATCTGCCTTTTGGAACCTGTCTTCAGTTTGATTTGTATTATCCTGAAGGGTAGACCACTTCAGCAACTGGTAGGCTTTTGTTTCTACAGATTTAAAAAAAGGCACAGATAACTGGATATCCACATGCAAAAGAATGAAGTTGGACCCTTACCTTATACCATACACAAAATCAACTCAAAAAGGGTTAAAGACTTAAACATAAGACTGAAAACTATTAAATTCCCAGAAGAAAACATAGGAGAAAAGCTTCAGGACATTGGTTTTGGCAACGATTTCTTGGATATGACACCAAAAGCACAGTCAACAAAATTAAAAATAGACACACAGGACTATCTCAAACTTAACTTTTGCATGTCAAAGGAAACAATCAACAGAGTGAAAAGGCAACCTACACAATGGGAGAAAATAACTGAAATCATATATTTGAAAACGGGTTAATATCCAGAATATATAAGGAACTTCTACCACTCGACAACAATAACAAAAATCAAATAACCCGATTAAAAATGGGCAAAGTGCTTGAATAGACATTTCTCCATATACAAATGGTCAATAAGCACATGAAAAGATGCTCAAAATCACTAATCACCAGGGAAACGTAAATCAAAACCACAATGAGATATCACCTCACACCCATCAGGATGGCCACTATCAAAAGAACAGAAAATCAGCGTTGTGGAGGATGTGGACAAATCGGAACTCTTGTGCACTGCTGGTGGGTGTAGCTATTAGGGAAAACAGTATGGAGCTTCCTCAACAAATTAAAAATAGAATTACTATATGATCCAGCAATCCACTCTGGGTATATATCCAAAAGAACTAAAAACAGGATCTCAAAGAGTTATTGGCACACCCTTGTTCATCACAGCATTTTCCACAATGGCCAAGAGGTGGAAGCAACCCAAATGTCCATCAGTAGTTGAATGGATAAAGAAAATGTGGCATGTACATACAATGGAATATTATGCAGCCTTTAAAAAGAAGGAAATCCTGTCACATACTACAGTGTAGATGAACCCTGAGGACCTTATACTAAGCGAAATAAGCCAGTCACAAGAGGCCAAGTACTGTATGATTCCACTCATATGAAGTAACAAAAGTGGTCAAAATCATAGAAACAGAAAGTGGAAAGGTGGTTATTAAGGGCTGGGAAGAAGGGGGAGGGAGTATTAGTGTTTAGTGGGTATAGTGTTTCAGTATTGCAAGATGAAAAAGTTCTAGAGATCTGTTGCACAACAATGTGAATATACTTAACACTACTGAGCTGCACACTTAAGAACAGTTAAGATGGTAAATTTAAAGTTATGTATTTTTTACCACAATTAAAATAAAAAGTAGAATTTGTCCATGACAATTCAGGTTTCTGCCTGTTGTCCCAGCATAATAATTAATAGAGTTGTCTTTTGTTAATCAAAAGTTTCCTAATTTAGACAATAAATTATATGGTGACGCTACTTAAGAGACATATGAGCCAAATGCAGTGCAATGGCACAGTTTGGCTACTCATCAAAAAACATCAACTGAAAAGATATCTGCTTGGCTCCTGACTGAACACTGATTGGATATATGATATTGCTAAATTGTTATTAACTGCTTTAGGTGTGAAAAAAATACACAGAAATACTGAATTTTCTACTACCTAGAAACAAGTTTCTTGAATTCCTCCTACGATGTTAACACTTTTCAAATGCATGCAAATTAGTTTTTTGAACTGTCCCTTTTTAGAAACTCTGAAAACAAACAAACGAAAAACAATTTAGTTGAACCCAGGTTTCAAGACTCGAAGTCAAGTTGTATGAATGTATTTGAGGTGGCCAAATTCTAGTCATTATTTTGAGTGGGTCTGTGGATAGGTTCAACTCACAGTAAAATGGTTTCTCTCCAGTCCAGGCCTTGCAGAAGCGGCTACAGGAATGAATCAGAAGACACATAACTGACTGCCTTGGTTGGGCAGCTGGTCCTCTGCAGCACGCGCTGCCCTGGCCCTCAGGCTTGCACATTCGAGTGTGGGGTCTCTGGGCTGAGTGAGGGGCGGGAAGGTCAGGAAGGGGAGGCGGCAGCAGGATGAGCTGGGGGACCCACCGCTGAGAAAATCTAACCAGGCTCATTGTAGGGACAGAGAAGAGCATCTGCAGGGAGCAAAGCCAGGTGCCCCAGAGGGGTCAGCAGCAGCCTGGGCACCCACAGGACACCCTTACCCTGCAGGACTGTTAACAGTGTCTGCTGTAAGTTAAAGTGGGGAAGACTGTTGGGAAAAACAATAAATAATGATCACGTAAAGAACCTGAGAGACACAACTTTCCCATTACCTCAAGGCTCAAGGATGCCTGGATGAAAGAGAGGCTGGAGAAATAGAGTTTTAGCACAGACATAACAAAACAGCATCCACGTCCACATCTCCAACATGGCCACAAACAAAAGGACTCCTGCTGTCAGCACCGGAGGCTGGCAATCACTGCTTTCCTGCTTTTGCTGGTTCAATTTAAGAACTTAACCATGAGCCCCTTATTACTGGATTAAAACTACCGTCACACTGACGAATACAAATGTAACTTATCTTGCCCTACTGAGAATCAATCAAGATAAAAATAAGTACTTAAAATGAGCATCATATTTTGAAATATTAAATGCTATATAGTTAAAATATGTACAGATCAGGGACTCAACTCTGAAAATAATAAATCCTAAGGCAACACTTTTTAACATTGCTGGATTGTGATATTAGTTGGGCAAACCTGAACTAGTATTTTGACAAATTTAATAAAGAAAACACCAGATGTCATGCATGCAGAAGGGGAAAGTACTGTTTTGCATAACTTGTGTATATGTGTTGGGTACTGGCCTAGGACAGAAAGTGTTTCTTGCTGTAGATTAGTCCCACTGTCCTAGGACAGCATCATAACACTCTCCTGTCAGTCCTACTACCTATATTACTTCAGATTTGTGGTAAGGTACTTTTGGGAGAGGAGAAGTATCAATAAAATCAAAGAATTCTAAAAAGGTAAGGAATCACTGTAAAAGAGGTAAAAATGTTCTGTTTTGTTTTTATTCTATAAAGATCAACCAAAAAGTTTTTCAGCTTTTAGGATACAAGTCCAGATCATAATGACCATATGCTATTTCTGCACTCAATTATACTGATTTGGTCAAGGAAAAGAGAGCAAAGATAAAAGTTAAAAAAAAAAAAGAATAGGAAAAGAAAAAAAGAGTAGCTTCTTGGTAAACAAAGGCTCCTGGCAGCTGGAAGCTGGAGTTAGGCTTTCCTCTCATCTATTGTTGTGAGGTAAATCATCTGACTCCAGTGAGCTGGCTCTCCTGCTCCTCAGAAAACACGTGCCTTTTATTTTTAGGAGAAGATTTTCGTGAAAAATATAAAGCTAGTAGTTGTGAGTTAATTTCACATTTGGGAGGATTAAGTATTCTGTCCAAATATAGGACAGTACGGATATTATCACTGGTCTGAGTCTAGCAAAGGAGGAATGTGAAGTGAATTCACATTAGCAGCAAGGGACCATTTTATTTTACCACTCTGGAAAAGAAAGGCCATTTCCATGTTCCACACACTTTCCATTCTGGTTTCCTTCTCTTCCTTCCTCTTATTCTTTTTTTTTAATTGAAGTATAATCAACATACAGCATTATATTAGTTTCAGGTATGCAACATAATGATCCAATATTTGTACATATTGTGAAATGATCACCACAGTTAGTTAACATCAGTCACCATACATAGTTACAAAGTTTCTTTTCTTGTGGGTGAGGAATTGTAGGATCTACCCTTCCCTTGCTTCTTGAAGGACTTGGACTCTGTAACTGGCCTTTCCCTTCAAGGCTGCCCTGAGTCTGCTTTCAACCGTACACAGTTTTGGAGGGATGTAGCTTGTCTCTCCAGTCTCGTTCTCCCAGAGCCCACCCCGCTTCCCAGCCATAGCTCCTTACTGGTATTTGATCTTTAAACCTTCTGTAGCCCTTCTCTAAGCGGAAAGTCAGTGAAGCTCACCCGGACAATTTTTATCTGGGACATAGCCGCCCTGACCTAAGTAATAGAGGGTTGGCAAAATCAAGCTGAGGACTGCTGGGCACATGGCCTGCTCCCATCCCCGATGCATGCTTCCTCGTGTGGTTTAAGGGCAAAGTGAAGTTTAAAAGGTGAAAGGATTAAGTGTATTCACTTGGAGGAAGAAACACTAACTGAGGCAGGACCAAGACACCAAACCAGCCAGAGGGGTTGGAGCAGGCGGCAGGTGCTGCTGTCTAACAGGAGGTCTGTGTCGGGCAGCAGATGCTCAGAGCTGTGGTCATTCTCCCATGGCATGTATCACACCCTCAGTCACCCCTGTTTTAGTCAGAAGAGCTGCACAAAACATTTGAAGGACTGGGAAACAACCCAAAAAGGAAAAACAAAATTAAGGTTTGGTTAAAAAATAACAATGAGAGGATAAAGGCTACATAGCCTGCGTAGAAACAAGGGAAGAGGGTTTAAGAACAGAAATTGCATAGATTGGACAGGGCAGGATTATAAATGCAGATGCTCTGGGGCCAAGCAGGTAGCACAGAGAAGTGAGTCTGGCCAGCTGGAGAGCACATGCCTGGCCAGGGGGGACAGCTGTTCTCCGGCTACAGCCAACTGCTGCCAGGTGGGAAAGTGGGCCTAGTCTTGCCAGACTCCTGCCTTTCTTAAAAAAAAAAAATGCAACACTGCACAGGCCAAACAGAACACATTGGAAACCTCGAAACTAGATGGTGGTGAGCAATTTTTTCTGTGTTCCCTAAAAGTGGCACAAGAACACTCGGAGAAAAACTTCAGCCAAGGGATATAAGCTAGATGTTAGCAAAAGCTTCCGTAGTTGACAGAGCTGAGAGACCCGGGAACACACTATCAAGGCAGGCTGCAAGAGCTGTGTGGAGGTTTTTAAGTAGCTGCTTGTATCAAATAGACCAGGCTTCAGACTCTTTGGAGGCAAGAGTCTACGTCTTGCTAGGGGCACTCGAACAATTCAGACCTCCTCCTGGAAAAGCCTAGAGGTCTTGGCCAGGACGCCAACTTCATAAGTCAAGTAGGCAAAGCTACGGGCATGAAGTTTCTGGTAACTCAGGCCCAGGCTCTCCTAGAAGGAAGAAGGATAGTGAAGAATCAAGCAGTTCAAAGCTGCACTGTATTGCCCTGCAGATTTATAGTTACGAAATGAATGAACGAACAAAAGAGCAAAAGTAACAAGTCTAGAGTTCAAATCAGCCTGCTATAGACAAGTGGGGGCCGAGTTCCTCCAGTTCCAAGGAGAAAAGACTTGAGTCTTCTCAACTGCAAGTAAACCCTAAGTCTGCAAATTCGAGGACTAGGTAGCCCCTTAAGGCTTTACTTTCCAGCCTGTGACTGAGAACTCCAGAGAAACGTTTCCGCTCATTAGTCATGTCAAACTCTCAGAAAATTATTGAGAAGTGCGTATAATTAGATAAAACAAATATTTCTAAAGAATACAATTATTGTCAATTAGAATGTTCTGGTACACACAGAAACAAATATATCTGCATGCTCAAGCTTTCAGTTCTGGATCTCTCAGTCAAGCATCTATTATACACTCAAATCTGTGTCAAGATTTAATTTAAAAAGTAGAAAATATTGCAATTTAAAACATAAAATAAAGGAGTCCGGGGGTTAAAATCCATCCTTGGCTATTAATTCCAGACTGATGACACAAAGAGATAAATATGTTTTTCCCTACTTTGTTACATAAGCCAGCCAAACCCAATCATCTATCTTCCTACAAAGTGGTGAAGAATCACTGAGATTGTTTTTTTTTTTTTTTTGGATATGCATTTCGTGTCTAGAAAATGGAAACAGCCAGAGAAGGAAAGCGAAAACATGCTGAATAAAGGGAGATAGGAGAGAGATGATGTTGAGGAGGGAAGAAAGAAAAAGCCTCAACTTCTTATCTTTTATTCTCTTTTATATGCAAATGTACACCTGCTAAAATATTTCTAAATCTAGAAAGAAAAAGAAAAAGAAAATATTTGATGAAAAAGTGCTTTTAACAACTCATTACAAGAACCAGAGAGAGGCAGGGTTCACCAGCCTCTAGGGGTGTCTCCAGGCAGAGAATCTGCCTCTGGCTTGCGCAGAAATCCCTAATGAAAGAAAGAAAAGTTGGGCCCGGAAAAGGAGTAACAAAGGGAGATGCAAACAATACCATCACTACAAATAGAAAAACAACCTTGAACCAACAAAGAACTGGGCATCTTTGAGTAAGGAAGGGGAATTACTATTCCTATAGGAAGTATGTAGAAATTTAAAAATTAAATTTGAAAAGTATTTTCTGTCCACTGAGTTTCCCAGTGCTGTTACTTTTCACATATTTCTACACCCATGCAAATTTTTTTCCACACTGTTACTAGATGTGTTGCTGATGCAGCAAACATAGTCATTTTTGTAAAATAAAATAAAAATTGTGACATATATTTCTAAAATTAATTCTAAAGATAAATATTATCACTGAAAATCCAGAAGTCATTTGTCTAGTAATCTGCTCAAATGAAAACAAGAAAATATTAGGATATGGGTGCCTTCACAATTCTGAAAATACAGAAAACTCATCTATATTTAGGATTTTTTTCAAAGGCCATAAGTCAATGTGAACCTGAAATACATAGGTTGGATCCATGACGAGAATCACTTTTCATGTCCAGACTTTCTGCAATAAACTCCACTCCCCCAGTGTTGTGGGCCTGTAAATCTATTGCCAAGGTTTCTCTGTGCTCTCAGAGACTGCTGATGTACAGAGAAGAGAAACTCCTACTTCACATGAGTTGCCTGAAGCTGCTTCAGAAAATAAATATTTAGGGGCCAGCCCTATGGCATAGTGGTTAAGTTCGGCATGCTCCGCTTCGGCAGCCTGGGTTCGCAGGCTCGGATCCTGGGTACCAACCTATACAACTTGTCAGCCATGCTGTGGCGGCGACCCACATACAAAATAGAGGAAGACTGGCACAGATGTTAGCCTAGGGCTAGCCTTCCTCAAGCAAAAACAAGAGGAAGATTGGCAACAGATGTTAGCTCAGGGTGAATCTTCCTCAGTTAAAAAAAAAAATTTACATCACATTCTTAATTTCTACGGAGTAATTCAACAATTACACTTGAAAATAAATGTCAGGCTTGTAACTGAACTTTAACGAATGTTCCAAAACTGAACTGAACAGTTCCGCTGGTATTACTTCATATGTAAATTTATAACCATAGTGCCTGCCACTTAACATTGTTCAGCCATGGGAGGGGAATTTTTAACTCTCCAAGTCATGCAATCTTGAACTTTTCAAAGATTGAGTAATCTTGATCAGGAAGCTATATTTTATTGGCATAATTAAATATTTTTAAAAACAATATTTTTAGCAATTTGCATTCAATGATTTATATAATGAGAAGAATCAGAAATAAAGACAATAATATTATCATTAGCATTATAGTAGGGTCAGGAATAATCAATGTATAAGATGAACTAGATGTTAGAAATGTAAAATATGAAGAAATCTCTCTTCACCCCCTACAGTGGGTTGAATGATGTCTCCCCTAAAATTCATGTCCACCCAGAACCTCAGAATGTGACCTTATTTGGAAATAGGTTCTTTGCAGATGTAATTAGTTAAGGATCTCAAGATGAAATCATCCTAGATTTGTGGTGGGCCCTAAATCCAATGACAGGCATCCTGACAGGAAGAGTGGACACAGAGACAGAAAAGAAGGTGATGTGCTGATGGAGGCAGAGACTGAAGTCAAGCTGTCACAAACTGAGAGCCACCAGAAGCTGCAACAGGCAAGGAAGCCTTCTCCCCTAGAGCCTTCAGGAGCACGGCACTGCTGGCCTTTGGTTTAGACTTCTGGCATCCAGAACTGGGAGAGAATACATTTCTGTTGTTTTAAGTTTGTGGTACTTTGTTACAATAGCCCTAGGAAAATAATACACTTCGTGATCCTCGATTTTATTAAAGTATCTGAAGCCCAACCTCTTCTCTCCCCACTTGAGTCTCTTGCATAAAATGAAGGTGTTTCACAACATGACCTACAAAGGCTCTTTCAGCTTTGAGACCCCCTGCTCCATGGTTCTCAAACCTGGGGAGTCACCTGGGGGTGTTATAAAAGACTGATGCCTGAGCCCCACCCCTAGAGGTTCTGATGTAACTGGTCAAGGGTGTGGCTGGGGCATAGGTATCCACCCAGGATTCTACTGTCAACGACCAAGGAGAATTTCTCTAGGCATTTATGAATTAATTTCCTTGAATGCAGGAGCAACCAATCGAAAACACTCTTCAGAAAGGTGCCTTTCATTCTTTACTGACCATGTTAAACAAACACCACCGCCCTGTAATGTCATGAGTGAAGACGCTTTGCTGTAGCAGCAAAGGGGAAGCCCCAGCAGCCTGACATCTACCACAGAGACAGGGCCACAGGGACTGCAATGGACAATCCAGCAGCATGAGATGGTTCCCCTGGTTTTGCACGAGTTGGGGCTCCCAGGCTTGGCAGGTAACACGTCTTTCCTGATCCTCGTGCATTTCTGGGACAGGACAGGTGAGACACATTCTTAGTAAAGTCTCCTTAGTGGAGTGTTACGCCACTGTACTCTGGCGTCCAACGTTGTCACCACAGTCTTCTCTCCCAGGGTAAATCCAGTCACCAATGACAACCTGGCTATTGTATGTTCCCAGCCTTTTCCAATTTGATGTAAAACTCAAGCAATAACGTTTTGAGAAGCACTGCCCAGAACCCCAAGTGGCTGACCTCCCTCACAGCTTCTAAATGGACATACCTTAGTATGACATTGAATATTTCAGCTTGCCAAAGAATATCAGTGAGAAACGGCACTGTCAGGCAACCACTTTCAACACAGCTTGACCGAGAGAATAGGAGTCAAAAGAATGAGAGGCTGAATGGACATTCTTAGAGGCTTAATCCTCTTCAGATAAAAGCTGAGAGCCCTTTTCACACGGAGCTTAAGGAGATGAGTTTTGCCAGGATGGGCACGTGGGGTGGGGAAAGTATTGGTAGAGTGACTGAGTGAAAGAGACAGCGTTCTGGCCTGAATCAACAAGCATTTAAGGAAACTCCTTAATCTTTGGATTCCAACTCGTTTTTATTCATTCGTTTGACAAACTGAGTGCCCACTGTGTTGTGTGCCAGATACCGTGTCAGGTGACGGGTTTCTATGACATTTAGCATAACCTGTGTCACTTGCTAAAACTAAAACTCACTTCACTCTCAGAGGTAAATTCAGTATGAATACAAATAAAATTGCCAACGTGGGAAATTTCACTTGGGGGTATAAGTAGTTCAGATGAGATTTTCCCTCATAATCTAGATAAGCATGGCTTTAATCCTGGTCTAAGTGTTCCAGGGAAGCACTGACCTGAGTATTCTAGTCCTGCACGTGTACTCAGGCTCGCCCCGCTGTATAAAGGGCACACACACCTCCTGGCAAAATCCATACTCGGAAATCCTTGCAAGTGCCCACCTCTCTAGGCCTAACACGAGAGAAAGGAAAGGTATAGCTTCGCTCATCATCACTCGCAAAGCATCCTTGTGGAGCTCATCTTTTGTGATGATATACACTGATGTTTAATTAATCCAGACACCTTGATGCAGTCGCCTCTCTTGTAAAACGAAAGCAGCAGGCTGGTGGAACAGAAGGAGTTCAGGGATTAAATCTTGAAGTTTGAGTTCGATTCAAGATCCAACACACTAGCTATATGGCCTTGAGCAGGACTCAACCTTCCTAAGTTTCTGTTGGACTGACTGTAGAATGGGTCCCTAATGTTTACCCCACAGGACTGTTGTGAGGATCAGAGATGATGAAGACTTAGGAGGGGCAAGGACCCAGTCTTATTCCCAGGACTTAGCCAAAGTAAAGGTGTAATATACATGCAAATGATATACTATCTATTATAGGGAGAAAACCACACATTCATAGATATCAAAATTATTCTTTGATTTCTACCTTAATTCTTCACTGTGAACAACCAGACTAATGAAAGGGGTAGATTGTGTTAACAACAACAGATCATACAGGCTGTGGGAATATTTATTCTGGTTGTGTGTGTGGGTCTGTGTACGGGAGGGTTTCTATGTAAATCTTAGCACAGATTGCAGGAGCTCAACTTATGAAACCAACACTCTGCAAATGATTAACAAAGCAGATGCCTTCAGAGTGACAGCAAACTCTTTAAGGATGAGCCCCTCTGCCAAGGAGACCTATGTTTGGAAGTGATAAGCAAATAAGAAAGGGAAATAAAGAAATGAGAATATTGGCACATTTGACTTCTTTCATATGGAATGAGAATCACAGTCTCTTAGCATTAGAAGGAACGTCAGTTCCAGAAACAAGAATTCCTTCCACAGTGTCCCTCTAGAGAGTAGGTTCCTGCCATGGTTCAAGCACCCAGCACAGAATCTTATACCTGGAAGACACTCAGCTTGGTTTTGCCTCAAAGAAGAGCTAGAAAGTTCTTCCATTACTGAGCTGTGAATTCCTTCCCTGCACCACTCACACACAGAGCCCCCTGAGAGACTCTAAAATTACGCTTGATCAACGTTCTGTCTTGTACGTGGAGGCCTCGCAAATATTTAAAGATAGCTTTTGTACCCTTCTCAGGTTAAACTTCCCCAGGGCCCTCATCATTCAGAGCTTCCCCTCCATTCTGCCCAAACTCCTGGTGCCTGCCTGGGTTCACTTCGGTGTCTTTCTCTACTACATCTCCTCTGAGACGGCTGTAAAGCAAATAGTCACGCAGAAGGACCCACACTAAAGAAGAGCACTTCTGGACTGTCCAAACTCACTACTGGAACATGCTGGTCGTCAATTCGTCAATTCAGGAAGCAGCTTTAACAAGTAACTTTCAATCATAACATCAACTGGGTTTAGTTACACTAAAGTAGCCAAAGCTTCATTATAAAGCAATCTCATCCACAAGGGAGATTCCCACAAAAAGGACTCATGGGAAAACGTTGACGATAATTTTAGGGTATTAAGAATACTGGTGCCCTCATTAGACTCAAGGTTTTAAAAAACATTCTGTGTATATCTGTGTATATTTCCCAAAACATGTTCCACAGAATATTAATTCTGTTGGCTGTTCATAGGAAGGATTCCATTTTCAAATAGAAGATAATTATTTGAAACTTTAAGTTCACACCTTTAAATGGGTCATTTACTGAAAGTCTAAAAGTTTTCAACGTGCTCCCTGCACTGTGCATGTTGCAGAGGGAGAGCGCGATTATGCGGGATTTGGTCAGAGAATGTGTATTCCCTGAAGCATTTTCGGGGTGGAGCCTGCACAGAACACGCTTGGGGAAATGCTGCATCCGCCCATCCACACGGTGAGGCGGCACAGCAGGGGAGGACTGTCGCCTGGGAACCGTGTGCCCTGCAACGCCCTCACCTGTGAGCCTGTAAGAGTTATGGCACACAGGCACTCACAGGCAGAGATGCTGGGCCTTGACCAGTGAGAGCCCCAGGAGCCACTGCACCACGTTGTTGTGATTCTTCTCTAAGGGTTTCTCCACGGGACTAATTAGAAGTTCCAAAAATATCATGCAACTCTCCTCAAGATTCCTTTTTGATGGGGTAAATATCCTTCTGGATTCAAATCATCAATTGAGTTCTTAAGTGGAAATTTCTTGCAGAAACTAATTTAGCGGTACCACTGGGAAGCACTGTCTAGGAGGAATTATGGCAGCACAGGGCTTGGGCGAGTCTTGGTCCCAAGTGGCTACCGCAATTCAGGAGATGGTGTTCAGATGCCTTTCCAAGACTCGTCTCAGGATTATGCTTTCTGTGGCACTGTACCCCCAGCCCCCTGCTTCTTTTCCTCTTTGAGTTTGCTTTGTGAGATTCCTTTTAACTAGATGGCATTGGTTTGAAAAACTGGGGACTGTGGGGCCAGTGCAGAAGATCAATACTACTACTAACATTCACATGAATATTATTATTATAAATCGCAGCTTACATGTATTGAGTGTGTAGTACACGCCTGGCACTTGCACACACACGATCTCATGTAAACTTTAAGACCATCTTGCCAGGTGGTATGTCTGCTTTCCCAGTACAGAGGCTCAGGGAGGTGGAGAAATAGAGCAGGGAGTAAAATGCTGACACTGACGGCTGATGCCAAAGCCCAGGCTCAATTGCAACATCCCCTCAACCCTGAGAACAGCCTCTGGAATATTCCTTTTCTTTGGAATATTCTAGAAGGAATGCAGCCCATAAAACAGGAAAGTCTCAATAAAACTATTATAAAGGGGGAGGCAGAGTCTATCTTTTTTTTTTTTCTTTGTGAGGAAGCTCAGCCCTGAGCTAACATCCCATGCCAATCCTCCTCTTTTTTTTGCTGAGGAAGATTGGCCCTGAGCTAACATCCATGCCCATCTTCCTCTACTTTATATGGGATGCTGCCACAGCATGGCTTGACAAGCAGTGCGTCGGTACACTCCCGGTATCTGAGCCTGAGAACCCTGGGCTGCCACAGTGGAGCGCGCGTACTTAACCACTTGCGCCACTGGGCTGGCCCCAGACTCTATCTTAAATCAAACTATATACCTGCTTTACTCTACCAAGGCCAAATCTCCAATAATTATGCCAAAGACACAAAGATTTAATAAAGAGATAATGGTCAAGAACTTAGAGATTAAACTATTACAATGTTATATGTCAATTATATCTCAATTTAAAAAACTGGGGAAAAAAGAACTTAGAGAGCAAAGTAGTTTCAATCACAGACATGACAACAGCATTAAAGAGTCAAGGCACATGAGGCCCTCAAACATTAATTTCATGGGAAGTCCAGCGGGTGGGGAGCAAAGAAGAAAGAGAGTATGGTGGCGAGGACAGAATGGAAATGCTCAAAGTAAATGGCTTTGAAAGTTTATTTTTATATCTCCCAAGTTATTTTATATGTCTAAAACTTTGGCATGCAACAGGCACAAAGGATTTTTTTCTTTATTTCTTTTTTTTTTTTTTTTTTGGTGAGGAAGATTGGCCCTGAGCTAACATCTGTTGCCAACCTTCCTCTTTTTGTTTGAGGAAGATTGTCTCTGAGCTAACATCTTTCTCAATCTTCCTCTATTTTGTATGTAGGATGCCTCCATAGCATGGCTTGATGAGCAGGGTGTAGGTCCGCGCCCAGGATCTGAACCCATGAACCCCGGGCCGCCAAAGCAGAGCGTGCAAACTTAACCACTACGCCACCGGGCTGGCCCCACAAAGCATTTTTTTAAAACTGCCAACTATTAATTGACTGATGGTAGGTTGTTGGAATTAAAATTTCTTTAAAAATCTTAATGGTAAATAGCCCTTATTATTTCTAGGCACATCACACCTCTTTCTACAAGAAAAAAAGAAAGATTTGAAACTCCAGTACTTAACTATCTCTTCTCTTATAAAGAAAGTCTATGAGAAAATAACGTTTGCACTAATTTTGAGGACAGTCATCTGCTCACAGCAGGGAATGACTGGAAAGAATACTGAAAAGAGAAGCAAGAATGGGCAACGAGATCACTTCCTGGTTTCTCTCCAATAAGTCTTTATAATTTTAACTGAAATAAATTCAGAGGTCATTAGATACTTCTGCATTCAAAGATAAATGCAAGAGAAAAGTCTCCAAATGACTTCTTGATTATCTGCAATTTGGGATCATCTACACTTCTACTAACAAAAAAATAAAGAGGGAACGCTACCAGAGTTTTCTCAAAATGAAGAATAAAAATGCAATAAACATATCACTGGGAAAATGTTTAAAAGAAAAGAAAACCTCTGTATTTCGGAATGAAATATTATCTGATGCAGAATATATACAATAATTGCTCTATTATAAACTCTTTTTTCAAAACCAGAGTTCATCACAGAAACATGAGTTTAAAAAATTAATCATCAGGCTATGAATTGTATTGTCATAAAAGAAAGCTATTCTTTTCCGCTTATAAACAACAAAACGACCACATATGCAGATGCATGCCTCAGTACCGCAGTGCAGTGGTGTGGTTACTTGTATAAATATTTAAAGTCAGACCTTTGAATTTATAATGAAGTAGTGTACCACTTTACAAAATAAGATCCTAGTAAATTTAGACGTATGACAAATAGAACTCTGTTCAGAATACTCATTGCTGCTGTTGATATTCTAAAACTAAAAATGTAATGATATTCAGATTCCAGCTAAACAAGCGTAATACATGTGCAGAAATCTTAATAGGTCTTGATGAAACGTTACTGCTAAAATTTTTAAATTATCACATGGGCTTTGTAACTGAGGCACAAGCAAGCTTCTTGTCTGGCATTTTTTTTTTTCCTGCTCTTATTTTAATGAGACACATTCAATTATCACAGGAAAGAAAAGAGTAAAATCAGAAACAGCTGTAGTTGGCCACACACTGACTGGTGTTCCCCACGGAGACTGACGTTGTCACACAGACGCAGGTGCTGAAAGGCTATGTGATGGGGTGCTCACACGTGTAACTGTGTAACATGATCATGAAGAATTCAATAGGCATGCTTATTTTCCACCTCAGTTTCTGCTAATGTAAGCGCACACATCATGCTCTTACAATTAATCGTCCCCTCCAGCACGTAGTAGTTGAATATACTTGCTCTTAGCAGAGTCCACACACCACTAACCTAGAATGTTCTGATTATAAAACAAGGTTGAATCCTGTGTTTGAAACTCTTAGGCAACCATAACTTTACCTGTGATTGGAATCTTTGCTGCCATGCTCTCTTCCTTGCTCTCGTCTCCGCAGCCACTTGAAACGTCTAAAAATCAAACACAAGATAATAAAAGTGTATTTCAAGGTTTTATTTACGGAATAGGCCTTTGCTTTTTTTTTTTTCTTAACTGCCATTCCTTTTATTTTCACTGCTTCCCCACCTCCTTTCTTTGCTTAGTTTATTTCTTGTCTGAAATAGTACTGTTCCTAAAAAGAAACCTATTCTAAAACTAAGGTATCTCTATGTTGCTTTCATGCAAAATGATTTAGCCTGACATCTATCAAATTTGACTGGGGCTTAAAACAAGCGAGCCTCAAATCCTGTGCATGTGTATCAGCTTCTGAATATATCCTGAGCAACTCATAGCTCTCTTGGGAATACATTATAGCGGTTTATTGGCATGTCTTAACAATAACGTTAAAATAATCACAATTTTCGGGCCGGCCCCGTGGCTTAGCGGTTAAGTGCGCGCGCTCCGCTGCTGGCGGCCCGGGTTCGGATTCTGGGCGCGCACCGACGTACCGCTTCTCCGGCCATGCTGAGGCCGCGTCCCACATACAGCAACTAGAAGGATGTGCAGCTATGACAGACAACTATCTACTGGGGCTTTGGGGGGAAAAATAAATAAATAAAATCTTTAAAAAAAAATAATAATCACAATTTCTGGATACTAAAAATTGGTTATTAAGTTTTGGGGGGCATAAACTCTGATTCTTAATCATCTGTTTAAACTTATAAAAGGTTCTATTATAATTAAAAAGAATGTTTACCAATTATGAGTAAATTCTATTAAGTGATATCAAAAACTTCACAGTACTCTATGTGAAGTACTTGATGGACTCATTTTCATAGAATCATCTTCATCTTTGTGGGATGATAATAATTATCTACTGCCAAGTGCTTAGTCCTGTTAAGATTTCAATTTATAAAAACTTATTTTATTGGAAATTCAGCAGGACAGCAGATCTACAATTAGGTTTCCTATTCCTGTTAGACTGAATGAAAACATATATTTATTGGAAGGTGGTATAAAACAAATAACATATTATACATATTAAAATTAGAAGTGTTCTTGAGTCTGCTTTTTTATAGGTACACCTTGAGAAAGGGTGTTTGCGTTGACTCTGAATGCGTTTTTGCTGTGGACAGACCCTTTAACAACAGTTACCTTGTTCCCTTGTAAGAACACTGTTGAGCCATAGAGTGGGTTTCGCTTCCTTTATTCCACTACTGTCATTCAGAATAGATGGCAAGCTGCAAGATGATTCATTACTGTGAACGGCCGAACTATCGTCACACTCTTCTGTAGGGGCTTTTTTCAATAACGCTGCTGCCTACAGTGTTTAAAAGAAATAAAAATAAACTCTAGCCACATTCCCGTTGGTCTCAAAGACCCAGCCTTCAGACATAATTTTAGGTTAAGCTTTACTTTGGATTTAATTTGCTTCCTGACATTTAATTGAAATTAAAATGTCTTCAAGATAAAATAACATCTGATTATTTTGCAGCATAATTTAATTCTTTACAACAACTTACACTTGTAATAATACATTTTTTTGTGGCCTGAATCTTATGTCATGCTGAAGTGTTCTGCTTGTGAAGTACGTATGTGAAATGTGACCACTCTTGTGAACCTGGGCTGGTTTATCCAAGATCGACTCTCTCATTGCATGAATGCTGTTGGTTTGGATTGAGAAAGAGATGTGGAAAAATGTGACCTTGCAGTATCCCCATCCTTCCAGAAATGACCCCTGAACTTCCCTCAAATGAGAAGACTGTAGAAAAACTTGGTGGCTGAGAAGGAGACACTAAGCAAAAAGAGAATTGCCCTTATTTTAAAGCATAATTGTCAATCAAGGATAAACACACTCTGCACTTTGCTGCTAAGTCTGCTGGGGAGCTCAGGAAACTTACTAGCCACACTGCCTATCTGTTTTCAAAGGGCACCAAATTGTCTTACCCATATCGCCTCATGTGTCCTGGGCAGGGAGGTGGGCACAGATTTTATCACAGCCAACTTGAGAGGCAGAGAAAAAGTAAAAATTAACAGGACAGGTAAATACCCATGTCTCTTAATTTCTAGGTCAACACTCTTCCCCCAAGAAATAAAACTATACTGGTAACAAGAGTTAAACAACCAATGATGACATTGTCCCGCTGCCAGAGTGTGTTTCTCTCTCATTTCCTACTTGGAAGTGGTGATTTGCCCAGGCTGCTGGGAGAGGAAATCTCGGTGGTGGTGCTGACCTTTCCCTGGTCTCTGGCAACAGTAGTAAATACAAGGAAATGTCCAACTCAACCTGTAGAATGGACACGAGACTCTACAAGTTAATATGAAGAGCAAAACTGGACAAAGCCTCATAGGTCATCTTTAGTTTGAGAGCGAAGGGGTAACAACAGAATTCTCTAGTGAACAAGGGGGAAGATAATCATCTCTTCTCATGAAGATGCCCTGACAGGAAGAATCACAGAGGCAGAATATGGAAGATCTTGCCTTGTAAGTTTGGCTTTGAACATACAAGGCCACTGCCATCGGCCTTGATATCCCTGCAAGGCTCCTGCCCTCTGCCCTCCCCTGGACCAGCTGGCCACCTGGATCCACGGCCTATCCTAGGGGCCGCAGCAGCTGATTTTAGGGGATTTAAGGAATTCTAGTCTCCTCGGCCGAAGGACTTGGTGTCAAGTTAGCCTTGTAGCCAGCACCTGTCTGTGGTCCAGTTCTAGTAACCAGGAGCTCTTCCTCTATTTACATAAAGTAGTCCCTGAATTTTACTCGAGTTGTGACAATTCTCTGTTGGGATGACCTGCACTGTATCCCTGTTTCTGCATACTGGGGTTCAGGTGTAGAGTCCTGCCCTCGAAGCTCAGGCCAGGGCTGGTTCCCATCACTGGCTGCCATAATGCCTCAATCCCAGCTGCCTACATGGACCACTGTACTGCACCTGCTTCCAGAATCTGTCCAGGAAGACAGGTGTGAAGAATAGTGTCACCTCCTTGACCTGCCATCTCTCAACTGTCAGTGCGCAAGCTGGACCACTGTGGCCTGTCTCATTTCCAGACCTCCACCTCTCCTGCTCTAGTCTGTCTGCTTCCACAGAGAGATAAGCTCCTATTCTGTGTGCCCAATCATCCTGGATCTATGAAAAGCATTTTAGAATATGAACAAAAAGAACTGACCCAAATTCTGAAGTGAAAGTTATAATTTTCTTTTCCTAAAATAATTCAAACATTCTGAGAGAGCCTCAAATATGTATTTCTTCGTCGTATTACCTTATGCAATAGCTGTAACTAATAATTTCTTGGCATGACTTCGTAAGAGCCACTGTTTTAACACATATTTTAAGAATAAAATTGTTAAAGGACTTTCTACACTTTTTACTGTAGAATTTGCAGATAATGGAAACTGTTTTGGATTGTCAATGACTCAGATTACTTGTAACTGGGCCCTCAATGATGACACACAATTTATCTCACTGTTTTGTGCACCTCTTTCATATTAAGACCCTCTTTTGCTTTAGCTGGGTTCCAACTGGGTTTCAAAAGAACACAATAAAATGCTATAATAATCCTGCAAATGTCTTTCTAATAAGTCCTTGTATACTTGATAAGAATACCACCACTGCTACTAGTTCTACACTCTGCCCTCTTTTTTTTTTTTTTACCATGGTGAGGTAAATAAAGTAGTGGGCATACTGCAGGTTTTCACTTATTTCATATATTTTATCCCATTTATCTTCACTACTCAATACTCTTATCTCTAGGATTTCTCTTACTTTTTTGATAGAGATGTTTATAAAAGGACTCATCTTTTAAGATAATCCTAGAGATAATTTCTCAAAGATGAGTCTTTTATTTTATAAGGATTTTGATGGATGGTCAAATTACATGAGAATGGTTGGCTTCACTTTACTGGACCACAGAGCCAAGAAAGAGAGCAGCAGATCTGCCCAATGGGTCATTCATAAGGGAACCCACAATATAAATCCCTAATAAGCAGGTAATAATGATAAGCAGGGACAGAAACAAAAGTCAATCTCAGACAAGGAATGGTTAGAGGTTTCTAGTCAAAAACAACTTCTGCAGAGTCAGGAAAAACATCTGTAATACATTCTCAGGATGTACTGTTTGCAGATGCTTTAGCCAGGCATATTTCTAAGGAAGCCCCCAATTTGAAGGAGCTTGCAGTCTGAAACTGACAACACTAACCCATACCTACAAAGAAACAAAAGCCCAGAGAAGAGGGAACAAGCTGCTTTACACAGCTCATGCTGGGACTGAATGGGCTCTGCAAATTGGAGCTCTCTATCTGAAAAATGCCACCAGACAACACTTTTACCATGGGCCTCCTGATGGTGCTTATGAATAGACTATGCTTGGGTCTCAACTTATCTGTTAGCTAATAAAGGCTCTCTTTGATTTCATACATTTGGAGCCCAGGAGGGAGACTGGGGACTGTCTCACTGTTCTCAGCAGTCTGGAGCCTAAGTCAATAGAACAAACTAGTTCCTCACTTTTCTGCCTTCCCAGGAGCCAGGAGAAAAGGCTTAGAAATTCAATGCCAAGGCACACACTATTTGTAGAATGACTGATGGTCATATTTGACATCTTAGAAAGGCAAATCGTCCTATGATTTACACTTAGCAGGACACTTAGAATTACTGGCTCAATTCTACCAGAATTTTTCTCAAAGGTCAGTTACGGTTCCTGCTAGGTCTAGAACCCCAAGAGTCATCTAGGCTGCCTCTTAATTTATATCCAGAAACTTAACTGTGATATTCAAATGCATAAATAGACAGATGAAGATAATAACGGAAAAGACTTTGTGTCCAAAATATCATTAAGAAAAATGAAAGGCAAAAATCAAACTGCTCAAAATATTGCAACAAATTGTACGAATTTATATAAAAACAATTCTTACAAGTCAACAAGAAAAACATTACTAACCTAATAGAAAAATGAGCAAAGGACACGAACTGGCAAATTATAAAAGAAGAACCACAAAGGGCTCACAAATAGGTAGGGGAAAAGTTTGACCTCAATGGTAAATATAAAGGTCAAATGAACAAAAAAATTGGATGTCATTTGCACTTCTCAATTTGGTGCTCAAAAAAAAAAAGGTTGATAGCACCCAGTTTCATAAAGAGCTCAGATTATATATATATATATTTTCCTCCATTCCTTGTGACTTTGATGACCCCTCCAGAGTGAGATCTGGCAGTGCAGAGCAAAAGGCTGAAAGACACGCATTCCCTTCGACCTAACAACTCTACATCTAGGAATTCATTCTAAGGAAATAGCATGGATATTTGTACAAACTGAATTGCTCAGATGTTCTTTGAAATTTTTTTACTACAGGAAAAATTAAAAACAACTTAAATGTTGAACAAGAGGCTGGTTAAAGGGACAGTGGAATAGCCACACAGGGGTCTCTGCACAGCTGTTGGAAATGATGTAGAAGAACATGTGATGGTATGAAAGGAAGTTCACTTGTGACAAGTGGGAAAAAAAGAAGCTATGGACACAAACAGTACAACCCATGTTTGCCAATATATTAAATATTAAAAACCATGCACCACAACGTCAACGGGCAATTTTATTTTCTCCTTTTTGTTTACCTTAATATTCCAAGTTTGGTTTTCTTTTTTTCCTGCTAGTTTTTTAAGAAAAACACATGCTAGCTCCAAAGGAATCTGATTTCTGCGATGGATGGTACAAATACAAACAGAAAGCGAATGTGAAAGCATTTAATAAAATTACATTTCCTTCTGTATGTAAATCAGTGCTGTTAATGCAGAGACAGAAAAGCAGGAGAATTAAAAACCACGGATGTAGACAGCAGATGACAATTTCCCCTAATACACAGATTTAACTGACTTTTTCCTCAAGAACCTTCCTCTTGCACACCAGAAGTAATTTTTCAATGTTTAAAGAGAAATGCAAGCATCATCACCTAAGGTATGTCTAAGTTATAGGAAGGGGATTTTATCTGTGCAGCAATTAAAAGAAAGGGGAAAGTATTCATATGAGCCAGCAAATGAGTATTCAAGAGAGAAGACCAAGAGAACAGTCGATCCTTAGGGAGAGATGAAGGTATTTCTGTGACTAGTCATGTGTCTTTCTGGTATGTGTGGTGGGGGCACTCTATGAGTGCCACCAGTAAGCCACTCTGCTTTCCCTGGAGAAGTTCTCCTCGGTGGAAACAGACATTACTTAGGAGAGAAGGAGTATTAAGGCACTTTGTGTTTTAATGAAGCACCCAACTCATTTTTTTTTCCACATAAAGTAATTATAAATTTTTCTGATTTAAAAGCCTGCAGCTCAATTATGTAATTGCCTAATAGGGTATGCGGATGCTGTGGATCTTATCTGGTCTCAAGGGGACATAATCTGAGTTTCAGCGGCTTTAATGATGTATTTACTCAAGAGACAGGACTGACTCTAGCTGACAGCAAGGGGACCCACAGGTAAACATCATTTACACGTGACTGTTTAATTAGCCATTTACCCAAGAGATCAAAGTAAATATTTCTGAGCTGCATTAGACTCTTAGCCAAGTAATTTTTAGTAGAACTTTCTTAAATTTTGAAAATCTCTTATTTTTAAGATTTTTATCTACAGAGAAATATGTAACTCATGCTATTTACTAAAGGTGTATATTGTTTCAATACAGGGAAACAACCAAAGATACTTGATTTTGCTAATAGTAAAAGCATGACATGTAAATCAAAGCAGTCCTAGAACTCACAAAAGCATTTTGTTCTAAAGTTCGCAAGGCTTGCCCTGCCCACGTCATTTTGGTAACATTGTTCTTTACGGCTGTGCATTTCTTCAGTCACAACCTAACCGTTTCAGAAACTGCCTGCTTACTTCGATTTTTAAGGACAGATTTTGTGATTAATTTATTGGTAATTTTTATGATTGTCACTAAGATGAGATCAGGATGATTTAAAAGGGAACAAAAAACCTACGAGGGGAGGCAGAATAGCACTTGATTCATAAGTTATTAATTGGGCAGCCCCTTCTCATTAATAATGGAGTTATTGGGCCGGCCCCGTGGCTTGGCGGTTGGGTGCGCGCGCTCCGCTGCTGGCGGCCCGGGTTCAGATCCCGGGCGCGCACCGACGCACGGCTTCTCCGGCCATGCTGAGGCCGCGTCCCACATACAGCAACTAGAAGGATGTGCAACTATGACACAACTATCTACTGGGGCTTTGGGGGAAAAAATAAATAAATAAAATTAAAAAAAAAAAACAAAAAACCAAGCAACACTGAGAGATCCTTTAAAAAAAAAATAATGGAGTTATTATTTGAAAAATTATGAGTGGATTGGTTGTCTGGAACTGGGAATATGTTTTCTAATATAAACAACACCTTTTTAAAAGAAGATGACTAGATAGGAAAGGGCAGTGGACCACTGCTTATTTCAGCCTTGACACGGCTGAGATGTGACCTACTCGAGTGAACAAGAATGGAATACAATGTTGTTACAAAATGGTACTAGAGAAAATGGACAACAAAACCGGAAAACAAATCCTTCTTAGGATCTACATTTATTGGGCCAGCCCAGTGGCAGAGTGGTTAAGTTCCCCTGCTCCGCTTCAGCGGCCCAGGGTTCACAAGTTGGGATCCCAGGCGTGGACATACGCATGGCAGGTGCATCAAGCCATCCTGTGGCAGGCATCCTACATATAAAGTAGAGGAAGATGGGCACGGATGTTAGCCCAGGGCCAATCTTCCTCAGTAAACAGAGGAGGATTGGCAACAGATGTTAGCTCAGGGATAATCTTCCTGACCTAAAAAAAAAAAAAAGATCTACATTTATCCATAGGTGTGGAACGGATCTAAAAAACACAGGTTCTGTTTTTCCTCAAGAACATGGTTCTTTCTCAAAGAACATTCACACAAGTGGTATCATACCTCAAACAAAACAAAACTATAGGTTATTTATTGAGTCACAGGAAGTGCAGTGAAATGAAAATATGTGTGGGAAGGATAGCACAAGATTACCTCTGAAAAGGGGCATGGGCTTGAGGAGAAGCGCACAGGGGCTGTATCTCCGTAATAATTTATTTCAGGAGAAAGAAATTGGGGAGGAAGGAGGTTAGAGGAGGGAGAGGAGGAGAAGGAGAAAAGGAGGGGAGAAGAAGAGGAGAGAAAGAGCAGAAGAAGGGAGGGAAGGTGCGTGAAAGGGGGAGAGAGAAGCCAAGAGGGAGGGGGAAAAGGAGGACGGGTAGGAAGATGAGGAGAAGGAAGAGGAGGAGCAGGTCTGAAATAAATAGGGTGCAATGGTAACAACACATGTGAGTCTGGGCTGGTAGGCATGGGATTCCTGGGTTCATTTTATCACTCTATGTTTGTATGTTTGAAATGCTTAAAAAAAGTACTTCTACTCTCTTTTAATCAAAGGGGCAAAGAAAGGGGGGCTTGAGAAGGACTGAAGGTGCTCTGAGAGGCTTGAGGGGTGATGGCCGAGGCTCTGGACCGCACAGCCACACAGGTGTGTCACTTCAGTGCAGAGATGGCAAGCCGCGCCTCCGGGAGGGGCACATGCAGAATCCTCGAACTTTGTGCACGATAAAAATAAAAAGCATCAAAGCCAGAAAACCCTATATTACATATAAGGATGAGAAAACATACATGAAACTAGACACGTTCACAAGACATTAAATTTAGGAAAGGAAAGGCCATCTCTCTGAGTGTATGGCTTCTCCAGGGAATGACGAGGACCACGACGGGAACGCTCTAAATCTGGCTCCTGGGCTGGAGCCCCTCCTGCCTTCCTTGGGAGTCTGCTCCATGGGTTCCCTGGTCTCTTCAGCAGCTCACGCTCCCCTCTGCGCCAGCTCCTGAGTCAGGCCCCTCCTGCCTTCCTTGGGAGTCTGCTCCATGGGTTCCCTGGTCTCTTCAGCAGCTCACGCTCCCTCTGCGCCAGCTCCTGAGTCAGGCCCCTCCTGCCTTCCTTGGGAGTCTGCTCCATGGGTTCCCTGGTCTCTTCAGCAGCTCACGCTCCCCTCTGCGCCAGCTCCTGAGTCAGGCCCCTCCTGCCTTCCTTGGGAGTCTGCTCCATGGGTTCCCTGGTCTCTTCAGCAGCTCACGCTCCCCTCTGCGCCAGCTCCTGAGTCAGGCCCCTCCTGCCTTCCTTGGGAGTCTGCTCCATGGGTTCCCTGGTCTCTTCAGCAGCTCACGCTCCCCTCTGCGCCAGCTCCTGAGTCAGGCCCCTCCTGCCTTCCTTGGGAGTCTGCTCCATGGGTTCCCTGGTCTCTTCAGCAGCTCACGCTCCCCTCTGCGCCAGCTCCTGAGTCAGGCCCCTCCTGCCTTCCTTGGGAGTCTGCTCCATGGGTTCCCTGGTCTCTTCAGCAGCTCACGCTCCCCTCTGCGCCAGCTCCTGAGTCAGGCCCCTCCTGCCTTCCTTGGGAGTCTGCTCCATGGGTTCCCTGGTCTCTTCAGCAGCTCACGCTCCCCTCTGCGCCAGCTCCTGAGTCAGGCCCCTCCTGCCTTCCTTGGGAGTCTGCTCCATGGGTTCCCTGGTCTCTTCAGCAGCTCACGCTCCCCTCTGCGCCAGCTCCTGAGTCAGGCCCCTCCTGCCTTCCTTGGGAGTCTGCTCCATGGGTTCCCTGGTCTCTTCAGCAGCTCACGCTCCCCTCTGCGCCAGCTCCTGAGTCAGGCCCCTCCTGCCTTCCTTGGGAGTCTGCTCCATGGGTTCCCTGGTCTCTTCAGCAGCTCACGCTCCCCTCTGCGCCAGCTCCTGAGTCAGGCCCCTCCTGCCTTCCTTGGGAGTCTGCTCCATGGGTTCCCTGGTCTCTTCAGCAGCTCACGCTCCCCTCTGCGCCAGCTCCTGAGTCAGGCCCCTCGCTGTCTTGTCTGGCCCACAGCAGGGCCCGCTCCTCCCCGCCTCAGTCCCACTCCAAGCAGACAGCACTCCCCAAGGCGCAGCAGAGACCTCATGACAGCCCCGCTCGCAAAGCTCTACCGGCTTTTCAGAATCTACTCAATAAACACCAACTCCTTGGCCTAGGCTGGACCCGGCACAGCAAGGCTCCACTCCCTCGGACCTTCTCGCCCCCAGCCCACACGTCAGCCACGGAAGACGGCTCTGTTTCCCGGGTCTGGATGGAGTGGAGAAAGAAAACCAGGACGCCACAAGAGGCTTCTAAGTTCCTTGGAAAATGTTGGGGTAGATATGCTTAATTAGGTTAGCTCCAAAACCTGAATCAACGTTATGTAAGGAGTTGAGATTCCTACATAAAACACTATGCAAAAGGCCTGAGAGCAGAAAGTTAAAACCAACCATAAAACCTCACTATTATTTAATCTTTTTTCAACTATGTTAACCATTGTTAAGAACATGACTATTTCCTTAAATGAATAATTTGTACATCTTGAAACTTATTAAAAAAAATAAAAATTACTAACCCCTGTCCTCTGGTCCACGTTTTTGACTGGAAAACTTCAGACTTCTTAGCTACCTCTTCTGTGATAGAATTATCACGTTCTTTCAAGGTGGCCATGTGCTGACCCCACTGTGCCCTCAACAAGCCTGAGGCTGACGCTTGTTCAGATCTATAACACAGAAATAGGAGACACATTAGAAATTTGTAGTATTGGGTTACTTATGAGATTCCCATATTTTCAAAGGCCCCTTAATCAAGTTGGTAGAAGATAGTTCATCCAGAAAAGTCTAGAACCTAATATATTCTGGACTAAGGGAATTTCCAGAGTCTTGGTATTTCTTTTTTAATTTTATTTTGGTTATGATTTCATTGCTAGATGAGCATTCTCAACTTTGGCTGCATACTGGAACTACCTGGGGAGGTTTGCAAAATCCAGGTGCCTAATGCCACCCCTACAGAGTCTAGTAAAATTGGCCTGAGGTGTGGTCCAGCCATTGGGATTTTTTAAGGCTCACAGAGCGATTCTAATGCGCAGCCATGGTTTCAAATCACTGCACAGATAGTCACCCTCCTCTTAAGTGTAGTTAAGAGAAACAGATCACATTTCCATCTCAACAACAGTTGATTCCTGTTATATACTTACTATGAAATTTTTTAAAAATTAAGGTATTATTAGGAAAGAGTTAAAGGGAAGCCTATATTGCTGCCTAGACTACGGTATTTAGATACTAAAAGGAACCAGGTTCCCTTAGGGAAATGCCCTGTTCTAGTTCTGGGGCAGGAAATGTACAAGACGAGCCTGGAAAACCTTGTCATACCAGAAAGTACGGAAGCTATCAAAGACCACTGAGTCATGTCAAAAGGCCTCAGAGGCCATCTTGAAAGGGTTCCTGCTGGCCAAGGACGGGACAATTTGAGCACCAAAAAGAACAATGAGTGCAATGGACTTAAACACAGCAAATATATAAAAATCTACAAGTTCATTTAAAAAATAAATAATAAAAAGTTTTAAAAATAATAAAAAATCTTTGGATTCAGCCTCAAAAAGGAAGGAAATCCTGTCACATTCTACAACATGGATGAATCTTAAGGACACTATGCTAAGTACAATAAGCCAGTCACAAAAAGACAAAGACTGCATGATTCCACTTACATAAGACACCTAGAGCAGTCACATTCACAGAAACAGAAAGCAGAATGGTGATGCTAGGTGCTGGGAGAGGGAGAAATGGAGAGCTATTTAATGGATATGAGTTTCAGTTTTGTAAGACGAAAAAGTTCTAGAGATCTGTTGCAGAACAATGTGAATGTACTTAACACTACTGAGCTGTACACTCAAAAATGGTTAAGATGGTAAATTTTATGTCATGTGTGTTTCACCAAAATTAAAAATATAAACAAATAAACAAACCTTTGGAGGCTGCTAGGGAAACAACTTGATATTCTGAAAATTGGTAAGTAAAGGGAGAGAATCAAGCATTTATCCTGCCTTTGTGGTCAAAAAATGCATTTCACAATTAACAAGTAGTTGATGGGAAAAGTTCTTCCAACTAATAAATGCAGAAGAAATTAACAAATTAGAAAAGTCACCATTTTGTAAGTCCAAATTAATGAATGCATCTAGGAAATGATCATAATTTTGTGGAAAATGCATAACAGTAAATTTTATACTGAAGCATCAGTCTATCAATGTTCAAACCCACAGACCAGTCTTCCTAACAACATGACAACCAGACATCACATGCGGCCTGAGGGGGGTGTAATAAGAAGTACAAGCACTGGGGCAGCCTGGTGGCGCAGTAGTTAAGTGCACGCACTCCGCTTTGGTGGCCTGGGGTTCGCAGGTTCGGATCCCGGGCGTGCACCAACGCACCGCTTGTCAAGCCATGCTGTGGCGGCATCCCGTATAAAGTAGAGGAAGATGGGCATGGATGTTAGCTCAAGGCCAATCTTCCTCAGCAAAGAAAAAAAAAAGAGGAGGACTGGCATCGGATGTTAGCTCAGCGCTGATCTTCCTCACACACACACAAAAAAAAACGAAGTACAAGCACCACCTATGACATTGTCTTGCCAAAATAACTGGGCTGGAGTATCATCATGTATCTGGATTGAACCAGCAGTTTACAGGTGATAGCATTTCGATCCTGATACAAACAAAGCAAATGTAAAATGACTTTTTTGAGATAATCAAGACAAACTCACAAGAAATAGGTATCAGATAAAGTAAAGAATCTTGGTAAATGGTAATGTATTACATCCTTATATGTTAGAGATATAAGTATTTGTGAGTATTTATAAGTAAAATATGTTGTCTCTTTTAAACTACTCAAAGAAAAAAGTGTGGATGAGGGAAAGATAAAACAAGACTAGCAAAATGTTGACAACTGGTGGATCTGGGTGAGGGGTACATGGGACTTCATTATGTTATTATAGCGGCTTTTGTGAATGTTTTAAAAATTTCAAAGTAAAAAGTTAAAAAACAGTATACTAATGTCTGCAACTTACTTGGAAATGCATAAAAATAAGAGATTGTGACTGATGGATGGATGGAAATATGAAGAGACACACATATGGGAGTGCAATCAAATGTCAATGGTAGAATCTGGGTGGTGGGTATATGGATGCTCATTACACAGTTCCTTTTACTTTTCTGTATGTTTGGAAATTTTCATAAGAAAATATTTGGAAAAAAAATAAGTCTAGGTACAATTCAGAACCTTCTTTAATAAATCTTAATTGTTATAATCTTTGCCTGACCTAACTCTAGTTTTTCCCAAGAGTTGAATAAAGTGGGATGGGTCATCGGAATCCTTGAACTTATTTAAAAACTTCCCAGAATGATTCTAAGGTTTCTGGCTGGTTTGGTAGAAAGCCCCTTCAGCAACTTGCCTTTCTTGGTTCTGTCTAGACCTCACCAATGTCATAATGCACCCAATTCCTTTGTTCTGTTTCTATGTAAATGAAGCAACCTTTTTCTACATTTGGTTTCACAAGAGATTTCCCTACCGGGAAAATGCAATCACAGGCTACCAGCAAATTCTAGTCCATTCAGCCGTTTCATTTCTCATAATGAGTAAATCAATTGTGCTTCTGGTCTGAAAAGATGTTTACTTAGGTTGAGTTAAACCTGGAAACAAGTTGAAGTAGGGTGAATTAAGTTAGTTCAAGTAGTTGGGATGGACTGAATTATCAGAGACCGTCTCGCTGGTGACTGATACACGTGACTTCTGCAGAGGCAAAGCCAAGGCAAGAGGCTACTAATGTCCCCACCAATTGTAACCATCCTTTGGGCTCTGGTATGAAAGAACTAGCTAAGGTTTCCTATAATTATTATACATACCTCACAAAAGGACAAAACCCATTAATTGACTTGCATGGGGTCAAATAGCAAATGAGCTATGGAAGGAGGTACAGCATCTAGACTCTGTGACTTCTGAACAGTTAAGCCAACACTTACAGCACAAAACCAGGCTTTCATGCAGATTGATTTCAGGACAAATTGGGTGAGGAGTACAACAGCCATGGCTCTCCTTGCATGGAGTCTTGCCCATGTTTCTACATAAACACACCAAATCAGAAAATTTGCAAAGTGGTACAAAGGATTTTGTGTGTGTGTGTGAGGAAGACCAGCCCTGAGCTAACATCCAATGCCAATCCTCCTCTTTTTTGCTGAGGAAGACTGGCCCTCAGCTAACATCTGTGCCCATCTTCCTCTACTTTATATGGGACACCGCCACAGCATGGCCTGACAAGCGGTGCGCTGGTGTGCACCTGGGATCCGGGCCAGCGAACCCCGGGCTGCCACAGAGGAGCGCGAGCACTTAACCGCTTGTGCCACTGGGCCGGCCCAAGGTACAAAGGATTTAAAGGAGTTTTTTTTTTCTCTTTCGTCTACTTTACATTGGAAAATTTATAACATCAATGCCACAGAGAAAAAACAAAGTTCAATGTCAGCTAAATTATATACTCCTTTAATTAAAAAGATAATAAAAGAATAGACTTTAAACAGTCTATAATTAACTTCATACACTTGGAATGGCTTCCAATCAGAAAACTGCAATTTAAGTAAATGTACCAACATTTCCTAATTACAACTGATTTACAACAGATTGGTAACTTGACCAAAGTTTTAAATGCAGACAAAATAGTAAGTACCCTGAATTTTATTCTGAACATAATAGGCAGAATAAAATAAAGAGGTTTTTACATACTATAATCCAAATAATATAAAGCTGACTCAATTTTTCAGCATGAGTTTGAGAGCACAATTGGGCAACTGTATCTGAAAGTAGCCACTAACAAGAGACAATTAATTAGTTGCACCTGGAAAAAAAATAAAATAATGAGTACTCTCAATATGGATTTCATATAAGATAAAATTACTTAAGTAATCATTTTTATGTTAAAATATGTTTTCCAGAAGGCAATAATGAACAAATTTTTTATCAATTACCCCAAATGACATGAATTATATTTTAATAATTCACGATTGTCTAAAATAACAACTTGGTCTTCCACCTAATAACGTAAACCTTTCATATGAAGGTCTTTGAACACTTAATCCCTGATATAACAAAAATCAATAATGATGATAGGAACGGTTTTGTTCTTTTTCCTTTTAAGATGCTTCACTTTGTGAGCAGGAATTCAGAAGTCTTCTCACTATCTTTTAGAGTACGCTGTGGGGCAGGTACCCCATTTTGCAGATGAGATTATAGTAAAGAGATAGACCTCGACAGCCATGGTTGGGTCAGGGGCACAAGCAGGGCTGCCGCCACACCAAACACAGTTCTCTTCAACAGGCTTTAAGGAGTTCATAACCCATTAGAGCCTTCCTACTCTGCCTGGCTTAGAATTCTAATGACATCAGTGTCATTAACAATTAAGGAACAAAAGTAGATCATTCTCTCCAAATCTGTGTTTCTGAAATAGTTTATCAAGTTGACCAGTTGACTGCTTTGGTCCAGGGGAGATCTCAAAGCAGATGGGAATATATCACTTAGGGGAGTGTCCAACAATAATTCCTGGGCGCTGAGGGGCACAGAGGGTGGCTAGAGCAAGAAGAGCAGCAAGGAGCCCGATGCCATGATTAAAACTTGTTAGAGGGGCTGGCCTGGTGACCTAGTGGTTGAGTTTGGCGTGCTCCACTTTGGCAGCCCTGCTTCACGGGTTCGGATCCCAGGTGTGAATCCACACCACTCACTCATCAGCCATGCTGTGGCAGTGACCCACATACAAGATAGAGGAGGATTAGCACAGATGTTAGCTCAGGGCTAAACTTCCTCAAGCAAAAAAAGAGGAAGACTGGCAACAGATGTTAGCTCAGGGCTAATCTTCTTCAGCAAAAATAAATAAATAAATAAAACTCTTTAAAAAGAATCTGTATTTAAAGACCTGACTGCTTATCTCTCAAAGGTCATATAAACACTTGGCACTTTTTCCAAGGCTAGACAGTGAACCAGTGACAATCAGTGTGCATTAAACAGCACCCCCAGTCACAACACACAATGGGGCATAAAAGGGCAATCCTAATCGTAACAGAACATAACACTGACATTAGTAATCATTCCTGACTTCTTTATCTGGCTTAAAAAAATGATTGTGGTAAAGAAGCAGTCTTGCAGCCTCCAGATATTAATTTTAAAATTTGTGTTGGTCATAAAGAAGGATCATTTCTTAGGGAAAGCTGATTTACACATAACTGTAGACCAACAGTCATGCAAAATGCAACCTTTCATAATGGAAATCAATGCTCTATTATGCATGTTGAGAAACTATACAAATCTCTAGTCTAGTAGATGTAGATATTTTATCTCATCACCCACAATCACAGTTTGGCAGCGTAGGCTGAGAGAGTCACACAATGAATCATTTAGTCTAACAAGTCAGTTTGCACAGAGAATTATAAATGCATATATGCTTTCTATGCCACATACCACAACTGTGGTTTATGCAAAATAGTATATCAACAGATACAAAAAGCAGTGAGAAAGAAACAGGGGCCTGGTTACAGAGCCTCACAACACATAATCACCAAATGACCTACAGAGTGCAGAAAGACTCCGCCCCAGACAGCTTCTTCCACCGCCTTGTAAAGGAGTATTTAAGACTGCTGTTTTTTATCTTGCATGATAAAACAACAGGAAAGAGGGGGAGCCGGCCCTGTGGGTTAGCAGTTAAGTGCGCGCGCTCCGCTACTGGCGGCCCAGGTTCGGATCCCGGCGCCCACTGACGTACCGCTTGAACGGCCATGCTGAGGCTGCGTACCACATACAGCAACTAGAAGGATGTGCAACTATGAAATACAACTATCTACTGGGGCTTTGGGGAAAAAACGGAGGAGGATTGGCAATAGATGTTAGCTCAGAGCTGGTCTTCCTCAGCAAAAAGAGGAGGATTGGCATGAATGTTAGCTCAGGGCTGATCTTCCTCACAAAAAAAACAAAGAACAAAAAACAGGAAAAAGGATTTTCTTGCATTGCCCTTTACTGCTTCAGGTTGAAAAGTTACTGACCAGGAAGGTCATTTCCAGCATTTTCCACAGTTTGGAGATCACTAGTACAGATGCAGAAGGTAATGTATACACTTTCAGGACTTGTGAACCTCATCTTGTGCTCTGTTAAATGGAACATATGATTGGCCAAGTCTTCTTGTGCCAAGGTCCTTTTAGAAACCATCATCTTGACTTCTCACGCTTTCGTGGGATTTATGCTGAATTCTACTCTGAAGAAAATCATTAACATAAAACAGCCTATGTGGCACACTGAAGGTAGAGAAAATGATGTTAGATATAAGATAACCAGACCCAAAGCCCCTCTCACTCTCAGCGAAACAAGGTCCTTTCAGGTGGGCTTTCACAGACACTCATCTGCTGACCATGCTCGAGAAATAATTTGTTCTCTGCTAGTAAATAGTGGGGATATATTTTAATAAAAGGAAATATAGTCAGTCCCCAAAATAAAAATCAGAGTTAGGTCACTGGCAACAATTATGCAACATGAATTAGGCACCGACCAGGTGCCAACACTGGACAAACCATTACACAAATTACACATATGTAATTCTATGACCTCAATAAGTCGCTCAGATGCCACAAAGCTTCTGGGGCCATGAAAAGAAACCCACACTACCTAAAAGGTGGGTAGAGGGTACAGAACAGATTTCTGATTGACTCAGGAAGGATGTACAAGAATCATGGTTCACATGGCCAACTACCCTGCAAATAATTAACCCCCTCTCTCTCTCATCCTAGCTTTATGGCCTTTAAGGGATATCCTTGAAGTGGTGGCTCTCAAACCTGAGGGAGGGTAGTTCCCTTAAGGGCTCATTAAAACCCAGGTGGCTGGGTCTTACCCCCAGATTCCTGATTCAGTGAGGCCTGGGAGGGGAAAACGTGTTCCCAGGTCTTGTTGATGCTGCTGGTCCAGAGACCATACTTGCAGATTGGGGGCCTGTATCTTCTAGATTGGGGGCCTGTATCACCAGCATGACCTTGGAAATTGAGGAATCCATCTGGGGTTTGGACTTGCCAATGACATCCCTCTAGGGTGGTGGCTAGACTAGATTATATCCTGGGTTGTTCACGAAGGTATGCTAATATACCAGATGAAGGCTACCTGTGCTCCCTCCCCCCAAGTAAGCCCTTAAAACATTGTTATGAGTAGGGATTGAGTGGATATATCCAATTAACAATTAGAAACAAATACATTTACAAAGAAGTAAATGGTCAAGTCCATAAAACAGTTAAACTGACAACTACAAGTGTCTATCCCAGTGGTGACCGTGTGGACTAGTGTTTTGTTTTCATTTGGAAGCATCTGGGAACAAGAATGGCCATCCTTCCACAGCAGCAATTTCATCCCAATAATACCTGACTTGCTTTTCATGGCTGCCACCTCCAGGGAAGAGTCTCGGAGGCTGGTGAAGGACAGCTGTTCCACAGGCTTCAAGGTCTTCTTTCAGAATGTCACTGTGATTATAGAGCCTATAAAATAAAACAGGTGCTGCATGAGATGTTTATTTAAGCACAGATGGCCCAGCTTCTAGAATCTACGGAGGTTCTTCGTGGTTTATTGAAATATATCTGTAATATAATCTAGACACAAAAATGCAGCAACTAGACTATCTCTCGACAAAGATGTAAAATGGGGCATTTTGAAAACCTTGTTTGTGTGTATGTGGCAGTTTTAAATCCATCAGTGGAAGTAACTTTTAACCCTTTGAAGACTTTAATGACCTTCAAATCGACAGCTGTGCCATCTCATTCCACATTCCACCTGACTGATAGGAATGCTAGATAATCTTAACGGCAGAAAAGGCTAATTTTCTATTGTCAATCATAACAAAGTTAGATCTCCACAACTCATGTGAAATTTACTTAAATCGTCACTGCTAAGAAATCGAAAACTGCTGGCTGGATATTGGTTACGTCCTCTATTTCTGAACGCAGAAAAATGACTATTATTTCTCCATTCAGATCCCACTGCAATACAATTTTCTTTATTTTTAGTAAGAAGAGGAAGGGAGGGAAAGAGGGATTTAGCCTTCATTATCTATTTCCAGTCTACTGGGGGACTGGTCTAGTCTAACAATTTGGCCACTGTTTTAGGTTAGGTCTGTCACGGTATCATAGTAGCTTCCAAAGAGACTGGTTAGAAACTTCCTTTAAAAACATGTCCATTTGGGGGAAAGCATGATTCTAAAAAGCTATAGGAGAAGATATCAAAGACAAAACAGTATTTCTACTTTAAAGAAGCTGATGACATACGTAGTTGGGAATATTCAACATGTACTCCAAAAAGAAAATGAAGCAACTTGTAAAGCAATGTGTTAATTAGCAACGTCTTACTAACTTGTAGTTAGTACAACAGTGGGTTAAGTTACTGGATCCATTTGATGGCCATGTGCCTAATATCAAAAGGATGAAAGAGATGTGCTCTGTTTGTCTATTAGAGGGCGAGTGACAAGTGTAGGCTCAGGCACCCTGACTCTGAAGCAGGCTTTTATCCTGGGCAGGAAATATAAATGTCGTGTCATGTCCACCCCCCCCCACCCCCCCACCTCTCATTCAAGCCCTATTCTGGACCCTAGGCCACCCTATGGGCGCTCCAGTTCCTTGCCGTGTCTCAAGCTCTTGTCTAAACTCTAAGCCTAAGATTCTTAGTCCCTCTGGGCTACATCCTGTGTTGGATCCTTCACCTCTGAGCTCTGCTGCCAAAAACCTTCCATTTTTTGATGGGGTTGTTTTGTTTTTTGTTGTTGAGTTGTATGAGTTCTTTATATATTTCGGAAATTAACCCTCTGTTGGATATATGATTTGCAAATATTTTCTCCTAGTTGGTGGGTTGTTTTTTCATTTTGTTCATGAATGGCCAACAGGCATATGACAAGATGTTCAACATCACTAATTATCAGGGAAATGCAAATCAAAACTACAATGCGATTTCACCTTACATCCATCAGAATGGCTGTAATTAACAAGACAAGAAATAACAAATATTGGAGAGGATGTGGAGAAAAGGGAACCCTCATACATAACTGGTGCAAATGCAAACTGGTGCAGCCACTATGGAAAACAGTATGGAGATTTCTTATAAAATTAAAAATAGAAATACCATATGATCCAGATATCCCACTACTGAGTGTTCATCCAAAAACATGAAAGCAACAATTCAAAGAGATTTATGCATCCCTACGTTCATCACAGCAATATTCACAACAGCCAAGACATGGAAGCAACCCAAGTGCCCATCAACGGATGAATGGATAAAGAAGACATGGTATATAGATACAGTGGAATACTACTCAGCCATAAAAAAGACAAAATCATGCCATTTGTGACAAAATAGATGGACCTTGAGGGTATTACACCAGGCAAAATAAGCCAGACAGAGAAAGATAAACACCGTATGATTTCACTCATATGTGGAAGATAAACACGTGGATAAGGAGAACAGATTAGTGGTTACCAGAGAGGAAGGGAGTAGGCGGAAAGTGAAAGGAGTAAAGGGGCACATATGTATGGTCACAGATAAAAACTAGACTATTGGTGGTGAACACAAAGCAATCTATACAGAAACTGATATATGATATTGTATACCTGAAATTTATACAATGTTATATGCCAATATGACCTCAATAAAATAATTTAAAAAATAAATTAAAAAACAAACAAACAAAAAACCTTCCAGACTCCTGGCCTATATGACTTATAGTACCTATAATACTTCTTTTTCCTTTGGCAAAATCTGGGTCCTAATTCTTCCTGGAAGGCTTTATCTCGTCACCACTCAATTCACAAAATAACACCTGCCCTTAAGAAAAGGAAGACAGGCCCATCGGAGGTAAGCCAATTTCAGAGCAGTAAAGGAGAGCACATAATCACTGGGAAGGCAATCAGGAGTTGTGAGGCAGTAGAGAGACAGAGAGCTCCTTGGCATCACAAGGGCTTGACTATGGAGGAGGAACTTCAGCTGGGCAAGATTTAGACAGAAGGGGAGATGACCCTTTAAGCTAAGGGGTGGCACAGGCAAAGATGTGAGGAAATGCCAGGGTAGGAGGGGTGTCGGGACCAGCAAGGACACAAGTCTGGCCAGGTGGGGGTTGCTGTTTGTGGTGATAAGATAGTAATGGGAAATAAAATTCAATATGAAACTCGGGTGAGAAAATAGTAATAAATCTTGCGGATTTCTGAGCTATGGCTGGTTTCTTGAAAGCAGTGTTTTTGAGAGGGTTAGCCTGGCAGCCGTGCACAGATGCAGTTGGTGAGGGGACAGACACGAGACCCAGACCAGAGCCAGGAGACTGAACTTGTGCTCTAGATGGCAGGGGAAGAGTGTGTAAGTGGGAGAGCAGTGGTGGGGGTGGCAGAGAGGGAGAACAGTCATTCACGGCTCAGCTGGGGGGAAGTCAACGCCCACAGCTGGTGGGGTGGGCTCGCGAAAAACTGGGGTGTGTGCCTCACTCAAAGGGCCAGTCACTCTCAGCTCCCGCAGCGGAATGTGTCTCAGTGACGTCGATCTTCCTAGTTTTCAAGAGAAGCTGGAAATTCACAATTGCTAGTTTTATTTTTACGTGACATCTCTCAAATTTAAAAATCTGGCAGCTAATTCAAAAGGAGGTTAAATACTATGCTGGACAAACAGAGCTGGTCTGCAGGCTTGGGGTCTCCAGCTTAGACTGCCTCTAGTCTCACCTCCCACCCCAGGTGGTAGACCCTGAGCAAGGACCAGGGCTTGATGTTTCTGCACCTCCTCTGAAATGCTGGTACAATGGCGGAAGTTAGCAGATGCTCACCAATGCTGGGGTACCACAGTGGGGTATAGGCAGGGTGTTCGGGTGGGAGCAGCCTCCCTCCAGGGAGGAGTATTTTATCTCCGCCATTCTTAGGAATGGTGATAAGAGAAAACAGTTTTAGTGGTTTTATTACTGTTTATAAATGCTCTACAGACAATGCACCCTTTGTTGCCTGTATGCCCACCCCCCACCCCACCACGGTATGCCAGTGCTAAATAATACCTGATTGTCCAGTCAGGACAGATGCCAGATAACCTTTGTTCTTTTCCAATCTGATCAATCCAAATATCAGGCTTACTTAGACTAGCTCTTCTCATACTTGTCTAGGAGCTTCTCTGACTACCTCATTCACAGGGATCTTTCTTATCCCTGAATTCCTTTAGCACAATACAGACAACATCCTACATTGTACTGTTCTCTAGTTATGTCATGTCTGTCTAGTCTTCTCAACAAGACCAAAAGCTTGTTGAGAACAACAATTGGACTTCTGAATTTTTATCTTACTTGAAGCTTCATGTCGCACTCAGCACAATACTGAAGACATACTTAACACCACGAGTTGAATGACAGGCCAAGATTTAAACCTAGATTAGAGAAATCCATGACACCTATTTTTACAGTATGTTTTTATATGGTTGCTGTTAGACCAGTCCAGGGCTTCCACGGCGTCCATGGCTTGGCAACGAGCGATCAGTAAGACGGCCACAAGTACTGTCTGCACAGAGCTTATGGTCTACTCTCGATTAACTCAGAACCTTCTCTGGCTAAAAGACAAGTTGGTCTGTGCTTAGGGTTTCTAGTAGTTATTTCTCCACGTGATACCTGACTTTAGCTTACAAAATATTCATCAGTCCTTTGCTGAAAAAATATCTATTAAAGAATTCAAACACTATGGAGCTAAAGATTAAAGACTATGTGTTATAAAAAACACTATCCTAGAATTCAAGACCTCAATTTCTTTCATGTCTTCTATTTGCATTCCCATCAAAATAATTCCAACTGGAGGGGCATCAGTCTGACCAGCCCATGCCCAGTCCTTCCTGGGGAACATGTAGACGGACCTGGCACTAACACACTGGGCCTTACCATCAGTTTGTCTCTGTGAACTCCAGCAAGTGGACAAACGTGATGGATGACAAGTAATCTCTAGAAGCACAAAAGGCACTTTAAAGAGGTATATTTTATTTTACCCAACAGTGCAGGCAGATAATAAATAAATATTTTTGGCCAAATTTAAAGTAATTGCTTTCTAGCTTCATTTTCATCTTTCAGTCACACAGAATTTAAGAGATAATTTAAAAGAAAACAACTCCACTCCAGGCTAATGGGAACACTCAAAGGAAGGTACAATTTTTTTTGGAAGCAAGGAAGAGAGAAAAAGTGCCATGCTTTTCCTTTCAGTACTGCAAACTGAGAATTACTTTTTGGCAAAAATGACCCTGTATGAGGGCTGTAGAAAATAAACTTTTCCTTAACCCCACCAGGTAACTTCCACACATTCCCGTGGGTGTTCTATCAGAGTGGACATGTTTCAGTCGCAGCACTAAAGGCATGACTTTCAGGTTTTATTTTCTCTAGGGAACAACAGTCTCAAAATGGTGTGGTAATCACTGCCCATAACTAGTAATGAGTTTACTTCATAATTTACATAATATAATGTTACTTTTAAAAAGTTTTATAAAATACATTTACTGTATTTTTAATGAGACTGAAGAATAATAAAGCACCACAGTTGGTCACATCCAGAACAACGTTTTGGGGAAGGAAATTGTATTGCTAAATGAGCAACGACAAAAAGGCATCATCTGCAGAGGTGGTCTGTAGTTCTGAGTGTGGGGTTTAGGAACAGCCCATATACAGAACGGTGGGCAAAGGGCAACATGACCGGCCTTTGCTTCCCATTCCAGTGCCTGCAGAACACTGGCCTGCACACTCAACTTCTTCCTTCTCATGGGTTTGACCCTACCCTCCTTCCAAAACATAAGAAGGTTTTGATCTTTAAACTAAGAACACATGGCCTGGATAGAAAAGATTACTTTTAAAACCATCACTTTGGGGCTGGCCCGGTGGCATAGTAGTTAAGTTGGAGTGCTCTGCTCCGGCAGCCCAGGGTTCTCAGGTTCTGATCCCGGGTACGGACCTACACACCGCTCATCAAGCCATGCTGTGGTGGCATCCCACATACAACATAGAGGAAGACTGGCACAGATGTTAGCTCAGGAACAATCTTCCTCACCAATAAATAAATAAATAAATAAATAAATAAAGTCTTAGTTGCATATTTTATCTCTATTAAAAAAATAAATAAATAAAACCATCACTTGATCATGTTCTGGTTCTGTTTTTCACATTTAATTCCCAAGGAAATTTGTTGATTACAATCAACAACATTTAAAATCCTCCTAAGACCCATGAGAATTGTTAAGTCTAAACAGAAGTAACAGAATGCATTCATGCACCCAACACTCAAAGACCACAACTGCTACAAAATATAACTAACGAACCAAAGCGGGCTGTTGTCAGTCAAACCCTGATATGCTAATTCAATTTGTGTAGCTTACTGGTCATCCTGAAGCAATTTAGCACCTTCACCAATAAGAGAAAACCTCCAGTGACCACCCACCCACAGGTACACAAATACATCAGAGAACCAGAGACGTCTGTAGAAGCCCTACCTCCATAAAGATGCAAATTAAGATTTAAACAGTGTAACAATTGGCGAGAGCTAATCCTTTTACAGAGGTGTAAATGGCTATTGAGAACTGAATTCCGGCTGCTAGCTTTTGTTAAGTAGCATTACAGACAAGTTTCACCCAAGAGTAATGCCACCAATTCTGAAGACTATTGATAAAATAGTTTCCTAAAGCCAGTGCAATTTGTTTACTCTGATATCAAGTTTCCTGACCATAAATCCAAACATGTAAATATAAACCACATCAAGAATTAGTGCCCTGGGAAAATAAACTGGGAGGAACTATCTCAAGCCTGACACCCAATGGCTGGAACAGCTGTATGTGCGGCTACAGAGAAGTCTGTATACGGGGTTTTGTTTGCCACACAAAACAGTTGTAGAAAGGACAAACACATACATAGTTAAAGAGTATTTTTCTTTTTTTTTTTTTTTTTTTTTTTAAAGATTTTATTTATTTATTTTTTCCCCCCAAAGCCCCAGTAGATAGTTGTATGTCACAGCTGCACATCCTTCTAGTTGCTGTATGTGGGACTCGGCCTCAGGATGGACGGAGAAGCGGTGCCTCGTTGCGCGCCCGGGATCCGAACCCGGGCCACCAGCATCGGAGCGCGAGCACTTAACCACCAAGCCACGGGGCCGGCCCAAGAGTATTTTTCTTTTAACGGGCTGTCTTACAAAACCTATGTTTTGGTGGCTCCCTTGGTCCCCATTGTGCAGCCCCCTGGGTGGTCCCTTCCAGGGGGCCACTTGAAGGGAACACAATGCCAAAAATGAGGGAAGGAGGGGACAGCAACACAAAGGCCAACAGAGCGGGGCGGTCTGCAGCGGCAGGCTGCAGCTAGGGGTCAGCAAACAAGGCTCTCTCTCTGGACCCAGGAAACAAGGGCTCCTTCTCCATACCTGGAAACAGCGTGATTAAGCTGACAGCTTGAATTATGGGCTGCATTTTGTAGGGTACCGTCTGCCTGCGTTAAGGTCCTCTTTATTGTAGCAGAGGCCTCACAAGCAAAACCCTTGCCTTTTCCCCCTCTTTGGCTTCAAAACATCATTCTGTTCCATTTTAATTTTCAGAACTACTCCTTCTCCCATATCACCTTTCCTTTTTTTGTTTTTTAAGTTGCTTAATGAGGTGCTGGGAGGCCTGAGAGAATTTATAATAGGGTGTTTCCCTCTACCCTTAAACAGAGATAACCAGCCTGAACCCATAATGAGATTTTAGCAGCCGAGTCATTAGCGATGGCTGCATAAAGGATGGTTCCTTTATGAAACGGATGTGTTCTTTTTTTTTTTTTTTTTATTATTTATTTTTTACCCCAAAGCCCCAGTAGATAGTTGCATGTCATAGATGCACATCCCTCTAGTTGCTGTACGTGGGACACGGCCTCAGCATGGCCAGAGAAGCGGTGCGTCGGTGCGCGCCCGGGATCCGAACCCAGGCCACCAGCAGCGGAGCGTGAGCACTTAACCGCCAAGCCACGGGGCTGGCCCTGAAATGGATGTGTTCTTAATTTGCTCTTTGATAGGTCTGTGGATCCCAAACTTAACACCTGAGTTGATAAAAATCCTCTTTGCTGGGAAGGTGAACACTGGAAACATTTACTCTTGCTCCCTGGATTTCCTTTAAATCAGCACAGATGTGTCGCCAGAGGGGTGTTGTCATTAGGGTGCTGGCTGCACCCTCCAATCTGAGGTGCACACAACAGATTTATGGAGCCAGTCACCTAAAGTGACCTGGCTTTAAATATCTGCTGCAAAAAAGAACATGGAGGGTAAATGTCTTATCATACAACTTTATGCCTTTGATAGTGCTCAGGGCAAGCTACCCCAGGAAGCACCACTCTGGTATGCAGATTATTTCGAGCTGAAGACAATAAGGACTCAGAGAACTCAGGAAGAATATTTGAGTTGCCCCTCCCAAACTGCCTAAAGAATTTAAAACAAAAGATCTGTTTCAGGAAGGAGTTATTATCATGACTGCTATAAAGATAATGTAGGATAGAGGTTACAATAGAAAAGGCACCAACAAGCCCATCTTATCGGAAGTTCTGTCTCTCTGGCCACATGCTCTAGATGGCCCTGCGAGGGGTTACCAGACAATCATTTACAAGGGAAGTCTCCATTTGTAAAGGTATCTCCCTCTCTGTATTGGGAAGAGAGGGGATGACCTCATTTCTAGAGACTTATCAATGTAGAAGGTGAGGCCTTAAAACTGCATAATAAGAAGTTCTGTCTCTCTGGCCACATGCTCTAGATGGCCCTGCGAGGGGTTACCAGACAATCATTTACAAGGGAAGTCTCCATTTGTAAAGGTATCTCCCTCTCTGTATTGGGAAGAGAGGGGATGACCTCATTTCTAGAGACTTATCAATGTAGAAGGTGAGGCCTTAAAACTGCATAATAAGCCTTACTCTTGTTTACAGTGCTTTAGTGATAATCTCCTGTAACTAACACCCCCGCCCCCAACATCCTCCTTGTCTTTGGTTGGACATGGTATTTAAGACGAGAATCTCTGCTACTGTGTTGAGAAACGCAGTGTCCCTGCTTTCTCCCATGTATACATGTTATTAAACTTGGTATTATTTTCTCCTGCTAACCTGTCTTGTTATTTGGTCAGCCATAAGAACCTTAAGGAAAAGGGCAGAGGGAGATTCCCCCTCTTCCCCCGACACCTTTCAGAAATGTAATACAATCAGGCCTTGTATTTTGACTAAATTTAAAGAATACTATGAACATAATAAATTTTTTTATTAGACATTATCATAATTGGTTCTATAATTAAACTCTAGAGGGCGCTTTTTGTAAAAGGGCATCTGATATTTTCAGGGTAGAATCATCTTTGCTGGAGCTTAAGGACTAACAGAGGATCATAAAACAAAACACCAGACTTTTGCTGTTACACGGCTCTCCATCTGTCTCCACATGTGTGTATGTGCATGTGCAGGTGTACGTGCGTCTGTAAGAGAAGAGACAAGGAGGACCAGACTGGGCTGGCAAAGATTATGCTACGTGAGGGGATCCAGGGAGAAGGCAAATCAGAAGGCATGATGGGATGGTGGATGGGCTTACTGAGGGCTCAGGCAACGTTCAGACTCTGAAATAAGTTAGTATGTCACTTCTCTGGGATAAGTGAGTCTCCTTAGAAGCCAATTAACTCTGATGAATGGGAATGGGGTCTAGGGCAGTCACCCTCCACTGAGGGAGAGCTCAGACCTGTAGGGCAGGTCCCTCCCTGGGTTCTGACTCATTGTTCATTGTTCGGGGCCCACCTCCATGATGACAATGAGATGGGAGTGGCAGCACCCTGGGAGGGCACCAGCAGGAAGGAGACTGAACACTTGGCTATTAACGATTGCCTCCTGCTATGTGAGTATGGTAGAAATCAAAGACAGAATTACTGACAAAATTGTGCTGGTTTTCTGCTGGCTCCTTCAGAGGGCCAATACTGTATTAAAATGAAGAAGCTGAATCAATTTATTATTCAAATGCTCATTCACCTAAGAAGCTGCTAAAAGGAAGCCAAAAGAAACAAGAAAGTGAATGATAACAAACCATCATTATGAATGAATAAAGGGGATTAACCGGGAGGAAAGGCAGGCGGGATGCAAGCTAGGAAATAATGCCCTCCTGGGTAGACCCTGGGAGCCAGGTGAAAAGGCTTCTCGTCAGTGTGGAAGTTCAGGGGATGTAAGACAAGCACATCCCCAATTCCAGGTAAGTACACCTTTCAAAACAGCAGAAACCAGTTTCAGCTGTGCCCATGATTACAGATGTAATAATGCTCCAAAACAACCATGTCCAGCATACATCCATGTAATATATAACATCTGATCAGCAAGCACCATCAATCCCAGACCCAGCACTGGAAATTCTTTTAGGGATTCAATTATCCTAGAAAGTAGTGCTTTTCAATGTTTAAGGTGGCAGAACACCTGGAATTCTTAGAACTTTCTGTAAAATATCATGAAGTACTGATATACGTCATTTCATCACACAAATTAGGAACATTTTTACTAGCGGACAATGAATATATGTATACAATATAAAAATCAAACCACTAACACAAATACCCATGATGAAAAACCAATCTATCAAACCTAACAGGATCAGCTGATTTCACATTTTTCATTATTATTCATTTGGTACTCTCATTCATTTTCTCTTCCAGTAGGCAAGCTATAGCAGGTAACCAAAGTTTTATTAAAATAATTTTGAGGAAGTTCTCAAAATTACAAAGATTTATTTTCCTAAAAATTGGAAAAGACCACTTGACTCAATAGCAGGAGAATTCTACTGGAATATATCTGAGAATCACTGCACTAAAGAAAACGAATCTAGCATTGTTTTAAGCAGCAGATTCAAACACACTTCCAGTCCACAAAAATGACAAGCAAATTAAAATGAATTTACACTGACAAAGGAAAATAGAAAAAAGTTAGACAACTAGTTGAAGGCCATTAAACACAAGGTGTTCAGAAGTGCTCCTCACATCTCTCTTGTAGGTTAAAGTAATACTGTAAGTCTCCTAACTGGGACTCAAAATAGTGAGATTCAGTACAAAAGCACAAGAAAACATATCAAGGTCTCACTTATTGCTTTTTGAGTTTTTCTTATCTGCTTGGCCTATCTGCACAGATTCCCTCACAAAAGCCCTCACTGAATGGAAGCTTTCCCACTCAGTTATCAAGCTCAAATGTTCCTTATCAAATCCCAGCTTAAAATAAGTTTCGTTTTTCTAGAAGCCTATCACCAATAGCTCAACAACTGCTCTTCAAAAGGTGAGAAATATAAGTTTAAGAGAATAAAAGGGAAGATGAGCCATAAGGAACTGATCAAGTCTAAGATCAAGGTGCTGGCTGGCTTGGTTCCTGGTGAGGGCCCACTTCCTAGCTTGCAGACGGCTGCCTTCTTGTTGTGTCCTCACAGGGCAGAGAGAGGAGGAGAGCTCTCTCAGGTCTCTTCTCATAAGGGCACTAATCCCATCACGAGGGCCTGACCCTCATAACCTCATCTAACCTTAATTACCCACTAAGGGCCCATCTCCAAATACCATCACATTGGGGGTTCAGGCTTCAACATATGAATTCTGCAGGGACACAACTCAGTCCATAAGAACACCGCTGCCACCATCTTGTTCCTGGCCTAAGGATGAGGTCAGCACTGAGGATGACAGAGCAGGGAAACGGAACGGACCTGGGTCTTTGATGACAAAAGTGAAGGGCAGTATCAACCAATCCCAGGGCTTGCTTTACTCCCGGACTTTCAGAAATAAACAAAAATGTGTTTATTGTTTAAGGCAGTTCGAGACAGTGTTCCCGTTATTTGTAGCCTGGTATATCAAGATAATTAATAGGTAAATGTTCAACAAGGCCAGAAAGCCAAGTTTGAAAAAAGAACTCTGATGGATGGCTTTTCCATAATTCAAATTTACATTTCATTGAAAAGAATTTAAGGGAGGTATCTTAAAATGACGATCCTACCCCTGTCACTCTGCTCCCCTACCATGTCTCCTTTTTATAAATACCAGTAACAGCAGAATCTTTGCTCTTGGTGTGGCTGGGCCAGCACAAAGCAGGATCGAGGGGCTGTTCATGTGCTGGGTGTGGAGGGATAAGAAAAAGACCCCTGTAGCCCCTGAATGTGTTCCCCTGGCCTGCAGTGGTGCTATACTCTGCCACATGAGCCACTCCTTCAGCTGGAGTGACCAACAGTTCCCTAGACATGGGCCATGCTGGTCTGTCTCCAGGCCTGTGCTCCAGCCATTCCTCTCTTAAAATCTGGAATGGCTAATCTCCTTTCATCAGCCAAACCAATCACCATGGCTATTCTGGTTTTCTATTGCTTGTAATAGCTAACCTGAATTTAGTGGTGTAAAACAACAATCGACAACTTTTTGTTATGTTCATGGCTTCTGCGGGTCAGGAATTTGGACAGGGCACAGGGCAGGTGGCTTGTCTCTGCTCTGCAATGTCAGGGACCTCAGTCTGAATATCACGGGGTGATGTGGAACACAGGTGACTGGAATTATCTGGAGGCTTCTACACTCACATCTGGAGCCTGGGCTGGACTAAATTCAGGCTCAGCTGGGCCTGCTGACTGCAACACTGACACACGGCCTCTCCCTGAGGCTTGTTTGTTGTTAGCCCCACTTTCTTGGAAACCTGGCCATATTCCAGTCTCTCCTACCTTATTTGAATCTTAAACAACCAAGACTTGACCCCTAGAGTCTCCTCTCCAACTTTTGAAACCATAGGTAAACTTGTTCCACTCAGAATAAACTACTTTTAGATCTCAAATTTGTATTGAAAGAGGTCTAATTTTTCTGCAGCCCTCGTGGAATGTGGCCTGCTGGTTCCCTCCCTAGCAGAGATGCAGGCCTGCTATATTCTCTCATCAGCCTCCCTAGTCTCTCTTTCCCCCTGCCCTCCCTTTCTCCCTCTCCCCAATCGCCTCCTCCCTCCCCTCCCTCTACATCTCTTATTTGGCTCCCGGAGTGCTGGGATAGGGCCTCTTAACACTTCATTGAGACATCTCCCCAAAAATGTTGTAACTCACTTAAACATCAAATGATAAGAGGGATTCTAGGAAAACAGTGGCAGCACAGCCTTTATTTTTAAAAATCTCCCTGAATTCCCTTATATAAATATAAAAAAAAGATAGAACAACTAGGAGAGCAAACCAAAAATTCATGCATAATATCTATGACAAAATTATGTGACAAAATATGAGTGAGTGGAACAAACTACTGATAGCAACTAAACCCCCATTATATCTGCAATTGTACAGAAGGAAGTGGAGGGACAGCAAAAGTATGAATGACGTTCCTGAGAATGCAAGAACCTCCACATCGTCAAGCGGTACTCACTGGCAGGCTGAGGTGAGAAGGGCAGCCCATCTGGAAGGGGGCTGCAGGTCCATTTCAAGGGTTAGAACAGAGGGACTGCGGTAGGTGCAGGAGCAATCCGGGCCCTACCACTCCAGAACCTTACCAGTCTAAGTGCCCTTTCAGCAGAGCTCTGCACTGAGGAGAAGCTGCTGGGAGTGAACTCTAAATTGAACTTAACTGGGACAATAACGGCAGAGGAAGAATCTTTCCATTTCAAGTGGAGGAGGGGAAAAGAGCCAAGGGATCTAAGAAAGTAAGAGGCCACATACAAACATTCTGGGAGAACAACAGAAGAGGGAGCTCTGGAGCCATAAAACTAGGAAAGCCAGCCTGGCCCACCTGCCCCTCCTGAGTGCAGGAGAACTCCTCTCACCAGACATAGGCCCAGAAAAGATTCCAGGTCTCTTTATCAGTAAAGCGCAGGTTAACGACACCTCCACTGCATAGGGCTGCGGCAGCAGATGAGATAATGTATGTAAAGCAGCTGGCACAGCATCGGGTACACAGTAAGCACTCAAAGATGATCGAAATTATTACCATTATTATAAACATTAGCATATCAAGTTTATATAACAACCTTAAGCCTAACTCTAACAAAAGATTAAAGATTTCAGTTAGGCCACAGTGAAGTGTGGTAAAACACCACTGTCCCGCTCCAGAGGACATTTCCCAAGTTGTCCACCCCGGACTCAGCACCCTTCTCCGCAGAACAGTACTACCCAGTACATAATTGCTCAATTCTGCCTCTCGCCTTCCCTTTCCCCAGCTGCAGGCTGACCCTTTTCCAGCTGCTCACACATCCTTGCTTCAGAGAGCCTCTTACAGCTCCCTGGTCTACGATTTTCCTTTATGATCAATTTTCCGCCCTGATTATCTTGTTTCTGGAAGGTATCTCAGGTTTTAGGAAAACTTCTGATCACACCCAATTGGATGATGATTTCCTGGTTGAACTCGCAGAGTTCTGGAGCCTCGCTGGTGACCTCATGTACTGATGCTAAGCACAAGCTCTACTTACAGTGCATCATACCCAACACTTCTCAGTGAAAAGGGCTAAATAAAACAAACTGTCCATTTTGTCAGGATTCTGATTCATTGATGCTAGAAATTAAATTTATCAAATTGCTAAGAGTCAGAGTAGGAGAGACAGAAGCCAAGTTCATTTCTGACTTAAAAAAAAAAAAAGAGGTTGGCCATTCCCTTTATATGTCATGTATGTCCCTGCATCTTGACTTCCAGAACCACACTATCAGATTACCATTAACTATCAAATGCCAACATGTGCCAGTCACTGTACCAGGTGCTTCAGCTGAAAAAATCAATCTGATGAAGATAGTAAACTAGAACTTTGAAGTCAAATTTAATTAGTCAAAAGATGATACTGGTCAAAAGGAGATCCAAGACTATAATCACAAAAAGGTCATGGCTCTGCCAGTCTTCCTGTGGTCTAGAGCAGGGAAAGAGAAAGAGAACATTCCAAACAAATCAGTAAGTTCCTGATTTGTTTCTTGTGATCATCTCTAGTTAAAGAAAGGGAATTAGGGACAGGGCTAGCCTGACAGGAGAAATAAAAGGGAACAGGTTCATATTCTGGATAATTTTTCATAAATGTGTACAAAACATAATATTCTGAAATCACATATTCTCCATGTCAGCAGACGGTTATGAGTTTGGAAGGCTTTCTAGTAACCACACATAATAAAATAAGAAAGTACTGTGTATAATTTAAAAGGACAAATTGTTAAAAGACTTGGGAGGGCTCATCACAAGGAAAGAAAGATGAAATGGAAGGGGAGAAAACTGTTCCACCAATAGATTTAAAAGGTAAAAGAAAAACTAAATTAGAAATGACTTTGTCAAAGCTATGCATTTCATAACTAAAACTGAAAGTGGCCAAACGATATCTGGTTTCCCCGGCCTTCAGAAAGGAAGCAGCAGCCAAGTGGAAGCGACTATGAGGGAGAAGGGAAGAAGAGACACCAGGTAGGCTTCAGGGTGCTGATACTATTTCTTGACTGGGTGGGGGTTACCAGCTGTGTTCACTCTGTGATAATTAATGGAGCAGTACACTCATGATTTGTTCACTAGTATGTAGGCTATACTTCAATAATAAAATTCATTTTAAAAAGAGCACATGACAAGGACTTCTGCTTCTTGTAAAGGCATCCTAGGTAATGCAGGCCAATCCTTGCACTAAGAACAAAAAAAAGTATAAAAAATATCTCTTTGATAGCTTAGAGAGATAAGGCAGTGATGAATTACAGGATCAAAACCTAGAAAAAAAGGAAATTCAGAGAGATAAGCCTAACATCTGGGGCAATTTTTCTTTGAAGGGCATGTGCCAATTCCAGAAAAGGCAGCTGAGAGTCTGAGAAGCTGAGTGGAGCTCCAGGCAATCCCACAGAGTGGGAGAATAAAAACTGAAGTCCAGGTCTACCAACGAAGGGGAAACTTAATAAATCACCCACACTTTGAACTGGAACTTCAAAGGGCTGCTTCCTGTGGATAACGGTGAAACTGAGTCTGGCCCTCAAAGGGACCAAGGCCTGGCTTCACACTGTATCAATTCTTCAACCTGGATGAAAGGGACCCAGGATCACTTCTGCCCCAGGCACCTGCCAGAAGCAAATGCAAATCCTCTTTAGAGGAGGAAAACTTCCTTGTCCTCAAATCACTCCCAAAATGCTCCTACACAATATCCATTCAAAAATTGCCAGAGATTTGAGAAAAACAAGACAAGAGTGATTAAAAAGCGAGAGAAAGAAAAGAAAACAGAAGCAGACCCATGGGGAAGAAATGGAGATCCAGTCTCTAAGGTACTTATACTGTCTGGAAAGAAAGTAAAAATATTAATTAACAACAGATTTTGAAAGGTCAGAAACTTATAGATGAAACAAAAATTAGTAAATATATAGGTGATTAGAATCATGTAATTATTAAGCTCGAGCTAACAGAAACATACAGAACCCTACCCAATGAAGAGTGAATATACATGTTTTTGCATTATGGGCATTTATAAAAATTGGCCATTACTATGGCCAATCAACAAAGACCAAAGGACAGATGTTGTTCAGAACACATCCTCTGCCAACAATGTGATAAAATTGGAAATCTATAATGAAAAGAGAATCCTCTTTTCCCCTAATATGTTTAGAAACAACCAAAAATCATTTTACATAATACCTATGTCAAAGAAAAAGATATAATAATTATAAACATTTAGATAATTATGTTAAAATACTTAAAACTGAATGGGAGTGATAGCATTATTTGTCAAAGCCAGTGGGGTGCAAGTCAAGCAGTACTTACATGGAAATTTAAAGCCTCAAAAGTATATGTTCTAAAATGGGAAAGATTGAAAATTAGGCATTCAACTCAGTTAGAAAAAAACCACCTGGTAAAACCAAGCAAAGTAAAAAGGGAATAATAAAGATAATAACAGAAACAAACGAGATTTTAAAAAAGCAACAGATGGGATGAAATCTGATTATTTGGAGAAATTAATAAAATAGACAAATCTCATGCAGGATTGATTGATGAAAAAAGTTGGGCAGACATAAAATTATGAATGAAAAAGAAACATAATTATTGACACGGTAAAAATTCTAAAATATAGGGTCCAGCCCGGTGCCCTAGTGGTTAAGTTTGGCATGCTCTGCTTTGGTGGCCCAGGTTCAGTTCCCGGGCGTGGACCTACACCACTTGTCGGCAGCCATGCTGTGGTGGTAACCCACACCCAAAATACAGGAAGACTGGCAACAGATGTTAGCTCAGGGATGATCTTCCTCAGAAAAAAAAAAAAAAGAAAAAAAGAAAAAAAATTGTAAAATATAAAAGCTGCCCACAAATTTGAAAACTTAAAAAAGTATTAAGAAACTAGAAAATTTTTCTAGTACACTCTACATTTTCAAAATTGACTCAAGATGAATGAAAACATCAATATACGTATAAGCATTTAAGAAACAGAAAAAGTAGACAAAAATTGAGAGAATTTTCATCAGTGCACCTGTCTTGCAAGAAATGTTAAAAGTTCCTCTGGTTTTAACCTTTGCAAGTGTTCTCAGTATCCCAGACTCCTGCCTTTGCTCTAGGGCACCCACCTCTTCTGACTGAGGCCAGAAGCCTATGGTGAGAAGGGTGGGAAAGGCTGGGGAACCAGGTTCAGGTCGGTCAATGGAGACTTCTTTTAACATCTCCCGTACAGACACTGAGTGACAATTAATGTCTACTTTGCTGACCATCTGGTCTGAGGACTGCTGCCCTCTTGGAAGCCTGGTTCTGGACTTTTAAAAATGTAAACCAGGGGCCGGCCCAGTGGCGCAAGCGGTTAAGTGCGCGCGCTCCGCTGCGGCGGCCCGGGGTTCGCTGGTTCGGATCCCGGGCGCGCACCGACGCACTGCTTGGTAAGCCATGCTGTGGCGGCGTCCCATATAAAGTGGAGGAGGATGGGCACGGATGTTAGCCCAGGGCCGTCTTCCTCAGCAAAAAAGGAGGAGGATTGGCGGATGTTAGCTCAGGGCTGATCTCCTCACAAAAAAAAAAAAAAAAAAAAAAAAAAAAAAAAAATGTAAACCAAAATAAAGATAAGGAACGTCTTAGATTTTTCAGATCAAAGTAGGTGAGCTAACAGGAGAGGCACAGGCAAGACTGGGGCATGAAGTGCCAGGCAGAATAGGAAGGGGATACACTGACAGCCCCACCTGCTGGCACCAGGTTATCTTTTCAAAAGTGTAATGCACAACCTTACTTTGGGAACAAAAGCGATCATTTGTGGGGCAGCAAGAAAAAGCTCAGGGGGCCACTTGTTGAGGGGCAGAGGTCAGGTCCAGGAAAAACAAGAGACAGTGGTGAAGAAAAAAAGCAAGTGAAGCAGACACCTGAAGGCATCATCACATCTGAAGGAACACTGAATCGATAAACATGCTGCCAGCTCCGCTTAGAGTGACTTGCGGGTAAATTTTACAAGAAACACAGTTTTATGCAAGAATTTCAGATGCAAGAACTTCCTTCCCATATTTAACTTTGAAGAGGGGCTAAATTAAAATCACTAGAGGAGATTCACTTCATGTGATCACATTTTTATGACCCTGAGAAACCAAGGCTTTCACTTATTTAGTGTAAAAGGCGGCATTACGTTTTGCTGTCAGCCATACTCCAAGGGGGGAAGGAACAAAGCAACTCTGCGAATGCTTTGCTCAGCTTGAAGAAGGGCACACAGCACTTCCTCAGCTTATTTGAGGCTGGAAGGCACAAAAATCAATACGGACAGAGCAAAAGGTCAAATTGCCACCGCTTAGTTTTCTTTTCTTCTCCTAATTAAATAATCTAATTTGCTTCTGGAGCTTCCTTATTCAACCTAATGAGATATTATCTCTGATATTCCAGTTTTTTAGGCAGTAGAGAGTTACTGGGAACCAGCCCAGGGTATCAGTTAAGAATACAGACTCTGGACCCAGACGGCCGAGCTCAAAGTACACTGAGCCACTTTGTGACTTTGAACATAACTTCTCTGTGTCTCAGTTTTCTCCTTTGTAAAAGGGTAATAATGATAGGAATAAATGGATTATTATAAACAAAGCTCTTCACAATAGTGCCTGGCACAGAGTGGGTGCTATTGAAGGGTATATCACCATTATGATTGTGATTTGCATGGTAGAGCACAGAAATTAAGAGCATGAATTCTGGCATCCGGCTGTCAGTTCGAATGCTAGCTGCACCTCTAAGGTTATTTAATCCTTCTAAACCTCACTTGAAATACTCCACTTGGCATCTGCAGCACAACTTCTTCTCGGTTCTCTTGATTCTTCCCTGCAGCTTCGCCTCAAACTCCTTTGCTGTTTCCTGCTCATTTTCCTGACCTTGAATGTGGAGCCAGGCCTTGGGCTGCTTTCCTATTCACACTCATTGCCTAATGTTCTTCTCAGGGTCCACGGCTTTAAAGTGCATTTATACTCTGATGATTCAGTAAAGTTGCAGGATACAGAATCAACATACAAAAATCAGTTGTATTTCTACATAACAATCCAAAGAAAACAATCCCATTTACAATAGTATCAAAAAGAATAAAATACTTAGGAATAAATTTAACCAAGGAGGCAAAAGACTTGTACATTAAAAACTACAAAACATAGCTGAAAGAAATTAAAGAAGACACAGACAAATGGAAAGATATCTCATATTCATGGATTGGAAGATTTAATATTGTTAAAATGTTCACACTATCCAAAGTGAGCTACACATTCAACGCAATCCCTATCAAAATCCCAATGGCATTTTTCACAGAAATAGAAAAACCAATCCTAAAATTCATATGGAACCACAAGGGACTCTGAATAGCCAAAATAATATGGAGAAAATGAACAAAGCTGGAGGAGTCACATCTACTGATTGCAAAACATATTACAAAGCTACAATAATCAAAACAGTATGGTACTGGCATAAACACAGACACACAGACAAATGGAACAGAACAGAAACCCAGAAATAAATCCACATATATATAGTCAACTGATCTTTGACAAGGGCATCAAGGAGGCACAATGGGGAAAAGATAGTCTCTTCAACAAATGGTGCTGTTATTCACGTGCAAAAGAATAAAACTGGACCCTTATCTTACACTATACACAAAAATCAACTCAAAATAGACTTAAAAATCAACTTAAACGTAAGACCTGAAACTGTAAAACTCCTAGAAGAAAACATAGGGGAAAACCTGCCTGACATTGGTCTTAGCAATGATTTCTTAAATATGACATCAAAAGCACAGGCAACAAAAGCAAAAATAGATAAGTGGGCCTACATCAAACTAGAAAATTTCTACACAGCAAAGGAAACAATCAACAGAGTGAAAAGGCAACCTACAGAATGGGAAAAATATCTGCAAACCATATATCTGATAAGAGGTTAACATCCAAAATACAAAAGGAACTCTAACAACTCAATTGCAAAAAACCAAATAACCTGATTAAAAAATGGAGAAAGGATTTGAATACATATTTCTCAAAAGACGATATATAAATGGCCAACAGGTATATGAAAAGATGCTTAACATTACTTATCATCGGGGAAATGCAAATCAAAACCACAATGAGATATCACTTCATACTTGTTAGGATGGCCATTATTAAAAAAAAAAAAGAAAGAAAAGAAAATAACAAGTATTGTTGAGGATGTGGAAAAACTGGAACCCTGTGCACTATTAGTGGGAGTGTAAAATGTTGCAGCCGCTATGGAAAACAGCATGGAAGTTCCTCAAAAAATTAAAAATAGAACTACCATATGATTCAGCAATCTCACTCTGGGTATTTATCCAAAAGAACTGAAATCAGGATCTCAGAGACATAGCCGCACTCCCATGTTCACTGCAGCATTATTCACTGCAGCATTATAGCCAAGAGGGGGAAACAAACTAAATGTCATCGACAGATGAATGGATAAAGAAAATGTAGTATATAAATGCAATGGAATATTATTTAGCCATAAAAAGAAGGAAATCCTGTCAGATGCTACAACATGGATGAACCTTGAGGACATCATGCTACACGAAATAAGTCAGTCACAGAAGGACAAACACTGGTTGGTTCCACTTATATGAGATATCTGAAGTAGTCAAATTCATAGAAGTAGAAAGTAGAATGGCGGTTGCCAGGGGCTGGGGGAAGAGGGAAATGAGGATTTACTGTTCAATGAGTATGACGTTTCAGTCGTTCAAGATGAAAAAGTTCTAGGGATATGGTATACAACAGTGTGCTTACAGTTAACAATATTGTACTGTACATGTAAAAATGTTAACTTTTCAATAAATGGTGCTGGAACGGGATAGCCACATGAACAAAAATGAATCTAGACACAGATCTTATACCCTTCACAAAAATTAACTCAAAATGGATCACAGACCTAAATGTAAAATATAAAACTATAAAACTCCTAGAAGATAACATAGGAGAAAGTCTAGATGACTTTGGGTATGGTGATAACTTTTTATTTGTTTATTTATTTTTTATTTTTTCCTGAGGAAGATCAACCCTGAGCTAACATCCACGCTAATCCTCCTCTTTTTGCTGAGGACGACCGGCTCTGCGCTAACGTCTATTGCCAATCCTCCTCCTTTTTTTTTTTTTTTTCCCCAAAGCCCCAGTAGATAGTTGTATGTTATAGTTGCACATCCTTCTAGTTGCTGTATGTGGGACGCAGCCTCAGCATGGCCAGAGAAGCAGTGCGTCAGTGCACGCCCGGGATCTGAACCCGGGCCGCCAGTAGCGGAGTGCGCGCACTTAACCGTTAAGCCACGGGGCCGGCCCTGATGATGACTTTTTAGATAAAACACTAAAGACATGATCCACGAACAAAATAACTAATAAGCTAGACTTCGTTAAAATTAAAAAACTTATGCTCTGCAAAAGATAACATCAAGAGAATGAGAAGACAAGCCACAGACTGGGAGAAAATATTTGCAAAAGACACATCTGATAAAGGACTTATATCCAAAATATACAAAGAGCTCTTTAAAACTCAACAATAAGAAAACGAATAACCCAATTAAAAAATGGGAAAAGATCTGAACAGACACCTCACCAAAGAAGATATACAAATGGTAAATAAGCATATGAAAAGATACTCAACATCATATGTCATTAGGGAACTGCAAATTAAAACAAGAAGATATCATTACATACCTATTAGAATGGCTAAAATCCAAAAAAACTGACAATAACAAATGCTAACAAGGATTATAGAAACAAGAACTCTCATTCATTGCTGATGGGAATGCAAAATGGTACAGCCACTTTGGGAGACAGTTTGGGAACCTCTTATAAAACTAAACATAGTCTTACCAAACAATCCAGCAATTGCACTCTTCGGTATTTACCCAAATGAACTGAAAACTTACATCCACACAAAAACCTGCACATGGATGTCTACAGCAGCTTTATTCATAATTGCCAACAATGTGGAAGTCACAAAGATGTCCTCCAGTAGGTGAATGGATAAACTGCAGTACATCAAGACAACATAATATTATTCAGCACTAAAAAGAAATGATCTATCAAGCCGCAAAAAGACATGGAGGAACCTCAAAGGCATATTACTAAGTGAAAGAACCCAATCTGAAAAGGCTACATACTATACGATTTCAAGAATATGACATTCTGGAAAAGCCAAAACTATAAACTGTAAAAGGATCAGTAGTTAGCAGGGGGTGGGGGTGGGGGTATGAACAGGTAGAGCACACAGGATTTTTAGGGCAGTGAAAATACTCTTTATGATACTATAATGATGGATACATGTCATTATACATTGTTCAAACTCATAGACTGTACAATACCAAGGGTGAATTGTAATATAAATTGTGGACTTTGGGTGATTATGATGTGTCAATGCAGGTTCATCAGTTGTAACAAATGTACCACTCTGGTGTAGGATATTGATGATGGGGGAGGCTATGTATGTGTAGGGGCAGGCGGTATATAGGAAATCTCTGTACCTAATTCTTAATTTTATTGTGAACCTAAAACTGTTCCAAAAAATAAAGTCTTAAAAAATGTTAAGAGGATAGATCTCATGTTATGTATTATTTTATTTTATTTATTTATTTTTCCCCCCCTAAGCCCCAGTAGATTGTTGTATGTCATAGTTGCACATCCTTCTAGTTGCTGTACGTGGGACGCGGCCTCAGCATGGCTGGAGAAGCGGTGCGTCGGTGCGCGCCCGGGATCTGAACCTGGGCCGCCAGCAGCGGAGCGCGCGCACTTAACCACTAAGCCACGGGGCCGGCCCTGTATTTTTTTTTAAACACAAAAAATATATGTATATCCAGAATTTGACACTTCTCACTGCTGCCACCCTGACCCAAGGCACCACCACCTACTCCCTAGATTACTGTAATATTCTCTAAACAGGTCTCCTTGCTCCCACCCTGTCCCCTACAGTTCATTTTCCATTAAGCAGCCAGAGTGGTTCTTCACCTCCCTTGAAGCACAATCCAAAGTTCTTCCTACAGCCTACAAGACCCTTTGTGATGTGGCCCACTGATATCTCTCTCACTCCATCTCCTACCTTCCTCACTCACCTGTTGTGGTCCAGCTGCACTGGCTTCTTTGCTGTTCCTAGAAACACCACGTATGCTCCCACTAGAGGGCCTCTGTACTTGCTGTTCCTGCTGCATGGTATTCTCTTCCTCAAGATATATCCCACTCATCTCCAAGACACTGAAGGAGAGAAATGAAACATAAATTGATAAACAAACAAATATACCAGGGTGAAAATTAAGGTAACAAAGAATAAAGCAGGTTAAATAGACAGAGAAGGCATGGGTACAATTTAATGTGGCTTACTCTCACTCACTTTGGATCTCCTCTCAAATGTCAAATCACCACAGAGACTTTCCCTGAGTATCCTACACTAAATTGCATCTATGCATTCTCTATGCACTTAACCTGCTCGTTCTTTGTCATAATATTTTCACACAGATTGTTTATTGGTTTGTGTTTTCTTCCTCCCCTCCACACGCATGATCATAAATACCATAAGAGCAAGAGTAGTGCCTGGGACAGAGTAGGCACTCAGTAAATATTTAATGTTAAATGAACAAAGTCCTATACTAGCTATCTATAGACTCGTAACAAACTACCCCAAAGCTTTGTAGCTTAAAACAACAACCATTTTGGGGCCGGCCCCGTGGTGTAGTGGTTAAGTGTGCGCTCTCCGCTGCTGGCAGCCTGGGTTTGGATCCCGGGTGCGCACCACGCACCACTTGTCAGGCCATGCTGTGGTGGCATCCCATATAAAGTAGAGGAAGATGGGCATGCATGTTAGCTCAGGGCCAGTCTTCCTCAGCAAAAAGAGGAGGATTGGCATGGATGTTAGCTCAGGGCTGATCTTCCTTACACACACACACACAAAAAAAACAATAATAAAAAAAAAAACCACCACCATTTTATTATATCTAATGACTTTGTGGATCAGAAAATCAGTCAGGGCTTGGCTGAGTGGATTCTTCCATTTTAGGTATTATTGAGAGAGGTTATTCAGTGATATCAGCTGGTGGATGCACTTGGTAGAGGGTCCAAGAAGGCTTCGCCTACATGTCTGGTACTTTGGAGGGGATAGCTGCAAGGATGGGCACAGCTGGGACCAGTCTAGAGCACCTACACATAATTTCTTTACCACGGCAGTCTCAGAATAGTCAGACATCTTACATGGTGGTTCAGGGTTCCAAGAACACATGTTCCAGCAAAAAGAGTGGCAACTGCATGGCCTTTTATAACTCAACCTTGGAAGTCATAGAGGATCAATTCTACCATGCTCTACTTGGTTGAAGCAGTCATAAGCCCATCCATATTCAAGGGAAGGGGAGAGAGATCCCATCTTTTAATAAGAGGAGTGTTGAAGAATTTGCAGCCATATTTCAGATTGCTACAACCCCATACCTCACAGTACAGAGCTTTGGGCCTACTAGGTATTCAGGAAATTTTGGTTGACTCAAAATGGAATTATAAAATGAGATTTTCAACTAAGGTACTATAACTAGAAGAGAGAACAGTTTGGTTCTTTAATACAGGGGTTTATAAAAAGTAATTAATTTTAAATGGTCTACATAATTTCAAAACCAAAAAACTAAACATCAAACTCAAAACAGACCATCTATGAGGGGCTCACCAATAGACTGGACATAGCTGAGGAAAGAATCAGTGAGCTTGAGGATATGTCAGTACAAATTTCCCAAACTGAAATGCAAAGAGAAGGAAGAATGAAAAAAAAATGGGACAGAACATCCAAGAATTGTAGGATAATTACAAAGGGTGTAACATACAAGTAATGGGAATACCAGAAGGAGGAGAAAGAGAGAAAGGAGCAGAAGGAATATTTGAAGTAATAATGGCTAAGAATTTTCCAAAGTTAACAACATATACCACCAAACTACAGATCCAGGAAGCTCAGAGAACACCAAGTAGGATAATTACCCAAAAAATCTACACCTAGGAATATCACAAAAATCCTTAAAGTGTATGCACCTAACAACAGAGCATTGAAATACACAGGCAAAAAGTGATAGAACTGCAAGGAGAAATAGATAAAGCCACTATTATAGTTGAATATTCAGTCACCTCTGTCGGTGACTAACATATCCAGCAGGTAAAAAGCAGCAAGGATATAGCTCAACTGAATAGCACCATTAAATTGGATCTAATCGACATTTATAAGATACTTCATCCAACAACGGCAAAATACACATGGTCACATGGAATGTTTGCTAAGACAAACCACATTCTGGGCCATAAAACACACCTCAACAAAGTTACAAGAACAGAAGTCATAGAAAGTATGTTCTCAGACCACAACAGAATTAAACTGAGATCAATAACAGAAATATAGCTAGGAAATCTCAAAATATTTGGAGATTAAACAACACACTCCTAAACACATGGGTAAAAGAGGAAGTCTCAGAAGAAATTTAAAAATATTTTGAACTGAATGAAAATGAAAATACAACTTATCAAAATTTGTGGGATGCAGTGAAAGCAGTGCTTACAGGGAAATTTATAGCACTGAATGCACACATTAGAAAAGAAGAAAGCTCTAAAAGTCAATAATCTAAGCTCCCACCTTAGGAAACTAGAAAAGAGAAGAGCAAATTAAATTCAAAGTGAGCAGAAGAAAAGAAGTAATAAAATTTAGAGCAGAAATCAATGAAATTGAAAATAGGCAAACAATAAAGAAAATCAAAAGACAAAAAGCTGGTTCTTTGGGGAAAAACCCAACAAAATGGATAAACCTCTAGCCAGGTTTATTAGTCTGCTCAGGTTGCCATAACAAAATATCACAAATTGGGTGATTTAGACAACAAAAATCTATTTTTTGCAATTCTAGAGGCAGGGAAGTCCAAGATCAAGGTGTCAGCTGATTTGGTTCCTAGTGAGACTTGCAGATGGCCACCTCTCACTGTGTCCTCACATGGCAGAGAAAGAAAGCTCTGGTGTCTCTTCCTCTTCTTTTAAGAGATCAGCCCTATTGGATAACGGCTTCACCCTTATGATCTCATTTAATCTTTATCATCTCCTCACAGGCAACTCATTTAAAGCTCAGGGTCCTCTTCCAAGTTCACTGGTTGTTGGCAGAATTCAGGTCCTCGTGGCTATAGGACTGAGGCCCTCAGCTCCCACAGGGCACATACCATCATCTGCCACGTGGCCTTCGTCACAAGATGGCAAGTTTGCTTCTTCAGGTGAACAGGAGAGTATCTCAGCTGCTTTGAATCTGATTTCAGTAAGTGCCCAGTCCCTTTTAAAGGTTGATATGTTTAGGTCTGGCCCACCCCGAACAATTCCTTTTTGATTACCTCAAAGTCAACTGATTTGGGGACTTTCATTATGTTTGCAAAATTCTTCATCTCTGTCACGTAACATAGCCTAATCACAGAAAGGAAATCCTTCAAACTCACAGTCCTGCCCGCACGCAAAGTGAGGGGATTATACAGAGTGTACATCAGGGGGCAGGAACCTCAGGGGCCATCTCAGAATTCTGCCCACCAGTGTATACAATTAATCCTGATGAAACTAATGATGTCAGATTAATTTTCCTAAATCAAGTTACTCACCATACCACTCTTCTCTTAAAATAACCTTCAATAGTTCTGGAAAACACAGAGAAGGAACTTTAAATTCTTTACCCTGATATTCAAGGTCTTTCTCAAACATGACTCAGGCAACATTTTAAACCTTTACTCCAACAAGCCCTGCTCAATGAGCCCTTAGTCACACGCTTTGCTCTGCCCTCCCACGCCCTTTGTGTTCTCTGTATCTGCATTCCTTCTTGCACTCTTCCTTCAGACCTCATTCACCCCTTTCCCTGCTCCTTCTTATTCAAGCCTTTACAGCCTTCAAGATGCTGCATCAACACCGGGATAAAACCTTTCCTGACCCTTTTGACTCACACTGAGGTTATCTTCATTTGAATTTGTCCTCAAGTACTGTGGTGGATTGCAAAAAGCAACCATAATCTTCTCATTCCTGTGCGCAATCATTTGCAATGTGACTTTGCCACTCATCCCATCAAGAGGTGGATTATATTTTTTCACCTCTTGACTCTAGGCTGGGTCCTGTGACTTTCTTTAACGAATGGGACATGAGCAAACCTGACACAAGCAGACATTTTAAAGTATTTGTGCACTGGGGCTTGCCCTCTTGCTGTGCTGGGAACCCTGCTACCACCACCAGGTGACTGAGGTTGGACTACTCTACTGGACGATGAGGGACACCTGGCCAAATAATTCTTGTAGCCCCAAATGACACTGGGCCAACCACCTGGCACCTAAAAAATAATAAATGTCTGGTGTTTTAGGTCATGGAGCTTTGTACCAATGTTTGCAGCAAACTACTCTTTAAGAATGAGATTCAAGGTCCTCCTTTTTAACAACATTGCTTTTACTCAGCTTCATTCTAGTATCTTCCTTGTGAGAAATGTTAATTATAGCTTGCAATGAAGGAACTGTGCAGGAAGCACAAGCTGGTCTTCAATTATCTGGAAATATCCATGGGAGTGGGTCATGAACCTTCTCAAAGATGCTTGGCTTTTAAACAGAGAAGCAATCCATATGTCCATCAACAGATGAATGGATAAACAAAATGTGGTATATCCATACACTGGAATATTATTTAGCCTAAAAAGGAATGAAGTTCTGATACCTGCTACAACATGGATGAATCTTGAAAATGTTATGTGAATTGAAATAGACCAAAAGGACAAATATAGAAGGAGGACAAAAAAGTTTTGGAAATAGGTAGTGGTGATGGTTGTACAATATCATGAACATAATTAACGTCACTAAATTGTACACTTAAAAATGGAAAATTTTATGTTATATACATTTTAACACAGCATTTAAATATTAATAATATAATATGCCAAAAACTCTTGAATTATACACTTTAAATGGGTGGATTGTATGGTACGTGAATTATATCTCAATAAAGCTGTTAAAAAGTTTTTTTAAATAAAACAAACAAAAAACAAGAGAAAACAGCACCAAAAGTCACCCTTGATTTCACTTTTCTCCTCAGATGGAAACTACGCTGCATACCGCACATCTATTTCCCCTTCACTGCCAGGAAGCTTAAGACCAAGTTTTATGTTCAAGGTCAGCAACTCAGCTGGCACATAGATGTGCTCAAACATAGTATCTATCATCATTCTCATCAAATCAGAGGTTCTGCTTTCCTGTTCAGATCCTTCTATGTGTCTTCCTTTGTCCCATCTCTCGATCTTTGTTAACTAAAATTCATTCAAGTGACTTTTCTCCAGGCCCCCAACAGACCCTAAAGTAAACTGAGATAATGAACGTTTGAGGTCATAGTATTAGCTCTGTAAATATGACACTACAGTCTCAGATGAATAATTAACCCTCAGAGCAAGGAGAAGAGCTCATGCTAAAGAGGAAATAAGAGAATGCAGCACCTCAAAAGCGGTGAGGATGTCAGCAGGTTAACCAGGATCATTTAAACCACCTTCAACCTATTCCTGGGTAGTACTTTTTTTTTTTTTTAAATGTTTATTTATTTATTTTTTCCCCCATAGCCCCAGTAGATAGCTGTATGTCATAGATGCAAATCCTTCTAGTTGCTGTACGTGGGACACGGCCTCAGCACGGCCCGAGAAGCGGTGCGTCAGTGTGCGCCTGGGATCCGAACCTGGGCCGCCAGCAGCGGAGTGCGCGCACTTAACCGCTAAGCCACAGGGCCGGCCCCTGGGTAGTACTTTTACCACAGAAAATCAATGGGCTCAAATTTGGTAACAGACAGAAAACAACCATTGCTGACTGACCTTTCATTCTGGGACCATTCCATTAGGACAAACTATTCAAAAATTCCCCAAATGCCCATATTTTCTAACAAATTTTGGAAAACTATATCCCAAAATTCTGAGGAACTTGGCTTTAAGATCATAGGAAAAAGTCAGTCATATAGGAGAAGGAGAGATAGAACATTCTTAATTCTATACACATACCCAACTTTTTTCATCTCAGAAAAAGCCTGAGTCCTGGGTAAGTACGCTAGTCCCCCAGTTAATCCACCAAACTACTTACTTGTCCAATGAATTGCTATAAAAAGAAGCCTACAAATACGAAACCCAAAACAGATACATTCTATCTCTAGTAATAAAGTTTCTGATGATGTAGTATATAATATCTGTACCTCTTTGACGAGAGAAGTATTCTTACTAGAAAAATCCATTGTGGGGCCAGCCCGGTGGCGCAAGCGGTTAAGTGCGTGGGCTCTGCTGCGGCGGCCCGGGGTTCGCTGGTTTGGATCCCGGGCGTGCACTGACGCACCACTTGTCAAGGCATGCTGTGGCGGCGTCCCATATAAAGTGGAGGAAGATGGCCATGGATGTTAGCCCAGGGCCAGTCTTCCTCAGCAAAAAGAGGAGGATTGGCAGATGTTAGCTCAGGGCCGATCTTCCTCACACACACACAAAAAAATCCATTTGGCTTGCCACTCTAATAAATCAAATTTCCCAATGACAGGAACCATGTTGGTTCTTCCATCCACAGTACAAGTACTTTGTACTTGGATGTGCTATTAATAAATATTTCTTGAACATCACTTTAAAGTCAATCAGACTATAAATTAAAATTTTCACCATAAGTAGATAATGAATGGTACGAGGCAATACATTAAAGGTGCAACGCTGCTCTAAAAGAGAACATATTCCCTCATATACAAGGATGCCCACTTGGCTTTTCACTGTTGCTGGGACTGTTGGAGCGAAAGAGTGACAGCATCACAGTGTAACAGAAAATTCTAGTGGTGGCATGTGGGTTGGGGAGGCAGGCTGTATGGAAGGTCTGCCCCAACGGCCTCCGTGTCATTCCTATGCCCCTAGCCTTGATTTCCTCATTTTTAAAAGGCGAGATCTACCTTAGTTTATTACGTAGGTTCCTTCCACTCCTAAAAGAGATTTGATGCTATTAGAGTTATTTTTCATTGCAGAATTGGTTTTCAACAGTTTCCATGTTTTCTACACAATTCCACCTAGTACCTCAAATCAATAATAAAAAATTATACATGAGCTTTCATGAGTTGGATATTATAATAAGTGCTCAAAATGTATAACACTGATGTTGTTCCTATTTAACATTAAAGATTCCAGCGTCCTCATATTTACATTCAGAAAAGGAAAGCTGGCTTAGATATACACTTAGAAGAACTTATTAACTCATATTTAATCGTATGACAAAAATGACACCATGGCAAGGGATATTAGGATTAAGCAAATTAATTAGATACAAAGTTCCTAGCCTCTAAAGCTGAATTCCTAGTAAGTTTAACCGTTTGTCACCTTCTGTGTTACCACAACTTCAAAATGATTTGTTTTCTTAAAAGGCTGGAGGGTAGGGGTGGGGGGAATGACTTATGAATTAACCAGGGATTGTTTGGATATAATTATAAACTGCAAATCACCATGATTTCAATGATATTCAGACTTTTAAAGCTATTTTATAAAAAAAGAAAAGAAAGCAAATTAGACCTTTGCTAAGAGATTATTTATGAGTAAGGAACTTATACATTCATGACTGAGTGTTCAACAATACATTCCCAGTGGAATGATCTCTAAAAATGTCTATAATTAAAAACAGAATAGTAAAAAATAATTCAATGGCTTACTCTCTTGTTGGTGAGTTAGTGGAGGATTCCTTTTTTGAATCAGGAGAGCTTAGAGTTTGCAAAATACAATTATGTTTTTCGGTGGATAGGGCACCTCTTTCTTGCTCAGAGTGGATTAATTTTAAGGCCTCTATTCCATCTTCTCCCTCCATCTTGTCACTGGGATTTGGCTGTGGTTCTGGACTCTCTAAAATCAGACCATCTTCACTTACGGCAACTGTGAGGTCACTGCTGCTGCTCAGACTTTCCTCTTCCTGCTGTTGCTGCATTTTCCTGAAGGGCTTCTGTGCCTCGGGGTCCCCGTGAGGAGGATGATCTGTAAGAGGGGATACGAAGAGACTACTGATCACTAAGTGCAGGGAGAAGCGAGGTAAGACGTTCCACCTCACGGAGTGGGATTATTCATCAGTTAAAACATGTAGAAACAATCCATGATTAAGTACAGTATTTAAAAACTCATTAAAAATATTTTATTAAATATATTAAAAATATAACAATGAGTTTAAAAATCAGAGAATTCGCTTGTAAGAATATTTCCACATACATATTTAAGAATTCATTAGAATGGAATTTGTTGGCAAAGTCACCACTGTACTTTGTTTTTTGACAAAAGATAAAATTAGAGAGTACACTTTGTTCTTACATAAGACCACTACCACCCAGAAAAACTAAATACCAACAAAAATCAGCAAACAATCTCAGCCTCTCACCCCACCTGAGAAACCTTCCTGAGCAGAATGCTTCTCTTGAGAACACTTCCTTTCAGATGCACAGTATTCTGAGACGGATATCGGAGCGACTGGTAGTCTGGCACTGTCTTCCTTGACTTCAATATGTTCCCGTGTCAGTATTTCTCCCTCTGATGCCCCTGATCTGCTGGAACTGTCACACTTTAAATCAGTGGTTCTGCTCCCTGGACGTAATCTTCCCCGTAACAGGGAATGGAGTTCAGCAGACTTTCTGCTTTCAGATAAATTACTCTTGCCGTGACGTGAGTTGCTTCCTATCTCCAAGCAATGAGTCTGTTCCTCCTCAGACAATGGGCTGGCTGTGACTGGCATTTTCTCATCAATCTGAAGAGATGTCCTTCCATCTATTTTGTCAGACTTATTTAAGCACTGTGTGCCACTATTAGTGCAGACTACATAGCTGTCTGTCACATCACTGCTCTGGGCTGTCTGTTGCTGTGAACATGGGTCAGGAATTGTTCTGAAGTTCTTCGTGGGTTGAGGAGATTTCTGCTCTGTACTAACATCTCCAGCGCTTGAGATGGCTGACATTTGGCGGCCCATAAAGATTGTTGCTGGTTGATACAATCCTCTTGACACAGCTGTCCCCAAGTTAATCCCTGCCTGCATTGCAACCTGCAGCACCAAAAGAGACGTGAGTTAAATGTATTGTGTATGAACAATTAGGTTGTTTAGGTTGTTTTCAGAAATGAAATGAGGTAAAGGAAGCATGCCCATTGAAATCAACAGCTACCATGTTTATAAAACTCATGGCTTCCTACAAAATGAATGAGCAAAAACCTGGTATAGTCCATACTCTTTAATTTTAAAAACAGTGTTGGTTCACAAAGCAAATATTGTCAAGGAACTATGGAATCTATATTTTTCAAAAAGAAATGCATACATTGCACAACTATGTGAATGTACTTAACGCGACTGAATTGTACACTTAAATGTGGTTAAAATGGTAAATTTTATGTTATGTATATTTTACCACAAGCAAAAAAAAAAAGCTGTGAGTTCTAGCCACTTTCCTCAGAGATGCTCAGATTTGATGGAGCTAGGAAGGTACCTGATGGCAAAAAAAAAAAGGGAGAGGGAGAGAGAGAGATGCATACAAAGGACTACCAGAGGTTTCAAAACTCTATTTCTGGTATTATGTGTAATATAAAAAACCCTCCAGGGGCCGGCCCGGTGGCGCAAGCGGTTAAGTGCGCGCGCTCCGCTGCGGCGGCCCGGGGTTTGCTGGTTCGGATCCCGGGCACGCACCGAAGTACTGCTTGGTAAGCCATGCTGTGGCGGCGTCCCATATAAAGTGGAGGAAGATGGGCACCGATGTTAGCCCAGGGCCGTCTTCCTCAGCAAAAAAAGAGGAGGATTGGCGGATGTTAGCTCAGGACTGATCTCCTCACAAAAAAAAAAAAAAAAAAAAAAAAAAAACAAAAACCCTCCAATAATCACATTCAAGATTGCATTATAATATTCTGCATATGTGCAAACAGCCATAATTTCTAGTCAACCTCAAATAACAACAGTTTTTCCTGAACATCTTCAAATAATTTTAAATACATTTAAAGCAATTTAAATTTACTGGCATGTCTATCAGGAGAATGAACATTTTCTCTTCCTTGAAAAGAGAGAGGGGAGGGGAGAGGTGGAAAAAGAAACAGAAGCAATTGGTTCAGTGGCTTGATCAAGGACGCGCAGTAGGAAGCAGAACTGGAAGTAACAACCCTGAAGCCTTGAGGAATTTAAGTGCTTTTCTTCCAAAGAGACCAAAGCATCTCCACATATACAGTAGCATTTAGTTCACAGAGCCCTACAGAACAGATGGGGAGACGTATTTGCACCCCTTTTCTGCATATGGAAAAACTGAGGCCCAAATGTTCAGACAGAAAATGCCATAAACACAGCTGAAACAGAATCAGGTGTTGCTTCTCTTCAAATATACCGTCTCTTCTATTCCAAAAAATAAAAGAAACAACTTTGATGTTAAAAACAAATGAACAGAGATGTCAGAGAAAATGGTAGAATAAGAACCTCTCAAAATTCTTAAATTCCTTAAAAGGAAAAGCTGGTTAACAAGATGTCCATAGGGGGCTTTGAAAAGCTCCAACACACTCCTGGAAATCCAGATGGCTACCTGCACGCTCAGGCCTTGGGCATGCTCAGGAAAAGTCCTGAGAAGGGCCTAAGCTCTCACCTCAGGCTTACCCTGAGGCTCTGTGCAAGCACTTAGTAAAGGTCAAGGTGGAATTGTAAACTGCCTGGATGAGGGCTGAAGGTGTGCCCGAAGACACACTCAAAGCCCCTTGGCAAAGACTGTGAAACTTACTGGTTTTAGGCATTTCAAAAAACTCTGTCTAATCATTAGCTGATCACTAATAAGTGAATAGAACCTTCAGTGACCACACATGACAAAAAAATACTTTACATAATTAGTCCAGAAAGTCAGTAAACAAACAGCAACAACAAACTCTGAGAGGAAGAGAATCAGATGTTCAGAGTTGTCATATTTTATTATTTTCAAATGTCCAAATTGTAACAAAAAATTATGAGACATGAAAAAAAACAAGACAATAAAGCCCATACACAGGAAAAAAAAAAAAAGCAGTCAAAAGAAACTATCCCTGAGGAAGCCCAGATGTTGGACTTACTAGAAAAAGGCTTTAAATTAGCTATTTTAAATACGTTCAAAGAACTAAGGGAAATCATGTCTAAAAAAATAAAGGAAAGTATGAGAACAATGTCCAAAAAGAGATTATCAATAAAGAGATAGAAATTATTAAAAAAAAAAAAAAAGAACCAAATAGAAATTCTGCAGTTGAAAAGTACAATCACCAGAATAAAAAATTCACTAGAAGGGTTCAGCAGCAGATATAAATAGGCAGAAGAAAGTATCAACAAACTTGAATATAAGTCAATGGAGATTATCAGACTGAGGAAAAGAAAGAAAAAAGAATGAAGGAAAATGAACAGAGAGAGATCTGTGGGACACCATCAAGCATACCAGCATAGGCACAATGAAAGTCCCAGAAGGAGAAGAGAAAGAAAAAGGTACAGAAAGAAATTCTGAAGAAATAATGGCAAAAACTTCCCAAATTTGACGAAAAACATTAATCTACACTTTAAAGAAACTCAACAAAGTCCAAGTATGATAAACTCAGAGATCCTTACCTAGATACATCATAATCAAACTATTGAAAGCCAAAGAAAAAGAGAGAATCTTGAAAGTGAAAACAGAGGAGTGACTCCTCATATATAAGGGATCCTCAATAAGATTAGCAGTTGATGTCTCATCAGAAACCATGGAAGCCAGCAGGCAGTAGGATAACATACTCAAAGTGCTGAAAGAAAAAGACTGTCAATCAAGAATTCTATATCTACCAAAACTTTCCTTCAAAAATGAAGGAGAAATTGATGTATCCCTTGCTAAACAAAAACAGAGAAAATTTGTCATTACCATACCCGCCCTACAAGAAATACTACAGGGAATCCCTCAGGCTGAAATGAAAGGACACTACACAGTAACTCACATTCATAGTAAGAAATAAATAGCACTAGTAAGGGTAACTACATTGGGAAATATAAAACAAAGCATAAATATATTTTTTGTTTGTAACTCTTCTTCTTCTCCTATATAATTTAAAAGACAAGTGCATCAAGCAGTAATTATAAATCTATGTTGATGAGTAGCATATAAGATATAAAGATATAGTTTGTATTACAATAACATCACAAGGGAGTGGGAAAAGAATGGAGCTATATAGGAGCAAAGTTTTTGTATGCTATTTAAATTAAATTGGTATTAATCCAAACTAGATTATTATAAGCTAAGATATTAATTATGACAGTAGGGTACCCACAGCAAAATAAATGACAGAGATTTAAAATGGTATCCTAGAAAATATATATTTAGTGCAAAAGAAGGCAGCATGGAGGATTAAAGGAACAAAAAAAGATATATAGAAAACAAAGAGCACAATGGCAAATGCAAATCCTACTTTTTCGATAATGACATTAAGTTTAAATGGAATAAATACTACCATTAAGGTAAGAGACTGGTAGAATGGATAAAAAACATGATCCAACTATATGCTGTCTAAAGAGACTCATTTTAGATTCAAAGACACAAAGAGGTTCCAAGCAAAGAGACAGAAAAGGGTATATGAACAAAGCTTCATGGAAAAAATATACTATGCAAACAGTAACCAAAAGAAAGCTAGAGTGGCTATATTAATATCAGACAAAATAGACTTTAAGACACAAAATTGTTACTTGAGACAAAGGACATTTTATAATGATAAAAGGATCAGTTTATGACAAATTTATAACAATGAGAAACAGATATCTATACCTATATCTATATATCTACACATATCTTAACAACAAAGCCCTAAAATACCTGAAGCGAAAACTGAGAGAATTAAAAGGAGAAATAGACAATTCAACAATAGTAGTTGGAGACTTCAATACTCCACATTCAATAATGGATAGAACAACTGGATAGAAGATCAATAAGGAAACAGAGGTCTTGAACAACTATAAACCAATGAGACCCAATAGACATATACAGAAGACTCAACCCACCCAACAGCAGAATACATATTCTTCTCAACTGCACATGGAACATTCTATATGTTAGGCCATAAGTGAAGTCTCAATAAATTTAAAGGGATTGAAAGTATGAACTCTGCTGACAATAGAATGAAATTAGAAATCAATAAAGGAAGGAAATTTGGCAAATTCAAAAATATGTGGGAATTTGAAAACACACTCTTAAATAATTAATGGGTCAAAGAAAAAATCACAAGGGAAATTAGAAGATAGTTTGAGATGAATGAAAAGGAAAACACAACATACCAAAACCTATCAGAAGCAGTGCTTAGACTAGGGAAATTCATAGCTGTATGTGTCTATATCAAAAAAGAAGAAAGAACTCAAATCAGTAACCTAAACTTCCATGTTAAGAAATTAGAAAAAGAAGAGCAAATTAAATCCAAAGCAAGCAGAAGGAAGAAAATTATAAAGATTAGGGCAGAAATAAATGAATTAGAGAAGAGAAAAGCAATACAGAAAATCAACAAAACCAAAAGCTGATTCTTTGAAAAGATCAACAAATTGAGATACCTTTAGCTAGACTGACCAAAAAAAAAAAAAAAAAATAGAGAGAAGATTTAAATTACTAAGTAAATCAGAAATGAAAATGGGTACTATGTTACCTACCTTACAGATATAAAAAAGATTATAAAGGCATACTAAAAATAATTGTATGCCAACAAATTAGATAACCTAGATGAATTGGACAAACTCTTAGATGGACACACACTAACAAAACCTACTCAAGAAGAAATAGAAAATCTAAATAGGCTTATAACAAGTTAAGCAATTGAATTAGTAATCAAAAAACTTCCCCTAAAGAAAAGTCCAGGACCGAAGGCTTCACTGGTGAATTCTACCAGACATTTAAAGAATAATTAACACTAATCCTTCATCAACTCTTCCAAAAACAGGTGAGGAAGAAATACTTCTCAACTCATTCTATGAGGCCAGTCCCTAACACTGAAACTAGACAAAGATGTCACAAGAAAAGAAAATTACAGACCAATATTTCTTATGAATACAGATGTAAAAATTTTCAATAAAATACTAGCAAACCAAATTCAGCAACATATAAAAGGGATTATACACCATGATCAAGGAGGATTTATCCTAGCAATGCAAAGTCGGTTCAACATATGACAATCAAGTAATGTAATATACCATATTAATAGAATAAAAGACAATCCCTCTGAATAATTATCTCCATAGACAGAAAAAGCATTTGACAAAATCCAACGTGTTCATGATAAGAAAAAAACACTCAACAAACTAGGAATAGAAGGGAACTCCCTCAACTTGATAAAATGCATCTAAGAAAAACCCACAGCTAACATCATAGTCAACAGTGAAAGACTGAAAGCTCTCTCCCTATGATTCAGATTAACACAAGAATGTCTGCTCTCATCACTTCTATTTAACACTGTACTGCAGATTCTAGCCAGGAAGTATGACAAGAAAAAGAAACGAAAGGCATCTAAACTGCAAAAGAAAAAGTAGTCACGTGCTGAATAATGATGTTTCAGTCAATGACACACTGCACATATGACGGTAGTTCCAAAAGACTAGTACCATATAGCCTAGGTGTGTAGTAGGCTATACCATCTAGATTTGTGTAAGTACACTCTATGATGTTTGCACAACAGTGAAATTGCCTAACAATGCATTCCTCAAAACATATCCAAATCATTAAGTGATGCATCACTGTAAATCTATCTCTATTTGAAGATAACGTGATCTTATATAAAGGACTCCACAAGGAACAAACAGAGCTAATAAACAAGTTCTGCAAGGTTGTAAGATACAAGATCAATATATAAATAGAAATAATGTACTTCTATACATTAGCAATAAACAATCTGAAATTGACATCAGAAAACAATTCCATTTACAATAGCATCAAAAAGAATAAAATACAACAGAATAAATTTAACAAAGAAGTGCAAGACAAATACACTGAAAACTATAAAACATTGAAGAAAGAAATTAAAGAAGACATAAACAAATGGAAACACATTCTGTGTACAAGCAATGTAAGACTTAATGTTGATAAGACAACAATACTCCTAAACTGATTTACAGATTCAAAGCAATCTCTATCAAAATCCCAGCTGGCATTTTTTCAGAAATTGACAAGCTGATACTAAAATTCATATGGAAATACAAGGGACCTAGAATAGCCAAAAAAATCTTCCACAGAAGTGCAAAGTTGGACTTTGCAAGTGGAGGACTCACACTTCCCAATTTCAAAACTTACTACAAAACTAGAGTAATTCTAGTCTGTACTGGCATAAGGACAGACATACAGATGAATGAAACAGAACTGAGAGTCCAGAAATAAATCCATGCATCTAAGTCAACTGATTTTTAAGACATCATCTTTTTAGAGCAATTTTAGGTTCAAGGCTAGAAGGGGCTGGAATTGGTTATTTCCTTTTCTCCACATAGAAGCCTAGGGCCTTCTGGAGTTGGGTATTTCCCTTTCCCTAGATCAGTTAGGCTCTGGTTAAATAGCTTCTCCTGAGGGCAGATACTGCTAAGAACAGAATGCTCTAGTGCATTTCAAAAATGGTTCCTTTTCCCCATTCCTCTACCTGAATTATGAGGGAATTTTTCTCTGATGTTCACTGTGAGGACCTGTAAACTCACAGAAGAGGGGAGTCTCCCTATGACTAGTCCCCCTGGAGTTTTTAATCTCTTGAACCTATTTACACTGAGCCTCCAGCAATTTGTCAGTTACAGTTGAGGTTTCTCTCCCTCAGCACTGGTTATTGTAGAGGTTTCAGCTCTGTTCTGGTAAGTTGTGTTTTCTCTATGCACCTGGTGGTCCCTCCAATTTTAGGAGTAGTGGACTGCCCTATGATCTCACTTCTCTGACAGACTGAAGAAGAGTTGCTGATTTTTTGGTTTGTTTGTGTTTTTACTTGTTAGGATGGAGTGGTGACTTCTAAGTTTCTTACTTGTTGGACTGGCAAAGAGACTATATTGCAATTTTAACAGCTGCATATTATCCTGTTCTATAGATGCACCATAATTTATTTAACCAGTCTCATTTTGATGGACCTTGGTTTGTTTCCCACCATCTACCACTGCAAACCATGCTGCAACAATATCCTTGAGTGTATGTCTATCTGCAAACGTGACAATACTAGTGGGACAGCTTCCTAGAAATAAAATTGTTGGGTCAAGATTGCCTTAGAGGATATTGCAATTTCACCATCCAAAGAGGCCATTACGTCATTCCTAAGAGTTTTCCATTATACCATATGGTTTAATTATCAAAATTATATTAATCAACATTCTGATTTATCAATATGAACAGTATTTGTGATGCAATGTGTCTTCTATTCCTTTTGTAATTGAAAAGCTGATATAATAACAAAGACAAATTTTAAAACAGGCAAAAATCACCTATTACCAGTACCCTAATGTAACAACTACTTTCATTTTTCCTGTTCTCAAAATAAGTTATTTATAAAGATGGCTCCAAGTGATGTGCTACTGTGGTTGAGCTTCAGCTGGCTGCACGTGAGGACTCAGAGTAGGTACACAATAGCGGTCATTTAGTGAAGACCTGAGGCAAATCAGTGACCAGACTTGTGAGTTTGGAAGGCCTTTGATATTTCACTTTCAAGACCCATTTAGGGAGTGTTGATGAACCAATACCAGAGAAATTACTAACCCAGCTCAGGGAGTACACAGCAGTCCCTCCCTCTTTGTTGGTCTGTTAAAGGCCAAGACATAAAGCAAAGGTGTAGGCCTGTCTCAGAGATGAGAAAGCCACCTGGGAGGGCCAAAGGAAGTGCCTTGAGTTACTCCTTGCAACCAGTAGTTCTCAAACTCCTCTGACCCACTAAGAGAGGCAGAAGACTCCAGGCCCATTTCCACTGGACAAAGAATGCAGAGAGCCAAGAAGCGGAGAGAAACAACAAGAATCTAAATGGTAACCTGTGCGATCAACAAAAGTAGCACAAAACCATGATTTAACTTACAGTAAACGCTTCCGTAACCACAGGAACTGAAAACAATGACCAATTCAAAAAAGCACTGTTAACAGTGGGTACTTCCTAAAAACAGGAGAAGTTACAATTCTCTGTGATAGCAAGTAGTTATTAAGTGCCATTTTGCCAAGAATTCCAGACTTTTTAGAATATGGAACTCTGAGTCCTCAACAAACTCTAGTAATACACTAATTAATGAGAACATTATATTTTAGTGGCATGTAATATATCAGGGGTTATAAAAAGATTACCCTTAATTATGCATAAAAATCAGTCTGGTGCATTATTTCCCCATAAGGATCAAAGGAGGCAACTTGTATTTGAGGATCTGCTGAGACCCAATAGGAATAAATAGAAAATTATTTAGGAGACTCAATAGGGAAAAAAGTTCTACTTTTTTGGAGGGGGAGAAGGGTAACTTTTTATTTTGATATAACTTCAAACTTACAGAAAAGTTGCAAGAATCATACAAGAAACTTCCCTAATACTCTTTAGCTGGATTTAACAATTGTTTATGTTTTGCCCCATTTGTTTTATCATTCTCTCTCCCTCTACATACATGCATGTGAGTATGTTTATATATATGCATACTATTTTTTCCATTTGAAGGTAAGTTACAGACATCTTCCCTCTCTCCCCCTAAACAGTTCAGTATGTATTTCCAAATGTCCACAGGGACATTCTCGTTCATGAGCAGAGTTCAATGATTAAAATCAGGAAATTTTACATTGATACAATCTTATTTTTCATTCCACAGTCCACATTCAGATTTTGTCAATTGGCCCAATAATCTCCTTTGTAGCCAACTTTTTTCCAGGTTCAGGATCCAATCTAGGGTCATGTCTCTTAAATTTCTTTTAATCTGGAACAGCTCCTCAGTCTGTCTTTGTCATTCTTGACCTTGACATCTTTTTAAGAATATAGGCTGGCTACTTTGTAGACTGTCTCTCAATATGTGTTTGACTGATGTTTCCTCATGGTTACATTCTGGTTATGCATTTTTGGCAGGAAGACCACAGAAGTGTGTTTCTAGTTTTCAAGTGACAGGAATAATACTTTCATAAAGTAAGTTTTTTTTTTTCTTTTGTGAGGAAGATGGGCCCTGAGTTAACGTCTGCCAATCCTCCTCTTTTTGCTGAGGAAGACTGGCCCTGGGCTAACGTCCATGCCCATCCTCCTCCACTTTATATGGGACGCTGCCACAGCACGGCTTGAGAAGCTGTGCGTTGGTGCGCGCCGGGGGTCCGAACCAGCGAACCCCGGGCCACTGCAGCGGAGCGCGCGCACTTAACCGCTTGTGCCACCGGGCCAGCCCTGATAAACTAAGTTTATTGGGAGGGAAATTAACTTCCAATCTTTCTCCTATCACACAAAATAGTTAGAAATATTCCCTTAAAAACTTGGCTTACAAAAACAAACAAGACTGACAACAATGTAATATCATTTTATACCCATTACATTAAATTTTTTAAAATTAAAACTATAACACTCAATCCTGGACTGGGTCCTGGAACAGCAAAGAGGCATTAATAGAAAAACTGGTGAAATCTGAATAAAGTCTGGAGTTTAGTCAATAGTGATGTACCTATGTTGGTTTCTTAGATTTGACAAGTGTGGCACTATAATGTAACAGGTTAATAATGGCGGACACTGAGTAAGGGATTCAAGGGAAATCTTGATATTATCTTTGCAGCTTTTCTGCAAACCTAAAATTATTCTAGAATGAAAAGTTCACTTAAAAAATTATAACCCCCAGTATTGATGAATGATAGGTAAAACAGAAGCTCTTGCATTCTTGGTAGCAGAATAAACAGGCAGAATCCTCTTGGAAAAGAGTCAGACATTAAGGGTCCTAAATATCCTTGTTGCCTTTGATTCTATAATTCTACATGGAAACATTGTAAGGAAATAAACCTAACAGAAAAAAAAAGCTACGTGGACAAACAAGTTCATTTGCAGCATTACTTATAATCATGAAAAGTTGGAAGCGACCTATATGACAACAAAATAGGCAAGATTAGGAAGTCATAAAAATGAGGCAAATGAAGACTATGTCACATCAAGGGAAATGCTTAAATATGGTAAATGAAAAAAAAATTATATATTCAGTATGCTTATACCTATGTAAAGATCAATCTAAACACAGGAAAAAGAAATTACCCAAAATCTGTTTGTACAGGATTATGCCAGGAAAATGAACATTGTCTTCTTGGCTTTTTTTTTTCCAATTTAACAAATTTAACTTAATTTAAACTGTTAAAAACAGTTTTATTGAGACATAATTCACAGATCATACAATTCATCTTTTTAAACTATATAGTTTAGCAGTTTTTTAGTTTATTCACAAAGCTGTGCCACTATTACCACAATCAATTTTAGAACATTTTCATCATTCCAGAAAGAAACTCCATACCCTTTAGCAATCACTCCCCATCCTCCCCAACCTCCAGCCCTAGCAACCACTTACCTTCTGTCTCTAAAGATTTGCCTCTTCTGGACATTTCATATCAATAAAATTATACAATAGGTGTAAGAGGTGGTCTTTTTGGAGTGGCTTTTTTCTTTTTCTTTTTTTTTTGGTGAGGAAGATCGGCCCTGAGCTAACATCTGTTGCCAATCTTCCTCTTTTTGCTGAGGAAGATTAGCCCTGAGTTAACATCTGTCCCCATCTTCCTCTGTTTTGTATATGGGATGCCACCATAGCATGGCTTGATGAGCAGTGCGTAGGTCTGTGCCTGGGATCCAAACCTGCAAACCCGGCGCCGCCAAAGCAGAGCACGTGTACTTAAGCACTACACCACTGGGCCAGCCCCTGACTGGCTTTTTTCACTCAGCATAACGTTTTCAAGGTTTATCCATGCTGTAGCAGTTATAAGTACTTCCGTTTAATGGCCAAATAATATTCCATTGCATGGATATACCACATTTTGTTTCTCCATTTATCAGATGATGGACATTTGAGTTGTTTCCACTTTTTGGCTGTTATGAATACTGCTGCTTTGAAATTTGCACATAAGATTTTGTGTGCATGTTTTTACCTCTCTTGAGTATATACCTAGGTGTGGAGTTGCTGGGTCATATGGTAACTATGTTGAACATTCTGAGAAACTGCCAAACTGTTTTCCAAAGGGGCTGTACCATTTTACATTCCCACCAGCAATACTTTAAACTTTTATAACAAAAAATGTACAAGAAATCTGCAAAAATTAACTCCTGCTCACCATAAGGTAATGCTACATTTGAACGGGCTCAACATTTGCAAAGTAAAATATTGGCTCTAGTGAAATACAAGCTGGGCTTTTGCAGGTTGGCAGATTTCCCACTTGCCGAGAACAGGCACAAAGACAGGTGTCTCTTTTCTTTTTTAAAATAGTCTGTCAGTTTGTTTGCGTAGCAACAGGAAATAGGGTGGTCTTGAATCTTAAAATTCTGAACATAATTATGTGTCTTCTCAAAGCAGTTTCTGAACCAGGGAAGCTGAAGAGAGAATGTCGCGTTTCACATTATTGTTGACACTAGAATAATATTAGGAATTGACAGGTTTTTGAGAGACAGATGTTATTGCCGAAAGAAGGACCGTGTATCAGAATTTAAGGATCTGACATAATGATCAACTTTTTTACGCCTTCCTATTACTTTCTGTAGTTGAGTGCTTGAGGTAAATCTATAATCAAAGATTTTAGTTCAGTTCTTCCTTTTCCTGTCACAGTTACCTATCTGCAATTTCTTAAAAAATATTGAGAGTTGGGGAAAGTGATAGCAAAGCAAACAAACACAACTGAAAATACTTATTAAGGAACAGAAGGTAACTTCTTCAATCAGGCATTCCTCTTTGCTGGAGGAAAAGAGGGGACATATATAAAGAGATATCAGCAAGTTTAGAATTATTGTAATGATGTCTCGGTTAATAATTACTAACCGGAATTTTCAAAGCAAGAGGATCCTGACCACTACTGTACTTTGAAAAAATATTTGTTATACTTCGTTTTACAATATGCTGAGGAAATTTTAATTTTTTCTTAATATATTTTTTTCCCCAGACAAGGGAATTGGGAAGCATCAAGGTGAATGTAGAATGGAAACAGAGCTGTCAGACTAAATTTTCAGCTTTTCACACAGTATAATTATCACTTTTTAGTTTCCACATAAACAAGTCCTTAAATTACATTAAGAAGATTTCAAAAATATCCCTTAATAAAAACACATATAACAATCCTGAAGGAATTATTTTACTTTACCATGTGTTATAAACTGAATTGTGCTGGCCCCAAATTCTTATGTTGAAGCTCCAATCCCCAATGTGACAGGGCCTTTAGGGAGGTAATTAAGGTTAAATGAGGTCATAAGGGTGGAGCCCTAATCTGATAGGACTGGTGTCCTTAGAAGAGGAAGAGACAGCAGAGATCGCTCTCTCTCCACGCACAGGCACAGAGGAGAGGCCATATGAGGACACAGAGGAGGGTGGCCACATGCAACACAAGGAGAGAGGCCTCACCAGAAACCAACCCTGCTGGCACCGTGCTCTTGGACTTCCAGCCTCCAGAAGAGGGAGAAAATACATTTCTGTTGTTTAAGCCACCCAGTTTGTAGTATTTTGTTATGGCAGCCTGACACAACTAAGACACCACACCAATGTGATTTGTAACTGTTCTTTCCTTTTTGCCACTGTGATAGATTATAGACACAACCAAATTTTCTCAACTGAGGCCACAAAGAGATGTCTCTGGCCATTAAATCCAATAGTCATTGGAACTACCTAAATTTTAAAATGGATCCATTAAATTTAGGCTTCAAAGGATGTATTCTAAGTTAATTTCTAGGATAAATCACTATAAAATCAATATATTACAAGTTGTTACCACCAGGGGGCTTTACCTCCCATTTCTTTAATTCATAGCTAGCCTCTCTATCCCCAGAGCTGGCCTCTCCACTATCCTAGATCAGCGGCAAGAAGCCAGGACCAAAGTATGGCTAACCTAGTGGAGAACAAAGATGGTGATGATGGTGACAGTGGTAAGAGTGGTGGTGACAAGATCAGTGAACATTTGTCAAGCACTTACCAGATGTCAAGCAGATATCTATTACCTTTTTTAATCTTCAAAACAATCATTATTATTATCCCCACTCTTACAAGATTTAGCAAGGTTCAACAATTTGCTCTCTGTCACAGGATTCAAACCCAGACACAAGCACTCCAGTGCCCATTTCTTATGCTACAATTCTCAAAACTGAATCATTTAAACTCAAATTGTGTTACTGAACCATAGCTTTTTTGAAAAAATAAATAAAAATCCCTAATAATGAATCTGAAGTCTATGTCTAATTTCTTACTAAATACAACCAGTACAAAACCAGATCTACTAAAATAGACTCTAAATGGAACTTGTACCTGATAAATAAAACCAAGTCCCTGTAGGGTAAATGGGAAGAGTAGAAAAGCAGACAGAAGCTTCAGGAGAAATTCAGCATTCCTAAATTGTACCAGTAGGTGATTTTCAAAAAATGATGGAACATTTTTTGTTCAACATTTTCCCCAATACCTCTAGGCCAAAGCAACTGCCTTCATCAAAACAATACAAGTTAAGTCTTGGTTTCAAGTAAAGAACAGAAGCTTAACAAGTGTCTGAGAATATCAAGGCAACTGCTCATTCTTTTATAATACAGTTTAATATGCCCTGTATCTGCTCGGAAATTCCCAAATAGGGTGACTCAGGATATAACTATGTCTCTTAGAGTTCCCTGTTCACTAAAGAATTACCACAGAGAGACAGAACACCAACTCCATTTTCTAATTCTGAGAGACCTGAGTAAAGATAAAAGCAACTCATACTCTACCACAATTAAAAAAGCAATCTCATCCACAGGCAGGCTCCTTTTTCCTAAACTGGATTAACCACCTGTCCATTCCTTCCTCATATATTGAATTTTTTTTTCACTATATTAACATTATTAAATTAACTAGAGCTTCTATTCCTAGAGCATAGATTACCAAAAGTTGGATCGCTGGGATAAAGTATATATGGCTATTAACTGTGATGGTTATTGCTAGATTCCTTTCCAAAAAAGTTCTAGGCACTAACATTTTTTTTCAGACTATATGAAGCAGGCTGTCCTTTTCTACTAATACAGTATTTCATAGACTATAAGTACACAAAGTTTGGAAAGTCTTCTAAAGAACAAGAAATCAATATTTGTTCTCCTGTGGAGGCTTCTGTAATCCCTTGTACTATCAAAAGGAGAAAAGAAACTGTTACTCACAAAATTTATCTGCCTCGTGCAAAATAGACTTATGTTTCCTTTTCCCATTCTCGTTCACTTTTCCTCTCTTCCCCATCACTCCACTGTAAGATGTGCACCTATATGTATGAACACAGCTTTCTCACTTGTAAGAGCCTTGACACCTAACACACTTGTCCCATAATTTCACCACAGAGAAGGCGAAAGGAACGATAGTTGGGTAGCCAAACATTTCCACAAAAGGTAAGACTTTATTGTTATTTTCTTTCTTGACTACGAGAGAAGCTAAATCCCTTAAAGAAAGGCTCCCTCTCATCATTTTCCTAAGTGAAATCTTTCTTCCAGTAACTGAAAAGTGAGTAGATATACTTATTAATTAAGGCTCTGAACCAGTCTGCTGAGGTTTGCTCTTCTACCGACCAGTTGTGTGACCTGGGAACAAGTTACCTAACTTCTTTGGCCTCTGTTTCTTAATCTGTAAAATGGGTACAAAAATAGTTCTTACTTTGTAAGGTTGTTGCAATGAGAGTGTGTATATGTTTATGTTTGTGTGTATATTTATAAATATTTATATACACACATATATAAAGACCTTAGTACCTGAAACACAGTAAGACCAATGTAAGTGTTAGCTGTAAATCTGAGCCACATTCCCCACTACCCACCTGGAAGGCACCCCTAAAAGGAAGCAGGATGTGGAGAGTTCAAACTTCATTTGCCCTCTAACTCCATGTGAAATGGGAGGCATGCACACCTGGCTCAAAGAGAACAGCTGTCTCCTCTCCCTCTTTGAAGTCAGGGGGCCATTCTCACTCACCAGGTGTAGCAGGGGAAGGGGCCCTGGGCCCTGCCCCACGGGAGCTCATGGTCTAGCGAGCCTGGAGAGAAGAGCAGTTACTACCCTCTCCTGAAAACAGGCCTGCAGATCTAGTTTTAGGGCCAGGACTTGAAAAACTGTTTGTGTATTCAGTTTAATTTCTAATTGTTTTCTGAATAGAAACACACATGAATTAAAAGCTATTAAGATAAAAGAGGTCCAGCTGAACACAGAGAGACTACCTTTCGACTTGTCATCGCTCTGGGTCAAATGAAGTCACATCTTTGAGGATGGCAGAGCTGAGGGGTCACCATCCCCGTGAAGGCACAATGGCTTGGTATTAGAAACCTGGGCAACCGCTCAGAGCCCCACATTAGGGAGATTCTTGTGCACTGTGTATAACTGAGCAGTGATTCAAGGGGACTGTTGGTGAAGGAAGCACTGTGGGCTAGCAAGGATAAGAAACTGAGGCTTATACAGACCACTTTAAGTAAGAATCCAACTCCTTCACCCCCTTCCCCTACTGTTCTTTCCTGTAGCAAGTATGACAGGGCCAGGCCCAAATCCCTGGGGCCCTCACCACCCCAGTACATGCCCACAGTGTCCTCCTACAAGCACCCATGCCTCCTGGCCGGAGCACTTCCCTCGCTGCTGTGCAGCTGCCAGAAGTGGAGCCAGGCACAACACTCAGTCAGTGACAGACGGGAGGGGAACGGTAAACGCCTCCCTTTCCCACCCCCGTGTGCAATAACTCTGAGGCATGTTCTACAGTCTTCCAAGGTTCCGTAAGGGGACTGAGCTCCAGCTGCTCACAGAGGTAACCTACTCAGTCACACTCTTTATCGGCCCTGTCACTTTCCTCTCTCCTCTATCTGGGATTTTTGGGACCACCTCCGACATAAACTACTTATACTCAAATCCTTGTCTCAGGATCTGCTTCCCGGCAATTCCAACCTAAGTCATTTCCTCTTTAAATATGGGCACTTCAGGATAGTCTTATGACTCCTTTCCCCTTGCTAGGATGTTTATTTTAACCAGGTGTCCCCTCCAGAACACGGGTCACTTCACCCCTTGGAGATAAGCCTGGGCTCTACAGTGGCTGCCTTGGTCTTATGAATACTACTCAGATCCTGGGAGCTGCAGGCTGCCCTCTCAGGATGGAACTCTTCCCACCGTGTAACGCTGGGGTGTCTTCGTCTGGTGCCTCTCCTGCCGTGGGGCTTCTTCCGCTCACAGCTCCACCACCTCTCCTGACATGGCTCAAATCCACAGCCAAAGCCACTGCACACTAGGCACACATCTGTCTTCTTGCTTGAAGTTTTCTTCAGTGGAGCTTGAAGGTATTTCTTCTCTCCAAAAAAGCCAACTCAAATGGATGCTCCTTTTATTGGAAATGTGAGCAGTTTAGAGATGGGCACTCTGCTTTTCATGGCTCACCTGATTCAGCTGGAATATTACAGCACTAAGGGAGACCATTTCACTAGCTCCCAGAGTTAGATAAAAATGCAGAATCTAAATAAATAATTGAAATATTTCACATGATGTAGCTAGGATGTTTTTATCTGATCAGGAATTCCTCCCAACTTTTGAAGAGCCTTTCACCCATGCTCACTTATAAGGCAGTGCAGCAAGATGGCTAACAGTATGGCAGCTGAGGCCAAATGGTCAGGGTTTGATTTTTGCCTCTGCCTAGCTGTACAGTCTTAGACAAGTTAACTTACCCCTCTGAGGCTCCCTATAAAATGAGGATAACAACAGTATCTACCTCCAGGATTGCTGAGAAGATTAAACGAGTGGGCCCTCAATTCAGTGACTGGCATCCTTATAAGAAGAGATGAGGACACAGAGACATGGAGGGAAGAAGATCATGTGAAAGACATAGGCAGAGATTGGAGATCTGCTGCCACAAGACAGGGAAGCAGGAACCATCAGGAGCTGGAAGAGGTGAGGGAGGATTCTCTGCTGTTGGTAAACTGTGTGTCAGTTGTAGGCCTCTCCCTTTGTTCTCACTCAAACCATAAAACCTAACAGTACCTTGTCTTAAAAATTCTGATTATCATGTGGCTTATCATACGGCTGTCCTGAAGATCATGGACCATGCCCGATGCCATCATTTAAATTTCTCAGGTCCACAGTTATCACCCCTGAACTCCTTCATTTCTCATTGTAACTCACTGAAATCATAGTCTCCATCTAAGAATCAGTAAGGAATAATTTTAAATGTATGGGAGAGAAAACCCAGCGAAATTTAACTTAAAATAATTTAACAATATAAGAAGAAGGAAGAAAAGATTCGATGAGGGAAGAAATCAGCTCTTGGTAACGAGACTTGAGGAGCAGATTGTGTCCAGGCACAGAGATGCAGCATACAAATGAGGGGGCAGGTCTTGTCCTGACCGTCCCTGATGCCCACCCTACTCTGCTCTCCTCCCAGGTGGCCTCAAACCCTGTCAGCGGCTCCTACGCTGTGACCTCGCTCAGCTCCACTCCCCAGAACTCCAGGTCTGGCAGGTAAGAACCCCGTGTACACCCGGCTCCTCCTCCTGTCCCATAAAGGGTCCTGTGCCTGGATCCTGCTGGACCAGAGAGGGCCATTTGACACCCCATTGCTAGGACATTGGGGATTTGGAATATGCAGAGTAGCTCACACTGAGGAATTAGAACACCCTAGTCCTCGGGAGGAGTCAGCCCCACACCAAAGCTGTGGGATCCGGGAGGGAGCCATCACTGTGTTAAATCCAGAGGCCGTTGTCAGGAGGCACAAGGCACAGCTGTCCACCTCCACTCCCTCTCTGCCCTTCCGTTTCTCAGTCACTCTTTGACCCTCTGAAATAGGCTTCCTTCCCCATGACTGCTAAGACTGCTCTATCAAAGCTCTTCAAGAAAGTCCAGAAAATTCCAGATCCTTCCAAAACCACCTCAGTCCTTTCCCTTCCTGACCCAGTGAAAGATCCCCCCATCTCACTTCTGTAACTTGACCCTTTTTGGTTAATTTCAGGTGTCAACTTGACAGAGCTAAGGGATGCCCAGAAAGCTAGTTAAGCATTATTTCTGGATGTGTTCACATGGCTGTTTGTGGAAGAGATTAGCATTCAATTCCATAGACTATGTAAAGAGGCCCACCCTCACCAGTCTGCGACCTGATACTACCACAAATACGCAGGCAAAAGATAAGTTCATCAAACACCATAAGAAACTATAGTAACAATTCAGAGCAGAAGGAAATGACAAATCTCCAGAAACCAACCTTGAAGTCACAGAAATTTACAATCTAAATGACAGAGAATTCAAAATAACTGTCATAAAGAAACTCACCAAGTTACAAGAATGTTCAGACAGTTCGATGAACTCAGGAATAAAATTAATGAGGAAAAGGAATACTTCATCAAAGAGACTGAAGCTATTAAAAAAAAAAAAAACAAGCAGAAATTCTGGATATAAAGAACATAATTAATGAGATAAAAAAGAATCTAGAATCCTTACAAAATAGAGCTGATATCAGGTTGAAAGAATAAGTGATTTAGAGGATAGAAATATAGAAATGCTTCTAGTGGACGAGGAGAAAGGACTCAGATTTTTAGAAAATGAAGGAATTCTTGGAGAAATATATGACGCAATTATAAAAGCAACCTAAGAATTATATGTATTCCAGAGGGAGAAAAGAGGGAGAAAGGAGCAGAGAGCTTGTTCAAAGAAATAATAGCTGAGAACTTCTCAACCCTGGGCAAGAACCGGACTTAAAAATACATGAAGCCAACAGAACGCCTAATTACATCAATGCTTAAAGACCTTCTCCAAGGCGTATAATAGTAAAATTGGCAAAAGACAATGACAAAGAAAAAATCTGAAGGGAAGCAAGACAGAAGAAAATAACCTACAAAGGAACCCCTATCAGGCCTTCAGCATATTTCTTGGCAGAAACTTTACAGGCAAGGAAAGAATGGAATGATATATTAAAAATACTGAAAGAAAAAAACTTTCAGCCAAGAATACTCTATCCAGTGAAATGATCCTTATGATACAATGGAGAAATACAAGTTTTCCCAGATAAACAAAGGCTGAGGGAATTCATCGCCACGAGATCTCCCATACAAGCAATGATCAAGAACGCCCTCATACCTGAAACAAAAAGAAGGCAAATGTCTACAAAGCTTTGATCAAAGAGATAAATAGACAAAATCAGAAAGCTACAGCTCTGTTTCACAACAGGGTAGCAAATACTTAATTATAACTTAAAAGAAGAAGGGAAGGAAGGCATCAAAAGTAACTATAAACACTTCAACTTAGTCACAACCGCACAACACAAAAATGAATAACTTGTGACAACAATAACTCAGAAGGAGAAGAGGAAAGGAATGGAACCTGCTTAGGCTAATGGAGATAAGAGGCTATCAGAAGATGGACTGTCTCATCTATGAGATCTTCATACAAACCTCAGAGTAACCAGCAAACAAAAAATCAGAGCAGAGCCATAGATCGTAAAAATAGAGAAAACTACCACAGAAAACCCCCAAAATGAAATGGTAGTCAGAAACACAAAGGAAGAGGAACAATGGAAATATAGATTAGGTGGGATTAAGCCCTCATGTATCAATAATCACTCTAAATGTAAATCGATTGAATTCTCCAATCAACAGACACAGAGTGGTGGGGTGGATTAGAAAACAAGACCCAATGATATGTTGCTGCCAGGAAACACATATCAGCTCTAAAAACAAACAGGCTCAGAATGAATGGATGGGAGACAATACTCCAAGAAAATGGCAAATAAAAGAAAGTAGGTGTTGCCATACTCATATCAGACAAAGCAGACTTCAAGATAAAAAAGACTATGAGAGACAAAGAGGGGCAGTATATAATGCTAAAGGGGACTTTCCACCAAGAGGACATATCCCATTCAACATAGTACTGGAGGTTTTGTCCAGAGCAATTAGGCTGGAAAAAGAAATAAAAGGAATCCAAATTGGAAAGGAAGAAATGAAACTCTTGCTGTTTGCAGATGACATGATTGTAAATAGAAAAAACCATAAAGAATCCATCAGAAAACTATTAGAAATAATCAACTACTACAGCAAAGTTGCAGCGTACAAAATCAACTTACCACAATCAGTTGCATTTCTACTCTAATAATGAACTAACAGAAAGAGAACTCAAGAATACAATCCCACTTACAATTGCAACAAAAAGAAAAAAATCTCTAGGGATAAATTTAACCAAAGAGGTTAAAGACCTATACAATGAAAACTATAAGACATTATTGAAAGAAATCAATGATGACCTGAAGTAATGGGAAGATATTCCATGCACATGGATTGGAAGAATAAACACAGTTAAAAAGGCCATATTACCTAAAGTAATCTACAGATTCAATGCCATCCCAATCAGAATTCCAATGACATTCTTCACAGAAATAGAACACAGAATCCTAAAATATATATGGAATAACAAAAGACCTCGAACAGCCAAAGCAATCCTGAAAAGAAAGAACAAAGCTGGAGGCATCACAATCCTAACTTGAAAATATATTACATAGCTATAGTAATCAAAATGGCATGGTACTGGCACAAAAGCAGACTCATAGATCAATGGAACAGAACTGAAAGCCCAGAAAGAAAACTACACATCTGTGGTCAGTTAATCTCTGACAAAGGAGCCAAGATCATACAATGGAGAAAGGAAAGTCTCTTCAATAAATGCTGTTGGGAAAACTGGACAGCCACATGCAAAAGAATGAAAGTAGATCATTATCTTCCACCATACACAAAAATTAACTCGAAATGGATAAAAGACTTGAATCTAACACTTGAAACCATAAAACTCCTAGAAGAAAATATACGCAGTTCAGTCTTTGACATCGGTCTTAGCAGCATCTTTTCCAATACCATGTCTACTCAGGCAAGGGAAAGAAAAGAAAAAATATACAAATGGGACTACATGAGACTAAAAGCCTTCTGCAAGGCAAAGGAAACGATGGACAAAATGAAAAGACAGGGTCGGCCCCGAGCCTTAGTGGTTAAGTGTGCACGCTCCAGTACTGGCGGCCCAGGTTCGGATCCCGGACGCGCACAAACGCACCACTTTTCCAACCATGCTGCGGCCGCGTCCCACATACAGCAACTAGAAGGATGTGCAACTATGACATACAACTATCAACTGGGACTTTGGGGGAAAAAAAAAGGAGGAGGATTGGCAATAGATGTTAGCTCAGAGCCAGTCTTCCTCAGAAAAAAAGAGGAGGATTACCATGGATGTTAGCTCAGGGCTGATCTTCTTCACCAAAAAAAAAAAAAAAAAAAAAAGGAAAGACAACCCACCAACTGAGAGAAAATATTTGCAAATCATATATCTGACAAGGGGTTAATCTCCAAAATATATAAACAACTCATACAACCCAACAATAAAAAAACAGATAATCCAATCTAAAAATGGGCAGAGGATATGAACAGACATTTTTCCAAAGAAGATATACAGAAGGCCAACAGACACATGAAAAGATGTAAAACATCACTAATTATTAGGGATATTCAAATCAAAACTACAATGAGAGATCACCTTATACCTGTCACAACAACTATAATTCCCAAGACAAAAAGTACGAAATGTTGGAGAGGATAAGGAGAAAAGGGTACCCTCACACACTGCTGGTGGGAATGCAAACTGATGCAGCCACTAGGGACAACACTATGGAGAGTTCTCAAAAAATTAAAAATAGAAATAGCATACCTTCCAGTTATCCCACTACTGGGTATTTATCCAAAGAAATTGAAATCAACAATTCAAAGAGATTTATGCAGCCCTGTGTTCACTGCAGCATTATTCACAATAGCCAAGACATGGAAGCAACCCAAGCGCCCTGCTACAGATGAATGGATCAAGAAGAGGTGGTATGTATTATATACAATGGAATACTACTCAGCCAGAAAAAAAAGACAAGATCATCGTGTTTGCAACAACCTGGATGGACCTTGAGGGTAGGATGTTAAATGAAATAAGCCAGACAAAATCAAACATGCATGATTTCACTCATACGCAGAAGATAAACATATACAGGGATAAAGAGAACAAATCAGTGGTTACCAGAGGGGATGGGGGCTGGGCATTGAGTGAAAGAGTTAAAGGGGCACATATGCATGGTGATGGATAATAGTTAGACTACTGGTGGTGAGCATGATGCAGTCTATAAAGAAATTCACAAATAATAATGAACACCCGAAATTACACAATGTTAAAACCCTTTATAATTTCAATAAAATAATTAAAAAAGAAAAAAAATAATTCATTCTTTTTTATGGTTGAATAGTATTCCACCATGGGGATATACCACACTTTGTGTATCTGTTAACCAGTAGATGGACATTTTGTTTGTTTTCCATTTTTGTCTAGAATAAATAGGTTGTTATCAACATGTGTGTACAAGTCTGTGTATAGACATATGAGTTTATTTCCCTTGCATGGATTCCTAGGAGAGGAATGGCTGGATAGACGTATGTAATTATTAAAGACGCATCCAAGCTATTTTTCACCAGCACTCTATGAGAGTTTCAGTGACTTGACATCTTCAACAACACTTGCTATAGTCAGTCTTTTTAATTTTAGCCATTCTCAAGTGTGGTAGAATCTCATGATGACTGTCACTTATATTTCCCCAATGACTCATGTTGTGAAGGAGAAGGCAAGCCACACACAGACTGGGAGAAAACATCTGCAAAACATATCCCTAGAAAAGGACGTGTACTTATAATATATAAAGAGCTCTTACAACCCAATGGTAAGAAGACAATCAACACGTCATGGCTTACCAGGAGACAGCAGATCAGGCCTGTGATGAGCACCAGGAAGCCCGCCAGCAGATGAGGATGAGGGCCCAGAAGGAGAGGTCTGGGGAGACAAGTGGTGGGGTGAGCCACCTCCTGTCATCGCCCCAGGGCTCCTGCTGACCCCACTGTGCCTCAACCGTCCTTGACAAGGGTTGGCCAACTTTCCTCATCATCCAAGACCCTGTGCGCATAGTTCTCTTCGATGAGGCACAGCATCAAGATACTCGCCCCCTACCGTGGGCCTGGGTTTTCTGCAGGTTTACCATGCTTCTCAGTCAAGGTGTCATTTCTGTTGGGAGAATATTCTGGAAGTGAATGAAATGGAGAATGCATGTGAGTGTGTTTCACTCTTTTTAATAAAACTTTTTAGACACAGAAAAATAAAGGGAACAGTCTCATAAACATCCATCATCTAGATTTAACAATGCATATTCCATCCAATTAAAACAATATTTCATCAATGTATAAATTATTAACACTTGCCGCCCTTGATTCATCCCATGTTTTCAATGAAATATTAAAGTCAAGTAGACATCATCATGTTTCACCCCATTTTACTTTCCATCTCTAAAAAGTGAGCACACTTTGCTACAAAATTCAAGGCCATTATCACAGAACAAAAGTGTAATAAATTAAACTAAATTAATACCTCTGGGCACAGAGGACTGAATTTGGGTTGGACTATCTTATGATGGCTGGGGGGAGAATGGGTCATCACAGTTGGCAAGCCTATGTGATCTCTCTAAATTCGTAAATTCCCACTCAAAATTGTTCTTCCGTGCCTAGAAACACATCATCCCCTTCTCCTTTATCTATTTGCTTAATATTCATTTTCTAGGATTAACCTACAATGTAATTTCCTGCAGGAAGTCTTCTCTGGTTACCCCCTAAAAATATGAGTTTGTTCAGATCAAATAATTGATAAGTTTCAATTCTCTATTCTTGTTATTGCCAGCAACAACATAAACTCCAGGAGGGAGTGGGCATGGGGGGAGGGGTGCAGGTCCCCCTACTTGTGCCTCTACCCAGACAACCTCTTAGAGGTGTGCTGTCTGATATGCAGCAGCAACAAGTCTCTTTTTGAATTAAAATTAATTTTAGTTAAATAAAATAAAAATTCTAACCTCAGTAACATTAAAAATCAGTAACAATAAAGACCAGTCACAATACCATCTTTCGAGCACTCAACAGCCACATGCAGCTATGCACTGGACAGCACAGATACAGAACATTCCACCACTGCAGAAAGTTCTAGTGCATTGGTGCTCATCTAGAGCGGGACTTGGCAAACTATAGCCTGTGGATCAGAAACCACATCCACCCCCAAACCTGTAAGTCTGCTTCACACACAGCTGGAGGCCCTCATTGACCATCGGGCCCAGTGGCTCTCAGTGCAGAGATAAGGAAACAAAAGTCCGGAGAGGGGAGGTGACTAGCTTGAGGTCACTGAGCTGTTTAGGAGAAGTTGAGGGCCTCCCATACTACACTGGTGTGCTTTTCTCTCTCTCAATGGTGGCTAAAGACTGGGGGACTATGCCACCTCCTGCCAGCCTGAGGAAGTTCAGTGTTCTCTCAGCCCCAGGCCTACAGAGTCCCTAGAAAGGCCTCACTTTCTTCCCCAATGACCAGGGAGCCTTACCATCCACAAGGACATTCTTTCCGTCCAGGGTCAAGTTCTGCAGCTGGGTACCCTTCTGGTCAGCCGCAGGAATTCCTCATAGATGGCAACTCTATCCAGTCTCTGTGCCAAGGCGGCTGGGTACACAGTGAGTCCACTGCAGTGTGGTTACCATGGGGGACCGACCTGGAAGGACACAAGGGATGAACAAGGGTGTCTGGAATTCTACCCTGATTCTAGATTCTCTGCTTCTGGGTCCTGTCCAAGAGAACTTTCTGCAATAATGTCAACATTTGCCTGCACTACCAAATACACTCATTGTTAGCCCCATGTTGTTATCAAGCACTTAAAATGTGGCTAGTGTGTGTGAGTGAGGAACTGAATTTCTCATGTAATTTCATTTAAAGTAATTAATTGATAAATAAATAACCACAGGGAGAACATTTTTGAAACTTTGGAGTAAGGACGTCTTCAAATGCATAAAAACAATGAGAACACTGGTAAAAATGGTCGAAATCAACTTTTCAGAAGTCTAGAAATTAATCAAAGGCTTGCAAGAATCTGAGGAGGGTTTAGTGAAGAAACATGGTGGAATCTTGATAAAGGGAGCAAACTTTGTGGCATTATAACTTGCACTATTCCCATCCTGCTCTCACAATATCCTCCATAACTTTGAAAACCGTCAGTCTCAGAACCATGGTGGCTGAGACAACCCGCAGCACAGCAGCCATAATGGGTGTGGAGCTCTGAAAAGACCCCTCCCCACCCAACTGCAACTAGCTGACCTGCCTGGCAGCTCCCCGAAAACGCCCCATGTTCAGGGCTTGTTGTTACTAGACTCAGAGCTTGCCCAGGGAGGAAAGTCTGTCCCCAGGGCACTTGCTAAAAACAATCAGGGCTAATTGTTTTCTATTGTAGTTGCCTGAGGGAGTGATACCAGCTGAGGCAGGCAAGAGGTGAGCCAACAACTTAGAAGAAAAATTGGGGGAATGAGATGTCCACAGGGGGCTTTGAAAATCTCCAGGGTATTTCCGGGCATCCAGAAGGCCACAAGGGCTCAGGCCTGTGGCACGCCCAGGAAAGACTTGAGAACATCTTAATCTCTCACCTCTAGTTGAAGGGTTGGGTTAATATCTGAAAACTTGATTATGTAATACACCATATTAATAGAATAACAGCCAATACCACGCAATCTCGACCACATATACAGAAAAGAATTTCACAAAATACAGTGCCCTTCATGCCTAAAAAAGAAAACACTCAACAAATTAGGAATAGAAAAAACTTTCTCAACCTATAAACAGCATCGATGAAAAACCCACGGCTAACACCATATTCAATGGTGAAAGACTGAAAATTTCCCCCTAAGACCAGGGACAAGACATTGATGTCTTCCCTCATCTCACATGTTAATCACAGGCACCAGAGGCTCTGATGAGGGCAATTAGGCAAGAAAAAGGAATAAAAGAAACCCAGATTGGAAGGGAAGACGTAAAACTATTTGTTTTGCAGATGAGAAGATATTGTATCTAGAAAAACCTAAAAAATACCACCCCCCCACACACAATATGTGCATCGTATCCCAATACGTGTATAATAAATTTAAATTGCCCCATCTGGTTAGTGGCTCCAATATTGGAGAGCACAGTTAGACCGCTAATATTTGTTGAACCTTTCCAGAAGAGGAGGAGGAGGAGGATGCTGGAGGTTGGTGGCCCCAAATGTTAATGCTTTTCTCAACCCCCGAAAATCTATGGAAGGAGATGGTAGGATTAGCTGACAGGGATGTGGGGCAGAATGGCCACCATGTCAGTGACTTCCAGATCAAGGATGTGTCACAGGAGCTCAGAGCCATCAGCCACCTGCTCAGCCAATGCTTCCAATCTCCTCAACCCACATCAAGTCGGTGACCAGGCAGGAGTGAAATATGTCTCATAGCTGGCTGCCTCTGTAGAGCTTGGTGACCTAGAACAAACGCAAGGGAGAGTGGGTGAGATGGAGGTCTCCTGGAGACGCAGGGGGCCACTGGAGCCAGTGAAAGATCACAGACCTTGGGGCAAGGGAGACCTGACTTCAAATCCTGGCTCTGCCCCTAACTCACTGTGTGACCTTAGGCACAAAAATCCCCTTTCTGAGATTCAGTTTACCCATGTGAGAAATGGGGAAGGCAGCTAGGACATCACCTCTGGACACTGAGAGAACCCAGGCACACAGGGAAAGTGAAGGGTTGAAACAATCACGTAACAGATGTAAGTCCGACGGAGGAATGAGGGTGCCCTCAGGGCAAGGAGAGACGGGACAGGGGAGACCCCACCTGGTCCTGGGTGTCCCTCAGCAGGGCGGTGTACTCCGAGGATGTGGGCTCCGGGTTGCTGAGGTTCCAGCTGATGATGTGGAAATGTAGCTGGTGCTCTCTCTGGATGGATAAACTCTGGGCTGCAGAGCCTGGAGCCACTGAGAGGAAAAGCAGACAGGTGGAGACTCTCCACTCCCAGCACAGAGGCATGGAGGCCCACGGGGTCAGGATGGTAGGTGCAGACGGTGTCCACACTGCTGGCTTCCCCATCCTTTTCAGGCCTGGGGAGAGAGGGATGTGGGGACTCTAGAGAGAGGTCCTGAAACCTCTGGGGTGGGGGCCAGAACAGGAAGGAGGAAATGGGAGGACAGGGGGGAGACTGAGAGAGGGGTGGTCACAAAAGTGGTCATTAGGGGCAAATACTCAGAGGAGGGTCTCACCTGAGGGAGACCAGTCTGCAACTCAAGGAGAAGAGGCCCAGGCTGCTCTTCTTGAACAAGGATCCAGCTGGGGAGGAAGGAGGAGGAGGAGGAGCAGGAGGGACAGGGAGTGGGGGAGGGGCTGGGTGGGAGCTGCTGGAACCAGGGTCTCCTCAGGCTCTGCAGGACCCTCTCAGTGGAGTTGAACGTGGCTGAGCTGTTGCTCCTATCTGATGAATACTGGAGGGTGGAGATGGGGAAGGTGACTGTGAGGGACTTCAGGTTGTGTCCCAAAGCTGCAAGACGAGAGGGAGAGCGATGGCCATCACTGAGAGCTGGCCTGAGACCAGACCAGAGTCCTGCACTCATTATCATCTGTCGTATTCTCTCCCAGTGTCACCACCACCCACCCGTGTGGTCACCCAGGTCAGAACCAGCATATCTGCTCAGCTCCTCCTCCCTCCCAGTAACACCAATTCCAGTTGCGCACCGGTCCTCACATACACTCCCTCTCTCCAGCCCTGTCCCAGCTCAGGTCTTAACTTCCTTCACCCGGATCAACACCCCAGCAGGCTCACTGGATGCTCTGTCTAAAGGATGTTCTACATGGACCACTAGAAGGATCTTTCTGAAATGAATACCTCACTAGGGCCACCACTGCTCTAGTACCACCCATGGCTCCCTATGGCCTTCAGTGTTTAGTTCAACCTTCTTGACCTGGCACTCAAGGCTCTACTCAATCTGGCTCCTGCTGACCTTTCAGTCTCATTTTATCCATCTACTGCGGGTTAAACTCCATGCTTCACGCAACCCAAATTCATTTCAATTCTCCCCATAGGGCATGTTGTTTCTGGCCGGAGCCTTTGATCATGGAATCCTCTCTGCCAGGAAAACCCTTCATCCTCTAGTTGCCAGGGTCCCTCCTACTTATTCTTAAAGACTCCATTCTGGTGAAACTTTCTCTAGCAAGCTCTTCCCCTCCAAATTATGCCAGGCGCCTCTCCCCGAAACATCCCACATTGTACTATAATGGTGTGTTAATTTCACAAGACTAGGGGCTCTCTGAGGGCTGGCCTTAGACTGAATCGTTGGTATAATCTTTGTGATCAGCATGATTGCCCTAAAACCAGAATTTCACACCCTGGCTTCGCAGCTCCTGGATCACAACTGGCTGGTGGAGGAGTGGGGCTGGAGAGCTTCTCTTGGGAAGGAAAAGGGGCCCCCAGATACCTGTGGTGGCTTCTGGTGGCACAGGTGATGATGAAGTATGCAGGGACGTGGTGGCCGGCTCGGGAGCTGTGGCGAGGGCTGTCATCAGGGAGGGACAGAGTGGGAGGAGCCCCCAGGCTCACCCGGGCTCCAGCAGTGGCTGTGCCAGGACCACCATTCACAGGTGAAGCATAAATGAGAGTGAGGGGACGGGTGACTGTGTGAGTAGAGGGATGAGCAAGCCTGTGGATGAGAGGAGCCCAAGAGAGAGAGATAGGTGAACAAGAGAGACTGAACTCGGAGGAGAGGCAGATGGACGGGCAGAAAACTGGACAGACGGATGGGACACCTGGAAAAGGAGGACCAAGGGCAGGGCTTCAGGAGAATTAAAGTGAAAACCACGTGGGGTCAGAATGTGGTGGAGAACACGTCTGTGTCTAAGGCTTTCTCACCCTGGGCTGGGACTCTCCACCAGAACCCGGGAGGGAGAGAAGGGATGAATTAGGGCCCTTCCAGGTGCTTCCCTCACCAAGGACAGCGGGTGAAGGAGAACAAGTGCTCCCCAACCCCAAATGCGGACGGGACCCAGGACGTCAGGGCCAGGAATACTCACTGGTGGTAGTCGGGGCTGCGGCTCCATAGGTGTAATCTGTGGAGAGAAGGCGAGAGGAGCTGAGCAAGAGCTGGGGTGAACATAAAGGATTAAGGGAGAGGGTGGATGTAGGGAGCTTTGTGGGGAAAGCAGAGGGGAAGTGGGGAGTGGTGTTCAGGGGGGAGGCAACGAGGTGGAAGGTGGCTGGACCCAGTGATCACACAGTGATGAGAAGACTGATCCCAGACCAGGAGCATAGAGAGATGGATCATAGCTCACTTTAGAGCAACGGAGGCAACACAGAACTCTGACTGGGAGAGAGAGTGTGGCTGTAGCCCAGCCCCTCACCACTGACGTAGAGGCTGTCCCCGTCCAGGGTGAGGGAGCCCAGGTGGGTGACGCCCTGGGTCTCATGGCTCAGCTCACAGTAGAGTCACTCTCTGTTCAGCCCGGGACCAGTGGGGGTCAGAATGGAAGGTGCAGACGATGTCCTCCCTAGTGGCTGCCCCACCCTTCTCAAGCCTGGGGGAGGGAGAACCTGGGGACATGGAATACTGAGCAGGGGTCCTTCTGGGTGTGGAAAGCGAGAGAGGGGAAGGGAGGAGGCTGAGGGAGAGGCTGAAGGGGCTGCTCTGATGTCTGGAGAGGCTCTCCTCGGTGTCTCCCATGTGAGACAACCCCCTCACAAATAAGGCCTGACTTCCTTTAGGATGTGGAGGGGGGCCTGTGAGTGACAAAGATGGGTGAACACACAGACCTGGGTGAGGGGGCGCCTGCAGGTCTGCACGGACAGCAGCGAGGAGCACAGTCACTGCCCTGTGCCATCTGACACATCCAGGCAAGAAAGTACCGTTACGTTCTCTCGGTTCTCCACTCCGAGGTCTTTTCTTTCTACTTCTTTCCTACTCCACAGCCATCACCCAGGCCTAGGGAACAATCATCTTATTCCTAATCTTATTCCCAGCACCTCCCATCTTGCCTATTAAGTCTACATTCTTAACCATGAAGTCCATTTGAACCAACGTGCTTAGACCAAACGCTAATCACATCATTCTTCTACTCGCATCTCTCCAGAGTCTTCCCACTGGTCTTAGAACAGAATCCCAAGTCACCCCTGATCTGGTCCTGCCTGTCCCCCCTCGCCGGCGTGGCTCACACCCCTCCCCCTGTGTTGACTCGGCTCAGCCATCCCTCTTCTCAGTTCATGGACACACCAGGCTCTCTGCTTCAAGGGGTGTCCTCATGCGGGTCCCTCTGTCTGAAACGCTCTCTTGAACACACTCCCACACCCTCACTCCAGTCTAACCCTCCAGACGCGGATAAGACCCCTGGGGACAAAATCACACGGAGGACGGTGACGGAGACTCTGAGGAGGGGCCGGCGGCGCCCGGAGCCGGGAGGAACAGAAGCCTCGGGCGCCCTGACGAACAGCCCGGGGGACACGGGGCTCGGGGGGACAGAGGGACGCCGGGCCGTGACGGGGCTGCCCGCGGCCCAGGCCCCTCCCTGGACCGCGACCGGAGACGGGACCGCCCGCAACTCACCGCGCCTCGCCCCTTCGGCCGAAGGGCCACGGGAATGCGGTCCGCGCCGAGAAGACTGGACACACCGCGCAGACCTCCCGCTCCATCCACGGCGCCGCCCGCGCTTCCGCTTCCGGTCTCGGGTGGGCGTTCTGGGAGGAGGGAAGTTCGGGGAGGACGGACGTTTGGGGGCTCCGGGTTGAGGCGGCGTGAGGGGCGGGGCAGGGCGGGGCCGCGCACCCCAGCCTCGGGGGAGGTGTCTAGTTTCTAGAGTTAATGTGAGGCCGGGCCTCGGGCTGGGTCAGCACCAGGGACAGGGACCAGGTCTAGGGGCGGGGCTGTGGGTGGAAACCAGTTAAAGAGGCGGGGCTGTGGGCGGGACCAGGCTGTGGGCGGAGCCCGGGACCTGGCGGGGAGAGACGGAAAGAGCCGAACTGTGGCCGCGAAATCGGAGAGAGACGAACCCGAACCGCTGAGCCGAGGAGCGGCTGAAGATAATGTCAGTTTTATTTCATCCTTTCCAATAAATCATTCCTTTTGTATCATTTCCTGCCAATATTGCATTAAGCAGGGCCTCCAGTGTGTGTTTCGTAGTAGCAATGATAATGAACGTTCTTCTCTTATCCTTGATTTCAACACTGCACCATAAAGTTTGACTCTGTAAATACTCTTTATGAGATTGACAGAGTTCCCTTCTATTCCTGATTTTGTAAGAGTTGTTTTTGTTGTTGCTGTTTATTTTTTAATACACGAATGGTGTTGAATTTAATTAAATGTCCTTTTCTGCAGTTATCGAGGTTATTATTTCTCCCTTTTCAGGGACTAGAGTACTGAATTACATGGCATGACCCAAGCTTAGTCATGATATGGCCTTCTTATAAAATATATCTGGATTTGGAATGCTGATTTGATTTTTATTTAGGATACATGAACTTAATTCAAGAAGGAGAGTGGCCTGTTATAATAGTCAATTACTAAATTGACTAAGGAAGCATTTCAACTCTGCAGTTCTCATCCAGAATATTTCCTCGGATGAATAACGGACATAACAGAGAGGTAGAGAAAGTCTCTGTAAGGCATATACTCACCTGTCTCATTGGAAATCTCATTCTCTGGGCAGGGAGTGCAGTGAAAACAACAGAAAGCCTCTCTCTCCTGAGGGCTCTTCCTAAATCCAGGACTACAATTCTCCCTGCATAAGGAGCATGAAGTCTGGAGATAATCAGATACCTGTTGGTAACAGCTGTGACTTTTAACTAATTTTCTAATAACTAGAATGTTTTAGATTATTGGGCATTTAACAAATATATATATATATTTTTTCATTTTCTGAGGAAGATTCACCCTGAGCTAACATCTGTTGCCAATCTTCCTGTATTTTGTTTGTGGATTGCTTCACTCCTTTCCATGGCTGCATAATATTCCAATATATAGCTATGTCACATTTTGATTATTCATTCATCCATTGATAGACATCTAGGCTCTGTTTACCTTTTGGCTATTGGGAATAGTGCTTCTGTGAATGGTTTTTACATTTTTAAATGGTGAAAGAAAGTCAAAAGAAAAATAATATTCCATGACACATGAGAAGTGTATGAAATTCAAATTTTGTTGTCCACAGATAAAGTTTTATTGGCACCCAGCCACATCCATTCACAACATCTATGGCTGCTTTCACATTATAACACTGGAGTTGCAACAGTGACCCTATGGCTTGCAAAGTTGAAAATATTTACTACCTGGCCCTTTACAGAAACAGTTGCTGAACCTTCGGCGAAGGAATCAGAAGGTTCATTATTAGTCACCTCCTTTGCAAGCTCTGCTTGGATGAAATATTAATGCTCTCTTGTTTCCTCTTATTATGTTCTCCCACATTTGCGGGCTGCAGACAAATTAAGAGAGAGCCTCATTGTAATATCCTGTAAAAATAATATATGTACATATTTGTATGCAGTGTATAGTAATAGTGATAGTAGCTGATAGATATTTACTGTGTACATCCTACTCTGCCAAATGCTTTCCGTGCATTGTTTCATTTAGTCCTCAAGATAACTGTGTGAAGTAGACAAATATTTTTTAGTAGATGAGAAAACTGAGGGTCAAAGAGACTGTCAATTGTTAAGGTCACATATTACATGGTTGGATCTGGAATGCGGATGTTATGGCTGAATTGCGTCTCCCCAAATTGGTATGTTGCCGCCCTAACCCCCCGGGACCTTAGAATGTGACTGCATTTGGAGACAAGGCATTTAAAGTGGTGATTAAGGTAAAATGAGGTCATTAGGGTGGGTCCTAATCCAATATGAGTGGTGTCCTCATAAGAAGAGGAGATTAGGACACAGACATGCACAGAAGGGAGACCATATGAGGACACAGGGAGAAGGTGACCGTCTGTAAGCCAAGAAGAGAGGCCTCGGGAGAAACCAACCCCACTGACACCTTATCTCAGAATTCCAGACTCCAGCACGGTGAGACGATACATGTCTGTTGTTTAAACCACGTAGACTGTCATATTTTGTTACAGCAGCCCTAGCAAACTAATACTGTGAAACTCATGCTATCTGCCAGAAAAGCCAGTCCTCTAAGCTCACAGAATTTATTGTCCCTGATTTGGGCTGTACCCTTCAGACGTCCCTCTCCTTCTAGGACCTCTTCCTTCTCAGAGGCTTAGGCCTGGAGGCTCATGTTTTTTCTTCTCTAGATTCTTGCAGATCCACTTCCCTGAAATTCTGGCCCGTGGGCC